>NC_141689.1:1541318144-1542520095 GCF_964263255.1 Lissotriton vulgaris | reverse complement strand
TTTCCGACCCAGCGGCTCAGACTTCCTTTTGGCATTCAATGTTGGCATCGAGGTGCAAGGAAGACTCATGCGTTTCTCCAATGAAGCCAGCAATATCCCTAAAAGGTTTGTATGATGCCCACAAAAGGCAGAATTATTCTATGGCCAACACACAATACCCATAAATGGCTCCAGTGTTTTCAGAGCATGGCTAAGATGCTGAAAGAGAATAGAAATATTCCATGTGTCATATGTGAGATCCATACAGAGAGAGAATGTTATGTTGTGTGCCTGATGGGGGCAAAGGGCAGAAATATCTGCAAGAGGAATCTAATGCAAACAAAATCATGCATGTGGATAGCACACAATATAATGTAAACATGGTAACAATTATTTTTCCGTTCACTGTAACTAGATTATTTGTTTGTGTCAAATGCTTGATTAGATCCTAGCCTTTTTTTCTACGTTTCCTCGTACTACACGATAGCATTAATGTATGACATGCTTTAAGTATTTTACCATAATTCACACTTATTGATAGCGTTACCCCTCTTTTAATCTATTTTGGTATTATCCTTATTCCATGTCTGACACCGATCTTTTTATTTCCTTCAGGTTCCACCCTCCTTCTGTTGTTGGCACCATGGGCAGTGCTGCTGCTACAGCAAAGCTCCTTTCACTGAATGCAAAACAATGTGCCCATGCTTTGGCGATCGCTGCCTCTCTGGCGGGGGCACCTATGGCCAATGCTGCAACCCTTGCCAAGCCTCTCCATATTGGCAATGCGACCCGCTTTGGGATGGAAGCAGCACTTCTAGCCGCCCGTGGGATGGAAGCCAACCCACTTATCTTGGACGATGTGCCAGGCTGCTCAGGGTTCAGTGCTTTCTATGGTGACTACCAGCCCTCGTCCCTGGCAATGCCAGATCAAGATTACAGTTTTCTCTTGGAGAAGCAAGACATCGCCTTCAAGAGGTTTCCAGCTCACTTGGGCATGCACTGGGTGGCAGACGCTGCCATCTCAGTCAGAAACAGAGTCACCAACATAACGGGCTCCTTTAACCCTGCTTCCATCCGCGCTGTTCTTCTGAGGGTCCCAGTCTCCAAGTATATCAACAGGCCCTTCCCAGAGTCTGAGCACGAGGCGCGACACTCCTTCCAGTTCAACGCCTGCACAGCCCTTCTGGATGGCGAGGTGGGCATTTCTTCCTTCAGTGAGGACAGCCTTAGTAGACCAGATCTCATCAACCTGTTGAGGAAGGTGGTAGTGGAGCACCCTGAAGACAATGTAGCCAACTTTGACAAGATGTACGGGGAAGTGGTGCTGCTCCTGGAGAGTGGAGAGATTGTGACTGGCAGATGTGACACCTTCTATGGACACTGGAGGAAGCCTCTCAGCCAAGAATCATTGCATGAGAAGTTCCTCTCCAATGCTACCCATGTGCTCCACAAGGACCAGGCACAAGAAATTATTGAGGTGGTGAAGGGGATAGAAAGCCTTACAGACTGTTCACAACTGGCATCTTCCCTGCAGTAAACGTGTTAAACCAAAATTGAACCCTCTTAGAAAATGGGAGTAAAACTTTAAATGAACTACAGGTGCAATCATCTTTGCATTAACTAGCTTTACACAAGATTGAAAATCTACTCAAGGAGAGGGACATTATCAATTCATTCTATAAAACGACGAGAGTCAATTATGTCCTCTACTTTCATGATAGGTGATGTTATGTCTCACAGTACAGCGAGGTCCCCTTTTAACCCAATACAAATACAGATGCATCTGGCTGGCCAGAAGCAATATGCTTACGTTTCCTTGTAACTCATCAGTACTTTGTAAGGACTGTAAAATGAAATTTGTATTTATTGTTATTTAATATTTGTTAATTTATTGTTTAAAAAAATGTGACCTCATCTCACTGAAATACCATTTCCTTTTCCAACTATGTGATTCTCCCCTAGTGGCCAAAGATAGGACGAGCTGGAACTTCAATATTGGTCTAGTACTGAATTCTCCCTGTGCAGCGCTCTCTTACATGTACTTTTCTAAAAACACAGGACAAAATAGGTCACTGCAAGGACTTTCTATTTCAATCTCTCATATTCTTCAGTGAAATGTATTTGCGCTTTCTGTGGTTATTTCATTTTGAATAAAGTCTCTAAATTTATTGTACAGTGATTGTAATTTTTGATGTGTAAAGCTGCTGACATTTTAGATGCTACCTTACACGATGGCCACGGCTTGGTGACAGTGAGACTCGATTCTCTCACACACGGACCTTACATATGAAACTCTCCTTTTCAGCTGTTGTTCAACATGTTAAATGTAAATGTATTTATATAGCGCAAATCATTGACCCGGTATCTAAGCGCTTGCTTAGGGAACCCGTCCTGGTATTCCCCTGTGAGATAACCCCAGCAGGGTATCCACAAGGTGAAAGCCAGGCATCCCACCGCGAGGGGCCGTTGTGGAGATTAAGCAAGCTATTGCCCAGAGTCGCAGAGTGTGAACCCATGAATCAAGTAGGCACCGGAGCGAGAATTGTCGATTCCGTGGACATTTTAGGACTCAAGACCCCACCGAGCCGGGAATTGAACTCTGGTCCCGGGCAGACCTCTGCTTCCAGGTCTGCCTCCTCTAACCAGTGAGCCACACTTCTCCACTCCAGGTCTGCCTCCTCTAACCAGTGAGCCACACTTCTCCTGTTGACCCTCCTACTAGTGTTTCACAACCTTCCCTGTTTATAGAAACCTCCCTTGCATGCGCAACTACTCTTATAACAGCCGAAATATATGTATCTGAACAAGTACCAAAGATTGATCCAATCATGGCACACATTTTAAATGTCAAAATTTTACGGCTGTTGCCATACAGTTTGCACCACTGTGGAATTTCTAAATCCCTAGTGCTCACAAACCGGTGCCATGTGTGCTGGAAAGTGGAGCATATTGTTAATCAAACGTGGAAAATACACAGAAAATCAGACATTTTGCCAACCTATTCTGTGAGCCACTCTACTCAATCAAACTTACTGACCAATATTTAGAATTGCATATAGTAAACCTACTGATGATAAAGAGAGGTGGGAAGTGGGGCTTTTTGATCCTCTCCTACATGCATTCGTGATTGGATTGCCCTTTGTGCTGTATGCAATCTCCTATCTCTATTGAGCTTTGTCGGGTAAATATAGACACAGTTTGCATGCTAAACTGAATGTGATTCTAGCCACACAAACATTAGTCTTCATGTATGCAGATGATTTGTTAATTTATTTCTAATAAGTCAGCATCTCTAATACAACTTTACCTTAAGAAGCATAAAATCGTGGGTATTTGATTTACAGTTTGAGAAATTTGGAGATGAGTACTCTTTGGTGTTTCAGTTCATTGTGAATCTACTCACAATTATTGGAGAGCTTCTCAAGTTTTGTAATAAATACTTTAGTTTTAAAATATGTTGATATTTTATATGGACTGATGATGGGACTATATACTTACTGCCTCCTATAACAAAGGTTTGTTGTTTGTATTCTTCAGGCCATATGTTTGCCACTGAATTTCTTTAACTGTCTTTGCCTGTGGTTGTTACAGTTTAAAATTGTAGCTTTAACTTGCCCATGATTGCAGAATGTATCCAATTTTTTTGTTTAAACTTGTGGTTTTTCCTTTGACTGCTTCCATTTAACCTGTTGAATTGTGGGATTTGCAGTCCAAACTCTATAGTTTTTCCCTCTCATTCCCCATGACTATCAGTTTTTCCCTCCAAATTTCTCTTTTGCTCTGCGCTAAGACATGTATGTTAAGCAGAGCACCCCCAGCCCACCATTTTGTGTTAACAAGTCAGTGAAACCAGCCCTCCTCCCCAGCAACAGGGATATTCTATAACAGAGGGTGCTCTAAAACAGCAGTAATCTGCTGTGAGCTGTTTAAGCTGCGTTTTTTGGCCAGGAGAGGGAGTAAAGTTTTATTCAAACATTATTGTTAGAGGACAAGTCTGTTAGGCCCTTACCTGCAGAAGTCCAAAGTGTAGATTGAGACTGTCTCCTAGGAGATTTCTGAATAGAGCAGCAGTTTCCAACTCCCTGGCCAGCAAACCTTTGTCTGAGGTAGCTGGGACCTTTTATAGTCTGCTATTGTTTGATACATGTGTACACTGTTTGGTGTTTCTATTGGATTAGGGTTAGTGGCCTCATTGGTTGGGTATTTGAGGGCTCTGATTGGTTTCTGGGTCTGTGATTCAATCAATGTAGGGCTGGGACTAGGGCTAGGGTTAAGATTTCTATTGGCAGTAGGGACTAGGGCTACCTCTGTTATTGGTTGTTGGGAATAGGGTGGGACTAGGGCTAGGGTTAGGCCTTTAATTGGAAGTAGCGATTAAGGCTTCTGGTGTGAATGGTTGCTGGACTTGGGTTGGGTCTACTGGTAGGGCTAGGGTCTCTATTGGACGTACAGATCAGGGTTTTTGAAACTGATTGGCGCTTGGACTGGGGTAAGATTGGCTTCAATGTCCTGGTCTCCTACTGGTTCTAGATTTTAGGGGAAGTGTTGTGATTGGATGGTGTTAGGGCTAGGGTTCCCATTGGCTGAAGGGGTCACCTGATTACTAGGGCTATAAAAGCCCAGGCTTAGGGTGTCTCAGCTAGGGGTGGGCGGAATTTGCGTAATTGCGCTACGCAAATCTCAGCGAAAGAGTAAAAAATCTCAGCGAACACGCAGAAATTCCGCGAACATGCGGAATTGCTTGTTCGCAATGCTTTTTTCCTGTTCGCAATCACTGTTTGCGTGCTCAAGGGGAAATATCTTGCAACATGCATTTTGAGAAGGCGAACAAGCAAAAAATTGCGCGAAGTCGCAGAACGCAGAATTTTGGGCAATTTTGCGTTCTCCGTGGAATGCGAAATTACCCAAATTCTGCAAATTCCGTGAGTGGAACGGAATTTAACGCCCAGGCCTAGTCTCAGCCCAGGCGTAGATGCTAAGGGCAGAGTGGACCAGGGCAGTTGCCTGTTTGAGCCTGTTCGAGACTCCTTGGGACCAGAGCCAGAAATGCTGCCCATGTTCCCATTCAGTGATACCCACCCCCACACCATCCACATCCACAAACATAGAAATACACTCACACCAAATGTACACCACACACAACCCTATGCACAAATCAATGTACCAGCAAACACTACAAATCAACCAAACGACATCTATACACCCTTCTATGATAACTACCACACATACACACCAGCCTCCCATCATTTGTCCAACTAATACCCTCCTCTTCCCTCTACCATAATAACACTAACGCACAACACATACAATGCACACCACCCCACTTTTCAACTCTTGCAACAAACCAGTCTAAGACAAACACTCTTACCTCTACTTCCTTCCCTCCTACACACAATATACACTCTACTCATAAACACATACCACCCCCTCTACCTTACAGCCTCCTCTCACAAACAATACTATACAACCAAATCTATTGCAACAAATACACCAGCACCCTTTTCACTACTCCTCAAAACAAAACATATTAAGCACACCAGCACAACAAGATCATCAAAGCACAACACTGTACGAATGTGACTTAACACTCTAGTGGTTGGTGGGAGGAGATGGGGGAGGAACAGGAAGGGGAGGAGCCAGGGACGAGATAGAGGGGCAGTTAGAGTAGGGCCGGGGAAAGGAATGGTCACAAATAAAGTATTGCTGCTGACACCACCGAGGCCGGTGTCCTCATTGCCGTGAAGGACACGACAACTGGCGACGAGAGTGGGATGGGAGATTGCGCTAGGCAAGTGCGCTAATCCCCGAAAGCGGTGACTTGGTTCCTGAGGTGGTGCGCGCTTAAAGTTGCAGACCCAACGAGCGTGGACCACCCTGCGCGTGTGCTGGAGAAGAATCGGCGCCGGCAGTGCAGTGTCCCCAAAACGAAGCCCTGTGACCTGGAGGTTGGGCGAAGTGTGCCCTGGCAGCGTGGTTGGGCGCTAAAGTCTGGGTGCCCACCCCAGCTGTGCAAGCATGAAGGCGCCAACGTCGCGTGTGCCCTGAGCCTCACCGGATGCCTGTGGTGCTGCTGAGGGAGAATTGTGGTGAAAACGGGAGGCCACACCGGTTCCTAGTGCAGCGTGGATCCGGGAGCCAGCGCGTTGATCCTCAAAGCCGGTGAGTGCTTGTCTGCTGTCGGGGAGGCCGGGAGAGGAAGACCAAAGACCAAATCTCGAGTAAAACGAGATTTTGAGGTTGGCAGCCATCTTGGAGTCAGGCGCCTGCTTCCATCCCCTATCAGGAACATTAGGCGGCCATTTTAAAGTCAGGCAAGAGATAAAGTCAACAAGCATAAGCAAGTGCGGGAGCCACATTCAACAAGCATAAGCAAATGCAAATTCCAAATGCAATAATCACAGGCAAATGCAAAGTTTAAATACAACAAGCACTAGGAAAGGCAAATCCTGAACGCAACAAGCACGAGCAAATATAAATCGTGAAAGCAATAAGCACGAGTAGAGACAAGACCTGAAAGTAACAAGCATAAGCAAATGCAAGTCTCAAATGCAACAAGCACAAGCAAATTCAATTCTCAAATGCGACAAGCAAATGCAAGTCCCGAGTGTAACAAGCACGAGCAAGTGCAAGTCCCGAAATAAAGTTTAAGCACCAAGTGAAGATAAGTAACTGAAGCTAAAGGGAGAAAGAACATAAATGATCTAAAAAAATGAGTAAACAAGTGTCAGGGAAGCTTTCTCTCATCAACCACAGTGGCTAGTAACCTGCATAAGCCTTGAGAAAAAGAACAAGATGTCGACATCGCCAAGTACCAGTGCTGAGGAAGCATAAATCACCTGCAGCTGAGTGGCGACCATTTTGAACTCAGGCAATCCAAGCCTAACTCACTGAAGCCTACTGAGACCGACATAAAAGCTGGAACATCTTAATAAGGAAAGGTGAAACTGGCGGATAAAACAAAGTGGTCAGCTGTGAGTGAGTTTTCCCAAAATCAAAGGAAAACAACAATACTCAAGATCTCGACAGAAGAGGGCCAGCGAATAATACAGAAAGCAAAGTGAGCAGTCCTGTGACATTATCATACTAGAACTTTCCTCCATCATGTTGGTGGGAAAAGAAACACAAAAATCTAACCCCTGCATTGAAGTGCCACCCCCAGTGACACAGACCGGCATCCAGAGTTTGGGTCCTAAATGGAACCGGTGGCTGGCGTCACTGGATTAATTTCTTGCAACAACCGGTGAGCGAAGAGATGGAAATCGTCTGCTATTACTACTTCAGCTGGTGGATCATGAAGGCCGACGCCTAATCAGAAAATTTTCAGCAGAGGACACAGAGACATATGAAAACCTTAAGGAGACACTACGTGCCCATTTCAACACAAAGGAAGACGTGGATCATGAACGCATCATCTTCAACGCAGCACGGCAGGAACCAGGGAAATCATTCCCAAACTTCATTACAAGGTTGCAAAGTCTGGTACAATGCTGCCATTTCAACACATTCACAAATGAGGAAGCAATTCGACTCCAGGTAATTGAAGGCTGTTCAATACCTGACACAAAGCGCAAGATCCTTCAAAGGCAGTTCTCGCTAAAGGAGATCATCAGGAGGCCCGAAGCTGGAGAGCGGGTCAAAGCAAGAGAATTATCAAGAGAACTGCACCTTAATGCAAGAAAGGAAGATAAAAGATAGGAGATATCTCTCATATCTGTGAATAAAGCCCAATAAACAAACAAAACCAGACAGAGGGAGGGCAAAGGAAGATTAGAGATAAGACAGCAGGAAAGACAAAGTGACATGAAATACTCTGATTCAACCATACAAAAGACAGTGGAGTATGGCAAACAAAAGACCGGGATGATACAGGATTATGACAGCCTCACTGATGTAACCTCAAGGAGTCGTTCAACTTCAAGGAGTCATTCAACAAACGTTACAAACTATTCTAAAGAAGCATCAAGTGGGACAGACCACACAAATGGAACAGATGACAGCCTGCTCAACAAGTGTGAAGGAAAGACAAACTACAGAAGACTGGACCAGTCATGCCAACCCTGGCAACCGGTACATGAACACACCCGAGCAACTCACTGTTCATCAAATTTCGTAGACGAGTCCGAAGAAGCATCAAACAGTAGGATACATCACACCCATGGCACAGAAGTCAGTGCACCCAACAAGCGAGAAGAAGAAACAAACCACATAAGACGGGGTGATTAACTCAGACACCGGAAAGGGGTAGGCAAATACCCTCAAGACACCCGTGACAACAAGGAAATTGAGAGGAGACAATTAACATCATAAGAGAGAGGCAGAGACAAAATGCCCTGGGATCAAACAAAAGAAATAAAGGCGTGGCTATCAAACAATCTCTCCATGGCAATAACACAGAAGACCCTTCGAGATATGCACCCAAAGAAATGTCCCAAAGATAGCTCCGACTCCAAGAGCAGTTTGTTACAGCCTACCAGCTCAAGAAATTTACCAGTCAAGATACACCCAAAAGAACCTTCTCAAAGGAAACCAGTAAAAGACTCCTCCGATTCAGAAGATATCTCTGTACAATCACTCGGGTCAACAGAATCAAGGTCACAAAAACGCCCATGGCATTGATCACCCGAATGCACAAGGAAATCAGAGAACGTTCTCCCCGTCCAGAGCAACATATCTCATGCTGATGACTCAGAATATTCGATCACCCCGCCACGCAACATGTCCTGTCAGTCACAGTTATATGAAAACATAAATAATATACCGTCACCCCTGATGGGGTCAGCGAGGCTGACTCAAAGGGCTTGCAGAAGGAAAACGAATATATGGGACATTACCCATCATGTTAGGAAAGGACTATCTCATCACTCTGCAAGGAAGGCAAAATGTGTTGACAGAGATAGATCAATCCAAAAAAAAGAAAAAGGGGGATGAGAGAGGAACATGCACATGCCCGGATGGTCAAAGAGTTCAACATTCCAAGCATGTGGCAGAAGATCCCGACACGTGCCAGGCCTGACCCTCTCAAGGTCTCCGTCTCCTGGTTCCATTTGATACGTCGCCCTCCATTTACGGGTTGCAGCATATTACTTCCCACAAGTTTTTCCCTTTTCTTCATAAGGTTTCCTCCTAGTAGTACGCGAACTGGGTTATGGTCACTATGTGCGCTCTATGTTATACAGAAGGCCAGGAGGAGGCTCATAATAGCTCTAGAGACTAGGATAAAATCTATGAAACTCCCGACACTTCTACCTTTAAACGTGGGATCCTTTTGTATTGATAAGGGTGGTGCAATGCTCATAGTGAACAGGACATCTTGCTCGTCTAAAATATGGTTCAACTCATTTCCCTGTTTTGTATGTTCGAAATTGTGAGAAGTTGGCCTGATATATGATGTTTCCAGTCTGGAACCACCTTGTATCAGTCCAAACAATCCCTTATGGTGTCTGGTTGTAAGTCAACCTTATAGACAAGCTATCTTAATGGTAGCATAGAGTAAGCAGCCTTAAAGGCTAAACTCAAGAGGTCGTGTTAAGCGAGCTGTTTTACCAATCATAATCCTGTAATGTCAAATGAAAGGACACCACACAAGTATATATTATAAAAATATATGTGTTTATTTCTAGAATAATCCCCAGTACTCTTTATGAGCAAAGGGGCACAAGCGTTAAATCAAAAGCACAGTATAACATACAAAGTTGCACAATTATGGATGAGGGCAGATGGCCACTCAAACCATATATTAAGAAAGTGGTATAAGAGATACCAATCGAACAGTGGTTAGGCCTAGGGCCTAGGGAATTGTTGGGAGCAGTCGGGACAAGCAATGCTGAAGTCGGGAAAAGCCCGCGGGATTCAGGTGCAGTGCTTACAGTGCACGCATGCACCAATGCAAAGTCAATGGTGCGTAAAAGTTACACAAATAGAGTTTAAGGATACTTCCGCTGAACCTAGATGGACAAAACTTTAGACACAGACCCTAGAGGTGTGTACCAGTGTGGGAACACCGTCGTTGCAATGTTACCTCACCCACAGGAAGCGGGTGCATAAGGTCGAAGTGGCGTCGGGTTTCGTCACGCAGGTTCTTGGTGCTTGAAGCTGAAGATGCTGCAGGCGATGTGAAGGAGAAGTGTCCGGTGTGATCCAAGGGTGTATCAGAGTAGAAAAGTACCTGAAAGCAGAGGGGACAGAGTCTGGGTCACTCAGCAGTGACCAGGGTGGAACCAGGACGGAACCAGGCAATGTCGGGCGCAATCAGGTGGTTGTCGAGGAGCTTCTCTCCGCTGCCACGTGGGCTCTGGGGCATCTGCGACGTCCAGGAGCGGGTCACGAGCTGTCCCACGCAGGCTTTCACCGTCGGCGCTGTCGGCTTCAAGATCGGAGCAAACAACACTTGGCAAGAGCAATCCACGCAGGACTGGAAGATTGCTTCTCACTCGGACAGAAGGGTCAGAGCGGGTGCTCCTTTTCAGAGGAGCTGGTGCAAGTCTGGAGCAACCCGAATCGCAAGTCGTATTTAGGTTTTCGCCGGCACAAGGGCCACAAGCCAGCTGGCAAGTGACCGGGCCAACGCGTCGAGCCAAAGAAAGCAGAAGGGCCCCACGAGCACTCGTCGAGTGTAGAGGGGTGAGCTTCGGTGCAAAAGTGGCTCAGGGTTGGGGCTTCTCAAACCCCAGTGTACTGCTTCGAGGGTCACTCGTGGGCTGCACGGTCAGCGTCTCGTTGTCTTTTCAAGATGGCGTGCCCCACGCTTCCAGTCGCCTCCACGGGTCTCAGCTCAGCAGGGACTGTGGATCGGGCTGTAAGAAGGCAGGCAAGTTTGATCTCGTTGATCTCTGTTGCTCGAGTTCTGGCGGGAACTGCAACAAAGCAGACATCGAGGTGCTGGATGGTGCCTGTTTGCACAGGGTGGTCACTCCTTGACCACAAGGGAGATTCTTCAGTCTTCTACATTGAGTAGGATGTCTAAGGGTCCAGAGTTTTGTTTCAAATGTTTCATCAGGATAATCTGAGTGAGTTGGCACTGCTCCCATTCTTATAGCAATCTAGGGGGCTGGATTACCTGCTAGGTCCCCTCCTATGGGTGGGACCCAGGAAGGGGGTGGATACACCCCTTTCCTTTGATCCAGGCCGCGCTGGGACAGGGGCTGGTGTGCCCCAGAACCGGTTTGGCCGGATTATGCAAGGGGCAGCCTTGTGCGCCCCAGGCAGTGTCTGGTTTCTTTCAAACCTCCCTGCTACAATCCACTATCTCCTGTCTGGGGTGGTGTAACACCGCCCTGCGACAGGAAAGCCTTTGTCCAGGCCTCCTCTGCTGAGTTTCGGTCAGCAGCAGGAGGTCAGACTCGTGTCTGTGGCAGAAGCATCCATTTTGTGGATCTGAGGCTCTTTTAAAAATCAACCGCGTTTCAGTAAAGTAACATGTCTTCTCCCTCTAGAGGGGTGGAATGCTATCCCCGTCGACAGAACTGTAGAGGGGATAGTATTCCAAATCGTATGGCACCTCACACGACAGGTTTTGATAAAGCCAAACCAAAGTTGCTATATAACCGCGAGGATTATAATGCACTTAATAGTATATGGTATCGCATTATCCCGGAACAGCTTAGGGAGTTGTTCCCGACAGCTGCAGACAGGCTCAGCTCGTGCTAGAGCTCCATCTCACATTAAACCACGCACTCTGCCTTCAGGATTGATAAGGCCTTCCATATGAGTGGCTCACAGGTTTATATGTGTTCAGATATAGGTTTAGATATAGGTATACTATATCTAAGCAAAGGGTGACTACACCCACTTGCCCCAGCTGAGTGATCAGCCAGTTGTGTCAATTTAAGAACCAGCCAGGGGTGGCAAAAGCTATGCTTCAGCCCCTGGTAGGCCTTGGTGGCACCTATGCCCTGAGCACCTATAGTGCATGGTACAGGGGTTGACAAGGAGTCCATTTTCCAATTGGGTTATGTACCTATAGTACATGTATGTGAATTTAGATAGAGAACAGCAGGCTGGGGGTCTGATTAGCAGGCCCACAACCGCAGTAAGTCGAAAACCAGTGAAGCAAAAAGCAAAAATTGGGGTGACCATAGGATAGCAGACCCTACTCTCCTACAGAAATGTAACCACGTTATCCGCTGGCAACCCATAGTCGCTAAGGTGTTTAGTATTGGGTTGCCGCAAGGGTGTACATTGAAGTCACCTGCTAATAAAAGGTTCCTTCTAATTGGGCCGCGACATTGTGTGATAAAGTTATGCAGTTCTGTGATCCTACAGCCCTTGCCCTGGTTAGTTGCGTTATAGAAATTTATCACGCACAGGCTGTTGTCTTTTTTCCCCAAGATGATGGCCTGGATGTTTCCATTGCCTGAGGAAAAAGCCCTTATACTACATCTTAGTGCCAGGGAGGTAAAGATAACTAATCCTCCCGATGCGCGACCACTATTTGAACTTTTCGCTGGAACAGAGAATGATTTGTAACCCACCAATGACGGGTTACTGTTGGTGATCCATGTCTCTTGAAGACAAATGATGGAGTATGTACTTACAAAGTGCACCCATAAGGGGTCTAGAACCTTTCCCATAAGCCCGGCAATATTCCAGCAAAGAATGTTAAATTCTTGGTTGGCCTCTCCAATCACCCTGACATACTGTCTAGATTGATCAAGTTGGGTTGGTCTGGGGTGGGTTGCCCCACAAGGTCCTTTAGCTGCTGACGGTGCAGTGTTAATGGGGATGCCAGAGGAAAAGTTATTAAAATCGCTCTCAGGGCTAACCAGTGCTGAGGGGTATACAGGGGAGGTATAAGAAGTATCATGAGGGGGTAACTAGAAGGGATGGCAGAGGTAAGGTTATTAAAATCACTCTCTTGGCTGACCGGTGCTGAGGAGTATACAGGGGAGGTATAAGTACCATCATGACGGGGGTAACTAGAAGGGTTTCCCCCTAGTCAGCCGCAATCATTAAGACCCGAAAGGGCATTAAATCTGTTTGTAACCTCTATGTCCGACAGATAACCTGGTCCACCCCTCATCTGGGCTGCATTGAATCTCGAGGGTATTGTTTCCCACCCTTCTGGCCTTCTGGCATAAACCTGGTTGTTAACAGGCATCCTATTTCTGTTGATGTAGTGGCTGGGGGCACCCTGCAGCCCTGATCTATAAAAGAATCCAAGGGGCAATATTTCTATTCCCTGCCCTCCCAGCAAGGGACCGTCCTCTGCCTCCCTGAGTATCATCTCAACTGGTACTGGGCTGTTGAAATTTATTACAATGCAATCTCCTTCTCTGGTTTTCCTGGAGTGTCCCACCCAGGCTACTCGACGAGCCATAATTATGTTATGTGCTGCCCTATTGCCTCCTGCAGTATTTCGAGAGAGCCAGTGTGTGACCTTGTTTTTAATCTGGGAGAGGTCCTCTCTTTCTCCTTGACGGAGAGGGGGAACATTTCTCAGAACAATCACTAAAGGAGTGCTTTGGGGAGGGAGGTCTAGAAACATGCAGTTGCCCACCCCCTGCACTGGCTTGTTGGTCTGTGTGTATCCGTTGGTCGTTGTAGCTGGTTGTTCGCCCTCATACCGGTGTGTTTGAGAAATCCTCACAAGGCTACGGCTTCCCTCCATGCTCTGAGATCTGTCCTTTATGACCGTTGAACTGTTATCATTATTAGTGGAAATTCTTTTTTCTAATGGTGTTGCAGATTTAGTGGGGGGATGTGCGGGGGTTTGTTTGAAATTGGGCCGTTTGTCTGAGTGTATAGCATGTCCTCCCACCTTATTGATGTCTACTAAAGAGTGTAGCAATTGAGTGTTATCGGCTGCAACCTGTTGCAGTTTACCAATACTTGTGCTAATTATTTTCAGTCTCTCAATGAGAGGTAACATTAGGGACTTTACAAGCTGTTCCACCCGTCCAATCACCCCTTCCTCTCCCTGTACTATCGGTGGTAAATATTTCCTTTGTTGAGGTTGGCCATTTTTCTGGAGAAGATCCCGACACGTGCCAGGCCTGACCCTCTCAAGGTCTCCGCCTCCCAAGGAACCCAAGGCATTGACTTCTAGTTAGAACTGTTGTCCGACACCCGCCCCAACTATCTCTCCTATCTCTCTGTTTACCTTTTATCTCAAAGCGCCCTGAGGCAGCGTTAATGGGCTATGTATGGCTGCTCAAAACCATAAATAACTATATTGTCAGTGCTCAGTAATGTGACGTGTTCATGCGTCTATTGACCAGTTGCACCCCTTGTTAGAGTGGGGGGGGGGGGGGTGTTGAGGTACAACAGCCCCTGCTCTGAAGTCTCTGCCATCAATGAACATCCCAGACTGTCTCTTTTTAGACTGAGGTGCTGTCACTTGGAGTTCCAGGTCCTTCTCAGACCTGTGGAACCAACTCTGTGGGAGAGACAGGGAGGAGCTGGTATGATGAAACGTGCCCTAGAGAAGGTCACCCCTAATAGGTGTTTATTGTTTGTAACTTCCGGGATTTCCTAACTTCGGAAACAGAAGCAGGGAGTGGAGCTCCCTGCAGGGCTGGAGGTGGGGGGGGGGGGCTACTTGAAGAGTACGCCAGCCTCCAGCGCCCCCAAAAGTGACGGAACTTCCTGTTCAGATAGATTTGTAAGATTATTATAGGGAATTAAAGTTGAATCTTCATCTCCCAGTCTATTACCCTTCCTTTTCTGAGATATGACATCATAGGTTTCAAATGATAAATTATTTATTTTACTGTTTAAAGTATATTATTAAGAATACATTCCAACCATGGAACGTACAGAGGAAATATCGTTTTTTTAGTTATTTCTTATAAAAAATGATGTATGATACCCTTAAATTATGAGAGCGAAGTATGAGAGAATTATTTAAAGTGGTTTCGAATGCCTGAATGTAACTGTTCTTTTGTAAACAAAAATCGCCGATATATTCTTAGAGAGATGCTTAAAATTGTAGGCACAGAGTCATATAGACAGAGATAAAGAAATGCGTACAAACACATACGCACACACGTAGAGAAATGACAATTGTAAATGAAATTATTAAACGGGTATTCGCGTGAACTATTTACTATGTTGGATTTAAATGTTTGAATGTAAATATTGTATTGTGAATACAAATGGTTGTTTCATAAATACATACATGCGTAGCTGTATAGGCATACAGAGATAGATACAGATTGCCTTGAGACCCTCGCCGGTGAGTTCCCGCGCTTTATGAATCCCTTGATTGATATGCTCGCGCACACGCACTCTTAATATCACTATCACTAGTATGATCTAAATTCATCCTCCATTTTAGGAAGTCAGGTAGGGGCGACACGGACACCGTGGATCAGCCAGGGGTGTCTTCCTTGGATTTCCCACGGGCCCCTCTCTTTTTTGTCTTTTCTACGGTATTTTAGGAATTTCCCAGATTTCTCTGTGGCCTTTCCTAGAGGATGACACCTGGCGCTGGTCACACCTCGCCCGCCCCTTTTAGTGACGTCACTCTCCGCAGGGCTCGATCTCACGCGCCTCTTCAGGGTATATAACCTCTGTCAGGAGAGAGACACATCAGCCAACACCAGAAGCTCACCTGCCCTCAGCACCGGAGAGAGCGAGGCAAAGCGAAGGACTGTCGCAGGACAGAGACAAAAGAGACCCCTCTCAGGTCGACAGAGATAGACTGCGGGGCACAGGAGATCCACCTCGAAAGACAGAGACTGCTCGCAGAGACAGGGAATACTTCTCTCAGGACAGAGGCAGACATCAGTGCAGAGCATGCTTCAATGCGCCTTCCAGGTGAGCCCCGCTACAGGCATCAGGGTTCGGCCCCTCGAATGGCTGGATTTTTACATTTTTGTCTGCTTGGGATGCATAATGTATTTCCCTTCTCCACTTGGGTTGTTTGAAAGCATTTCTCTCGATCTCGCTATTCATCTATTGTTTTTTACAGAGAGATATTTTTTAAAATACAACAGACGGTGCATTAAGTTGTTAGATAATGTATGGGGCTATATTATTGCCTTCATTTGTTTCTTCGTTTTTTTCATCTTGGCTTTCTCATGCTTTTTATGTATTTTTTACATTCTCATATTTTTTAATAAGTATTTGTTTGGTTTCTCAATATATGTTTGTGAATAGGAGAGCCCCTTTTATTCTTACCTTGCCACGTGTTTTAATATCGCCAGTTCTGAGACCATTTGCCATGTGTTCTGTGATGTTCATAATATGGGCGTCTCTGTCTACTGTGAGCATAGCAGAAGCATCCTGGGTAGTTAAGGTCTGTTATAAGATGTTCACCAATAGAGGCTGTTATAATACGGAATAATCCTCAGAAATCCGACAGTAATATTTAAAGCGTCTTGGGGTTTTGCTGCAGTCCTGTTGTTTGTAGCGCTGCTGCTGTTAAGCACAGCCTAGGAAGCATGCACAGCTCATTAAAATGCAGTATTAGCAGCAGCAGATTGCACTAAAAGGAGTTTGGGCCTTTATTGTAAGTATTTGTTTCCCAAAGTAGGTGTGATAATGCACAACGTACACAACGTAAATAGAGTTTAAGCAATCGCCGGAGGTTTTCGAGGCATCCCTGAAGAGGAATTTTCGAAACAACAATTAATTTTAGCCGATCAGAAAATTGTGCCCATATAGATACGGGGTCCCAGATCACATGCATATTTCACCTGATGCATAGTGCCTCGGTGGTGCACTGTGGCCCAAGAGACTTTGTCTTTCTCGCATCCACGGCAGGAGCAAAACAAAGTTTCATACTGTGCCAGCTGATATCATGCTCCACACTGCTTCTCTGCCAACATCCAATCAGAATGCTTGCACCATAACAGAGACCCCTGTTGTATGTGGTGAGGCGCTGGCATCATACGACAGTCTGTTGGCATCACAGGCCAAAAGACCAGCATCATTGGACATGGTGCTGCGATCACGATCAAATGTATGCCAATTTAAGGTGCTGGCATAATACACCAGAATGGTTCCTGTAATGCCAGGGTACTTTCATCATATGTCAGTGCGCTGACTTCATATGCCAAGGTGCTGGCGTCATTTATCAAAGTCCTACCATCATACGTGTTCCCAGGTGCAGGCATCATTTATCAAAGTCCTACCATCATACGTGTTCCTAGGTGCTGGCATCATATGTTATGGTGGTGCCTTTCATACCTGGGTGCTGCCCTGCTGTTGGGCTCCCCCTGTGATGGAGTGGCTGTAGTGCCAGTCCTGCGGCTCATGTGCGAGTCTATGACTGTTTATACTCCATGCTCTACCTGCTGATATGTCAGGATATGTCAAATACTATTTTGTGTTTCATTTCACAAAAGTATTTAGTCCCTTGTGAAATGAAACACAAAATAATGATGAAAGAAATATAAAGAATGAAAAACTCGCTAAAATGAAATGTTTGGAAATGAAAAAAAAATGTGCAAACAGCATTGAAAACACTGAGTAATAATTGAATGAAAGATTAAAGGAGTGCAAGGAAGGAGTGGACCCTGTGTTACAGGAAACACATGTCATAGTATTTGATAAATTTACCCTGACAGCTCAGCAGGATACCTACCTATGCACCAACGACAGTTGTGACAAAATAACAAATTCAAAACAAAAAAACAAATCTAAGAGTGCGTTACCACCACAAACATTTTTTGACGTCAGGATACGTGCCATGCTAGGACAGCGGATGTTTCAACCTTGAATTGCTAAATGCCAGGCTGAGACTGCTCACGTGCCAGATAGCAGTCACTCGTTTGCCAGTCTTGGACTGCAGTTTGGCAGATTGCACTTGCTAGCTGTGAAAACCCTCAGATCTCTCCTCTGTTATTCCCCCTTCTCTGTCCTCTTCCCTTTCTCGACTCTGTTGCCTTGTGTTCCTCTCTTTTAGCCATGTTCTTATACAATGAAACAATTCGACTAATATTGCTTTCTCCCTTTTTCCAGAAACCACACACCATCCTCAGGCTGTCCAGGCAGGTGCACACAGCAGCGGTGGAAGGTAAGTGTCTGTGTGCGCTCACTGCTCTTAGTTTGAGGTCCCGCTGTATTTTTTGTGCGCAGTTAATGGCTCTGGTGTCCCCTCCCCTGGTCTGAGATCGCTCGCTATATCTTGGTCCCAGTTGCTGGTTCTGGAGTCCCTCTCCCTGCTCTGATGCCTCTCAGTATACCCTGGGCCCAGTTGCCTGTTCTGATGCCACTCTTGTTGGGCCTGGACCACTCTTTATCCCATGGGCCCAGTTACTGGTTCTGATGCCACTCTCTCTCCTCTGATGCCGCTCAGTATACCCTGGGCCCACTTACTTGTTCTGATGCCACTCTTGATGGGCCTGGTCCGCTCTGTATCCCATGGGCCCAGTTACAGGTTCTGGTGTCACTCACCCTGACGTGGGTTCCTTATGCCATGGTTCCAGTTACTGGTTTGCATCTGCTATCAGTCTAGAACTCCAAGAGTCCTGGGTAGTGATTGTCCCATAAAAACATCTGGTTCTGGTCCGGATCAGCTGGATTTGTGTCTGATGCCAGCCTAGAATGCTTGTAGTTCTGATCCTGTCTCTTCTCTTCATTCAGTGTTGGAGGGGAGCCCCCTGGAGAAGGCGGTCACTAGCAGCTTTGCTTCATTCATACATGGAGTCCAGACAGATCACCTGTCCCAAACCGTGCAGCACCGAAGCAAGCGTATGATCCTGGACAGCATCGGCGTTGGACTGGTGGGAAGCACGACCCATGTGTTCAACATCGCCCTGGGATACTGCCAGGTGAGAGGAGACATTGAACACACTAAGCATTACACTATGCAAAATACAACAATTAAAAACCCCTTTTAGTCTCAGAGTGTGACTGTATTTTTGCAATCCTTCCATGTAAAAAGTTACAAGCACCACAGCATGGAACACACCAAAGAACACCAATGTAGAATCCATCCATTAAAGGCCTCTATTCCAGCAATGTCCACCATCTCCCTTTGATCCAGCCTGACACATGGGCTAAAGCAAGCACACCATTCGCCACCCAGCAATTAAAAACCTACTAGGCCATAATGTCCTTGAGACCCTACGAGTTAAAAGCAGACAGGTTCCAAGCTAAAAAGTGGGGGTTGGGGGAATTTTCATAGTCGTGCTATGCAAAGCTCTGTGAACGCTAAAAATCTCAGCGAGCAAGCTGAAATTCAGCGAACACGCGGATTTGCTTGTTTCACCCGTTCGCAATGCTTTTTTCCTGTTCGTGAACGCTGTTTGCGTGCTCGGGGGTAAATATCTTGCGAACACGCATTTTGAAAGTGCGAACAAGCAAAAAATTCCACAAAGCAGTGGATCGCAGAATTTTTGGCAATTTGTCATTCTCAGGGAATGCAAAATTACCCAAATTCCGTGAGCGGAACAGAATTTACCGCCCAGGCCTACCAAAAAAGCACACCAAGGACTACACGTCCATTACAACCCTGTACATCAGCAGAGTGAACCATCACCCAGGAGTCATGCCAGTTAAGATGAGTGTGGTAGCAAAATGAACAGAACATCTTGTAGCACACAAGCATTAAAACACCCTGCAATGACTCAAAAAGTTAGCATGACCTTGAGCTACTCAAAGAGAAAAGGAGACATTGACTTAAAACATCTCATGATTCAAACCATCCCTTGATCAAACCCCCTTTGAGACATTAGTTGTTCAGAATCAACATGAGATTTTACCAGGTTATTATCCAAATCTTGGATCTCACCAAGCAACACACCATGAACCCCTCACCCATTAAATACATCTCTAGAATGACAGCAGGACCAACTACCCAGAATCATAGGTAAGAAGAGAGACAAAGTGACTAAATCCACCATGATTTACTCATCTACCATGAAAAACTCATCCACTAATCACACCCCAGGCTACCTTCAGATTTTAAGCAGTTAACTATAGACTATGGTACCTAAATAAACATTGCAATCCACTGTACAACCGTCCTTCAGAAACACTACATCTACTCACTGAGACTCCGTACCTGCTCCTGCATTTCTTCTAATAGGCACCACCACATAGGTTGAATCATCCTGTGTATAGAGTTGAGTGTTCCACATCCCCACAAGCTCTGTTGTTCCTCCACTAGGTGTCTAGGTGCACTGTCCATTTCTAACTTTTAATTCTGTCTCTCACAGGACATGTACTCCTTGTCTGCCATCAGCTCTGTGTATGGAAGGAAAGGTTTGAGACTCCCACCTACGCTAGCTGCATATGTCAATGGAGTAGCGGTAAGGATTTTGAAAGCTATCACTTTATCCATCAATCACAGACTAAGAGCGATGAGTTTGTGAGAAGTTTAGTTAAATGTTGTCTCCGCCAATATTAAATCTTGTCTGTTTCCACTCCTGTAAAGAGTCTGTATTGGGCAATGGCACAGTCACTCAACAAAATATTAGAATATGGATCCTACACTTCTGTAAATTGTGTCCATAGGTTGATAACACTATTGCTCTGCTTATCTTCACTTCCTGACACACCCTTCTTTAAGTACCTTCTAATCCTCTACTCCTCTTTTAACAGAGTCACTCCATGGACTTCGATGACACTTGGCACCCTGCCACTCACCCGTCAGGTGCTGTGCTGCCAGCCCTAATGGCTGCCTCCCAGATGTTGCCAGTGGGCTTCCGACCCAGCGGCTCAGACTTTCTGTTGGCATTTAATGTTGGCATCGAGGTGCAAGGAAGACTCATGTGTTTCTCCAATGAAGCCAGCAATATCCCTAAAAGGTTTGTATGATGCCCACAAAAGGCAGAATTATCCTATGGCCAACACACAATACCTATAAATGGCTCCAGTGTCTCCAGAGCATGGCTAAGATGCTTAAAGAGAATAGAAATATTCGTTGTGTCATATGTGAGATCCATACATAGAGAGAATGTTATGTTGTGTGCCTGATGGGGGCAAAGGGTAGAAATATCTGCAAGAGGAATCTAATGCAAACAAAATCATGCATGTGGATAGCACACAATATAATGTAAACATGGTAACATTTATTTTTCCGTTCACTGTAACTAGATTATTTGTTTGTGTCAAATGCTTGATTAGATCCTAGCCTTTTTTTTATACGTTTCCTCGTACTGCACGATAATGTATGGCATGCTTTAAGCATTTTACCATAATTCACACTTATTGATAGCATTGCCCTCTTCTAAACCTATTTTGGCATGATCACTATTTCATGTCTGACACAGTTCTTTGTTTTTCCTTCAGGTTCCACCCTCCTTCTGTTGTTGGCACCATGGGCAGTGCTGCTGCTACAGCAAAGCTCCTTTCACTGAATGCAAAACAATGTGCCCATGCTTTGGCGATCGCTGCCTCTCTGGCGGGAGCACCTATGGCCAATGCTGCAACTCTTGCCAAGCCTCTCCATATTGGCAATGCGACCCGCTTTGGGATGGAAGCAGCACTTCTAGCCGCCCGTGGGATGGAAGCCAACCCACTTATCTTGGACGATGTGCCAGGCTGCTCAGGGTTCAGTGCTTTCTATGGTGACTACCAGCCCTCGTCCCTGGCAATGCCAGATCAAGATTACAGCTTTCTCTTGGAGAAGCAAGACATCGCCTTCAAGAGGTTTCCAGCTCACTTGGGCATGCACTGGGTGGCAGACGCTGCCATCTCAGTCAGAAACAGAGTCACCAATATAACGGGCTTCTTTAACCCTGCTTCCATCCGCGCTGTTCTTCTGAGGGTCCCAGTTTCCAAGTATATCAACAGGCCCTTCCCAGAGTCTGAGCACGAGGCACGACACTCCTTCCAGTTCAACGCCTGCACTGCCCTTCTGGATGGCGAGGTGGGCATTTCTTCCTTCAGTGAGGACAGCCTTAGTAGACCAGATCTCATCAACCTGTTGAGGAAGGTGGTGGTGGAGCACCCTGAAGACAATGTGGCCAACTTTGACAAGATGTACGGGGAAGTAGTGCTGCAGCTGGAGAGTGGAGAGATTGTGACTGGCAGATGTGACACCTTCTATGGACACTGGAGGAAGCCTCTTAGCCAAGAATCATTGCATGAGAAGTTCCTCTCCAATGCTACCCATGTGCTCCACCAAGACCAGGCACAAGAAATTATTGAGGTGGTGAAGGGGATAGAAAACCTTACAGACTGTTCACAACTGGCATCCTCTCTGCAGTAAACGTGTTAAACCAAAATTGAACCCTCTTAGAAAATGGGAGTAAAACTTTAAATGAACTACAGGTGCAATCATCTTTGCATTAACTAGCTTTACACAAGATTGAAAATCTACTGAAGGAGAGGGACATTACCAATTCATTCTATAAAACAAAGAGAGTCGGGGGAGGAGTCAAGATGGCGGGTTGAACGCCGCCGAGTGGAGACGCTGCATGTGGGGTCTGCTCCTGACAATCGCGTTTACGCTGCCTTAATGCTTGATATCTACATACTGTCACTCTAAAAGGAGAAAGGAGAAAGAAAGTTTAACGTACTCTTTACAAATTGGCACCTATCGAGAGGAACGAGAGGAACGGTTGGAGACCGGAGCTTGGCGGGATCGATGCTTTGGAAATTGCTGCAGCACGGCAGGAGCTTGCTTCGCTCCTGGAGCCGAGCAGCGAGCTTCGCTCGCGCTACGCCGCCCTCTATCTTTTCGGCCGGCTGGGCGTTCCCAGCCTTGACTCGGCAGGGCGTACACCTGAGGGCTTTCCCAGTAACACGGCAAAGGCTGCAAAGGCTGCAGAGGCTGATAGAAGCGGCGGAAACGGCAGAAACGGCGGCGGTGTACGAGTCGATGTCCTCACGCCAGACCAGATCCAGGAAGACCGCTTTAACACTAAAAAAAGCACCCACAGGTACTATGACTGCGGTGGCTGTAGGGGTAACGGTGGTAGGCTCTTTGGGGGATAAGAATGAGGCACAACAAGCATCTTCAAATGGGACTAGTAACTCTGTTAAACTTAAGCACAACTCTGACTGCTCAAAAACTTCGAATGTCCATGGTGCTAATAACGCAGATGGTGATGTCGGTAAGAGTTTGTGCCCGGGGATGCTATTTGATTCTACCACAGCCGCAAAGGGAAACACCAGTGGCGAGCTAAACGCGGATTTAAGATTAACAGAGATGCTGCCTGCCGGCAAACAAAAGAGGAATGAGAATGGCAAAAGTGATAAAAATAGGGATAAAAATGATGAGATACATGTCAGAAATAAAGAACTTGCTGTACCCATAGGGCCCTCAGAATCATGTAACAAATCTGTGGAGGCTCAGGCAGAGAAGATTACTCAGGAAGTTATTAAGGATAATGGGCTTGCTACTGAGTTACGCGGTGGCAAGAAAGGATCGGATAAACTACCCATGGATAAGGGGCCAACAAGCTCAGTAATTAAAGAAACCAGTGAGATGGAACTGGTCAAGATAAGTGAAACTGCAAACAATACAGAGACTGACTTAACTAATAGACCACTACATACGGTACAAGATCAACCGGGAGGCTCTGAGCACCTTAACGTTAACACTAAGACATTTGTAAAGACTGACAAGCTTAAAGAGAAAGAGAAAGAGAAGGAGAAAGAGGGTGTGATTGATTTAGTTCAGAAATCTGGGACTAAATCAGATGAAGACTCAAATGTTGACTATGAGGAAATTTCGGAACCAGAAGAAGAAGGGCTCAATGAGGTTCCCAAAGCAATAACTAATAAAAAACTGGTGCCAAGGAAGGCCAAGAGAAAGGTCAAGACGAAACAAAAAATCCTCCTACTAAAAGCAACAGGTAAAGAAATGGTAGAAAATAAAAGAAGTCGATTAATAGATGACAGCCCTTTGAGAAGGTGAATAGAAGCTAAAGGCGGAGTTAAGAATATGGCCTTAAGACTTTCGGGGGCCAGTCCTGACCTGCTGAATGGGCAGTTGAGTAAAATTCAAGAGGACAATTTAAGTAATGATATAAGCTTAAATTTGGACAAACCTATGGATCCACTAACCGATTCTAGCTTAAACGCACTTCCTTTGAATCAAGAGGCATCTAGTAACACGATCATAGTCTCTGAAGAAGAGAATGGTGACTTAAATGTCGTGACACACTCAGGGACTCCTAGAGTTTCTCCTACTCCTACTGGTACTTCAGATATCTTTCTGTCTCATACCATACAAAATGAGGCTGTGAAATCAAGTGAGGAACAAAATCTTGAACTTTCAAGTCTTAATATTGATGCGACAAACGAAGCCAATGAAACTATATTATCCAGCTTGAGGAAAACTCAGACACAATTAGATCAACTAGATCATAACTCTGATGATAATCCAGGAGAAGCAGTGGAACCCGATTCTTTGGTTGACGTGTCGGCAGATACAAATCCAAATCTGCAAGAAACAGTACCTGTTTTGTCTATAATACAAGCTAGTAATTCCTCTCCGCCAAGTACTTCTGACACTTCAAATCTTACGCCACCGAAAGTTATATCAATGGAGGCAATTATGCAGACCCTGTTAGAACAAAGGGTGGAGATTCAACAACAATACCTCCAATTAAGAGAGGATAATACTAAAATACAAGGGACCATGAGGGATATCTGCCAAAATTTAGGAGGATTAACTAAAGAAATAGAAGATATTAAAACACGAATAGTGGAGGTGGAGGAAGATGTTAACCAAGCCACATCAACTATCAAACAAAATACTTCTAGAGTGTCCCTTTTGGAAGCTAAAGTGGAAGACTTGGAAAACAGGGCCCGAAGACAAAACCTTAGATTATTAGGTATACCGGAAGGTATTGAGGGGTCAGACCCGAGAGCTTTTATGGTTAAACTTTTCCAAAGGGCCTTCTTGGATCTCACGGATTGGGATTGGGACTCCCAACTACAGAGAGTACATAGACGTCCGTTAGTTCAAAGGAACACTAATAGCAAATTTCCAAGACCTTTTTTGATTTATTTTGGCAATTTTCTTTTGCGACAAGCAGTAGCACTAAAAGCAAAACCAAACAATCCGGTAACCGTGGATAATTTCACTTTTTTTGTGAAGTCAGACTTAACTAAGGCAACTATGGATAAACGGTGGGAACTTCGGAAGCTAATCGATGCCTTTAAAAATCTAGGTTGTTTGGCCTATCTTCAAGAGCCTGCTCGCCTAAAGGTCATTCGGGATGGGCAAGTGGCCTTTTTCAGTGATCCCCTATCTGCGGAACAATGTTTGGAAAAATTCTCATGTGATATTGAAAAAAGAAACCAAAAAGAAAAAGAATAAGAAAATTAGTGTTACACTTTTTTTGTTAAAGTATAAAAGGGCAGGTTAGATACAGCCATATGCTTATATCCTATATCTTCTTTCTTTTTCTCTATCCTTTGCTTTGTGTGTTATTTTGAGTTTGAGCTAAATATAGATACAATAAGGCATGAATCAATTATGGTTTGAGCAGCCACTCATGCATGCTTCTTCACAGAGCTGCCACTCCAGCGGCAGCAACGCTGGAGGGGAGCTCCCCCCCAAGAAACGGGTTGCTGCAAGGGAGGGGGTGGGGTTGCCACAAGGGCAAGGGTGGCAACGGGAGTCGTAGGTGGGGGGTGGTGATAAAAGTGAAAAATGTGTTTGCAAGATTTGACGCTTTATTTTTTTTCAAGAAAAGTAGGAATGAAAATTTAATGAAGGTAAAATATATGGAGGAACAGGAGAACAATATGTATAAGACCTATATAAAATAAATGCTTAAGTTAAGAATTTTATGTTGGAATGTAGATGGCCTAAACAATAAAAGTAAAAGAAACCTAGTACAAGAAGAGATTAAAATGTATAACCCTAACTTAGTGCTGCTGACAGAAACTCATATAAAATATCAAGATAGAAAGTTGCTAACTCAACTAGGCTACGAATTGGTTACTTGTACCTCTTTTAATGAGACTATAAGGGGGGTTGCTATTTTGAAACAAAGAACACTTCAATTAGAGATAATGAAAACTGCCACGGATAATAGAGGTAGATGGGCAATAGCACAGATTCAAGGTGCTAAGGCTAAACTAGTATTCTGTGTGGTATACGGCCCAAATATTGATAAGCCTAAAATCTATGAAGATCTAAGTTTAGAACTACTAGATTGGGAAGGGGAAACTATTATTGCTGGAGACTTTAATTGTGTTATGAATTATAAAATAGATTCTACGGGGCCAATGAACTCTAAAAGAATGTACAAAGTAAGAGCTGCAATTTTAGAACTTGCAAGACTAAACAATATTAGAGATTTATGGCGGTCCAAACATCCAAAGGTGCCAGGCTTTACTTATTACTCTGCCCCGCATAGATCATGTTCTAGGATTGATATGGTATGGGCCTCTGAACGAATCCTAGAAAACTGCGTGATTGAAATTTGTCCCAAAGTTACATCGGATCATAATCCTCTTCTTTTGGAAATTAATATTGAAAATCAAAATGTAAAATTACGAAAGTTTACTTTTCCTAGACACTTATTAGTTGACCCAACATTTATTTCATTAATTAAAAAACATATACAGGAATTTATTGTACTAAATGTTAACTCAGCTAGCATCAATACGGTATGGGACACTTGCAAGTGTAGCATTAGAGGGTGTGTCCAACAGTATGTATATAGGCTTAATGCAGAAAACCGCAATAAGAACAAGGATATGACATCTAAATTATCAGATCTGGAAACACAACTGGCTGAAGCAACATTACAATCAAAAAATAATATTGATTTGCTTAGAACACAATTGGCGGAACTACAAGCTGGACTTAGGAAAACGCTAAGAGAAAGATATGCAGTTAAATTACATAAATACAAATTAGATCAATACGAAGGTGGCGACTGCATCGGAAAAATATTGGCCTTTAAAACTGCAGATAGAAAAGCGAAAACTAGAATAAAGGAAATAATTGGATCAGATTCAGTGATATATGGGCAAGAGGATCAAATTTTAAATCAATTCGTTAAATTTTACCAACATTTATATACTCCAGAGGAGTTGCCGAGTAAAACAGAGATTGAAAAATATCTTGATCAATATCTAGGCCCATCGCGAGCACTAAACCATGAAGTAATTCAACAACTAAATTCTAATATTACCACTGAGGAGATTAAACTGGCTATCGACCATCTACCATTAGGTAAGGCGGTCGGTGAAGATTGTATACCAGGAGAATTTTATAAACTTTGCTATCAAGAGTTGGCTCCATTACTACAAAAAGTTATTAATTCAATTATTGTTTCTAAACAAGCACCTTCCTCATGGAAACTCGCTAAAATCATATTTTTTCTGAAAAAGGGAAAACCAGAAAAAGAGTGTGGTTCGTATCGGCCCATATCTCTACTGAACACCGATGTGAACATTTTTGCTAAAATCTTAGCTAATCGGCTAGCGCCCCATATGCCGGACATCGTTAATCCCCAACAGCATGGCTTTGTGATGGGTAGAGATACCACTCTGCATGTTAATACCTCAATAACCGCTTTGGATGTAGCAGAAACTACTAACACCCCACTCGGTATGATAATGTTAGATGCTGAAAAAGCATTTGACCGAGTGGGGTGGGATTATCTGTGGACAGTATTAAGTAAAATGGGTATAAATGGCTCTTACCTAGATTGGGTTAAGTCAATTTATGATGAACCACGGGCCGTGATCAGCTATGGAGGTACAGATTCTAATAATTTTAAGATTGCAAGAGGTACAAGACAGGGATGCCCCCTTTCCCCATTATTATTTGCTTTATCTTTAGAACCCTTTTTAAATGCCTTAAACGACCAAACCAATATAATACCAGCTCAACATGGGGACATAACCCTTAAATTAACTGCCTTCGCGGATGATATTGCAATATATACATCGGATGTTTGTAAAGCTATGCCTGCAATTATAGAGGAAGCACATAAGTATGGGAAAATCTCTGGGTATAAATTAAATGTTAATAAAACCCAAATTATACTCAACTATACTCCGGCTACATGTACTTATAAAACCTGCAAAGAAGCCGTATATTTAGGTATAAAGCTCACGGCTAAAGTGGAGAAAATTGTTGAAATAAATTATGGGTCATTTCTCAAAGAAACCACGGCGAGCTTTAAAAAATGGCATAAGATACCTCTGAGTTTGCTAGGGAGATTAAATCTGATTAAGATGAAAATCTTACCTAAGCTACTTTATTTGTGTAGAGCTATACCACTACAACCCAATAAGCTTTTTTTAAAGAAATTGGATGGCATCTGTAGCAGCTTTATCTGGGGGTATAAAAAGGCACGAAGGGCGGTAAAATTTCTGACATTACCTATCTCTAAAGGGGGACTTACCTTTCCGGATTTTAATCTTTACTTTTTAGCTACTTTTTTTTTGCGCATTAGGAGCTTATTAAAAAACACTCCATCTTTATTTTTTCATCAATACATGCTGGGGGCTGATGCTAACCAATTTCTATCACGCGTCCATGATCCTAATTACTTTAAAAGAGTAAAATTTAAGACTGCTAAGCATGCTATAAGAATTTGGGACAAAATTCTGCACATTAGTAATAGCTCATTTTTCAACGCTGAGCTTAGATTATGGAACAACCCTGGCCTTCCTGGTATTTTTTCGGATGGTTTGGGTAATCGGTGGATAAGACAGGATATAAACACACTAGGAGACCTGTATGGTACTAATGGTTTGATGGATTTTGAGAATTTAAAAATCACAAACGGGCTCACGGATGATATGCACTTTAAATATAGACAACTTAGAGATTTTTTTTGTAATAAATTGAAAATAATGGAAGTCAAACAATCTGATATTCTTGAGGGTATTTACTCAGAAAAAACTAAATCATTAATTAAATGGGGATATCAATGGCTCATTAAGGAGAAGGGAGAAAACACAACTCAAATCGCAGCCAAATGGTCTCGTAGATTAAATCAAAATATTAATTCAGTCCACATTGGTAATGCCCTAACCCATTTAAATGATATAGTTCACTCTTCCAATCTGAAAATGCAACTATATAGGACAATCACGGAACTGTATTATACGCCACAAAGAATATCCAGCTGGGCACAAGGTAATTCTTTGACAGATAAATCTAGGTGTGCTAAATGTAATACTGCCGCGGCTGGAATTGAACATATGTTATTCTCCTGTCCCGCACTTTCCAACTTTTGGAGTCGCATATCTTACCATCTTCAATTTAATCAAATAAGTTCAACGGATCTTACGGCACAAATGGTTTTGTTAGATATTCAAGATAGGAACTGTCCCAACAAAGATCTTTTAACGATTTTGCTAGCATGTGCTAGATTAATTGTAGCTAGGGTCTGGATATCTAAAGAACCCCCTAAGGTTGCAGATTGGCTATCATTGGTGTATGAAATTAGAACTATGGAGTTTTCTTTAGCTAAGCTTAGAGGTCCTAAAGCTTTTCGGAGAAAAGAAAAGATATGGAAGAACTTTTTTGATGGCCAAGAGATGTGATTAGGCCTAGTCTGTTTTTTCTGTTTTAGTAGTTTATTACGTTAATAGTAGAGTCAATGTGAGGTTTGATTTACGGATTGCTTTATATTGTTTCCATTCCTCAATTTTATTTGTTGTTCGTATCAATTGTATTGGTATGTTAAGTATGGAATTGAATTGTCATGAACCTTGTCACTTCTTGCAAACAATAAAAATGTTTAAAAAAAAAAAAAAAAAAACAAACAGAGTCAATTATGTCCTCTACTTTCATGAAAGGTGATGTTATGCTCACAGTACAGTGAGGTCCCCTTTTAACCCAATTCAAATACAGATGCATCTGGCTGGCCAGAAGCAATATGCTTACGTTTCCTTGTAACTCATCAGTACTTTCTAAGGACTTTAAAATGCAATTTGTATTTATTGTTATTTATTATTTGTTAATTTATTGTTTAAAAAAATGTGACCTCATCTCACTGAAATACCGGTTCCTTTTCCAACTAAGTGATTCTCCCCTAGTGGCCAAAGATAGGACGAGCTGGAACTTCAATATTGGTCTAGTACTGAATTCTCCCTGTGCAGCGCTCTCTTACATGTACTTTTCTAAAAACACAGGACAAAATAGGTCTTTCTATTTCAATCTCTCATATTCGTCAGTGAAACGTATTTGCGCTTTCTGTGGTTATTTCATTTTGAATAAAGTCTCTGAATTTATTGTACAGTGATTGTAATTTTTGATGTGTAAAGCTGCTGACATTTTAGATGCTACCTTACAGGATGGCCATGGCTTGGTGACAGTGAGACTCGATTCTCTCACACACGGACCTTACATATGAAACTCTCCTCTTCAGCTGTTGCTCAACATGTTGACCCTCCTACTAGTGTTTCACAACCTTCCCTGTTCATAGAACCCTCCCTTGCATGCGCAACTACTCATATAACAGCCAGAATATATGTATCTGAACAAGTACCAAAGATTGATCCAATCATGGCACACATTTTAAATGTCAACATTTTACGGCTGTTGCCATACAGTTTGCACCACTGTGGAATTTCTAAATCCCAAGTGCTCACAAACTGGTGCCATGTGTGCTGGAAAGTGGAGCATATTGTTAATCAAACGTGGAAAATACACAGAAAATCAGACATTTTGCCAACCTATTCTGTGAGCCACTCTACTCAATCAAACTTACTGACCAATATTTAGAATTGCATATAGTAAACCTACTGATGATAAAGAGAGGTGGGAAGTGGGGCTTTTTGATCCTCTCCTACATGCATTCGTGATTGGATTGCCCTTTGTACTGTATGCAATCTCCTATCTCTATTGAGCTTTGTCGGGATAATATAGACACAGTTTGCATGCTAAACTGAATGTGATTCTAGTCAGACAAACATTAGTCCTCATGTATGCAGATGATTTGTTAATTTATTTCTAATAAGTCAGCATCTCTAATACAACTTTACCTTAAGAAGCATATCATCCTGGGTATTTGATTTACAGGTTGAGAAATTTGGAGATGAGTACTCTTTGGTGTTTCAGTTCATTGTGAATCTACTCACAATTATTGGGGAGCTTCTCAAATGTTGTATCAAATACTTTAGTTTTAAAATATGTTAATATTTGATATGGACTGATGATGGGACTAAATACTTACTGCCTCCTATAACAAAGGTTTGTTGTTTGTATTCTTCATGCCATGTGTGTGCCACTGAATTTTTTTAACTGTCTTTGCCTGTGGTTGTTACAGTTTAAAATTGTAGCTTTAACCTGCCCATGATTGCAGAATTTATCCCATTTTTTTGTTTAAATTTGTGGTTTTTCCTGCCCGTGACTGCTTCCATTTAACCTTTTGAATTGTGGGATTTGCAGTCCAAACTCTGGAGTTTTTCCCTCTCACTCCCCATGACTATCAGTTTTTCCCTCCAAATTTCTCCTTTGCTCTGCACTAAGACATGTATGTTAAGCAGAGCACCCCCAGCCCACCATTTTGTGTTAACAAGTGAGTGAAACCAGCCCTACTCCCCAGCAACAGGGATATTCTATAACAGAGGGTGCTCTAAAACAGCAGTAATCTGCTGTGAGCTGTTTAACACCTTGGCTGCTAGGCGTTTCCCCCCCCTGTGCTGGAAATTCCTCTTAGGCTATATTCATGACGAGCTCAGCTCGTCATCAGCACAGCTCAACTGTGCATCATGACGAGCTGAGCTCGTCATCAGCATCGAAAGGGTTAAGCTGCGTTTTTTGGCCAGGAGAGGGAGTAAAGTTGTATTCAAACATTATTGTTAGAGGACAAGTTTGTTAGGCCCTTACCTGCATACGTCCAAAGTGTAGATTGAGACTGTCTCCTAGGAGATTTCTGAATAGAGCAGCAGTTTCCAATTCCCTGGCCAGCAAACCTTTGTCTGAGGTAGCTGGGAACTTTTATAGTCTGCTATTGTTTGGTACATGTGTACACTGTTTGGTGTTTCTATTGGATTAGGGTTAGTGTCCTCATTGGTTGGGTATTTGAGGGCTCTGATTGGTTTCTGGGTCTGTGATTCAATCAATGTAGGGCTGGGACTAGGGCTAGGGTAAGGATTTCTATTGGCAGTAGGGACTAGGGCTACCTCTGTTATTGGTTGTTGGGACTAGGGTGGGACTAGGGCTAGGGTTAGGCCTTTAATTGGAAGTAGCGATTAAGGCTTCTGGTGTGATTGGTTGCTGGACTTGGGTTGGGTCTACTGGTAGGGCTAGGACCTCTATTGGACGTACAGATCAATGGCGCTTGGACTGGGGTAAGATTGGCTTCAAGGTCCTGGTCTCCTACTGATTCTAGATTTTAGGGGAAGTGTTGCGATTAGATGGTGTTAGGGCTAGAGTTACCATTGGCTGAAGGGGTCACCTGATTACTAGGGATATAAAAGCACAGGCTCAGGGTGTCTCAGCTAGGGGTGGGCGGAATTTGCGTAATTGCGTTTCGCAAATCTCAGTGAAACAGTAAAAAATCCCCGCGAACACGCAGAAATTCCGCGAACATGCGGAATTGCTTGTTCGCAATGCTTTTTTCCTGTTTGCAATCGCTGTGTGCGTGCTTAAGGGGAAATATCTTGAAAACACGCATTTTGAGAACACAAACAAGCAAAAAATTGCGCGAAGTCGCAGAAGGCAGAATATAGGGCAATTTGGTGTTCTCCGTGGAACGCAAAATTACCCAAATTCTGCAAATTCCGTGAGCAGAACGGAATTTAACGCCCAGGCCTAGTCTCAGCCCAGGCGTAGATGCTAAGGGCAGAGTGGACAAGTGCAGTTGCCTGTTTGACCCTGTTCCAGACTGCTTGGGACCAGAGCCAGAAATGCTGCCCATGTTCCCATTCAGTGATACCCACCCCACACCATCCACATCCACAAACATAGAAATACACTCACACCAAATGTACACCACACACAACCCTATGCACAAATTAATATACCAGCATATACTACAAACCAACATAACGACATCTATACACCCTTCTATGATAACTACCACACATACCCACCAGCCTCCCATCATTTGTCCAACTAATACCCTCCTCTTCCCTTTACCATAATAACACTAACGCACAACACATACAATGCACACCACCACACTTTTCAACTCTTGCAACAAACCAGTCTAGGACAAACACTCTTACCTCTACTTCCTTCCCTCCTACACACAATATACACTTTACTCATAAACACATACCACCCCATCTACCTTACAGCCTCCTCTCTCAAACAATACTATACAACCAAATCTATTGCAACAAATACACCAGCACCCTTTTCACTACTCCTCAAAACAAAACATATTAAGCACACCAGCACAACAAGATCATCAAAGCGCAACACTGTAAGAATGTGACTCAGCACTCTAGTGGTTGGTGGGAGGAGATGGGGGAGGAACAGGAAGAGGAGGAGCCAGGGACGAGATAGAGGGGCATTAGAGTAAGGCCGGGGAAAGGAATGGTCATGAATAAAGTATTAATGCTGACACCACCGTGTCCTGTGTCCTCAACGCCTTGAAGGACAAGACAAATGGCGACGAGAGTGGGATGGGAGATTGCGCTAGGCAAGTGCGCTAATCCCCGAAAGCAGTGACCTGGTTCCTGAGGTGGTGCGCGCTTAAAGTTGCAGGTGCAACGAGCGTGGCCCCCCTGCACGTGTGCTGGAGAAGAATCGGCGCCGGCAGTGCAGTGTACCTAGAACGAAGCACTGTGACCTGGAGGTCGGGCGAAGCGTGCCCTGGCAGCGCGGTTGGGCTCTAAAGTCTGGGTGCCCACCCCAGCTGTGCAAGCGTGAAGATGCCAACGTCGAGTGTGCCCTGAGCCTCACTGGATGCCTGTGGTGCTGCTGAGGGAGAATAGTGGCGAAAACGGGAGGCCACACCGGTCCCTAGTGCAGCCTGGATCCGGGAGCCAGCGCGGTGATCCTCACGCCAGTGAGTGCTTGTCTGCTGTCGGAGAGGCCGGGAGAAGAAGACCGGAGACCAAATCTCGAAAAAAACGAGATTTTGAGGTCGGCGGCGGCCATCTTGGAGTCAGGCGCCTGCTCCCATCCCCTATCAGGAACATTAGGCGGCCATTTTAAAGTCAGGCAAGAGATAAAGTCAACAAGCAAGTGCAGGAGCCAAATTCAACAAGCATAAGCAAATGCAAATTCTGAATGCAATAATCACAGGCAAATGCAAAGTTTAAATACAGCAAGCACTAGGAAAGGCAAATCCTGAAGGCAACAAGCACGAGCCAATATAAATCGTGAAAGCAATAAGCATAAGTAGAGACAAGACCTGAAGGCAACAAGCACAAGCAAATGCAAGTCTCAAATGCAACAAGCACAAGCAAATACAAGTCTCAAAAGCGACAAGCACAAGCAAATGCAAGTCCCGAGTGTAACAAGCATGAGCAAGTGCAAGTCCCAAAATAAATTTTCAGCACCAAGTGAAGATAAGTAACTGAAACTAAAGGGAGAAAGAACATAAATGATCTAGAAACACGAGTAAACAAGTGTCAGGGAAGCTATCTCTCATCAACCACAGTGGCTAGTAACCTTGAGAAAAAGAACAAGATGTCGACATCGCCAAACACCAGTGCTGAGGAAGCATAAATCACCTGCAGCTGAGTGGCGACCATTTTGAACTCCGGCAATCCAAGCCTAACTCACTGAAGCCTACTGAGACCAACATAAAAGCTGGAACATCTTTATAAGGAAAGGTGAAACTGGTGGATAAAACACAGTGGTCACCTGTGAGTGAGTTTTCCCAAAATCAAAGGAAAACAACGATACGCAAGATCTCGGCAGAAGAGGGCCAGCGAATAATACAGAAAGCAAAGTGAGCAGTCCTGTGACATTATCATACTAGAACTTTCCTCCATCATGTTGGTGGGAAAAGAAACACAAAAATCTAACCCCTGCATTGAAGGGCCACCCCCAGTGACACAGACCGGCATCCAGAGTTTGGGTCCCAAATGGAACCGGTGGCTGGCGTCACTGGATTAATTTCTTGCAACAACCGGTGAGCGAAGAGATGGAAATCGTCTGCAATTACTACTTCAGCTGGTGGGTCATGAAGGCCGATGCCTAATCAGAACATTTTCAGCAAAGGACACAGAGACATATGAAAACCTGAAGGAGACACTATGTGCCCATTTCAACACAAAGGAAGACTTGGATCATGAACGCATCATCTTCAAAGCAGCACAGCAGGAACCAGGGGAATCATTAGCAAACTTCATTAGAAGGTTGCAAAGTCTGGTACAAGGCTGCCATTTCAACACATTCACAAATGAGGAAGCAATTTGACTCCGGGTAATTGAAGGCTGTTCAATACCTGACACAAAGCACAAGATCCTTCAAAGGCAGTTCTCGCTAAAGGAGATCATCAGGAGGGCCGAAGCTGGAGAGCGGGTCAAAGCAAGAGAATTATCAAGAGAACTGCACCTTAATGCAAGAAAGGAAGATAAAAGAAAGGAGATATCTCTCATATCTGTGAATAAAGCCCAAGAAACAACAAAACTAGACATAGGGAGGGCAAAGGCAGATTAGAGATAAGACAGCAGGAGAGACAAAGTGACATGAAATACTCTGATTCAACCATACAAAAGACAGTGGAGTATGGCAAACAAAAGACCGGGATGATACAGGATTATGACAGCCTCACTGATGTAACCTCAAGGAGTCGTTCAACTTCAAGGAGTCATTCAACAAACGTTACAAACTATTCTAAAGAAGCATCAAGTGGGACAGACCACACAAATGGAACAGATGACAGCCTGCTCAACAAGTGTGAAGGAAAGACAAACTACAGAAGACTGGACCAGTCATGCCAACCCTGGCAACCGGTACATGAACACACCCGAGCAACTCACTGTTCATCACATTTCGTAGACGAGTCTGAAGAAGCATCAAACAGTGGGATACATCACACCCATGGCACAGGCGTCAGTGCACCCAACAAGCGAGAAGAAGAAACAAACCACATAAGACGGGGTGATTAACTCAGACACCGGAAAGGGGTAGGCAAATACCCTCAAGACACCCGTGACAACAAGGAAATTGAGAGGAGACAATTAACATCATACAAGAGAGGCAGAGACAAAATGCCCTGGGATCAAACAAAAGAAATAAACGCGTGGCTATCAAACAATCTCTCCATGGCAATAACACAGAAGACCCTTCGAGAGATGCACCCAAAGAAATGTCCCAAAGATAGCTCCTACTCCAAGAGCAGTTCGTCGCAGCCTACCAGCTCAAGAAATTTACCAGTCAAGACACACCCAAAAGAACGTTCTCAAAGGAAACCAGTAAAAGACTCCTCCGATTCAGAAGGCATCTCTGTACAATCACTCGGTCCACAGAATCAAGGTCACGAAAACACCCATGGCATCGATCACCTGAATGCACAAGGAAAACAGAGAACGTTCTACCCGTCCAGAGCAACATATCTCATGCCGATGACTCCGAATATTCGATCACCCCGCCACGCAACATGTCCTGTCAGTCACAGTTATATCAAGACATAAATAATATACCGTCACCCCTGATGGGGTCAGTGAGGCTGACTCAAAGGGCTTGCAGAAGGAAAACGAATATATGGGACATTACCCATCATGTTAGGAAAGGACTATCTCATCACTCTGCAAGGAAGGCAAAATGTGTTGACAGAGATAGATCATTCTAAAAAAAAAGGGGGATGAGAGAGGAACATGCACATGCCCGGATGGTCAAAGAGTTCAACATTCCCAAACGCGAGTGGGAGTGGGTGAGACAAACAGAGCCAGCAAATGAGTCCCAGAACCGAATCAGGATACCCACTTTAGATAATGACTCTCAATCTGAGATGCATGACTTTGAACATGAGAACCTTGCTGCCCCTGACCGGAGAAGACAAAATGAAATAAAATCACATGCGGATGCTCGGAAGAGAGCTAGAACACCACCCACTCATGAAGGAGACCAGGTGTCAGTCAAACCAGAGCCACAAATGAAGACAGACTGCCGCTATCGAGCTGGGCCATTGATAATCAACCAACAAGAGAGAACTATGATCGCGTCAGAGTCTGAAATGAGTGGATCGCGATAAATGTGTCACATTTCTAAAAATCGCCCATCTGCAGTCAAAGACGCCTTTGCCAATCCGGTGAGGACCCTAGTTAGTGAGAGTGACATGGCTGGTAATGTTCGGCCAAGACCCAATAATCTCGTTGAGTCTGGAGGCAAGAACTCAGAAGCTTATTGGAAACTGCAACAAACCATTTGAAAATATGCACGGTCGATTGAAGAACTGTAAATATGTTCACACCCTCACTGAGGTAGCAAGCTGTCGCCAGCATGATTGACTTTGCATTTGTTCAAGAAAAGGGGAGATGTAAGAATGTTACTTAGCACTCTAGTGGTTGGTGGGAGGAGATGGGGAGGAACAGGAAGGGGAGGAGCCAGGGACGAGATAGAGGGACAGTTAGAGTAGGGCTGGGGAAAGGAATGGTCACGAATAAAGTATTGCTGCTGACACCACAGAGTCCTGTGTCCTCATTGCCGTGAAGGACACAACAAACCCCTCATAATACTTACCATCACAAAATACAAACATACACCCATCTTTCAAACCACACAAAGGAACAAACTCCAATGCCAAGCGTTCTCCCTTCCACCACACTTATCACAGATAGAGCAACGCAGCAGCTCTCTTCTAACCACCTTTCATCCATTGGACAATTTAGAGCCTTCCTACATGACTCACATGCTGCACCACCACCCTTAACTCATACACCTTCTGCCTTAAACACACGCAAAGTAAACATAATTAAGCAATGTGGCACACCTCACAACCTCACTTCCTTATGTCTACTGCACAACAATGTTACACCACGAGAACAACACAGCACACCAAATCACTCTCAAACACCATCTCCAACACATGCATACATTTAACATCTATGTTACTCCGCTGGTTTTTCTGGCCGAATCATTGGGAGAGCTTGTTTTCTTGGGGTAGAGACGATATATCAGTCGGCGCAACACTGTCTTGCCTCTGTTTTCCATTGGCTGGCCCAGGCTCAGCTGCAGTGTAACGAAGGGAAGTCTGAGCTTCTCATGTATGGGACCTCTCCGGTCGATTTTAGAGCTAAGTTGTGGCCCCCAGGCTTCCCCCTGCCTAGTGCAGGGAACAATATTGCTAAAAATCTGGGGATTTGGTACTCTGAGAATCTGAATTTCTCCACACATGTTAAGAAACTTGTCGAGACAAGTTTCGGCACTTTAAAAGCCCTGAGATGGTTTCTCCCCTTTCTTCCAGGACCTGCTAAAGAAACAGTGGTCCGCGCTTTAATTCTATCCTGCCTGGACTACGCTAATGCCCTGTATGTTGACATCCTGCGTTACCTCTTAGGTAAATTGCAGGTTGTGCAAAACTCTGCTGCCAGACTCCTGCTAGGCTTGTCCAAAAGGTGCAGTGTGCGGGCGTACTAGACCTGACACCATTGGCGTGGGTCTTCCTTCCATTTTTCGCTGTTGTTTCCTCTGTTTTTGCTGTTATTAGATGCTCTGGGCGCTGTGCCACTGCCATTCAGTGCCACAGCCAAATGCTTCCTGTGTAAATATGACTGTGAATTGGTATATCCCTGATTGGCTTATTTGGTTTACCTGTTAGTCCCTAGTAGTGTGGCCTGTGTGTGCCCAGGGCTGGTAACCCAAATGCTGCTGGTGGGCCTGCAGCGCTGGTTTGCGCCACCCACAGAAGTAGCTTGTAAAGTGTACCTCAAACCTGCCACTCCTGGATGTCAAGAGGAACCTCTGTCCGTGTTGCTGAAGGAATCTGCAGGAGAGGACTGTCCTTGTGTGCTGTTTCTTGAATTTGCCTTCAGTAATTCCCCTTGGACTGGGAAGAAGAGGGAAAAGGACTTTTGAGAGACTTTTATTTTTGCTAAGCAATCACCCAAGGGCTAGAAGAGAGCTAGACTCCTGCTGGAGTCACAGGCAAATCTGACTCTCCCACCAGCCTCCTGATTCCTCCCAGCGAGGATTTCTATCTGCTGGTGAGGCCCCTGTGAGTTCCAGGGCCTCTAGTTCTACTACAGAGAAGAGAAAGCTGAAAATCGTCGCTAACGCCGTTTGTGAGCCGCCGCAGCGGAAGAGCGTAAGAAGAATCCATGCGCTGCTGCCGCCAATCGCTCGGAAACCAAAGATCATTGCATCGCACGCTTGCGGGCCCCAGAGTGCTCGCTAACCCCAGAGATCATTGCATCACACATTTGCAGGCTTTTTGAAGGCTCGCTGACCACGGAACATCGCATCGAGATCATCGCAGCGCGGACGTAGGGCACCTGCCATTTTCCTCGCTTCGTACCCGGATGGTCGCTCCCTCGCGGGGCGCCATTTTCTTTCATCGCAACAAGATCGCACACACAACAGGATCAGCGCATCATCCTCCCTCGCGGCAAGGATACAACGCATCGCTGGCCTAGCATGAGGAAATCTGTAGCTTTGTCCCGCACGCACCAGCAACCTGGCACATCATCCTCCCTTGCGGCAAGGATTCAACGCATCGCCGGCCTAGCGTGGGGAAAATCATCAATACAGCTCCTTTGCGACATTTTGATGGTTTTGCCAAGAATCCAAGTACTTTGTAAGTAAGAGGGTCGCAGAGACCACTGCTTTGAACTGAATCCCTATTTGAACCCTTTGAACTCTTTTTCCAGCTTTTCAAGAGTATCCCCATTTTCCAGTATTGTGGCATTTTACCGTTATTGGTCTTGTGTTAACTTTATTTTTTATAACTACTTGTGTGGTGTCCCTTTGTAGTGTCCTTCACTGTGTTACTGTGTATGATCATAAATGCTTTACACACTGCCTCTGAGATAAGCCTAGCTGCTCGTGCTACGTTACCACAGGGTTAAGCAGGGGTTATCAAAGGGTGTAGCCCCCTTATTTGGACTTAGGAAGAAGGGTCCCTACTTGGACTGTGGCCAGCCACTGCCAACTAGAGACCCCCATTTCTAACATTGGTCATCAGCGGTGAGGATCTGGACTTGCATTTGTGATCGCATACAGTAATTATAGTGTACACTACTAGTGAGTGCAGACCATAATGCAACCACATACATTTTTGAGATTTTTTGATTCTATTTTTGATTGATATCACTAGTTATTTCTACAATGGGCAAGCCCAGATCCAATGACTCGGAGGATCTCTCCTGGGAAGAAGAGAGAATAGATACCTACAATGCCAAGCAGCTCAAGTTCTTTTGTAAAAAGTTCACAGTCCCTATCACAGGCCTCACTAAGAGAGAGGAGTTTTACAAAGCCCTGAAGGCCTGGCTAGAAGCCAGGGATGCTCCCAAGAATGTGGAAGGGCCTGGGGAGGAGGGAGAGACTGTGGGAGAGCAGCAAATAGAAGTAGTAGGTTTGGTTGGTGAAAAAGCGCTGTCTAGCCCGGGCACGAGTGTGTCCTCAAGGGGTCTATCTCTAGAGGAGATGAAGGACAGGGAGAGAGATAGGCGGCATAATATGGAGATGGCTAGGCTCAAGATGGAAGGTCAGAGGGACCTAGAGAACAAGAAGTTAGAATTTGAGATGATGAAGATGAAATTTGAACATGAGAGAGTATTGAGGGAGTTGGAGATCAAGGCCAAGAGTGTAGAGATCTCCCCTTCTGGTGGCAGTATACCTGCTGATATGTCACGCAATGTGCCATGCTGGGGCAACTCATGTTTCAACCTTGAATTGATAAATGCCAGGCAGAGCCTGCTCATGTGCCAGGCTGAAGTCACTCGTTTGCCAGTCTTGGACTGCAGTTTGACAGATTGCACTTGCAAGCTGTGAAAACCCTCAGATCTCTCCTCTGTTATTCCCCCTTCTCTGTCCTCTTCTCGTTCTTGACTCTGTTGCCTTGTGTTCCTCTCTTTTAGCCCTGTCCAGTCCCTTCCATGTTCTTATACAATGAAACAACTCGACTAATATTGCTTTCTCCCTTCTTCCAGAAACCACACGCCATCCTCAGGCTGTCCAGGCAGGTGCACACAGTGGCGGTGGAAGGTAAGTGTCTGTGTGTGCTCACTGCCAATGGTCTGAGGTCACGCTGTATTTTTTGTACGCAGTTAATGGCTCTGGTGTCCCCTCCCCTGGTCTGAGATCGCTCGCTATATCTTGGTCCCAGTTGCTGGTTCTGGAGTCACTCTCCCTGCTCTGATGCCTCTCAGTATACCCTGGGCCCAGTTACTTGTTCTGATGCCACTCTTGATGGGCCTGGACCACTCTTTATCCCATGGGCCCAGTTACTTGTTCTGATGCCACCCTTCCTGCTCTGATGCCGCTCAGTATACCCTGGGCCCACTTACTGGTTCTGATGCCACTCACCCTGACGTGGGTTCCTTATGCCATGGTTCCAGTTACTGGTTTGAGTCTGCTATCAGTCTAGAACTCCAAGAGTCCTGGGTAGTGATTGTCCCATAAAAACAACATCTGGTTCTCGTCTGAATCATCTGGATTTGTGCCTGATGCCAGCCCAGAGCGCTTGTAGTTCTGATCCTGTCTCTTCTCTTCATTCAGTGTTGGAGGGGAGCCCCCTGGAGAAGGCGGTCACTAGCAGCTTTGCTTCATTCATACATGGAGTCCAGACAGATCACCTTTCCCAAACCGTGCGGCACCGAAGCAAACGTATGATCCTGGACAGCATCGGCGTTGGACTGGTGGGAAGCGCAACCCATGTGTTCAACATCGCCCTGGGATAATGCCAGGTAAGAGGAGACATTGAACACACAAAGCATTACACTCTGCAAAATACAACAATTAAAAACCCCTTTTTGTCTCTGTATTTTTGCAATCCTTCCATGTAAAAAGTTACAAGCACCACAACATGGAACACACCAAAGAACACCAATGTAAAATCCATCCATTAAAGGCCTCTATTCCAGCAATGTCCATCATCTCCCTTTGATCCAGCCTGACACATGGGCCAAAGCAAGCACACCATTCGCCACCCAGCAATTAAAAACCTACTAGGCCATAATGTCCTTGAGACCCTATGAGTTAAAAGCAGACAGGTTCCAAGCTAAAAAGTAGGGGTGGGGGGAATTTGCATAGTCGTGCTATGCAAAGCTCTGTGAACGCTAAAAATCTCAGCGAGCAAGCTGAAATTCTTGTTTCACTCGTTCGCGATGCTTTTTTCCTGTTCGTGAACGCTGTTTGCATACTCGGGGGGAAATATCTTGTGAACACGCATTTTGAAAGTGCGAACAAGCAAAAAATTCCACAAAGCAGTGGATCGCCGAATTTTGGGCATGCAAAATTACCTGAATTCCGTGAGCGGAACAGAATTTACCGCCCAGGCCTATCAAAAACGCACACCAAGGACTACACTTCCATAACCACCCTGTACATAAGCAGAGGGCACCATCACCCAGGAGTCATGCCAGTTAAGGTGAGTGTGGTAGCAAAATGAACAGCACATCTTGTAGCACACAAGCATTAAAACACCCTGCAATGACTCAAAATGTTAGCATGGCCTTGAACTACTCAAAGAGAAAAGGAGACATTGACTTAAAACAACATCTCATGGTTCAAACCATCCCTTGATGAAACCCCCTTTGAGACATTAGTTGTTCAGTATCACCATGAGATTTTACCGTTATTATCCAAATCTTGGATCTAACCAAGCAACACACCATGAACCCCTCACCCATTAAATAACTCTCTAGAATGACAGCAGGACCATCAACCCATAAGCATAGGTAAGAAGAGAGACAGACAAAGTCACAAAATTCACCATGATTTACTTCTGTCATGTTCATGTTTAATTCTGTCTCTCACAGGACATGTTCTCCTTGTCTGCCATCAGCTCTGTGTACGGAAGGAAAGGATTGAGACTCCCACCTACGCTAGCTGCATATGTCAATGGAGTAGCGGTAAGGATTTTGAAAGCTATCATTTTATCCATCAATCACAGACTAAGAGCGATGAGTTTGTGAGAAGTTTAGTTAAATGTTGTCTTCGCCAATGTTAAACCTTGTCTGTTTCCACTCCTGTAAAGAGTATGTATTGGGCAATGGCACAGTCACTCAACAAAATATTAGAATATGGATCCTACACTTATTTAAATTGTGTCCATAGGTTGATGACACTATTGTTCTGCTTATCTTCACTTCCTGACACACCCATCTTTAAGTACCTTCTAATTAAGCATGAGCGAATTTTGCGGATCTCGCGTTCGCGAATTTTGCGGATTTGCGGATTCGCAATCCGCAAAATCCGCGAATTCCCGCGAATTTGCGGATTTTTTTTTTTTTGTGTTCGCCCGTGTTTCTGCCAGTTCGCGAGGGTTTTGTACACTTTCGCAAATTGCGAACTTACCTGTCGGGTCGCAAGTTTCGCGAACTTGTTGTTTCTACGTGTCCAGCCTGTTTGGGACACTCTTCTTCATCACTGCCACTCTCTGTCACCACTGCCACTCTCTGACTACTCATGCCACCCTCTGGCCCACCCATGCCACCCTCTGTTTCATCACCACACCCTCTGGTTGTCCAGTGTACATTATTTTCGGCAAAGCAAAGCACACCTTCCCTGCCTCAAGTGACCTGAATTAATTTGGGGCTGATTAATGTGTCACAGAATATTTTTTTAGCTGGCACCTGCTTCCTTAGTGCGCCCTGATTAGTGATCTTTTGCACTTGCTAAGTGCTTTCATTGTTGCAAAATTAGTTACAACACCTGCCCTGCCCCAACTGACAATAATGAATTAGGGGCTGATTAATGGATTTTAACTTCCAGCCTGGCTCCTGCTTGTCTCCCTTAGCTGTAATTCAGGACCGTTGTGGCATATGTGTAACTATTCTGAGGTTCAGAGCAGGGTCACATAATAGTTTCAACTGGCAACTGAACTCTGGAGGGGCCCCTCAGGAAGCACTACAGGAAATGGCTACTAATGATGAGCCTGAACTTTTGAACCTGGTAAGTAGTTACTTTCAGTTTTGCTAAGATCGTATTTCTGCAATTTTGCACTTATTCGCGGGGCGCGAACTCACGCGAACTCACGCGAACAGTGCGAGCAGTGCGAGCAAAATCCGCTGCTCGCGGATTTGCGGATTTTGCGGGAGATTCGCAAATCTCGCGGATTGCGGATTTCCCGAAAATCCGCAAAATCCGCGAGCGAAACGGATTTTCCGCCCATGCTTACTTCTAATCCTCTACTCCTCTTTTAACAGAGTCACTCCATGGACTTCGATGACACTTGGCACCCTGCCACTCACCCGTCAGGTGCTGTGCTGCCAGCTCTAATGGCTGCCTCCCAGATGTTGCCACTGGGCTTCCGACCCAGCGGCTCAGACTTTCTGTTAGCATTTAATGTTGGCATCGAGGTGCAAGGAAGGCTCATGCGTTTCTCCAATGAAGCCAGCAATATCCCTAAAAGGTTTGTACGATGCCCACAAAAGGCAGAAATATCCTATGGCCAACACACAATACCCATAAGTGGCTCTAGTGGCTCCAGAGCAAGGCTAAGATGCTGAAAGAGAATAGAAATATTCGTTGTGTCATATGTGAGATCCATACAGAGAGAGCATGTTATGTTGTGTGCTTGATGGGGGCAAAGGGCATAAATATCCGGAAGAGGAATCTAATGCAAACAAAATCATGTATGTGGATAGCACACAATATAATGTAAACATGGTAACATTTATTTTTCCGCTCACTGTAACTAGATTATTTGTTTGTGTCAAATGCTTGATTATATCCTAGCCTTTTTTTCTACCTTTCCTCGTACTGCACGATAATGTCTGACATGCTTTAAGTATTTTACCATAATTCACACTTATTGATAGCATTGCCCCTCTTCTAAACTTTTTTTGGTGTGATCACTATTCCATGTCTGACACAGTTCTTTGTATCTCCTTCAGGTTCCACCCTCCTTCTGTTGTTGGCACCATGGGCAGTGCTGCTGCTACAGCAAAGCTCCTTTCACTGAATGCAAAACAATGTGCTCATGCTTTGGCGATCGCTGCCTCTCTGGCGGGGGCACCTATGGCCAATGCTGCAACTCTTGCCAAGCCTCTCCATATTGGCAATGCGACCCGCTTTGGGATGGAAGCAGCACTCCTAGCTGCTCGTGGGATGGAAGCCAACCCACTTATCTTGGACGATGTGCCAGGCTGCTCGGGGTTCAGTGCTTTCTATGGTGACTACCAGCCCTCGTCCCTGGCAATGCCAGATCAAGATTACAGCTTTCTCTTGGAGAAGCAAGACATCGCCTTCAAGAGGTTTCCAGCTCACTTGGGCATGCACTGGGTGGCAGACGCTGCCATCTCAGTCAGAAACAGAGTCACCAATATAACGGGCTCCTTTAACCCTGCTGACATCCGCGCTGTTCTTCTGAGGGTCCCAGTCTACAAGTATATCAACAGGCCCTTCCCAGAGTCCGAGCACGAGGCACGACACTCCTTCCAGTTCAACGCCTGCACTGCCCTTCTGGATGGCAAGGTGGGCATTTCTTCTTTCAGTGAGGACAGCCTTAGAAGACCAGATATCATTAACCTGTTGAGGAAGGTGGTGGTGGAGCACCCTGAAGACAATGTGGCCAACTTTGACAAGATGTACGGGGAAGTAGTGCTGCTGCTGGAGAGTGGAGAGATTGTGACTGGCAGATGTGACACCTTCTATGGACACTGGAGGAAGCCCCTCAGCCAAGAATCCCTCCATGAGAAGTTTCTCTCCAATGCTACCCATGTGCTCCACCAAGACCAGGCGCAAACAATTATTGAGGTGGTGAAGGAGATAGAAAGCCTTACAGACTGTTCACAACTGGCATCCTCTCTGCAGTAAACATGTTAAATCAAAAGTAATTCCTCTCACAATGTGGGACTGAGTAAAACTTTAAATGAACTACCAGGTGCAATCATCTTTGCATTAACTAGCTTTACACAAGATTGAAAATCTACTCAAGGAGAGGGACGTTACCAATTCATTCTATAAAACGACGAGAGTCAATTATGTCCTCTCCTTTCATGAAAGGTGATGTTATGTCTCACAGTACAGTGAGGTCCCCTTTTAACCCAATACAAATACAGATGCATCTGGCTGGCCAGAAGCAATATGCTTACGTTTCCTTGTAACTCATCAGTACTTTGTAAGGACTGTAAAATGAAATTTGTATTTATTGTTATTTAATATTTGTTAATTTATTGTTTAAAAAAATGTGACCTCATCTCACTGAAATACCATTTCCTTTTCCAACTAACAGCCTGATTCATGTACGGGCCGTTTTGCGTGGCCCTAATAGCGAATCATAGCGACTCGCTATTGAGGACACGCAAAACGGCATTCATGTAGGAATTGCTAAATAAATAGCGATTCCTACATGTTCTCTATTTGCGAGTAGCAATTTGCTACTCGCAAAAAAAGGAATAACTCCCCATTCATTCCTATGGGCCAAAAGGCCCATAGGAATGAATGGGGAGTATCCCTTATTTGCGAGTAGCAATTTGCTACTCGCAAATCAGATAGCGATTTTAAGGGTGCCAGGGGTGTCCAAAGGACACCCTGTAGCACCCCTTAAATGCAAATTGTAACAGTTGATGCGCACACACATGTCCAAAGGACATGTGTGTGTGTAACATGCAACTCAGAAAAATGCATTTAAATGCATTTTTCTGAGTTTTCGCAATTTACCGCGAGGTCTGACCTCGCGGTAAATTGCGCCTAGAAATAGCGAAATCGCAAATTGAAATAGGATGTTGAATAGCATTTAAGGAATCTCAAATAGAGATTCCTTAAATGTCATTTCCTCGCACATTTGCGACATCGCAATTAGCGATTTTTGCTTTTGGGATGCTGAATCCCAAAAGCAAAAATCGCACTCGCAAAGGGCCGGATTCTCAGAATCCGGCCCTTTGCGAGCCGATTTAGCCTTCATGAATAAGGCTGTAAGTGATTCTCCCCTAGTGGCCAAAGACAGGACGAGCTGGAACTTCAATATTGGTCTAGTACTGAATTCTCCCTGTGCAGCGCTCTCTTACATGTACTTTTCTAAAAACACAGGTCAAAATAGGTCTTTCTATTTCAATCTCTCATATTCGTCAGTGAAACGTATTTGCGCTTTCTGTGGTTATTTCATTTTGAATAAAGTCTCTGAATTTATTGTACAGTGATTGTAATTTTTGATGTGTAAAGCTGCTGACATTTTAGATGCTACCTTACAGGATGGCCTCGGCTTGGTGACAGTGAGACTCGATACTCACACACACAGACCTTACATATGAAACTCTCCTCTTCAGCTGTTGCTCAACATGTTGACCCTCCTACTAGTGTTTCACAACCTTCCTTGTTTATAGAAACTTCCCTTGCATGCGCAACTACTCATATAACAGCCAGAATATATGTGAGAGAGCGCAATTTGAATAAAAAATATGTATGTACCATATTCACAAGCATATCGTATAAACGTAGAATCTATAATGTGAAGTTAACACTTGTAGCGTAAAGTTAGCCGATGTAACCAATGTAATAGGAAATGTAACTATTCTATAAAGTGTATTAGAGTTGAGAAGCCCGTATACATAGTGGGCTAATGTAGAAATGAATAGAAATGCTTAAGAATAGTAGAACGTGCAAAACTGAATATACGTGTGTAATCATGAAACGGAGAAAACGGCGAAACATAAAGTGACGAAATGTGCAGAGTATGTATAGCACTATGTAAGCACGAGAATATAAATGTTGCGTTATATGTAGAATGTATTCACTTATAATCATTGCTTTGCTAAATTCGATTATATATAAATGTGTGTTAAAGGTTATACTGTGTAGAAGGGAGTTTGTAGGAATGTTAGAAAGGGTTTGGTCATGTGTGATTTTAACCTAACTGACCAAGAGTTCGCAGGAGTGTAGTCCGTTGTATGTAATTTAGTAGGCTCACAGGAGTCGTGAATAGCCTTGATCTGAACGTGCGAGACAAGAGTCAAAGGTCTTGCTAGATTTAAGGTGACAACGTTGGACGAAGTTTATGGCCTAAACGTGATAAGAGACGCTTGGAATTTGAGTCTTGTTTAGAAATGACCGTTCACAGGACCAAATGAGGTTAAGAATATAGTCGTAAAGAATAAAGGTCTGTTGAGGTGATAGACTTTGCTCCGAAAGTGTCAATTGGAATGTCAATGAAGTCACCAGCAAGAAGACGAAGATGGCGTCTAAGGAGAAGGGTCAACTTAACGGACGACGCGAAGAGATGAAGCCATGGAAAGAGCTAGAAATGACATCATGGGGAAAGTACGTGGTGGGCATCAAAGGGGCGTTCCACCCATACTGTGATTGTGTATTTAGGGACAGCACCCTGGGGAGGAGAAGTTAGCGAAGAGCTCAGAGCGCAGAGAAAAAGCAGAGCGCGAGAGAGCAGTAGGCCGAGGACCCTTAGAGAGCGGATGGGTAGGCAGAGAGGGTACTGCTTCTCGACATAAGTTACCATTAGAGGCTAAGAGAGTTTGAACTTCTTTGGAAGTCAAACTGCTGACACCTTTTTTAGGTAAGGAATTTGCGAAGTAGGGATGTCACCTAGTACAGAGTAGGGACAGAATTAACTTGTTTATTCTTTTTGTAGATGACGCAACGGAACCACTTTGTGTCTATGCTTTTTTAATCTGCTGATTTTGGAATTGACTTTAATTGTATTCTTTTGTAGACTGAGGTTCTTTAGGGAATTTATGTTCCTTCTAGATCAGTTAAGGCGAGCGTCTGACCGTGAGAGGAAAGACGTCTCGTCAGTTGAGGTGACAATTACAGTTAGACTGTGGCCGTACAGTCAGAGAAAAGTGATCGCTTGGACGGAAGTAGTCATTTTTCGGCGTATGAATGAAAACGCATGCAAGACCGTGAGACGAGTTGAGAAAGGAGGGGAACTGCTGCAGAGGGGACGAGTGACGTCAGCGTAGAGCCGCGCTGAGATTGGTCGGTCAGCGTAGAGCCGCGCTGAGATTGGTCGGTCAGTGTAGAGTCGCGCTGGGATAGGCTGATTAGCGAGAGTCGCGTAGGGATTGGTTGGTTTGTCATCGGGACGTAAATAAGGAAGAGAATAGAGGAAAATCGTAGATTCTTGAAAATGAAGTGTTTTAAACGTTTAAGGGCGATCTTCAAGAGGGATAGAGGAAACTTGTATGCCGGAGAAGAAGCTCCACCAGAAGGCACACCAGCTTACCATATGGCAGTGAATGTAGGCTTACACTCGATATTATGGATCTCCGAGTGGAATAAGCTAACAGAAGGGAATAAGGAACTGACGTTTCCGAGATACGGAACGTTTAAGCTAGAAGTATTGAACCAACTGAAAGCAGTAATGCTTGCAACGAGACCTCTACCGAGGCCAACACAGTTCGAAGCCCTTAGTGCATGGTTTAGAGCAGCACACGAAAAGAGCGTGAGTAGACGCCAAGAAAGAGTGAGACGATCGGTAAAAGCAGTGCAGGATGCTAAATGGGACGATGAAGCTAAAAAGTGGAGGGTGCAAAAGATAGAAGCAGACAAACTGTTCACAATGCTAGAGGCTACGGGAGAAAAGAAACCTCTAGAAGAAGATGAGGATAGCGAGCCGGATGAGGATCTGATAGAGAGACTATTAACAGATAGACCACCCCCGTACAACAGAGAAGCCGAAAGTCCCGAACTACAGCAAGGGGACGGAGCTAGATGGGGGGAATATAAACCGCTCCCAGTAACAGAGTGGGATTCCAAGAAAGGTGAGGAAGTACCTCAATCTAGTCCCGAACAGAGAGTAGTAGGAAGATTCGTGGTCCAGAAGGTGCCAGAAACGCAGCATGCAAGGTCGTATCAAATGCCAGATGCTCTACAAGTACCTGTTACCATAGGTCCTATAGTGTCAATCTACAACCCAGAGGGAGTCCAGCAGGAGGAACAGGCACGATGGGACAGAGAAAGGGCAGAGATGGAGAGTAGGAATAATACGATCAATTCCCAAAGACAGTTGCTAGGACCAAGGAGTCGGAGTACCCCATTAGATTCAGCAACGGGTCCCTGGACAGAACAGAGGGAGAGAAGCCAGATGGATCTGAGGGGACCGAAACCGAAATCCTATAAGGAATTAAGGGAATATTTGAGAGAATGGGATGCTGCCGAAGAGACTCAGAATAAAAGATTAGAAACAGGAGCAGAATGGAGAGACCAGGATAACAGGATTCTCTCTCATTGTGGAGCTGGCGAAAGCAGCCCGGAGTGGGAGAGAGGGAGTCAAGGAAGCAGAGGAGATACTTGCCATACTGCCAGTGGCAATAGGCAAGTGTGCGACGACAGGAGTGCAGGGTGTGGGGGAGTGCCTCGCGTCATCCTTAGTGAGGGAGAACGTAAGACACAGGAGTACCGAAATAGTTTCAGGTGCACTCACCATGCCCCGGACGAAAATGTGCGACATTGGAATCACGGGAACATGGAGAGTCGCGAAGGGTCTCGCCATGCATCCGATGATCATGGACGAAGTCACGAAAATATAGAGAGTCGCGAAAGGTCTCGCCATACATCCAGTGAGCACGGACGGGATCGCGGGAACATGGAGGACCGTGAAGGACCTTTCCATTTATTAAGTGACACCAGACAGCAAGGAAGTTGCAGTGATGTGGAACAGAACGGAAGATCCTATCTCGCATCGAGAGAGACCGAGCCGAAAAGACAGAATGTAGTGATGGGGAATAGATCATTGTTCCACCATACCCCAAGAGAGGATGGAAAAGCTTGGGATCTAGAGAGGTGGGAACAAAGAGAAACAAGAAGGACGCCTCATAACTCACCTGCACCGAGACGTAGGGCTCGTAGTGGGGGTGAGAGGGATGTAAGCGAACCACCTAGGACAGAGGTACTGAAAGCTGAGATAAAGGCAAAACGGCTTGATGTAATGAGTTTAAAATCGGACTTGGATGAAATCATAGACGCACATTGCCAATGGAGAGGATAGAGCTGTATGATCATGATGAAATACTGTTTATGTCTAAGGACGTTACTCGAAAAGCAAGGTCAGTTCATGAAAAATTATCTGAGTTGGCGGACAGGTATATGATAGACATGTCACGAACTAAAGCGTTACAGGGTAACCATAGGCTAAATTGCACGGATCAAGATTTAGATGATCGTAGGACGATTGGGCTGAAAGTACACATAAAGGAACTGATCCTGAGTATCAGAGTATGGAGGGATTTGGATAAATGGGAAGAAAGATGGTCTAAGAGGGGATCCGTCAGAAGGAGTACACTTGCGAGGTCCCAAGATGGAGAGCTAATGCGAATGGAAGCTTTCCCTTTGCGAGAAATCGCGAACGGAAGCTACGTGCATGTACCCTGGAGTAGGGGGGATTTAGCGGCATTTACCAATTCCTTTCCAAAACTCAGAGAGAACCCCGTCGAGTGGTACAAGCAGGTAGAGAGGTTTGTGAAGATCTCTAAGGTACTGTGGATCGATTTGAACACCCTGTTTGATATCGTAGTACCCGGAGATTTGTGGACGGCATGCAAGCTTAGTGTCGAATGGCCCGCTTGTGAGCCTCCGAGAGATGCCAGGACGAATGGTCCATCAGATAGAGTCATGGAAAAGTACGAGAGAGTAATAGCATGGTTAAAGGAGAAAGTGCCAGTGCAAGACATAGACGGGTTAAGATAGATCGAACAACTCAGGAGCCTAAAGAGACTGTTCACGAGTTCTATGAGAGATTGCTGAAAGCATTCAAACAGTATAGTGGGTTGGATGTGATGGACCCCAAAGACATAGGACAGTTTGTGTCGAAGTTTGTCCTAGGATTGAGGCCAGACATAAGTCTAATGATTCAACAGCATTTGATTTGTTGGCAGAACAAACCTTTAGATGAGATTCTGAGGTATGCAAGGTACTGTAGCGATGAAATAGACTCAAAAGCAAAGAAACTTAAGGAAAAGCTGATGTTGGTGCAGATGCAATCAGCTGGAAAGGGTGGACAGCGGCAACAGAGAACAGGAACCCCAGTAAAGAAACAGAATAATCAAAGCAGAGATGAGGAAGAAAGACCGAGACCGAGGGTAGACATCGCAACACTGAAAAAGACAACGAGGTGCCATCAGTGTAACGAGGTGGGACACTGGAGACGCGAGTGTCCCTATAATGTCGAGACGGGGGAATTAGAACAGGAGGAGGATGAGGTTCAAACCAGCATGGTTAAGGGAGCAGCAGTCCCGAAGGGAAAGTTTATCAAAGGGGGGACTCAGACTCCTCGAGCCCCGTTCCCTCAACCGCCTCGCATTACAAATGGAGGAAAAACCTATAGACAACTGCCACTGTTCGTAGGAGGAGAAGAATGCTACTACGTTGATCCTCTTACAGGGCAACGAGTGAATAGGGAAGAAGACTGTACTCTAGGAGCAGCCCTGGAGGTAGACCAGAGAGGACCATACGTAGAGGCTGAGGTAGCTGGATGTCCTACGACCTTTTTGGTAGACACGGGGGCAACTCGATCCACTTTGAGATCAGCGGTAGTCCCAGGTTTGCCAATGTCGGGAGAGACGATTCAGGTGGTAGGAGTCGCAAACAGGAGAATGACAAATCCTCTAACTGAACCAGTGTCAGTAAAGATAGGGAATTACAGTGATGAACATCAGTTTGTGATTTGTGATTCTAGCCCTGTGTGTCTGTTAGGAAGAGATCTGTTGTGTAAACTAAATTGCACCATATATTGCACACCTGAAGGAGTAGAAGTGCAGACTAACGATGATGATGCTGATTTTAAGGTTGTAAACTCGCAGGAATGCGTGGAACTATATCCTACCCTAACGGTGGAGGAGCTTCCACAGGACTTGAAGGAGACAGTGACGGCTGAGGTGTGGGATTTTACCGGAGAAGAAATAGGATTGATTAAAGGGGTAGAACCGATAAAGATCATGGTAAAACCCAATGCTGAGTATCCAAGAACACCACAATATAAGTTGACACCGGAGACGATTGCAGGAATAAAGCCTGTGATCGAATCCATGATTAAACAGGGAATACTGAAGGAGATCGTGGGAAGTCCATGTAACTCCCCGATTATGGGTTTGCAGAAGCCTAGTGGAAAATACAGGATAGTGCAGGATCTTCGAAAGATTAATAATATCGTTGTTTCATGTTGTCCAGTGGTACCGAATCCATCAGTAATATTGTTTCAGATACCGTTCCAAGCTGAATGGTTCACAGTGATAGATTTGTGTCAGGCTTTCTTTTCGATTCCTTTAGATGAGGAGAGCCAGTATTTGTTCGCTTTTAAGCTGGAAAATCGCGTTTTAACATGGTGTCGTATTCCCCAGGGGTATACAGAAAGCCCATCGATTTTTAACCAGCTGCTGAAGAAAAATCTTGAAAGTCTAGTACTGCCCAAGAACTCGGTTCTAGTCCAGTACATAGACGACCTCCTAGTGGCGTCAGAAACTGAGGAAGCTTGCAAGGTAGACACCATCACCTTACTAAATCACTTGGCCGAGAACGGACACAAGGTGTCTCCAAGTAAATTGCAGTATTGTCTGACCGAAGTGCAATACTTGGGCCACAGGATTGAAAAGGGAAAACGGAAGGTGTCTCCAGACAGAATAGAGGCGATCATGAAAATGAATGCGCCTAAAACCCAAAGAGAAGTCAGGATGTTTCTAGGCATGGTCGGTTATTGTCGGCAGTGGATAGCCAACTTTTCACTGAAGGCAAAACCTTTACTACAACTGACGCACAAAGGAGTAAGTGATCCGGTACCATGGGACAAAGATTGTTTGATGGCATTTTTGCAGCTGAGGGAGGACTTATGTCGTGCCCCGGCTTTGGGAATGCCTGATTACGAAAAGCCATTCTTGCTTTACTGCTGCGAAAGAGAAGGTTGCGCTTTAGCAGTTTTGGCCCAGATACACGGCAATGCGCGTAGGCCAGTTGCTTATTTTTCGGCTACATTAGACCCAGTAGCCGCAGCGTTGCCCGGATGTCTCAAATCCGTAGCTGCAACGGGTGTCAGCATTGAAAGATGTGAAAGTGTGGTAATGGGACATCAGTTAGTGGTGTACGTACCGCATTCTGTGGAATTGTTAATGACCAGGACTAAGACTCAGCATCTGACGAATAGCAGGCTCACACGCTACGAGCAAGTCATATTGGCTGCCGAGAATGTGACCCTAAAAAGATGTTCCGTCTTGAATCCTGCTACTTTGATGCCACTTCCAAATGAGATTGATGATGAAATTTGTACAGATCATGACTGCCTTGATGTGACTGAACTATGCACCAAACCGAGACCAGATATCGTAGATGAGCCATTGACTGACACCGATGAAATATTCTTTGTTGATGGTTCATGCGCAAGAGACGATATTGGTCAGCTGAGAGCAGCATATGCAGTTTGTACAATTACCAGAGTTGTGGAAGCCGCCTGCCTGGAAGGAGTACATTCCGCTCAGGTAGCTGAAATTATTGCTTTGACCCGTGCCTGTTTAGCAGGTAACAAAATTCGAGTCACCATATACACCGATAGCCAGTATGGTTTCGGGGTAGTTCACGACTATGGGCAGTTATGGTCTCAAAGAGGTTACATGACCTCCTCGGGTTCTCCTATTAGGAATGGAGAATTCGTGAGATTATTGTTAGAGGCATTACAAGGTCCGACAGCCATTGCGGTTGTCAAATGCGCCGCGCACACGAAGAATGTAGACTTTGTGTCGCAAGGCAACCGTTATGCCGATGAGGTAGCACGTTACTGTGCAGAACAAGGTTATTCTCACACCAATGTAGAAGTGGGGGGAATACAGGAAAGAACTGAGTTGACTATGTTGTTAGACACTGTAGATACGTGGGACGAGTTAAAATGTGTTCAGGAAAATGCTCCAGATGATGAGAAAAAGAGCTGGGAAACAGCTGGATGTACTAAAAGTGAAATGAACTTTTGGATTTCTGCAGATGGGAGAGCAGTTTTACCAAACGAACTTGTTAGTCCAATGGCAAGAAATTTGCATGGATCAGCACACATAGGTAGAGATGCTATGGTGAGAGTATTCAGACAAACGTGGTTTAATCCGAAGTTTAGAGTAGCGGCAGAAGCAGTATGTCAGCGTTGTGCGATCTGTCAGCAACTAAACGTAGGAAAGAGAACACCAGTCACGTTGAGTCACATAGGAAGATCTGGGGGGCCTTTCAATAGAATGCAGCTGGATTTCATTGAAATGCCCAAATGCAATAGACTCAGATATGTGTTAGTGATTGTCTGTATATTTTCTAGATGGGTTGAAGCTTACCCGACACGTAGGTGCGATACACTTACAGTAGCAAAATTGTTGCTTAGAGAGTTGATACCGAGGTTCGGGGTGCCATCCTCTTTGGAATCGGACAGAGGAACTCATTTCAATAGCGAAATAGTGAAGATGCTATGTTCCGCTTTGAGTATCGATCAGAAGCTCCATTGCAGTTATCGACCAGAAGCTTCAGGGATCGTAGAGCAAATTAACAGTACGATAAAATCCAGACTTGCCAAAGTTTGCTCATCGACATCTCTGAGTTGGCCTGATGCACTTCCATTGGTTCTTATGAGCATACGTAGCACACCAGATAGGAAAACAGGTCTCTCTCCACACGAGGTGCTAATGGGAAGAGCTATGAGATTGCCATCGGTTCCGACTGCAGCGTTGTTGAACATCACAGACGATTTGATCTTGGACTACTGCAAGGGACTATCTGATGCCATTAATTCTGTGTCCCTCCAGGTCCAGGCTGCAGAGGTTCCATCAGCACAAGACTTGTGCCATGACCTGTGTCCGGGGGACTGGGTCCTGGTGAAGAAGCACGTCAGGAAGAACTGTCTAGACGTGCGCTGGCGAGGACCGTTCCAAGTCATACTAGTTACGAACACTGCAGTAAAGTGTGGAGGCTTGCCCAACTGGATTCACGCCTCACACACCCGAAGACTGCCAACTCCTCTGGAAGAAACAGCTCCTCTCTCGGATGAGAATCCAGCGGAAAGCGGAGAAGCCACAGAGGGGGAAAGCCAAGCTGTAGAGGTGATCGAAGAGGCTGAGCCTGTGTCGGAGCAGGCCGACGACGGTCAGGACACCAGTGAGACCGAAGTCGTCTCAGAAGAAGAGAGTACCTGGGAGTTCGAATCAGATAACGAACAAGCTGTGAGTGATCAAGAGACAAGTCCAAGAACAAGGAGCAGGAGGACAAGGAGTGATGAAGCTAGTTGGCCGGAGAGAAGGAGAAGGCCAAACTTAAAAGCAAATCAAGAGAGAACCCTTGTCCCGATTTCTGAAGAGTCGGATCAAGAAGAAGAAACTACAGATTCAGGATCTGAGAGTCCGAGAAGATCAAGAAGGGTACGTGTGCCCTGCAGAAGGTACGCCACCCCAGAGTGGACTTATCTAGCAGATGTCTTGGGGACAGAAATCTGGGAGAGTGAAAGACGTGAAGGTGATCAATCTCGATCCATTTGTGGCAGTGGAGATATGGATGTTGACGCCTGGACTCGAGACTGAGGGGTTACTGACTTTCACACTTCCCATACCCCCTTACCTGAGTCTGATCAAAGATCTAGTGCTAAATCGATTACAGTTTCCGACTTTTGGTCATCAAATACCAGAACAAGAAGAAAAAGTCATTCGTTTGGAATTATTGGAACATGTTATTAAAGCTGCAGGTACGAGATTAATTGTAGATGCATAAAGACTTTTGTGTTTAAGCTATAAAGAAGAAGATAACCTAGCGCCGAGTGGAAAGAAGAATAAAATTAGGGATTACATTTAGAGGACGGAGAAGGGTTAGGGTTGTCTATTGCTGAAGAGAAAAAGACATTGTTGTGAAAAGAGACTTTTGTTGATTAAGTGCACTTTACAGACTGAGAAAGCAAATAAAGCAAACTAAAGACTTGAAAGGAAAACTTTTCTTCGTAAAGGAAAGAGCTACGCTGTTTGATAACATGGAGAATGGCAACCCAAACCGAAAAGCAAAATGCATAATAGGTACATTAATAGCGGTAGTAATTTTTCTTATTATTACAGTAGTTACCACATCATACATGGTAGGACATGCAAGTGAAAAAGAGACAATAGATGTAAAGCCTGTAACGACTTTGAAACCTGCTCTTGTTGGGAAGAAGGAGGAGAGCAATGTCATCCGTGAAAAGACGTTACTGGCAAATGAAGCTCGTAGGTTACACGTAGACGAGTCACAGGGAAATTTTAGGTCGAATGCATATGCCAAGCTATTGTACGAGTATATTGATGCCATGGAGGCCAAAGAATGTTATGTATGTATGCAATTGCCGGCTTCCGTAGATGAAGGCATCAGATATCATCATCTCCCACTGACTTATGGGATAACATGTAGTTTACTGCTCAGTATATTTTATGGTAGAGAAGGGTTTGAGTACTACTTTTCAAATTATGATTCGGTACTGCCTGAAGTCCCGAATTATAAACAAATGAATAAGTGGGACTATTATAAAAAGGAAGACAGATTGACAAAGTTCTTTCTTCCTTGGGATACATTAGATACTTCATATGCACGCAGAAATAATCTGACTTGCAAAGTGTCAGAGGTAGAGAAAAAGTTCATAGGACAAGTAGATGACAGATACAGAAGGCAGAAGATTCTAAAAATGTCAGGACAGTGGAAAACTGATTGGACCGAAGAAGAAAAAGCGCACAAGAAGAAGGGTAGCAATGGTCCAATAGCTTTGGATAGAACGCAGAAAGGAAAGTTATGTTTAACTCGAAGCAAGACGTATTATGAGAGTGTATTTGTAGGTGAAGTTAATTGCGAACATGCTTTTCGATTAGAGTACTATACGAAAGATTTCATGAAAGGGATGCAAGCGATTCCTAATGTATATTTTGTATGTGGAAGAAATGCCTATGTAAAACTGCCTGACAATTGGTATGGTTCGTGTTACTTGGCAATTGTCTTCCCCAAAATATATCATGCAAAGGATTTAGCGATCATAGAAGGAAAGGCTTCGACAAGAACGAAAAGGGAAATAGGAGATGCTGAAGTAGTTGGAGACATTTTTGGAGCAATGTTTCCTATGTTAGGTTTAATACTTAACGATGTTAAGATCAGGAGACTAGCTACAGTTGTAGATAGATTATCTGCAAGTACTGCAAGGTCATTGATGCTAGTAGAAGGAGAGATGCAGTCGATTAGAGCAATGGTTCTTCAGAACCGTCTTGCTTTAGATGTACTGCTAGCAAAAGAGGGCGGAGTCTGCAAGGCTTTGAAGGTCCAAGAATGTTGCACTTACATTCCAGACAATTCAAAACCACTTGAGAAAGTCATACAAAACATTACACAGATACATAAAGAAATCGAAGATTTAACAAAAATAAATGTTTGGGAGAAAGTAGGTCATGGAGTAGGAAAGGTTGGAAGTTGGTTTGCCAACCTTGGTAAAAGCATTGTGTGGTACATATTAAAACCTGTATTAATAGTATTGATTTGCATAATCACATTATTAGGGTTAGTGAAATTGTACAAATGGTATAGGTCGAACCGGTTACAAAGATCTATGAGAGAGCAAGAAAGGAGATTAGCTGCTTTACAAGACCAACAGTACAAAAGTTTAAGAGCTCTCGAAACAATAAAAAGAGGGAATCTTGTAACTAGTTCTGTGTAAGGAGGTTATTCCAATTGCATTTAGTGATGACTCCTAGAGGGCATCAAAGGGGGGAACTGAGAGAGCGCAATTTGAATAAAAAATATGTATGTACCATATTCACAAGCATATCGTATAAACGTAGAATCTATAATGTGAAGTTAACACTTGTAGCGTAAAGTTAGCCGATGTAACCAATGTAATAGGAAATGTATCTATTCTATAAAGTGTATTAGAGTTGAGAAGCCCGTATACATAGTGGGCTAATGTAGAAATGAATAGAAATGCTTAAGAATAGTAGAACGTGCAAAACTGAATATACGTGTGTAATCATGAAACGGAGAAAACGGCGAAACATAAAGTGACGAAATGTGCAGAGTATGTATAGCACTATGTAAGCACGAGAATATAAATGTTGCGTTATATGTAGAATGTATTCACTTATAATCATTGCTTTGCTAAATTCGATTATATATAAATGTGTGTTAAAGGTTATACTGTGTAGAAGGGAGTTTGTAGGAATGTTAGAAAGGGTTTGGTCATGTGTGATTTTAACCTAACTGACCAAGAGTTCGCAGGAGTGTAGTCCGTTGAATGTAATTTAGTAGGCTCACAGGAGTCGTGAATAGCCTTGATCTGAACGTGCGAGACAAGAGTCAAAGGTCTTGCTAGATTTAAGGTGACAACGTTGGACGAAGTTTATGGCCTAAACGTGATAAGAGACGCTTGGAATTTGAGTCTTGTTTAGAAATGACCGTTCACAGGACCAAATGAGGTTAAGAATATAGTCGTAAAGAATAAAGGTCTGTTGAGGTGATAGACTTTGCTCCGAAAGTGTCAATTGGAATGTCAATGAAGTCACCAGCAAGAAGACGAAGATGGCGTCTAAGGAGAAGGGTCAACTTAACGGACGACGCGAAGAGATGAAGCCATGGAAAGAGCTAGAAATGACATCATGGGGAAAGTACGTGGTGGGCGTCAAAGGGGCGTTCCACCCATACTGTGATTGTGTATTTAGGGACAGCACCCTGGGGAGGAGAAGTTAGCGAAGAGCTCAGAGCGCAGAGAAAAAGCAGAGCGCGAGAGAGCAGTAGGCCGAGGACCCTTAGAGAGCGGATGGGTAGGCAGAGAGGGTACTGCTTCTCGACATAAGTTACCATTAGAGGCTAAGAGAGTTTGAACTTCTTTGGAAGTCAAACTGCTGACACCTTTTTTAGGTAAGGAATTTGCGAAGTAGGGATGTCACCTAGTACAGAGTAGGGACAGAATTAACTTGTTTATTCTTTTTGTAGATGACGCAACGGAACCACTTTGTGTCTATGCTTTTTAATCTGCTGATTTTGGAATTGACTTTAATTGTATTCTTTTGTAGACTGAGGTTCTTTAGGGAATTTATGTTCCTTCTAGTTCCTGTATACTTATTGAATCTTATCCTGAGAGGATTGTATATGCACTTAATTCTGATTTTATATTAAACTTTTAAAACTTCATCAGTCGTAAGTGGTCCTTCAGAGTTGCGTCAGTTTATGGGGTTTATTTTAATCTATGCGGGGTTTGTCTTTTACTCAATGACAGAAAATAATCGATCCAAATTGATGAATGAGATTAGTATCTAAGTGATCAAAAAGGGTATCAAAATCTCATTCCCCGCATATGTATCTGAACAAGTACCAAAGATTGATCCAATCATGGCACACATTTTAAATGCCAACATTTTACGGCTGTTGCCATACAGTTTGCACCACTGTGGAATTTCTAAATCCTACGTGCTCACAAACTGGTGCCATGTGTGCTGGAAAGTGGAGCATATTGTTAATCAAACGTGGAAAATACACAGAAAATCAGACATTTTGCCAACCTATTCTGTGAGCCACTCTACTCAATCAAACTTACTGACCAATATTTAGAATCGCATATAGTAAACCTACTGATGATAAAGAGAGTTGGGAAGTGGGGCTTTTTGATCCTCTCCTACATGCATTCGTGATTGGATTGCCCTTTGTACTGTATGCAATCTCCTATCTCTATTGAGTTTTGCCGGGAAAATATAGACACAGTTTGCATGCAAAACTGAATGTGATTCTAGTCAGACAAACATTAGTCCTCATGTATGCAGATGATTTGTTAATTTATTTCTAATAAGTCAGCATCTCTAATACAACTTTACCTTAAGAAGCAAAGCATCCTGGGTATTTGATTTACAGGTTGAGAAATTTGGAGATGAGTACTCTTTGGTGTTTCAGTTCATTGTGAATCTACTCACAATTATTGGGGAGCTTCTCAAGTTTTGTATCAAATACTTTTGTTTTAAAATATGTTGATATTTGATATGGACTGATGATGGGACTATATACTTACTGCCTCCTATAACAAAGGTTTGTTGTTTGTATTCTTCATGCCATGTGTTTGCCACTGAATTCCTTTAACTGTCTTTGCCTGTGGTTGTTACATTTTAAAATTGTAGCTTTAACCTGCCCATGATTGCAGAATTTATCCCATTTTTTATGTTTAAACTTGTGGTTTTTCCTGCCCGTGACTGCTTCCATTTAACCTGTTGAATTGTGAGATTTGCAGTCCAAACGCTGTAGTTTTTCCCTCTTCCTCTCCATGACTATCAGTTTTTCCCTCCAAATTTCTCCTTTGCTCTGTACTAATACATGTATGTTAAGCAGAGCACCCCCAGCCCACCATTTTGTGTTAACAAGTGAGTGAAACCAGCCCTCCTCCCCAGCAACAAGGATATTCTATATCAGAGGGTGCTCTAAAACAGCAGTAATCTGCGGTGAGCTGTTTAAGCTGCGTTTTTTGGCCAGGAGAGGGAGTAAAGTTGTATTCAAACATTATTGTTAGAGGACAAGTTTGTTAGGCCCTTACCTGCAGAATTCGTAAGTGTAGATTGAGACTGTCTCCTAGGAGATTTCTGAATAGAGCAGCAGTTTCCAATTCCCTGGCCAGCAAACCTTTGTCTGAGGTAGCTGGGACCTTTTATAGTCTGCTATTGTTTGTTACATGTGTACACTGTTTGGTGTTTCTATTGGATTAGGGTTAGTGTCCTCATTGGTTGGGTATTTCAGGGCTCTGATTGGTTTCTGGGTCTGTGATTCAATCAATGTAGGGCTGGGACTAGGGCTAGGGTTAGGATTTCTATTGGCAGTAGGGACTAGGGCTACCTCTGTTATTGGTTGCTGGGACTATGGTGGGACTAGGGCTAGGGTTAGGCCTTTAATTGGAAGTAGCAATTAAGGCTTCTGGTGTGATTGGTTGCTGGACTTGGGTTGGGTCTACTGGTAGGGCTAGGACCTCTATTGGACGTACAGATCATTGGCGCTTGGACTGGGGTAAGATTGGCTTCAAGGTCCTGGTCTCCTACTGATTCTAGATTTTAGGGGAAGTGTTGTGATTGGATGGTGTTAGGGCCTGGGTTCCCATTGGCTGAAGGGGTCACCTGATTACTAGGGCTATAAAAGCCCAGGCTTAGGGTATCTCAGCTAGGGGTGGGCGGAATTTGCGTAATTGCGTTTCGCAAATCTCACGAAACAGTAAAAAATCCTCGAACACGCGGAATTGCTTTTTCGCAATGCTTTTTTCCTGTTCGCAATCGCTGTTTGCGTGCTCAAGGGGAAATATCTTGAAAACACGCATTTTGAGAACACGAACAAGCAAAAAATTGCGCGAAGTCGCAGAACGCAGAATTTTGGGCAATTTGGCGTTCTCCGTGGAACACAAAATTACCCAAATTCTGCAAATTCCGTTGCAGAACGGAATTTAACGCCCAGGCCTAGTCTCAGCCCAGGCGTAGATGCTAAGGGCAGAGTGGACAAGGGCAGTTGCCTGTTTGAGCCTGTTCGAGACTGCTTGGGACCAGAGCCAGAAATGCTGCCCATGTTCCCATTCAGTGATACCCACCCCACACCATCCACATCCACAAACATAGAAATACACTCACACCAAATGTACACCACACACAACCCTATGCACAAATCAATGTACCAGCATACACTACAAACCAACCAAACGAAATATATATACACTCTTCTATGATAACTACCACATATACCCACCAGCCTCCCATCATTTGTCCAACTAAAACCCTCCTTTTCCCTCTACCATAATAACACTAACGCACAACACATACAATGCACACCACCACACTTTTCAACTCTTGCAACAAACCAGTCTAAGACAAACACTCTTACCTCTACTTCCTTCCCTCCTACACACAATATACACTCTACTCATAAACACATTCCACCCCATCTACCTTACAGCCTCCTCTCACAAACAATACTATACAACTAAATCTATTGCAACAAATACACCAGCACCCTTTTCACTACTCCTCAAAACAAAACATATTAAGCACACCAGCACAACAAGATCATCAAAGCGCAATATGAATGTGACTTAGCACTCTAGTGGTTAGTGGGAGGAGATGGGGGAGGAACAGGAAGGGGAGGAGCCGGGGACGAGATAGAGGGGCAGGTAGAGTAAGGCCGGGGAAAGGAATGGTCACGAATAAAGTATTAATGCTGACACCACCGAGTCCTGTGTCCTCATTGCCGTGAAGGACAAGACAAATGGCGACAAGAGTGGGATGGGAGATTGCGCTAGGCAAGTGCGCTAAAGCGGTGACCTGGTTCCTGAGGTGGTGCGCGCTTAAAGTTGCAGGCGCAACGAGCGTGGCCCCCCCTGCGCGTGTGCTGGAGAAGAATCGGCGCCGGCAGTGCAGTATCCCTAGAATGAAGCACTGTGACCTGGAGGTCGGGCGAAGTGTGCCCTGGCAGCGCGGTTGGGCTCTAAAGTCTGGGTGCCCACCCCAGCTGTGCAAGCGTGAAGATGCCAACGTAAAGTGTGCCCTGAGCCTCACCGGATGCCTGTGGTGCTGCTGAGAGAGAATTGTTGCGAAAACGGAAGGCCACACCGGTTCCTAGTGCAGCCTGGATCCGGGAGCCAGCGAGGTGATGCTCACGCCGGTGAGTGCTTGTCTGCTGTCGGGGAGGCCGGGAGAGGAAGACCCGAGACCAAATCTCGAGTAAAACGAGATTTTGAGGTCGGCGGCCATCTCGGAGTCAGGCGCCTGCTCCCATTCCCTATCAGGAACATTAGGCGGCCATTTTAAAGTCAGGCAAGAGATAAAGTCAACAAGCACAAGCAAGTGCAGGAGCCAAATTCAACAAGCATAAGCAAATGCAAATTCCAAATGCAATAATCACAGGCAAATGCAAAGTTTAAATACAACAAGCACTACGAAAGGCAAATCCTGAACTCAACAAGCACGAGCAAATATAAATCGTGAAAGCAATAAGAACGAGTAGAGACAAGACCTGAAGGCAACAAGCACAAGCAAATGCAAGTCTCAAATGCAACAAGCACAAGCAAATACAAGTCTCAAATGCGACAAGCACAAGCAAATGCAAGTCCCGAGTGTAACAAGCATGAGCAAGTGCAAGTCAAAATAAATGTTCAGCACCAAGTGAAGATAAGTAACTGAAACTAAAGGGAGAAAGAACATAAATGATCTAGAAACACGAGTAAACAAGTGTCAGGGAAGCTTTCTCTCATCAACCACAGTGGCTAGTAACCTTGAGAAAAAGAACAAGATGTCGACATCGCCAAGTACCAGTGTTGAGGAAGCATAAATCACCTGCAGCTGAGTGGCGACCATTTTGAATTCAGACAATCCAAGCCTAACTCACTGAAGCCTACTGAGACCAACATAAAAGCTGGAACATCTTTATAAGGAAAGGTGAAACTGGCAGATAAAACACAGTGGTCACCTGTGAGTGAGTTTCCCAAAATCAAAGGAAAACAACGATACGCAAGATCTCGACTGAAGAGGGCCGGCGAATAATACAGAAAGCAAAGTGAGCAGTCCTGTGACATTATCATACTAGAACTTTCCTCCATCATGTTGATGGGAAAAGAAACACAAAAATCTAACCACTGCATTGAAGTGCCACCCCCAGTGACACAGACCGGCATCCAGAGTTTGGGTCCCAAATGGAAACAGTGGCTGGCGTCACTTGAATAATTTCTTGCAACAACCGGTGAGCGAAGAGATGGAAATCGTCTGCAATTACTACTTCAGCTGGTGGGTCATGAAGGCCGACGCCTAATCAGAACATTTTCAGCAAAGGACACAGAGACATATGAAAACCTGAAGGAGACACTACGTGCCCATTTCAACACAAAGGAAGACGTGGATCATGAACGCATCATCTTCAAAGCAGCACAGCAGGAACCAGGGGAATCATTACCAAACTTCATTACAAGGTTGCAAAGTCTGGTACAATGCTGCCATTTCAACACATTCACAAATGAGGAAACAATTTGTCTCCGGGTAATTGAAGGCTGTTCAATACCTGACACAAAGCGCAAGATCCTTCAAAGGCAGTTCTCGCTAAAGGAGATCATCAGGAGGGCCGAAGCTGGAGAGCGGGTCAAAGCAAGAGAATTATCAAGAGAACTGCACCTTAATGCAAGAAAGGAAGATAAAAGAAAGGAGATATCTCTCATATCTGTGAATAAAGCCTAAGAAAATGTGGAATTTGACTAAAAAGCTCCCTTTTCCTCTGGTGTCCCATCATGCACCCTATCCATCCTAACGTCGACCAGGCAAGCAGATTCTCCTATTTTCAAGCACAAACCCCGTTGCACCCCTCTTGCCTGCTCTCTTTCTCGTAAAGCTGACACATGCCAAGAATGATGTCCAGCTACCATGTAACCTGCGGGTTTCCGTCCCGTTTGATATTTTCCCTTAGACAAGAACGAAGTCAGTCGGATGGGTGACTCGAAAACCCCCCCCTTTTCCCTAAACTCTGTCACCGAACGAGCAGCTCTCGCTCGTCAATAATTTCCTAGTTTGCGAGGACAGCCACGGGTTGGGTTAAACAACCACGGGGAGACACAATCAAGCACACGAGACAGCCACGAAGAAGAATAGTTTACTACAGCCCATTCTCCTTCTTCCCCGCTGCACACACATACCATTGTGAAACATCACCACCCTTGTGTACGAAGTAAAGAACGCACAATGCCTCGTCCTCTTTACCTTTTCCGCCAGAAATGACCCTGTAACAATGCCTCGATTCTCTGTCCTCAGATACCAGCAACTCTGTAACTTGCCACCACAATCGCCCCGATGCAATATGTTTGTTTATATGCTATTCAGGTTATTCTTCAAACGAGAACAAGTATGCTATGTTTACTGTATGGTTACTTCATGAAATGATTGAATCCAGTCTAAGGGAATCTCCTTCTTTTGATTGTATTCGCACTGTATATAAGGGCTGTTATGTTTCAAGTAAAGCAGACTACTCCTGAACCCGCTTGGTGAAGGAGCTCTCCCTTAACTCGAGTTCTGGAATAAAACCCTTTCAACTCGAAGACCACGGACTCTGCTCCTCATTTTATGCATTACCATTATCTTGGGTAATTATAGAAATTCCGACACGGCGTAAATAACCAGCTTTTTATTTACCACATTAATTGGAGCCTGAACAGGGACGCTCCCTCTTCCCTACGCGCCGGCGATGTAAGTCGGGTCCTTGTCCCTTCCATACTTTCGACGGACTTCAAGTGCACAACAGCGGGGTGTTCCCGCTAACTCCCTCGAGACGAGGAAGAGGCAGACTGCGACTGATCATCCACACGAGGCGGTGAAGAAGATTGCGGAGCGTCCCAACCCAGAGCCTGACCAGTGAGAGTGCCGAGTCCGAGGTCTTTGTAGCCCTGAATTCCTGCGCAAGCGTCAAGAGTCCGATGACCAGGTCCTCAAGTTTTGCTTCTTGGTGAGTACCACTGAGATAGTATAAAGACGGGTTCCATTTTTGGAAAACGGTAAAGACGTGTTTCATTCGCGAAACCGGTATAGTTGCACTATATTCTAGTGTATAAAGTGTTCGTTTTGTTTTTGTATATTCCAAGTCTTTTTTTAAAATCGTAATTTGTTGAGTTTAAGAATGCCTCTGTTTTCCAAATTACGTACAATTGGCACAAAAAAGAATTTGTTAGAAAAACCAGTTAAAGTCCCGCCTAGGGACACTCCTGGATATTTTATGTACAACAAGCATGGGTTGAGTGCCATATTGTTTTTAGACCTTTGGGTAGACTATACCGAGAAATTAGAGATGGCGTATAGGTGCCCTGCCACAGGCACATGGGATGTAGAATGCATTATGAGAGTGGAGGAAGAGTTATGGAAAAGAAAGGCGAGGCCCTCACAGACAGAAGCAATTGAGTTATGGCGTAAGGAAGCGCATAGGAGGGCCCAGAAAGAACTAGGGAAAGTCGAGAAAAGTAAGAGAATGTCGGAACAGGCTAAAGAAAAGCAATTACAGGTAGAAGATGAGACGGTTTTAGCTGAACAAGTGGAGAGAGAATGAAACGCCCTTGTTACTGGTATTTATCCCGTTTTGTCTGAAGAAATTGTAGAAGAACATCCCAAGCCCCCGGTGAAAGTAATTCCCACTGCTCCTGAAAATTTCCTCCCTGCCTATCTGTCCGAACCACCCCCGCTTATGTAAACATGCCTAGAACACTCCCGCCTGCACGTGCTCCTGAACTAGTAGCCGGTGGTTCTACCTCTGATTTAGGAGTGTCCGGGAACGGGGCTGAGGATAAAGACGATGTCCCGCCTCTTGAGTGTCCTTACGACCCCGAACACAGTAGTGGCCCAATGGCCACGATATCAGAAAGATTAAGACTAGCCGTGGATCAACTCCAAAAAGTCCCTGATATAACGAAGCATTTAGATAGAGTTTACGAATTCATCCGGACAGGTGAAGGTCCGGATACTCTGGTCCAGGTCATGAAGAACAGAAAAGTTCCTATCAGAGGACTGCTCCTGCGGTTCATCATAAATTGTCTGATCCGGGAACTAGACCCGGGTAATGGGAGCGTAGACTCTGAGTTAATAGATCTTAGCGATCAGATACACCGAGGAGCACACGATCTGGGACATCAGATCGACAAAATAACTAAAAGACTGGTTAAGAAAATTGTCACTATTCACTCTGAGAAAGTCACACAGGAGGACGACTCAGAGGAAGATGATAGTCCGACACTAGATAAAATGAATTTCCTGGGTGTAGCCCGACATTGTCCTGGCTCCAAGTGGCGAACCCCACGAATGTTGCAGAAAATTAAAATATTAGATCCTTCTTCAGAAGATCTTTTTCAGTCCACTGAAAGAGCCCTAGATGAATGGATGGACAATGAGCCTCCCCTTACACGGCAAGAAAAAGAATTGGCCGGTCTGCCACCTGTTGGATATCACAGCACCAAGTATATGGCCCAGATATAGTAGCACAGATGATTTTGGCTCTTCCCCGAGCAGAACAATGACTAGCAGGTATTTATATGGTCCAACACCTGGCTACCTTATATGAGAATAACTCCCACCGACCAGACAAGCTATACAAATTGTTACAGGAAGTAGTGTCAAACAAATGGAGGTCCCGGGGACCGGAATTGATCAACACCATTCTGGACCTGCGCCTCCGTTTCCTGCAACTTACTTTAGCTTCATCAGCTCATGAACCTTACGGTATAGGTCAATATCCTTTACGAGAAGTTCACCCCATACCCCAGCCAGATGGTACACTGCAACGAGTACATGTGTATACTCCCCTAACCAAGTTAGAGATAATGGAAATGAAAAAGATGGTGCCCTCTCACGAAAAAGATCCCGGAGGATTTCATAGGGAACTGAAAGACATCCTCCAAATGGGTAGTTTTACATATCCAGATATAATAATACTCCTTAAAGTAATTCTACCTACAGGCGTATTCGACAAATTAAAGGAAAAGGATTGGGAGGTGAGTGGTAAACAGATCATGTTGGCTGCCCTAGAACAAGAAGAGACAGACACAAAACCAGGTGAAGGTTTAGGTGCGCACGTAAGAGAACTGCCCAGTCTCCTCATACAGGTCTTGCCTCTGTTACTGACAACTAAAAATGAAGATTGGGATGCCATTTCTGCCTGTAAACAAAAGCCAGACAAGGATACGGGTGATTACTACACCAGATTAGAGAAATGTTTTTCTATAAATAGTGGACTCGCACATAGCAGTGAGGCATATCCTCATCTTTTTGTGTCCAAATTAGTGGACAACGCTTTACCTTCCATCAGGAATAGAGTGTTGAAAGTTGAGAGTACCTGGCAAGCCAATAGTCCTTCACAAATGTTGCAGATGTTACAGTACCACCACAATAGAATAAGGGAAGAATAGGAACAGGAAAAGAAAAGAGTAAAAGACACAAAAATGAAGGTACTGGTTGCACAGACGGCACCAGTAAATATGGGCCCCAAAGGTAATATAGGGACCAATAAAGGTACTTGGAACTACTGCAAATAGCAGGGCCATTTTGTGAAAGAATGTCCAGTTCTGAAACATAACATAGCGACAGGAAGGACAAAAGAACGCCCACACACTCCTAGATCAGGTAACACTCAGCAGCCTCAGACCACTACGCCACCACAGGTTCAGAAACCCGCTACTGCTACCACACAGATGTACCAGTACGCCCACTTAGATTACCCTGAGTTTGTACCGTGTGCATGAGACAGCCTTGAGAGAGAAAGTGACTTGCCCCTCATTCCAGTTCCAGTAGATCAGAAAGGCCCATATGTACAAGCTCACCTACTGGGACAAGACAGAAAATTCCTCATAGACACGGGGCGAGTAGGACTACCATAAGTCATAAGGAAGTCCCAGAGGTTCCTCTCTCTGGCTCACATAATATATCTCTGGGCTTTTCAGGAAAGCCGATCATAAACAAAGTATCTGAACAAGTCTCTTTAGGAGTGGGTCCTCTGACACGTACTACTGATTTGGTCCTTACAGAAACGTGCCCAGAGAATTTACTAGGTATCAAGACACTCAAAGAACTAGGAGCTGTAATATGCTGTTCACCGGAAGGTGTAAAATTGTTCCTACAAGACTTCAAAGGACATTACACAGTCAAAGAATTCGACCCCAGACTAAAAGACATTCCACCACATTTAAGGGCGAAAAGCTCAACTGATGTCGGTTACATGGACATCACCCCACATCAAGTCACGCTCAAGGAAGGTGTAGTCTTGCCCCATATACGACAATATAAGATTCCACCCGAGGCTGAACAAGCCTTACTAAAAATAATCCAAGAACTCATAGAGCATGGTGTGGTGATCAAGACTGATTCGAATGTTTGCAATTCTCCAGTTCTTCCGGTCCTCAAAAGGACTGATCCTCAGGCAACCCCGGTCTACCGACTGGTGATTGATCTTCGAGAACTGAACAAATGTGTAATCCCACAATATCCGGTGGTCCCAGATATTTCTTCACCAGGCGCGGTGCGTCCATTGGGGCGTAGGGGTGTAGCCCCACGCCCCACTAAGCCCCACTAAAATTATTTTTATAATTATAATTATTATAAATTATATTATATTATATTATTATTATAATAATTATTTTTTGTAAAATAAAAATTGATCGCGAGCGTTACAGGAGGCACGGCACCTGACTTCTCCGGAGTGCGCAGGGGGAGGGGTTGGGGGGGCTGGGCCTGCTGCAGCTTGAGTGACAGTCCACTCAGCTGCAGCAGTACTGCGCAAGTAAATTTCAGTCTAGCACCTAGCGCAAGCATGCGCAGATGCAGCCCCTGCTGAAGTTCCCCTACAGAGAGTACCAGGGGGCGGGCGCAGCCCCCGGGGTTTCAAAGGGAGAAAGGGCGAGCAGTCTGGTGCCCTCCTAGCTGCCAGGATTGGCTGGTCCAGTGCAGGCCAAGCACTGTCTGACTTTGACTCCCGCCCCTGTGACGTTAGCCTGGCGTGCGCAGGCAGCAGGCCAGCAGCAGACCGTGTGTGACTCCCCCCGCCTCACCGTCGTCACAGTCCGGGTACAGTACAGGTAAGGAAAGTTTACATTTTGTCTCTTTCCATGTTGTGTACAGTGTAAATTAAATAATTCATCTGCCAGCCTCAGCCTGGGTTTCAGGACAAAGCCCCGTGGCCCGTTCACACCACAGGCCGGTAAGGAAGTCTCGGCGATCAGAATGTCTGTGACAGTGTTCCAGAATCCAGAGTCAAAACCGTCATGGTAGACTGCAAGCACGTGGATATAATGCAGGGTATAAATATGACATAGCCTCCGGAGCACCACATTTGCATGAAGTTTTAACGTTTGCACAGTCCTGATTCTTGCTTGTTGGGGGCGCAGCTTATGCCAGGGAAGTAAGTGCAACAGACATGTGTGCTCTGAAGCCCATCCATGCTAGTGCAGCTGATGCCTTTTGGGCTAAGTTGGCATGATGCATGTATTCACCTTTTAGGGCCCCTTCATCGACACCCCAAGCCCTGAGTGCAGGCGCCGCCTCCCTTTGAATGTTCAGGGCTCAGGAGGGGTCCTTGCAGGGCAGATACCAAATGCCATCCATGTCCGTGGGCCCCACAGGAGTCTCCGGCCGCCTAGACCAGGGAGAGGGGCTCTATCCTGGCAATGAAGAAAACAGAGTCAGAGGGAAACTGGACAAACGTGTTCTGACCAGCCCCTCGTCCTGCTTTAGTCATGTGCCACAATGACTGCGTCACCTTTTCAAGCCGGGTATGTTCTCCTCGCTGCTTTTGAGGCCATAATGATATCATGCATGTTTAGCCTGATGCATGTTGTGACAACCCGATGGGGCGAGCATCGAAATGGAAAACAGCAGTTTCCTGTTTTCTGCGCCTACAATTGTTCACATTAGAATTTCAGCGCATCAGAGTCCTCCTCTAGTGAGCAAAGTATTAAAACAAGACACTTGTGACAGCAGCATTTGTGACTGCAGTGCGGATAGGCAGGTGCCCTTTTCAACCTTGCAACAATTTCTTTTGGGAAATTAATCTCTGACTTCGAAACATCTTGAGTTTTCATTCATAGGACAAAAGGAGTTTATTTTCTGGGGGCAACAAACATTCTTGCCTCGGCTTGCCGATTGCCTGCAGCGGTTTTGAATCGGATTGCAATTGCACTATATCGTACACTGTTATGCATCCATCCGACCATTGGTTCAACAGCGCAGTATGTACACTACCGGGACCATTGACGCAGGAATATTCACGGTGCTCCTTAAACTAGCACTTGGAAAAGTTCTCCTACTGTGATGTAGGTCTCACCGTCTGATTTTCACACAATTATTTTGAAAGTAACTCATATTGTTGTTGCCAATGGGCGCTCAATAAATAATTATAAGTGATTAAGAGAGAGGGCAGTGAGAAATATAAATCCTATTTAACGTAAAGATTAATAGAGAAGAAATATGAAACTAGATGAGAGATGCTAGGGGTAGTAAGGGGGGGATTTGTGGTGGGAAATGTGCAAAGGATATGAAGGAATGGTTTTAGGAGCTCGTTCAAATAAGTGTTGTGACAGCTACCACATGACATCCCCCAAAAGCCACACAGGTAAAAAGAGATACTGAATGAGGACCAATAAACCATCCAATCCTTTGTAACAGACGCCTTGTACTTCAGGCCTGCTGGCCTCTTCAGTTTGAATTGGATCTATCTTACTCGTGAGCTGGCTGCACATCACCTTACGAATCAGCAAGTGATTAGTGACCATGACCTTGCGCTTTTCAGTCTCTGGTTCAGGGACAAGCAAAACGTCATCTGATGAGGCTTGTCAGGCAGGACTTTAAGTGGGATGAAAAACGGGTCTCTCAAAGCAGTGTGGCTGATGTAGTTAATTGTGTGCTTTAAAAACATGAAAGCTAAACATCTGTGCTTAGCATAGTGTGCTGCCCAACTGGTATTTTGCTGGTTCTGTCATTGTATCCAGATATATAGTGCAACAAGTTACATTACGCCTACAACAAGCTATTGGCTTTGTCAATTGAAAAATGCATTGTTTTGGCCTTTCTTTTTCCAAAATTTTCCCAACTCCCTTAGCAGTGGTCTGCTTGCTCGGTGCTCTTGCTCGTTATGCTCCTTATGGGGGCTGGTCTGCCAAAATTTGCCAGGGCTGCTTTCAGTTCCCAGTCCGGCCCTGGTGCACAGTTCATGGTGTGTGAAGAAATATGTCAGCAGTTTTAACCTCAGATCCATAATGTTGCAAAAAGATGGAAGTTTGCACTATGTGCTTTATTATGTGGAGGCTCAGTGGGTTAATGCACATACTCAAATAGTCTGTGTTTGACCTCATGGTCACAGGTTCCAATCCTGGGTCTCCAGTCAGCCTTTCATCCTCCAGAGGTCCGCAAAATGAGTACCATTGAATTGGGTAACTTTAATCATCTGTTATTTCAGCTCCAAGATACCCTTCCGTTATGTTACCACGAGGTGTAGATTGATTAGACTAAATGTATAACAGCACTAATATAACGAAGTTGAGGGGGGTCATTGTTCACACCAAGGAAACAAACAAAGTTGATGGTTATTATAATCCTGAAAGAGCGAGGAGGAGTGGGAGTCGGTTGGCACGCCCACTTGCATTGTCAGCATATAAACCCACACCCCCTTCCCAAAACTGCAGCCCCTGTTCCCCTTCTCTGCATTAGGAGAGTACACAAGGGAGATTGAAGTCTGAGCGGGTCATATTTTGAGGTGTAGGATGATGAGTGTGCCAGACTGGGACCTTCTGTGTTCATGTATCAGGATAGAAACACGCAACACGTGAAATGGAAAATTACACCAGAGACTGGGGCCACACAAAAATATATGATCAGCAAAATAATCAGCGAGTTAACGTTGCATTTGTTTTTATTTGCCCTTGCACAATCGACATGACAAAACCTTGCTCTCCAATGTGCATGAATTCCAAAAAACAACCTCCCTGATTTTCCACAAACTTGTGCCTCTGCTAGACTTAATTATTATTCCTTTTAGTAATACAGGGTCCTATTTGAGGGAGTGTAGGACCAAGGGAATGCAGCCTTGTATTGTGGGGGATGCAGCAGGGCTTTATTTAAAGACCGCTGTGGAAGGGGATTGGCGGAGGGAGTGATTGGAGGTATGTGTTGGTGGGATAGGTCTCTAGGAGGGCTGTGTAGGGCTTGGCGGGATGTATATAGAGGGGTTTTGGATGGGGTTTGGGCAGTGGAGCTATAAGAAATGTGTTGGGGGCGGGGGAAGGATTGGCTAGGGATGTGTGTGAAGCGTGCTGTGGAAGTACTGGGTTGACAGAATTTGCGTTCTGGGAGAGTTTTATTGAGAGGTGTTGGTGCTATGGGAGGGATTTGTTCACAGGGTAGATTATGGGATGGTTGATGCAGGAGACCTGTACAGGGCAGAGTGGACACTGAAGTATTCTTTTTGAGAGGAGCTAAGGATTTTGTAGCCGACGGCATATAGTCAACAAGGAAAAGCGGGGATGTTTTTACTTTTTTTAATCCATTGTTTAATGTATACATTTAGAGAGGAAAATGACTTTTTTATTCTCGAAAGGAGTAGAAGAGGGCAATGGATTTGTCAATGGTTTAGTGTCTTGTCCAGAGCATTCAGAGATAGATGCCACGTTTGCACACTGTACAAGACACTTAAGTGAATGTTTTATGGATCCTTTACCCATCATAAGGACTTGGAATGTGCATTCCGTGGCTCACAAGGGGTAGTGGAAGTGACCTGCCACCCTTTGACCCCTAATGACTTGGAAGGATTGATTCTGCTCTCTGCCATCAGCCAGCAAAAGCATACTCTTTGCTTGAGGAAGGAATGGAAACCATAGAAGAGCATGCGGGGTACTTGAAGTCCTGTTTACTTCGGTTTCGCCTGAGACAAGGCATGCACTGTTGCCAAAATATTTTGTTAACAAAAAAAAACTTTAAAACCGTCTTTTTGCTCCCTTATTACTCACCATTGATTGGCTTCCACTTTCCCGTGCTGCTGTGCAACATTCTTTCAGTTGAAAAAAACACAATGACTCCAACTTTGGCCTAGTCATAGCATCTTTTTAGGTCAAGCCTCTATTCAAGTATGGCGTTGAAGCTCTGCCCACTCTCTGCCCATATTTTTCATTGGCTTGTCATTGTCCTTTGTAAATGCTGGCTTCAGATTCGTTAATAGGCTTGTTAGTCCCTCCAGTACCGCCTTGTCTTCATTTTTAACCTCCCATGAGGACTGACCCTTTTACTTCTTTTACACAGTACGTCTTATTTAGTCTGTAAGGACTATTTTCTTTAACGAGTTTCTCCTACTGCAGGCACGACCTAGCCTCCTGCAACATTCAGAGCGCCATGCGCGCTTTCACTTTCCAAGCAGCCCGGCACAACGGCAGTCGCTTCTTTGAAATTAAATATGTCTCACATTTGCAAGAATTTGAGCTATTGGCATTGTAAATGACAATGGCTTTTATTTATTTGTCAATTATCAAAACAGATAAATAAAAAGCATTGTCATTTACAATGCCAACAGCTTAAACTCTCGCCAATGCAAGACCTATTGCATTACAAATGCTTGTTTTTTCTTGACCTCAAGCCATGTTGCACAGCAGCTATGCAACCAGCCTAAATAAAAAATGAGGTTAGATCTTGCATAGGTGAGACATATTGGCTTTGCCAACGCCTGTTCTGCTGCTTTCATTTTGCCAGGAACCAGGGGTAGCATTGGCACTGAGGAGTAACCAAGGGCACACTGGGCTGCGTACATGGCAACATTTTGAAGCTGTAAAGTGGGAGTGTTTGGGAAAAAGAGGGATGCATTTTCCACACTGACCTATTGAAGCAAAGGCAATTTTAGGCAGGAGACGCTAAAATAAGGAGTTGTGCATTTGAGGTGGCTGGAAGTCATTAGGTCACTTTCTGCAGCTTGGATCGTGAGGATAACGTGTGCTGGTCCTGTTTCTAGCTACATCTTACAGCAGTGGTGGTTTTGACTGTTGCTGGTGGCGCGCAGCTTGCCCCCACTGTTAGTGGTCTGCACATTATGCCAAGTCACCTGTTGGCTTATGTTATATTTACATATCGATAAAAGGCAGTTTGAAAACTGTAAGGAATGCATCAAAATAATTGGTTCAATGTCATTTGCGAAACCATGCATCCAACTGCATTGTCGCGCAGGTCAGACTTGGGAACGAATGTCCAATTCAAATTGACATGGTTTGCGTTCAGGACTCCTCGGTGTTCTGCATTTTTTTTCAAGGGAAATATCGTTGCTTATATTTCCGAGTGTTAATACAAAGAATGACAGCACCTCGCAGCGAGCACCCATGAGTATTGGGTAAATATGCACGCACGATCTGTGATGGTATTGAAAATGATTTGTCCTTTTTTTCTGCAACTACTTCTGCAGTTTCACATACTGGTGTTTTTCATTGCCTCACATCACGATTCACTTCATGCTGAGGAGTGCACTACATCATGCTCACTCATGCAACCAGACAGACGCATTCTGAACAATTCCCATCTGCAGAATGGATTTGCATTTGTGTTTGGACGTCTGCGGGCTATTGATGAATCTTTCAGCCGTTGATCGGTTTATTTGTGTGTGTTGGTTGCTACTGACTTTCAGCTGGAAAGTAAACAGCAGCCGCAGCTTGCATCAATTATCTGCGCAGATTGTTTACTCTCCATAGAGGACAGGGTTATGGGAACAACTTTGAATTTCCCTTTAATCTACATTATACCTCTGGCTGTGTGTGTGAATGCGTGTATGCATGTGAGTGTAGATTCTGTTTTCTATTTTTATATATTTGTATTAAAACACCCCATGTACCCTCCCAAACACCCCTCTCCTGTCCCATACCCTTGCCTGCTTCAGACTAGTTTTGTAATTTGCATCTAGTAATAATTCCAGTAGCCCTGGCTATAGCACAGTGCAAAGTCATCCAGGAGATGGATTCTTGGGAGACAATATATCCAATTAATTGGTGGGTCTGACACGCGCTTTTGATTAAATGCTGAATCCAAAAATGTGTCTTATACCATGCAAGGTAATTATTGTGCATAATGTACTGTGTTTACGGTTGAAAAGGCTGTCTTTTGTTCCCCTAGGAGGTGCTTTTAGTGTTTGGCTTGTTTTTGTCCCATGGGCCTTCCATTTGGCCACATAGGTTCCCCAGGGTGGCCCTTTGGCCGCTCTAAGCCCCATCTGCCTGACACTCTTGCAGTTTTGACTCAGTCATAAATTGACTCCAACACAAGGCCCAGGTTACTCCCTGCGATCATTTAGTTAACAGCGTGGAACTAGGAAGACTGAGAGAGCCCTGTATTATTATTATTATTATTATTATTAATGGTTTTTATTGGGCGCAGACATATCACCCTGTTGGATCTCATGGCGCTGTTATGTATGACATTGATTGTTGGAATAAATTTGGAATGAATGGCAACAAATGGTTCAGGGCGGCATTTGTTTTAGCACTTTGTGAAAGCTGATAATCTAAATCATTGCGACTGACATGCCTTTATTTATTTGCCTCAAGCTGTGCATGGTGCGAGCGTGAGCCACACTGTTAAAACATGGTATTTCAAGCTGGTATTTATTTTCGAGGTGGACTCGGTGTGCCCATAACTTTTAGCGTGATCTTTGTGTGCACCATGTAGCCGGTTCTTGCCACCAAGATACACATATGTAATGCAAGTGGGTGTCTTTGCCATTCAGGAGTCAGACATCACTTAAGAGGAAGTTGGCAGGTTTTGGAGGTTTTTCCAGCAGCATACATAAAATATTTGCTTCCTTTGACTCTGGTGACAGACTGCTGAGCAATGCTAAATAAATGCTTGGACTTAGGGGTTCACTTTGATGTTACGAAACTAGTGCTCATGTAAAGCCTATGTTATGCCATCTATTAATGTAATAACTGCACTTTCACAATTGCTTTATTAACCTTCCTGCTTTCTCAAATTTGCTTGAAAATGCACGATTTTTCTTCTTTTTTTTCAAAATTTTCGTGGGGGGGGTTATCCCCCCCAAACCCCCCTTTTGGGGTTCGGGATCGCTCGCTGCGCTCGCTCGCTACGGTGCTGTATGCAAATCACTGCGCCCCACCACTTTCAAATGTCACCCACGCCCCTGTTCTTCACTATTGACTGCCATAGATCCCGAAGCTGCATTTTTCACAGTCATCGACTTGAAGAATGCGTTTTTCAGCATTCCTATACATCGCGACAGTCAGTATCTGTTCGGATTCAGTTTAAAAGGACGAAGCTTCAGGTTCACTAGAGCTCCCCAAGGTTTTACAGAAAGTCCAAGCATCTACAGCCAAGCACTAAAAAGACAACTTGACAGTATCAATATGCCTGCCAACACAGCGTTGATACAGTACGTAGACGACATCCTCGTTACTGCAAGGACAGAACCAGAATGTGAAAAAGCATCTCTCACAGTCCTACATTTCTTGACGGACAAAGGTCACAATTGTCTCCCTCAAAATTACAGTTCTGCGCACAGCAAGTAGCTTACTTAGGACATTTGCTGTCGAAAGAGGGTAGGCAACTAACACAAGAACGAATCCAACTGATTTAGACAATTTCACAGCCAAAGTCACAGAAAGAAGTTCGCGCATTCATTGGTCTCACTTCATATTGCAGACAATGGATCCCTCAGTATGCCCACATAGTCAAGCCACTTATACAGTTAACCACAGTGGAAGCAGCCACTCATACAACTCTCCCTTGGACATCAGAACACTCCCAAGCATTTGAAGCTCTAAAACTAGCTCTGTGTCAAGCACCAGTTCTGGCCACCCCGAACTATAGCAAGCCTTTTACCCTGTTTGTGACAGAACGTGACGGAACAGCATTATCCGTCCTCACACAAGACCAAGCAGGAAGAAACAGACTCTGTGCTTATTTTTCTAGCACATTGGACCCCGTAGCACAAGCTTTGCCTGCATGTCTGAAATCTGTTGCGGCTACAGCCCTGGCCATAAGACAAAGTGACTCAATAGTGTTAGAACATTCCCTGATAGTTCAAGTACCACATGCTGTGGAAGTCCATCTGAACAGAACACAGACCCAACACCTGACTGTAGCAAGACTGACAGGATACAAATTAACGCTCTTTCAGCCACACATAGAGATCAGACGATGCAATGTATTGAATCCTGCTACCCTTTTGCCCTCAAGCTCAGATGACACGACACAACATGACTGTGTGGAAATGATCGACGTAGTGACAAAACCAAGACAAGACCTAACAGATGTTGCACTCCCAGATCCTGATGTAACACTCTATGTGGATGGATCATGCATGAGAACAAGTTCTGGAGAGTTAGTAGCAGCCTATGCAGTAACAACGGACTGTAAAATTATAGAGACCCAAAGAATTGACATTCTGTCAGCTCAAGCAGCAGAGCTCATCGCTCTGACCAAGGCCTGCATATGGGCAAAACAATTGAAAGTGAACATCTATACCGATTCCCAATATGCATTTGGTGTAGTTCACAATTTTGGAGTGTTGTGGCAGGAACGAGGTTTCCTTACCTCACATGGGGCCAAAATACAACATGGTCCCCTGATTCAAGCCCTATTAGATGCCATACACCTACCTACAGCCATAGCTATTCTGAAATGCAAAGCACATACCAAAGCTACAGACACCATATCCAAAGGAAATGACTTAGCAGACTGAACTGCTAAACAGACAGCCCAGAGTCCAGTGAACACATCAGACTCTCAGTTACCCACACAGACTGTCACTATGGTAGTGAGGGATCCCTTGAAAGATGTGCTAGACATTCAGACACATGCCACCGCAGATGAGATAAAGAAATGGGCTGAACAAGGAGGGGTCCAGACAGATCAAGGTTGGATGACTAAAGACCGAACCGTGTGGTTTCTCCCTGATTCTATGGTACAGGTCATAATTGATACGGCCCATAGCCCCGCCCACTTAGGCAAGAAAGGTATGCTGGATAGTTTACGGAATATCTGGTTTAACAAACATCTAAGAGCTGCAGCCAAACAAAAAGTAAAAACTTGCATGATATGTTGTCAATTTAATCCTGGTAAAGGTGTGCCAGTAGAACAAGGTGGATTCCAGCCTCCTGATCATCCCTTCGAAGTCCTCCAAATGGATTATATCCAGATGGACAGATGTAGAGGGTACAAATATGTACTAGTGGTAGTGTGTACATTGACACAATGGACTGAAGCCTATCCCGTCCCAGACTATGGTGCCCAGACAACGGCTAAACAATTAGTGAGAGAATTTTTTCCCAGATACGGATTACCAAGGGTCATTTATTCGGACAATGGACAGCCTTTCTCCTCCAAACTGATGGAGGCTGTTTCTCTTTTATTGGGATATTCCTGGAGATTCCATTGTGTCCCACACCCTCAAGCAGCAGGCCTAGTTGAACGGCACAACCAGACCTTAAAGACAAAACTAGCCAAAATATGTGCAGAAAAAGGGATAGACTGGGTCACTGCCCTCCCGGTCGCTCTCTTTTATATGCAAATGGTGGCACATTCCCGGACGGGACTGTCCCTTTTCGAAATAACATTCGGGAGACCTCCTAACATCTGGGGTGTCCCTTCTCCTAGAAAACTGACTGACATTGATTCTAATATGTTGACAGATTACCTGGCTTCCTTGATGTCTGCACTCCAATCTTGTCGTTCACAGGTCACAGCAGCATTTCCAGACCTCACCACGCCTGGAGAACACGCGATCAGGCCCGTGGACTGGATCCTGATCCGCAATTTCGACCATACCAGCCCCCTGGAGAAGAGATGGACAGCTCCTAAACTGGTCCTCTTGACGACGAGGACCGCCGTCAAAGTGGAAGGACGCAAAGGATGGCTCCACGCTAGCCACTGTCGGAAATTTTTGGGACCTACACCCACAGACACTGTGCCTTGTTCAACAGCTACCAACGCCCCGGATATAATTTCACCAATTCCAGAACTCACTCCTCAACAGGAATACCGATTGCGGCTGCGATCCCACCAAAAACAGACTAAAGACATTGCACCTGATCATAACGCACCGGTGGCTAATTAAGCCCAGGAACAAGCTCTTGGTGAAGCGGCTGCTGGGAGACGTTTTGATCTCGTGTCCAGAGACATCTTGATACTAAATCCATAGACATGATGAGGAGAAATGACGCGGTGCGTCAATGGAAAAATACTAAATATGTAAAATTACTGCATAGCAGGTTCTCGATCTTTCTATTTACAATGTTGCTTGTTTGCTGTGTAGCAGTCTGTCTAGGATGGATTTTATGTACAGTTTTCCCTCCACATTCTTCCACGCTTGTAAAGAATACCACTATGCATTCCAATGTTGATCTTCCCCCACACCTCGAGGACAGAAGAAAGGAATTTATAAATAATACATTCATTTCCACCCTCCACAAACACCAGCTCATAGTCAACAAGACAAACTGTTGGGTTTGTGGCTTGATGCCACATTCCGTGCATAAGGGAATGCCCTTTTTCTCCCTTCCGTTTGGTTATTCAGGATCCGCCTATGCCTTAGCCATGATATTCTCTGCCTCCGTCAGAAACATTCCCCCGACCAAACTGAGAAACGAAAGTAATTGGAACGAGGTAAAGACCAAAATAGTAAAGGCTGTTTCTAAAATGGTGGATCTCACTGTTACCTGGGGGAGGGCCGAAGATCACGAAAATATCAGTTACTCTCAGTTCGATGACATTGCTTCCTTCAGGGAAATGTTTTCCGTCGATCAAGGAGGTTGGGTAGTACCGCAAAATGGCCGGTTTTGCATAAGGGGGAAAGGAAAAGGAGAGGTAATGGGGAACAGCGAGTGTGACAAGACATACACACTGCCCGCTCCCGATTTTCCGACCATAGTAACTGCCCCAAACACCTATTTCATTTGTGGACCCCATGCACGCACCTGGCTGCCCCAAGGCTGGTCTGAAAAATGCTACATCGCATTCTTATTACCACCAACTTACACAGCCCCTGCCAATTACCACCTGATTGACCCTCTGACCCAAGTTAGAAGACAACGAAGGGGGGTCATAGATGCAGAAGATACTACAGGACAAGAAGTAGGAGACTTCTTTAAAGGTTTTCTCCCTTTCTGGGGACCTATGGCAAATAGTCGCCACATCCGGCAACTAACCTGTGTAGTTCAGGCCGCCATAGATGAAACAACTGGCGCCTTAAATAACATTACAGCTGAGGTCGCTGCAGACAGACTCATGACCCTGCAGCACCGTATACTTTTAGATGTCCTGTTAGCCGACCGTGGTGGTGTGTGTAAGGTAATAGGGTCCAGTTGTTGTGTATTTATTCCCGACAACGCCCCATCAGTTTATTCTGCTATCTCCCGCCTCCATGTTCTATCCGACAAATTGGATATGGACACCGGCACATGGTCCCTGACCGGCTGGTTTTGGGACCTCCTGTCCACCTGGGGGTGGAAGGCACGAACAGTCCTGGGCCTCGTTTTGGCCACTATCTTCACCTGTTGCCTCTGTGTCCAGTTTGGCCCCGCCCTTTGTGGACTGTGTGCCACTTCCTGTACTCCTCGTCCACGAAACAGAGGAAAGAAAAATGAAATAATTATGTTGCAGGAGCAAGTATACGACCTGATGAACATAGAAATTGATTAAGAATTTCTGTAATAGGGTTTCTATGGGACAAGGAGGGAATGTGGAATTTGACTAAAAAGCTCCCTTTTCCTCTGGTGTCCCATCATGCACCCTATCCATCCTAACGTCGACCAGGCAAGCAGATTCTCCTATTTTCAAGCACAAACCCCGTTGCACCCCTCTTGCCTGCTCTCTTTCTCGTAAAGCTGACACATGCCAAGAATGATGTCCAGCTACCATGTAACCTGCGGGTTTCCGTCCCGTTCGATATTTTCCCTTAGACAAGAACGGAGTCAGTCGGATGGGTGACTCGAAACCCCCCCCCCCCCCTTTTCCCTAAACTCTGTCACCGAACGAGCGTCTCTCGCTCGTCAATAATTTCCTAGTTTGCGAGGACAGCCAAGGGTTGGGTTAAACAACCACGGGGAGACACAATCAAGCACACGAGACAGCCACGAAGAAGAAGAGTTTACTACAGCCCATTCTCCTTCTTCCCCACTGCACACACATACCATTGTGAAACATCACAACCCTTGTGTACGAAGTAAAGAACGCACAATGCCTCGTCCTCTTTACCTTTTCCGCCAGAAATGACCCTGTAACAATGCCTCGATTCTCTGTCCTCAGATACCAGCAACTCTGTAACTTGCCACCACAATCGCCCCGATGCAATATGTTTGTTTATATGCTATTCAGGTTATTCTTCAAACGAGAACAAGTATGCTATGTTTACTGTATGGTTACTTCATGAAATGATTGAATCGAGTCTAAGGGAAACTCCTTCTTTTGATTGTATTCACACTGTATATAAATGCTGTTATGTTTCAAGTAAAGCAGACTACTCCTGAGCCCACTTGGTGAAGGAGCTCTCCCTTAACTCGAGTTCTGGAATAAAACCCTTTCAACTCGAAGACCACGGACTCTGCTCCTCATTTTATGCATTACCATTATCTTGGGTAATTATAGAAATTCCGACACGGCGTAAATAACTAGCTTTTTATTTACCACAAAACAAACAAAACTAGACAGAGGGAGGGCAAAGGCAGATTAGAGATAAGACAGCAGGAGAGACAAAGTGACATGAAATACTCTGATTCAACAATACAAAAGACAGTGGAGGATGGCAAACAAAAGACCGGGATGATCCAGGATTATGACAGCCTCACTGATATAACCTCAAGGAGTCATTCAACTTCAAGGAGTCATTCATCAAACGTTACAAACTATTCTAAAGAAGCATCAAGTGGGACAAACCACGCAAATGGAACAGATGACTGCCTGCTCAACAAGTGTGAAGGAAAGACAAACTACAGAAGACTGGACCAGTCATGCCAACCCTGGCAACCGGTACATGAACACACCCGAGCAACTCACTGTTCATCAAATTTCGGAGACGAGTCCGAAGAAGCGTCAAACAGTGGGATACATCACACCCATGGCACAGACGTCAGTGCACCCAACAAGCGAGAAGAAGAAACAAACCACATAAGACGGGGTGATTAACTCAGACACCGGAAAGGGGTAGGCAAATACCCTCAAGACACCTGTGACAACAAGGAAATTGAGAGGAGACAAAATGCCCTGGGATCAAACAAAAGAAATAAACGTGTGGCTATCAAACAATCTCTCCATGGCAATAACACAGAAGACCCTTCGATAGATACACCCAAAGAAATGTCCCAAAGATAGCTCCGATTCCAAGAGTAGTTCGTCACAGCCTACCAGCTCAAGAAATTTACCAGTCAAGACACACCCAAAAGAACGTTCTCAAAGGAAACCAGTAAAAGACTCCTCCAATTCAGAAGGCATCTCTGTACAATCACTCGGGTCCACAGAATCAAGGTCACGAAAACGCCCATGGCATCGATCACCCGAATGCACAAGGAAATCAGATAACGTTCTCCCCGTCCAGAGCAACATATCTCATGCCGATGACTCTGAATATTCGATCACCCCGCCACGCAACATGTCCTGTCAGTCACAGTTATATCAAGACATAAATAATATACCGTCACCCCTGATGGGGTCAGCGAAGCTGACTCAAAGGGCTTGCAGAAGGAAAACGAATATATGGGACATTACCCATCATGTTAGGAAAGGACTATCTCATCACTCTGCAAGGAAGGCAAAATGTGTTGACAGAGATAGATCATTCTAAAAAAAAAGGGATGAGAGAGGAACATGCACATGCCCAGATGGTCAAAGAGTTCAACATTCGCAAACGCGAGTGGGAGTGGGTGAGACAAACAGAGCCAGCAAATGAGTCCCAGAACCGAATCAGGATACCCACTTTAGATAATGACTCCCAATCTGAGATGCATGACTTTGAACATGAGAACCTTGCTGCCCCTGACGGGAAAAGACAAAATGAAATGAAATCACATGCGGATGCTCGGAAGAGAGCTAGAACACCACCCACTCATGAAGGAGACCAGGTGTCAGTCAAACCAGAGCCACAAATGAAGACAGACTGCCGCTATCGAGCTGGCCATTGATAATCAACCAACAAGAGAGAACTATGATCGCGTCAAAGTCTTAAATGAGTGGATCGCGAGAAATGTGTCAAATTTCTAAAATCGCCCATTTGCAGTCAAAGACGCCTTTGCCAATCCGGTGAGGACCCTAGTTAGCGAGAGTGACATGGCTGGTAATGTTCGGCAAAGACCCGATAACCTCGTTGAGTCTGGAGGCAAGAACTCAGAAGCGTATTGGAAACTGCAACAAACCATTCGAAAATATGCACGGTCGATTGAAGAACTGTAAATATGTTCACACCCTCACTGAGGTAGCAAGCTGTCGCCAGCACGATTGACTTTCCATTTGTTCAAGAAGAGGGGAGATGTAAGAATGTGACTTAGCACTCTAGTGGTTGGTGGGAGGAGATGGAGGAGGAACAGGAAGGGGAGGAGCCAGGGACGAGATAGAGGGGAAGTTAGAGTAGGGCTGGGGAAAGGAATCATCACGAATAAAGTATTGCTGCTGACACCACCGAGTCCTGTGTCCTCATTGCAGTGAAGGGCACAACAAACACCTCATAATACTTACCATCACAAAATACAAACATACACCCTTCTTTCAAACCACACAAAGGAACAAACTCCAATGCCAAGCGTTCTCCCTTCTTAACACAGACAAAGCAACACAGCAGCTCTCTTCTAACCACCTTTCATCCATTGGACAATTTAGAGCCTTCCTACATGACTCACATGCTGCACCACCACCCTTAACTCATACACCTTCTGCCTTAAACACACGCAAAGTAAACAATATAAGCAATGTGGCACACCTCACAACTTCACTTCCTTATGTCTACTGCACAACAATGTTACACCACGAGAACAACACAGCACACCAAATCACTCTCAAACACGATCTCCAACACATGCATACATTTAACATCTATGTTACTCCGCTGTTTTTTCTGGCGGAATCATTGGGAGCTTTTGTTTTCCTGGGGTAGAGACGATAAATCAGTCGGCACAACACTGTCTTGCCTCTGTTTTCCATTGGCTGGCCCAGGCTCAGCTGCAGTGTAACGAAGGGAAGTCTGAGCTTCTCTTGTATAGGACCTCTCCGGTCGATTTTAGAGCTAAGTTGCTGCCCCCAGGCTTCCCCCTGCCTAGTGCAGGGAACAATATTGCTAAAAATCTGGAGATTTGGTACTCTGAGAATCTGAATTTCTCCACACAAGTTAAGAAACTTGTCGAGACATGTTTTGGCACTTTAAAAGCCCTGAGAAAGTTTCTCCCCTTTCTTCCAGGACCTGCTAAAGAAACAATGGTTGGCGCTTTAATTCTATCCTGCCTGAACTACGCTAATGCCCTGTATGTTGACATCCTGCGTTACCTCTTAGGTAAATTGCAGGTTGTGCAAAACTCTGCTGCCAGACTCCTGCTAGGCTTGTCCAAAAGGTGCAGTGTGCGGGCGTACTAGACCTGGCACCACTGGCGTGGGTCTTCCTTCCATTTTTCGCTGTTGTCTCCTCTGTTTTTGCTGTTATTAGATGCTCTGGGCGCTGTGCCACTGCCATTCAGTGCCACAGCCAAATGCTTCCTGTGTAAATATGATTGTGAATTGGTATATCCCTGATTGGCTTATTTGGTTTACCTGTTAGTCCCTAGTAGTGTGGCCTGTGTGTGCCCAAGGCTGGTAACCCAAATGCTGCTGGTGGGCCTGCAGCGCTGGTTTGCGCCACCCACAGAAGTAGCTTGTAAAGTGTACTTCAGACCTGCCACTGCAGTGTCTGCGTGCAGTCTGGAACTGCCATCTTGACTGTGAAGTGCCCACACTTCCCAGCCCCTGACCCTTCCCTTAGCATCATGTCAGTCACCCCTATGGTAGGTGCATTGTGTGTGTAAGGTAGGACATGGCTTCATATGTGCAGCATGTCCTGGTAGTGAATCACCCTCCATTTTGTTTTTACTGCTGCAAGGCTACCTATTCTCCATCGGCTAGAATTGGCAGACTGGCTATTACATCTTATGGTCCTATCTGACTCAGGGAACATGGTAGAAATTAGAGTTTAGTATGCCTGAGCTCAGATTAATTAAATGCACCTTTTAGTGAAGTTGGTTTTAATATTCTGTGATTGAAAATACCACTTTTAGAAAGTAGGTATTTTCTTGCCTAAGCCTCCAGTGTGCTCTTTTGTTATGTGTATTGGCTCTGGTTTTAGAGGGGCAAGGCAGGCTGAGTCAGACCTGGGTTGAATAGAGAAATCTGCATTGAGTAATGGGGAGGGGTAGCTCCTTGTCCTGAATAGGGCTGTGCCTGGCAAGGTGAATGCTGGCTCCACCTCCTACTGTGCGTCTGATGGCAGACCCCCTCTTTCTGAAAGGAAGGATGCAGCCTGGTAAACAAAGTGCTCCAGGCCTGACCAGAACTGGTTCTGGCTGGGTACAGTGACTAGAGAATTTTGAGAACAAAGACTTTTGGGGGATAAATATCAGTGCCCAAACCCCTGATTTTTGTATTGCTCCTGGATGTCAAGAGGAAACTCTGTCCACGTTACTGAAGGAATCTGCAGGAGAGGACTGTCCTTGTGTGCTGTTTCTTGAATTTGCCTTCAGTAATTCCCCTTGGACTTGGAAGAAGAGGGAAAAGGACTTTTGAGAGACTTTTAATTTTGCTAAGCAATCACCCAAGGGCTAGAAGAGAGCTAGCCTCCTGCTGGAGTCACAGGCAAATCTGATTCCCCCACCAGCCTCCAGAATCCTCCCAGCGAGGATTTCTATCTGCAGGTGAGGCCCCTGTGAGTTCCAGGGCCTCTAGTTCTACTACAGAGAAGAGAAAGCTGAAAATCGTCGCTAACGTCGTTTGCGAGCCGCCGCAGCTGAAGAGCGTAAGAAGAATCCACGCGCTGCTGCCGCCAATCGCTCGGAAACCAAAGATCATTGCATCGCACGCTTGCGGGCCCCAGAGTGCTCGCTAACCCCAGAGATCATTGCATCACACATTTGCGGGCCCCAGAGTGCTCGCTAACCCCAGAGATCATTGCATCACACATTTGCGGGCTTTTTGAAGGCTCGCTGACCACGGAACATCGCATCGAGATCATCGCAGCGCGGACGTAGGGCGCCTGCCATTTTCCACGCTTCGTACCCGGATCGTCGCTCCCTCGCGGGGCGCCATTTTCTTTCATCGCAACAAGATCGCACACACAACAGGATCAGCGCATCATCCTCCCTCGCGGCATGGATTCAACGCATCGCTGGCCTAGCGTGAGGAAATCTGTAGCTTTGTCCCGCACGCACCAGCAACCTGGCACATCATCCTCCCTTGCGGCAAGGATTCAACGCATCGCCGGCCTAGCATGGGGAAAATCATCGATACAGCTCCTTTGCGACATTTTGATGGTTTTGCTAAGAATCCAAGTACTTTGTAAGTAAGAGGGTCGCAGAGACCACTGCTTTGAATTGAATTCCTATTTGAACCCTTTGAACTCTTTTTCCAGCTTTTCAAGAGTATCCCCATTTTCCATTATTGTGGCATTTTACCGTTATTGGTCTTGTGTTAACTCTATATATAAAGATACTTATTTTTTATAACTACTTGTGTGGTGTCCCTTTGTAGAGTCCTTCATGGTGTTACTGTGTATGATCATAAATGCTTTACACACTGCCTCTGAGATAAGCCTAGCTGCTCGTGCTACGTTACCACAGGGTTAAGCAGGGGTTATCAAAGGGTGTAGCCCCCTTACTCAGACTTAGGAAGAAGGGTTCCTACTTGGACTGTGGCCAGCCACGGCCAACTAGAGACCCCCATTTCTAACATTGGTCATCAGCGGTGAGGATCTGGACTTGCATTTGTGATCGCATACAGTAATTATAGTGTACACTACTAGTGAGTGCAGACCATAATGCAACCAGATACATTTTTGAGATTTTTTTATTCTATTTTTGATTGATATCACTAGTTATTTCTACAATGCTCAAGCCCAGATCCAATGCCTCGGAGGATCTCTCCTGGGAACAAGAGAGAATAGATACCTATAATGCCAAGCAGCTCAAGTTCTTTTGCAAAACGTTCACAGTCCCTATCACAGGCCTCACTAAGAGAGAGGAGTTATACAAAGCCCTGAAGGCCTGGTTAGAAGCCAGGGATGCTCCCAAGAATGTGGGAGGTCCTGGGAGGAGGGAGAGACTGTGGAGAGCAGCAGGTGGAAGTAGTAGATTTGGTTGGTGAAAAAGCGCTGTCTAGCCCGGGCACGAGTGTGTCCTCAAGGGGTCTGTCTCTAGAGGAGATGAAGGACAGGGAGAGATATAGGCGGCATAGTATGGAGATGGCTAGGCTCAAGATGGAAGGCCAGGGGGACCTAGAGAACAAGTAGGTAGAATTTGAGATGATGAAGAAGAAATTTGAACATGAGAGAGTATTGAGGGAGTTGGAGATCAAGGCCAAGAGTGTAGAGATCTCCCCTTCTGGTGGCAGTATACCTGTAGTGCATACTGAGAGTAGAGTGTATATACCCAAAGAGGTTATTAAGGATTTCCACAAAAGTGAAGATATTGGACAGTGGTTTGCAGCATATGAGTTAACTATGGTGTCCCACCGGGTCCCTGAGAAGGACTGGGGAGCGGGGTTGTGGGGTCGCTTTGTTAGTGAGGGGAGGGATACCTTGTTGGACCTACCCCAGGAAAGTAGAATGGTTTATGCCCACATGAAGGAGGATTTGATGGCCCGCTATGGTTTAACCCCTGAAATGTATAGGCAGAGGTTTAGGACCTGCAAGAAGTCAGAGGGTACCACGTGGGTTGAATATGTGTCTTTTTTTTGCAGAGCAAAGGAGCGCTGGGTAAAAGGTAGCAAAGTATCAACTTTTGAGCAACTGTATGATTTGATTGCATGGGAGCATTTATCTAGTAACCGTTTTCCTGAGCTATGCCAGCACCTGATTGATTGCAAGCTAACTAACCCTAGGAAGCTTGCTGAGGAGGCGGACCGCAGGGTGAGCACCAGGGTTCGCAAGGGTCCAGTGGGAGACTTCGCCAAAGGTGGGCAGGGTCCCCAGCAGAGAAGTGAGGGGGACAGGGGTAAACTCAGGGAGTTTCCAAGAGGGCCCCAAAGTAATTCCCAAGGGAACCAAGCAGTGGTATCCCAGCCTCCCCAAGAGCAGAGGTCAGTGCCCCCGACAGGTAGGCCTGTTCAGAGGGGGGCACTTTCATGGTTCAAGTGTGGTCAAGCGGGCCACCAGTATTTTGATCCCCAGTGTCCCATGAGGGACCACCCTGCACCAAGCCGTGCACCACCCCCGCCAGATTGCTAGTGTAGCCCAGGGAGAGGAAGAGATGGGTGCCCCAGAGGATGGACCCCGTAGAATTGACCCTTGTTTCCTTAGGAGACTTTGAGATGGTCCCTAAACCCGCACTGCCTGAAAACACTAAGAAGTACCGGCAGTGGGTGACCATCGATGGCCATAGAGTGGAGGCTCTAAGGGACACAGGACCCAGTGTAACTGCTGTCAGATCCCGGTTGGTGTCCAAAGAGCACGTTGTCTCTCATGCATTCTACCCTGTAGTGTCAGCAGACAACTCAGAGAGCCAATGTGAGGTGGCTCAGGTTCCCTTTGAGTGGGTAGTCTCAGGAACTCTTCAGGTAGCTGTGAGGCCAGCAATGCCTGTAGACTGTCTGCTGAGCAGTGATTTAGAGAACTCCTGAGGGCTACGGTGGAGAGGAGAGCTCACTTACAAATGTTGGGTCTGCCTGAGTGGGCGTGTGCTACCACTAGGTCCATGGCAGCCAAGGAGGGTGTTGAGAAAGATCTGGGACCTGAGAGTACGGCCCAGATCCCTGCCTAAGAGAGAAGGGGCAGGGTGTACGTGAATCCGGCCCTCTTGGTGCCCACGGCTCAGGAAGGAGCAGACCCCGAGGGGGATGCCCTGAAGCCTACCGGGGAACAGAGTGCCAACCTGGGGGACCTACCTGAGCTGACCCATTCGCAGCAGGAAGGAGGACCCACCAGGGAGGAGTTTTGTGAGCAGCAAACAGTGTGCCCTTCTCTTGAGGGTATGCGGCAACTGGCTGCAGCCCAGGCAGCAGGTGACCAGTCGGGTTCACATCTGATTTATTGGGAGAATATAGCGAGCCTAAGACTGCTGAGCTGGGGTCAGCCTGTGTGCTGGTGGTGCCCGCATGCTTCAGAGCCTTCCTATTGGGGTTGGCTCATGAACATTCTATTGGCAGGACATCTAGGGCAGACTAAGACCTTTGAAAGGCTGGTCACCCACTTTTATTGGCCCCAGATACGCTTACATCGCTGTACGCCTCGCACTGAAAGCCCTGTACGCTTCGCATCAGACGCTGCACCTCGGACGAATGCGTCCGCGAGGTGCGTGAGGTTTGGCAAGGCCCCCGTTCGAAGCGCACTGAACGAAGCAAAGACAGCGTACGACAGAGCTACGAAGAGCAGGTAGTGAGAAAACACTGCCCAACAGAGCAGACTTGGTAATTAAAGCTCCTGGAAGCAACCTAACTGCCTAGTAAGAACTTTTAAGGAACACTTGCCTATTTTCTAAACCTTGTGGCCTCATAGTACGTGTTATAATGGTCTTGTGATAACTTTGCCTAAGCTACATATATTTTTACATAGAGATTACGTATTTTTATACAAGTACAACGCCTGGTGTCTATTTGTGGAGGAATCAGTGTTTTTACTGTGTGTGATTACAAATGCTTAACTAACTTAGCGCTTCTGAGATTATCCTTGACTGCTTGCGCCACGCAACCTAAAGGGTGAGCAGGGGTTACTCTTAAGGGGTAATTCCCTTGCCCTGACTAAAGGAGAGGGTCCCTGTTCCTCACAAGTGCATTGAGGAACCGGGATTGATTTCCGGTTGTGTGAAGCATATAATCGATGTTTTAGAATTAGCATGATGTATCTAAATTACTTACTGCAAGTACGCAAACACTAGCATAAACCCGAATTGCAGTAATTTAGAGTTCTAGCATACACTGCTTTGCACGTTTTACACTTGCTTGACTTGACCGACGCCATTTTGTCTCCTCACTCAAAGCCCTACATTAGCAAACTCCATTCATTTCTTGCACCTAAGTCGTTCTCCTGAGAAATAGCCCAACTGTTGCAATACTGCTGTATCAGCTCGTTAGGCCTGTCAAGGTTATAGGTAGCAGGAGGAGGCCGATAGGCACATTCCAAGAGGGGTGCGGAGCGGTCTCCCTCGGAGTTAGCAGAAGGGAGTCACCCGTACGACCTTGCTAATCTAGGATGAGCTAAACCAAGAGCGCTTTGTCTCCCATATATGGTCTTTCCCGCTGCACCAACCTGTACCAACTTGTATCTTTCCATCTTAGGTAACGGTTTCAAGAATGTAACTGTATATATGTGATGTTCTGATAATGTGCCAGCAGTCTTCTTGGCGGACCTCGTGGGGTTAGGTCGCAAGGAGCTCCTCTGGCAGAGTTTGTTTGTTATAATAAACGATTGGACCTTCTGCACTGCCAACCGACTGATTATTGGTAATGGGAATGGGATTGGTTGTGAAATGACTCTAATTGGGCGGTGGTAAATATTTTTCGGTACTTCAGTTGGCGACTCCGCCGGGACTCCGCGTTGGGGTCGTCCCTCTGTAATCATAAGAGAAGCGGGACATTGAAAGGGGTGATCTTGATCGGGGGGGTTGAAGAATAGACCAAAAGAATTCGGGGTCTGCTCCGCTCTCCCGATCGCGAGAACCCCAGCTGCTTGTGGCCCCACGCCGGAGTCCTTCGGGTGTAACCCGAGAACCAGCCACGTTGGCCTTAGCGGGAGTTGGCAGTGAAGAACATACAATCTGACCTGCATGCACTAGGAGAGTGTCTTGTCTCGTTTTGTGTTGGATATTGTTTTTTGCAATTTTGGACTTGGAACTTGGCATTTGGTGACCTGTGGTCACGGAAAAACTTTGGAAATAGGTGGTCTGACGGGGCAACATTGAAATTGCACATGCAGATGCCTCTGGTTTGGTCTGTGAACTACAGATAGAGACTAGACGCCTTTGTGGGAATTGCGGTTTTCACTCGGCCGGACTGCTCTCGGGAACGGCGGCAGTTGAGATTGGGTAGCACCCGGACAGATCTGGAGCGGCGCTTGAAAAAGCGGGCTTAGCCAGAATAGTTCGGAAGGTGAACCATGAATGCTGTTGGATGGCCCGTAGGTCGGTCTGTGGTTTAGAAACCTGTGTAGCTATCTCTAGGCAGTCTAAGGACAAGACTGTTATAAGAAGACGTTTTGCAGCTTTGAAGATTAGGAAGTATTCTCCATAGGTGGGAGTCGATGGGCTCCACCTCTTGTTTGCAAATATCTGTGTTTCTGTTTGGTGATGTCAAATTGAAGATTTGTTTTTCGGTGAAAGAATGACTTTGAATGAAAACATGGCCATGTGTATGAGAGCGAGATGATTAATGACTATTGATTCTCCAGTGTTATGAACAATAATCCTTGATTCCTTTTCAGCTCAAATTAGGTAGAAAAGGGCAATGCCGTGCTTTAGTAAATTATGCTTTGGCTGCGTTCACCGAGGGAGCACGAGGTTGGACGACAGCCAGCCAGCCCCTCCGGAGGGAACACCCAGCCATGATATGTACTGCAAGCACGGGATAGGTCCCCTTCTTTTTAATACCTTATGGCATAAGTACACCAAAGATAATGTGGAACTACAGTGGTCGAAAACTGGGTCTTTTGACGAGAAAAAGATTGAGTATTTACAAGAGCGTCTCTTTGCTAAGCGCAGTAGACAGGCTATGTTTGACACCCTTAACAAATGGCAGAAAGAGGCAAAGAGGAGACGCATTTGGTCTGAGAAACTTCTAAAAATACAGCAAGGGCAAACTGTAACTCAGAAAGCCATTCCACATGACAAGAATAAGACAGCGAAAAATATTGAGTACGCGGATAGATAGTTCAGGTTGCAGGTAGATAGGAGTTATGTAACACGAAATGAGGCCGAAGATGAGATAGAGGATCTATTAGATAAAAGACCTCCCCCACCGTATGCTCCACAGCGCATATACCCTGGGGTACCCCATGTAGGAACAAAGCTTACTTTAAGCTGCCTGATTTATGGTATGGGAGTTGCTATTTTGGAATAGTATTCCCAAAGGTATACCATGTAAAAAGAATCACTGGAAGCAATGCACACGAAAATGAACTAACACTTTATAAAAGAGCTATTTTTGAAGAATTTGTAGGTGATATATTTAGTGCATTGATACCTTCAGTGAGAGTGGTTCTGAATACTCAAAGAATTTGCAAATTGTCTACCTTCGTGGATCGCTTATCGACTGACACTGCTGGAGGATTCTTATTGATCAATACCGAATTGGTTGCGATCAGATCAATGGTTTTACAAAATCAACTTGCTATTGACATATTATTAGCAAAAGAGGGCGGGGTCTGTACAATGTTGAAAGCGCAACATTGTTGTACTTACATATCTGATAAAGTGTTGAAATTGGAAGGTATGTTAGGAACATTACTCATTTGGAAGAAGAACTGAAACCACTGGAAGTTGATAGTGCACGGAAGAGACTTACTGATGGTCTCTCCTCTATTGGTACTTGGATATCTAATGTAGGTAGAAGTATTGTAGGTAAAGTACTGATGTCAATAATGGGAATATCACTAATAATATTGGGGATAATGATTTGGTACAAATGCTTCAGAAATAGAAAAAGGTACACTATTAATGAGAAAATGAAAAAAAGGAAAATTGACGAGATTCAAATGGAAGAGTTAAAGGGTGACATCTATAAGAGAAGGAAAGTTTATCAGAATAATGGTAAAAAGAAAACTCCCCAAGTAATAGAAGAAATTGAATTGGGAGAGTGTTGAAGTTGGCATCTGGTTCCTTAATTTGTGATGATATTAAATATCATCAAAGAGGGTATTGATGGAGCAAGGTTTCAAATATACAGAAACTTGCTTGTACTCAGCCCCCTCAAAAAACCCTATAATATATTAACCAACATTTTTTGTTTACTAATATTTGCACTACACAACATTTCTAGTATCTAGGGGAAGCTTGCCTATGTGCTTTTACTAATAGTAACTCGAATGCATTAAAATGGCCGCCGAAAATGCAGGAAAACTTCTGCGCATGCGTCTGTCACATCTACGTGGCATGACGTACCCTTTGCTTGGTGGGAAATCTTTGCTTCTGGGCACTTGTGCCAGAAATGGCTGCTTTAAATTTCACATGCTAACGCTTGTGCTGCAGCTTGTACTAAACTTGTTTGTTCTGCTTAACTATTATTGCACAAGTTAAAATAAAGTAATGGGGTTAGAGTAGAGATAAGTGGTATACAGTGCATTCATTAATTTTGTATTCTTATATGTTTCTTTTTGACTTTGCTACTAGCTCGTACTTTGGGCCTGAATACTGTCACATCTTCCATCTTGGACGATGCAGCGCACGCGCACTCTGACTCTGAAATTGCTGAGGCATTGGTCTTGAACCTCGGCCAAGAAGCATCTTGCCCACGATGTCCATGAGAAAACGCCCTTCTGACCTCAGGAGAAACTGAAGCTATATAAATTGTATCAAACTTGTTGAACAGTATTGTTGGGCGGAATAAAGTCATGGGAAAGTAAATTGTGTGTGGGGATTCAATCAATATGAACTGAATTGAAATTACATCATCTTGGTATGGTGTGATGACCTCTCCTCGTCTTTCCAACCAATCACTGAAGGGGAACACATAGATTTGCAACATTTCGGGGTGGTACATTGCCCTCGAAATGGTATAACTAAGGTAGGTTAGATAGAGAAATTGTCTGACTTGTCTGAATAGCTGACCTGTCACTGTCCCAACGCACTCAATAGGCGATCGAGAAGCAGAGGTGCTGGCGGAGCACTCTGTCAGAAGAGTCGATTACCGAATTGGGGTTCTAAATGGCTTTTCCTAGAGAGAGGGGTTGATGCTGGCGTTGCACTTAGCTGAGGTCACCTGTGCTGAACTGCACCTGTCTTGTCCCGTGGGCACCTGATTAGTCAGGAGCCTGGTCCTAGTCTTTTTACCCCAGCCCGTGGCCAGGATTGGTCATTGCACCATTCTAGGAAAATATAATCCATGTGGTATGTCCTTGTACTATTTCCCTTTCGCACCCTTCCCAGGTGTTATTGTGATTTCTTACAAACTTTATGTCCTTCTGGTTATATTCTTGCTTGTAAAACTTATGGTCACAATATTGTGGCCCTTTTCATTTTGACTCAGAAAATCTCTCATAGATAAAGGTTTTAAAACTTTCCCTGAGTCTGTGGTTATTATAAGAAAGGTAAATATGTTTAAATATTGCCTGTTTATTCTAACTCCCTTTGCTTCACAGGACTTATAATAAGGTGACGAGGATTGGGAAGTCATAGTTTACAGGTATAAGTCCTAAACTGACCTCTGGGCAAACTGATAGGGTGAATAAATTAGTAATTAGTTAGGCAGGACTGCTAGTTCAAAGTGTGAATGTTATATGGGCCCAAGGTGAGTATGGTAAAACTGAGCTAGTAGGTCCCTGCGCGCTCAATCACTGGGTCAGTTTAGTCAAATCTTGAGCAGATAATGCTTGCTAGTTTTGAAGCACATCCAAATTCCAAGACCGGAATCTGTCACGTGCTACACTGAAAGGAATCAGCCAATGGATGGTTGTGGAAGTGAGACTGATGTTGTCCAATTGGCAAATTGAGGCAGCAGAGAGTATGCCACTGCCTGTTGACAGCTCACTGTAATCAGTTTTGAACCCTTCCAGGGTGTTCCTGTGTGCATGTGTACACGAGTGTCATGTGGGCAGCGGATGTGGTGTGAGCAGGATTAACCCCACTGACAGACATGTGCCCACCTCAGTGCAGATGATTCTATCTGATGCTCAGGGCTAGTCCTTCCCATTGATATGTATATTCGTATGATAGAAGGCTGCACCATGACGTGTGTATCCGTAGCTCTTTATTGCACACAACTGGAAATCCCCCCCCCCCCCCCCTCTGTAATTCACTGGCATGGCGATGATGATTTACAAGCAGGGTCAATGTATGTATGTAAGTCCCTGAGTATCGTGCTACTCACCGAAAAAGCGCTTCCATGCCTCGTAAAGGGCAGTAAGCGCTATATAAATGCAATTACAATACAATATGTAAATGGCATAGTAATGTGTATTTCACACTCTTGGGCATCATGGCAGTATCAGCATGAGGGTCAGTTATGACTAGCAGACCCCTGGCACTCTGAGAGAGCCCCGGCCTAGCTGAGCATCAGAGCTCATCTCTGGCAGATGTGTGTTTGAGCAGAACTCTCGCACCGCTGAGCAGCACCACAGGATGGCTGGCACATTGAGCATCATTTGAGCAGTGAGCAGACATCTGGCGCTCTGAGAAAGTCTCCGCCTTCCTCAGCATTGGTTCTCCTCACTGGCGGAATCGTACTACTACAAGCATAGGTGACAGAGCTGGCCAGCATCACAGGCATGCTGGCACACTGTGTGACATCTTAGCAACACCTGTGCACTGTTAGCAGACCCCTAGCACCATGACCAGGCCTCTGGTCCTCTGAGAAAGCCTCATCCTATCTGAGCATCAGCGCTCATCCCTGGCAGACTTGTGTTTAATCTGAGCTCTGCACAACTGAGAACCCCCACAGCAGGCTGTCATATTGGGCATCATATTAGTAACACTAAGGGCTCTATAATTGAGAGCACTTTGGAATATTTGAGAAACACTTAGATTCATGTTGGCAGACGCCTGGCATGTAATGGCAGTGCCCAGGCATATACCAGACTAACTTCTGATAAGAATGTTTTAATGGAGGATTAACTGGCAGAGGATCAGTAATGAGCATTCAAAACTGCTGTCATTTTCCGATGGATTTTCAATGAGTGTTTTCCAGTTGACACTTTATATCAGATAGGTTTTGCTTCTCCCTTGATACCAACCAATTTGCCTGTTGTATGTCCAGGGTTTGTAAATCATAGCTCTGACCCATTTAGTTTTCAAAAGTCTTGTGCCAGGAAAACCCTGCCTTCCTCAAAATCATAGTCTTGTGGTAGAGACTTGTACAGCTAGACCCATCACTGGCCATAGACACAAAGACCAGATCTCGGTGATCTTCAAGTCACTCCATTGGCTCCTGGTCAAAGAGAGATCCCAATTTGATACCTTTAGTCCAGTCCCTATATCTGTCTAGGGACAGGCTCCCAGCTATATAACCAAGTCTATATAACCAAGTCTCCTGAGTAGACATCTGAGATCTGCTAACCAGATGAGAGCGAACACCCGCTTTATAAGTTCCAAGGATGTGGCAGAAGATCCTGACACGTGCCAGGCCTGACGCTCTCTAGGCCTCCTTCTCCCAAGAAACCCAAGGCATTGACTTCTAGTTAGAACTGTTGTCCGCCACCCGGCCCAACCATCTCTCCTCTCTCTGTTTACCTTTTATCTCAAAGCGCCCTGAGGCAGCGTTAATGGGCTATGTATGGCTGCTCAAAACCATAAATAACTGTATTGTCAGTGCTCAGTAATGTGACGTGTTCATGCGTCTACTGACCAGTTGTACCCCTTTTTAGAGTGTGGGGGGGGTGGGGTTGAGGTACAACAGCCCCTGCTCTGAAGTCTCTGCCATCAATGAACATCCCAGACTGTCTCTTTTTAGACTGAGGTGCTGTCACTTGGGGTTCCAGGTCCTTCTCAGACCTGTGGAACCAGCTCTGTGGGAGAGACGGGGAGGAGTTGGTATGATGAAACGTGCCTTAGAGAAAGTCACCCCAAATAGGTGTTTATTGTTTGGAACTTCCGGGATTTCCTAACTTCTGAAACAGACGCAGGGAGTGGAGCTCTCTGCAGGGCTGGAGGTGCGGGGGGGGGGGGGGCTACTTGAAGAGTACGCCCGCCTCCAGCGCCCCCAAAAGTGATGGAACTTCCTGTTCAGATTTTTAAGATTATTATAGGGAATTAAAGTTGAATCTTCATCTCCCAGTCTATTACCCTTCCTTTTCTGAGATATGACATCATAGGTTTCAAATGATAAATTATTTATTTTACTGTTTAAAGTATATTATTAAGAATACATTCCAACAAAATGATGTATGATACCCATAAATTATGAGAGCGAAGGATGAGAGAATTATTTAAAGTGGTTTCGAATGCGTGAATGTAACTGTTCTTTTGTAAACAAAAATCGCCGATATATTCTTAGAGAGATGCTAAGAATTGTAGGCACAGAGTCATATAGACAGAGATAAAGAAATGCGTACAAACACATACGCACACACGTAGAGAAATGACAATTGTAAATGAAATTATTAAACGGGTATTCGTGTGAACTATTTATTATGTTGGATTCAAATGTTTGAATGTAAATATTGTATTGTGAATACAAATGGTTGTTTCATAAATAAATACATGCGCAGCTGTATAGGCATACAGAGATAGATACAGATTGCCCTGAGACCCTCGCCGGTGATTTCCCGCGCTTTATGACTCCCTTGATTGATATGCTCGCGCACACGCACTCTTAATATCACTATCACTAGTATGATCTAAGTTCATCCTGCATTTTAAGAAGTCAGGTGGGGGCGACACGGACACCGTGGATCAGCCAGGGGTGTCTTCCTTGGATTTCCCACGGGCCCCGATCTTTTTTGTCTTTTCTACGGTATTTTAGGAATTTCCCAGATTTCTCTGTGGCCTTTCCCAGAGGATGACACCTGGCGCTGGGCACACCTCGCCCGCCCCTTTTAGTGACGTCTCTCTCCGCAGGGCTCGATCTCACGCGCCTCTTCAGGGTATATAACCTCTGTCAGGAGAGAAACACATCAGCCAACACCATAAGCTCACCTGCCCTCAGCACCGGAGAGAGCGAGGCAGGGCGAACCACTGTCGCAGGACAGAGACAAAAGAGACCCCTCTCAGTCGACAGAGATAGACTGCGGGGCACAGGAGATACACCTCGAAAGACAGAGACTGCTCGCAGAGACGGGAAACTTATCTCAGGACAGAGGTAGACACCAGTGCAGAGCATGCTTCAATGCGCCTTCCAGGTGAGCCCCGGTACAGGCATCAGGGTTTTGCAGCTTTGATGGCTGGATCTGTATATTTTTCGTTTGCTTGGGGGGATAATTTATGTCCGTTCTCCACTTAGGTTGGTTGAAAGCATTTCTCTCGATCTCGCTATTCATGTATTGTTTTTAACAGAGAGATATTTTTTAAAATACAACAGACGGTGCATTCAGTTGTTAGATAATGTATTTGGCTATATTGTTACCTTCATTTGTTTCTTCGTTTTTTTCATCTTGGCTTTCTCATGCTTTTTATGTATTTTTTACATTCTCATATTTTTTAATAAGTATTTGTTTGGTTTCTCAATATATGTTTGTGAATAGGAGAGCCCCTTTTATTCTTACCTTGCCACGTGTTTTAATATCGCCAGTTCTGAGACCATTTGCCATGTGTTCTGTGATGTTCATAATATGGGCGTCTCTGTCTACTGTGAGCATAGCAGAAGCATCCTGGGTAGTTAAGGTCTGTTATAAGATGTTCACCAATAGAGGCTGTTATAATACGGAATAATCCTCAGAAATCCGACAGTAATATTTAAAGCGTCTTCGGGTTTTGCCGCAGTCCTGTTGTTTGTAGCGCTGCTGCTGTTAACAAGCACAGCCAGTGAAGCATACACTGCTGGTTAAAATGCAGTATTAGCAGCAGCAGATTGTACTGAAAGGAGTTTGAGACTTTACTGTAAGTATTTGTTTCTCAAAGTAGGTGTGATAATGCACAACGTAAATAGAGTTCAACAATAGACAGAGGTTTTCGAGGCATCCCTGAAGGGTGATTTTCAAAACAACAATTTATTTTAGCCGATCAGAAAACTGTGCCCATATAGATACGGGGTCCCAGATCACATGCAAGTTTCACCTGACACATAGTGCCTTCGTGGTGCACTGTGGCCCAAGAGTCTTTGTCTTTCTCGCATCCACGGCAGGAGCAAAACAAAGTTTCTTACTGTGCCAGCGGATATCATGCTTCACACCGCTTCTCTGCCAACATCCAATCAGAATGCTTGCTCCATAACAGATACCCCTGTTGTATGTGGTGAGGCGCTGGCATCATACGACAGTCTGCTGGCATCACAGGCCAAAAAATTGGCATCACCTGTCATAGTGCTGCTATCAGATGTATACCAACATAAGGTGCTGGAATAATACACCAGAATTGTTCCTATAATGCCAGGGTACCTTCATCATATGTCAGTGCGCTGACTTCATATGCCAAGGTGCTGGCGTCATTTATCAAAGTCTTACCATCATACGTGTTCCCAGGTGCAGGCTTCATTTATCAGAGTCCTACCATCATACATGTTCCCAGGTGCGGGCATCATATGTTAGGGTGGTGCCTATCATACCTTGGTGCTGCTCTGCTGTTGGGCTCCCCCTGTGATTGAGTGGCTGTAGTGCCAGTCCTTCAGATCATGTGCGAGTCTATGACTGTTTATACTCCATGCTCTACCTGCTGATATGCCAGGCAATGTGCCATGCTGGGGCAACTCATGTTTCAACCTTGAATTGCTAAATGCCAGGCTGAGACTGCTCACGTGCCAGGCAGCAGTCACTCGTTTGCCAGTCTTGGACTGCAGTTTGACGGATTGCACTTGCTAGCTGTGAAAACCCTCAGATCTCTCCTCTGTTATTCCCCCTTCTCTGTCCTCTTCTCCTTCTTGACTCTGTTGCCTTGTGTTCCTCTCTTTTAGCCCTGTCCACTCCCTTCCATGTTCTTATACAATGAAATAACTCGACTAATATTGCTTTCTCCCTTCTTCCAGAAACCACACGCCATCCTCAGGCTGTCCAGGCAGGTGCACACAGCGGCGGTGGAAGGTAAGTGTCTGTGTGTACTCACTGCCATTGGTCTGAGGTCACGCTGTATTTTTTGTACGCAGTTAATGGCTCTGGTGTCCCCGCCTCTGGTCTGCGATCGCTCGCTATATCTTGGTTCCAGTTGCTGGTTCTGGAGTCACTCTCCCTGATCTGGTGGTGCTCAGTATACCCTGGGCCCAGTTACTTGTTCTGATGCCACTCTTGTTGGGCCTGGACCACTCTTTATCCCATGGGCCCAGTTACTGGTTCTGATGCCACTATCCCTGCTCTGATGCCGCTCAGCATACCCTGGGCCCACTTACTGGTTCTGATGCCACTCTTGATGGGCCTGGACCGCTCTGTATCCCATGGGCCCAGTTACAGGTTCTGGTGTCACTCACCCTGACGTGGGTTCCTTATGCCATGGTTCCAGATACTGGTTTGATTCTGCTATCAGTCTAGAACTCCAAGAGTCCTGGGTAGTGATTGTCCCATAAAAACAACATCTGGTTTTGGTCTGAATCATCTGGATTTGTGCCTGATGCCAGCCCAGAATGCTTGTAGTTCTGATCCTGTCTCTTCTCTTCATTCAGTGTTGGAGGGGAGCCCCCTGGAAAAGGCGGTCACTAGCAGCTTTGCGTCCTTCATACATGGAGTCCAGACAGATCATCTGTCCCAAACCGTGCAGCACCGAAGCAAGCGTATGATCCTGGACAGCATCGGCGTTGGACTGGTGGGAAGCACGACCCACGTGTTCAACATCGCCCTGGGATACTGCCAGGTAAGAGGAGACCTTGAACAAACTCACAATTACACTCTGCAAAATACAACAATTAAAAACCCCTGGTTATTATCCAAATCTTGGATCTAACCAAGCAACACACCTTGAACCCCTCACCCATTAAATAACTCTCTAGAATGACAGCAGGACCATCTACCCAGAAGCATAGGTAAGAAGAGAGACAGACAAAGTTACAAAATCCACCATGATTTACTTATCCACAATGAAAAACTCATCCACTAATCACACCCCAGGCTGCCTTCAGATTTTAGGCAGTTCATATAGTGAGACACTAGCAGGACTGTGAGCATGGACTATGGTACCCAAATAAACATTGGGACCTCTGATCCCCTGTACAACCGTCCTTCAGAAACACTACATCTACTCACTGAGACTCCGTACCTGCTCCTGCATTTCTTCTAATAGGCACCACCACATAGGTTGAATCATCCTGTGTATAGAGTTGAGTAATCCACATCCCCACAAGTTCTGTTGTTCCTCCACTAGGTGTCTAGGTACACTGTCCATTTCTAACTTTTAATTCTGTCTCTCACAGGACATGTACTCCTTGTCTGCCATCAGCTCTGTGTACGGAAGGAAAGGATTGGGACTCCCACCTACGCTGGCTGCATATGTCAATGGAGTAGCGGTAAGGATTTTGAAAGCTATTACTTTATCCATCAATCACAGACTAAGAGCGATGAGTTTGTGAGAAGTTTAGTTAAATGTTGTCTCCGCCAATGTTAAACCTTGTCTGTTTCCTCTCCTGTAAAGAGTCTGTATTGGGCAATGGCACAGTCACTCAACAAAATATTAGAATATGGATCCTACACTTCTGTAAATTGTGTCCATAGGTTGATGGCACTATTGCTCTGCTTATCTTCACTTCCTGACACACCCTTCTTTAAGTACCTTCTAAACCTCTACTCCTCTTTTAACAGGCTCACTCCATGGACTTCGATGACACTTGGCACCCTGCCACTCACCCGTCAGGTGCTGTGCTGCCAGCTCTAATGGCTGCCTCCCAGATGTTGCCAGTGGGCTTCAGACCCAGCGGCTCAGACTTTTTGTTGGCATTTAATGTTGGCATTGAGGTGCAAGGAAGACTCATGCGTTTCTCCAATGAAGCCAGCAATATCCCTAAAAGGTTTGTATGATGCCCACAAAAGGCAGAAATATCCTATGGCCAACACACAATACCCATAAGTGGCTCTAGTGGCTCCAGAGCATTACTAAGATGCTGAAAGAATAGAAATATTCCATGTGTCATATGTGAGATCCATACAGAGAGAGCATGTTATGTTGTGTGCCTGATGGGGGCAAAGGGCAGAAATATCCGGAAGAGGAATCTAATGCAAACAAAATCATGCATGTGGATAGCACACAATATAATGTAAACATGGTAACATTTATTTTTCCGCTCACTGTAACTAGAATATTTGTTTGTGTCAAATGCTTGATTAGATCCTAGCCTTTTTTTCTACGTTTCCTCGTACTGCACGATAGCATTAATGTATGACATGTTTTAAGTATTTTACCATAATTCACACTTATTGTTAGCATTGCCCCTCTTCTAAACCTATTTTGATGTGATCACTATTGCATGTCTGACACAGTTCCTTGTATTTCCTTCAGGTTCCACCCTCCTTCTGTTGTTGGCACCATGGGCAGCGCTGCTGCTACAGCAAAGCTCCTTTCACTGAATGCAAAACAATGTGCCCATGCTTTGGCGATTGCTGCCTCTCTGGCGGGGGCACCTATGGCCAATGCTGCAACTCTTGCCAAGCCTCTCCATATTGGCAATGCAACCCGCTTTGGGATGGAAGCAGCACTTCTAGCTGCCCGTGGGATGGAAGCCAACCCACTTATCTTGGACGATGTGCCAGGCTGCTCAGGGTTCAGTGCTTTCTATGGTGACTACCAGCCCTCGTCCCTGGCAATGCCAGATCAAGATTACAGCTTTCTCTTGGAGAAGCAAGACATTGCCTTTAAGAGGTTCCCAGCTCACTTGGGCATGCACTGGGTGGCAGACGCTGCCATCTCAGTCAGAAACAGAGTCACCAATATAACGGGCTCCTTTAACCCTGCTTCCATCCGCGCTGTTCTTCTGAGGGTCCCAGTCTCCAAGTATATCAACAGGCCCTTCCCAGAGTCCGAGCACGAGGCGCGACACTCCTTCCAGTACAACGCCTGCACAGCCCTTCTGGATGGTGAGGTGGGCATTTCTTCCTTCAGTGAGGACAGCCTTAGTAGACCAGATCTCATCAACCTGTTGAGGAAGGTGGTAGTGGAGCACCCTGAAGACAATGTGGCCAACTTTGACAAGATGTATGGGGAAGTAGTGCTGCTGCTGGAGAGTGGAGAGATTGTGACCGGCAGATGTGACACCTTCTATGGACACTGGAGGAAGCCCCTTAGCCAAGAATCACTCAATGAGAAGTTCCTCTCCAATGCTACCCATGTGCTCCACCAGGACCAGGCACAAGCAATTATTGAGGTGGTGAAGGAGATAGAAAGCCTTACAGACTGTTCACAACTGGCATCCTCTCTGCAGTAAACGTGTTAAACCAAAATTCAACCCTCTTACAAAATGGGAGTAAAACTTTAAATGAACTACAGGTACAATCATCTTTGCATTAACTAGCTTTACACAAGATTGAAAATCTACTCAAGGAGAGGGACATTACCAATTCATTCTATAAAACGACGAGAGTCAATTATGTCCTCTCCTTTCATGAAAGGTGATGTTATGTCTCACAGTACAGTGAGGTCCCCTTTTAACCCAGTACAAATACAGATGCATCTGGCTGGCCAGAAGCAATATGCTTACATTTCCTTGTAACTCATCAGTACTTTGTAAGGACTGTAAAATGCAATTTGTATTTATTGTTATTTATTATTTGTTAATTTATTGTTTAAAAAAATGTGACCTCATCTCACTGAAATACCATTTCCTTTTCCAACTAAGTGATTCTCCCCTAGTGGCCAAAGATAGGACGAGCTAGAACTTCAATATTGGTCTAGTACTGAATTCTCCCTGTGCAGCGCTCTCTTACATGTACTTTTCTAAAAACACAGGACAAAATAGGTCTGTCTATTTCAATCTCTCATATTCGTCAGTGAAACGTATTTGCGCTTTCTGTGGTTATTTCATTTTGAATAAAGTCTCTGAATTTATTGTACAGTGATTGTAATTTTTGATGTGTAAAGCTGCTGACATTTTAGATGCTACCTTACAGGATGGCCACGGCTTGGTGACAGTGAGACTCGATTCTCCCACACACAGACCTTACATATGAAACTCTCTTTTTCAGCTGTTGCTCAACATGTTAACCCTCCTACTAGTGTTTCACAACCTTCCTTGTTTATAGAAACTTCCCTTGCATGCGCAACTACTCATATAACAGCCAGAATATATGTATCTGAACAAGTACCAAAGATTGATCCAATCATGGCACACATTTTAAATGCCAACATTTTATGGCTGTTGCCATACAGTTTGCACCACTGGAATTTTTAAATCCCAAGTGCTCACAAACTGGTGCCATGTGTGCTGGAAAGTGGAGCATATTGTTAATCAAACGTGGAAAATACACAGAAAATCAGACATTTTGCCAACCTATTCTGTGAGCCACTCTACTCAATCAAACTTACTGACCAATATTTAGAATTGCATATAGTAAACCTACTGATGATAAAGAGAGGTGGGAAGTGGGGCTTTTTGATCCTCTCCTACATGCATTCGTGATTGGATTGCCGTTTGTGCTGTATGCAATCTCCTATCTCTATTGAGTTTTGTCGGGTAAATATAGACACAGTTTGCCTGCTAAACTGAATGTGATTCTAGTCAGACAAACATTAGTCCTCATGTATGCAGATGATTTGTTAATTTATTTCTAATAAGTCAGCATCTCTAATACAACTTTACCTTAAGAAGCATAACATCCTGGGTATTTGATTTACAGGGTGAGAAATGTGGAGATGAGTACTCATTGGTGTTTCAGTTAATTGTGAATCTACTCACAATTATTGGAGAGCTTCTCAAGTTTTGTACCAAATACTTTAGTTTTAAAATATGTTGATATTTGATATGGACTGATGATGGGACTATATACTTACTGCCTCCTATAACAAAGGTTTGTTGTTTGTATTCTTCATGCCATGTGTTTGCCACTGAATTTCTTTAACTGTCTTTGCCTGTGGTTGTTACAGTTTAAAATTGTAGCTTTAACCTGCCCATGATTGCAGAATTTATCCCATTTTTTTTTGTTTAAACTTGTGGTTTTTCCTGCCCGTGACTGCTTCAATTTAACCTGTTGAATTGTGGGATTTGCAGTCCAAACTCTGTAGTTTTTCCCTCTCACTCCCCATGACTATCAGTTTTTCCTTCCAAATTTCTCCTTTGCTCTATACTAAGACATGTATGTTAAGCAGAGCACCCCAGCCCACCATTTTGTGTTAACAAGTGAGTGAAACCAGCCCTCCTCCCCAGCAACAGGGATATTCTATATCAGAGGGTGCTCTAAAACAGCAGTAATCTGCTGTGAGCTGTTTAAGCTGTGTTTTTTGGCCAGGAGAGGGAGTAAAGTTGTATTCAAACATTATTGTTAGAGGACAAGTTTGTTAGGCCCTTACCTGCAGAAGTCCAAAGTGTAGATTGAGACTGTCTCCTAGGAGATTACTGAATAGAGCGGCAGTTTCCAATTCCCTGGCCAGCAAACCTTTGTCTGAGGTAGCTGGGACCTTTTATAGTCTGCTATTGTTTGGTACATGTGTACACTGTTTGGTGTTTCTATTGGATTAGGGTTAGTGTCCTCATTGGTTGGGTATTTGAGGGCTCTGATTGGTTTCTGGGTCTGTGATTCAATCAATGTAGGGCTGGGACTAGGGCTAGGTTTAGGATTTCTATTGGCAGTAGGGACTAGGGCTACCTCTGTTATTGGTTGTTGGGACTATGGTGGGACTAGGGCTAGGGTTAGGCCTTTAATTGGAAGTAGCGATTAAGGCTTCTGGTGTGAGTGGTTGCTGGACTTGGGTTGGGTCTACTGGTAGGGCTAGGACCTCTATTGGACGTACAGATCATTGGCGCTTGGACTGGGGTAAGATTGGCTTCAAGGTCCTGGTCTCCTATTGATTCTAGATTTTAGGGGAAGTGTTGTGATTGGATGGTGTTAGGGCTAGGGTTCCCATTGGCTGAAGAGGGTCACCTGATTACTAGGGCTATAAAAGCCCAGTCTTAGGGTGTCTCAGCCAGGGGTGGGCGGAATTTGCGTAATTGCGTTTCGCAAATCTCAGCGAAACAGTAAAAAATCTCCGAACATGCAGAAATTCCGCGAACATGCGGAATTGCTTGTTCGCAATGCTTTTTTCCTGTTTGCAATCGCTGTTTGCGTGCTCAAAGGGAAATATCTTGAAAACACTCATTTTGAGAACACGAACAAGCAAAAAATTGCGCGAAGTCGCAGAACGCAGAATTATGGGCAATTTGGCGTTCTCCGTGGAACGCAAAATTACCCAAATTCTGCAAATTCCGTGAGCAGAACGGAATTTAACGCCCAGTCCTAGTCTCAGCCCAGGCGTAGATGCTAAGGGCAGAGTGGTCAAGGGCAGTTGCCTGTCTGAGCCTGTTCGAGACTGCTTGGGACCAGAGCCAGAAATGCTGCCCATGTTCCCATTCAGTGATACCCAGCACATCCACAAACATAGAAATACACTCACACCAAATATACACCACACACAACCCTATGCACAAATCAATGTACCAGCATACACTACAAACCAACCAAACGACATCTATACACCCTTCTATGATAACTACCACACATTCCCACCAGCCTCCCATCATTTGTCCAACTAATACCCTCCTCTTCCCTCTACCATAATAACACAAACGCACAACACATACAATGCACACCACCACACTTTTCAACTCTTGCAACAAACCAGTCTAAGACAAACACTCTTAACTCTACTTCCTTCCCTCCTACACACAATGTACACTCTACTCATAAACACATACCACCCCATCTACCTTACAGCCTCCTCTCACAAACAATACTATACAACTACATCTATTGCAACAAATACACCAGCACCCTTTTCACTACTCCTCAAAACAAAACATTTTAAGCACACCAGCACAACAAGATCATCAAAGTGCAACACTGTATGAATGTGACTTAGCACTCTAGTGGTTGGTGGGAGGAGATGGGGGAGGAACAGGAAGGTGAGGAGCCAGGGACGAGATAGAGGGGCAGTTAGAGAAAGGCCGGGGAAAGGAATGGTCACGAATAAAGTATTAATGCTGACACCACCGAGTCCTGTGTCCTCATTGCCGTGAAGGACAAGACAAATGGCGACGAGAGTAGGATGGGAGACTGCGCTAGGCAAGTGCTCTAATCCCCGAAAGCGGTGACCTGGTTTCTGAGGTGGTGCGCGCTTAAAGTTGCAGGCGCAACGAGCGTGGCCCCCCCTGCGCGTGTGCTGGAGAAGAATCGGCCCTGGTAGTGCAGTGTCCCTAGAACGAAGCACTGTGACCTGGAGGTCGGACGAAGTGTGCCCTGGCAGCGCGGTTGGGCTCTTAAGTCTGGGTGCCCACCCCAGCTGTGCAAGCGTGAAGATGCCAACGTCGAGTGTGCCCTGAGCCTCACCAGATGCCTGTGGTGCTGCTGAGGGAGAATTGTGGCGAAAACGGGAGGCCACACCGGTTCCTAGTGCAGCATGGATCCGGGAGCCAGTGCGGTGATCCTCATGCCGGTGAGTGCTTGTCTGCTGTCGGGGAGGCCGGGAGAGGAAGACCGGAGACCAAATCTCGAGTAAAACGAGATTTTAAGGTCAGCGGCCATCTTGGAGTCAGGCGCCTGCTCCCATCCCCTATCAGGAACATTAGGCGGTCATTTTAAAGTCAGGCAAGAGATAAAGTCAACAAGCACAAGCAAGTGCAGGAGCCAAATTCAACAAGCATAAGCAAATGCAAATTCCAAATGCAATAATCACAGGCAAATGCAAAGTTTAAATACAACAAGCACTAGGAAAGGCAAATCCTGAACGCAACAAGCACGAGCAAATATAAATCGTGAAAGCAATAAGCACGAGTAGAGACAAGACCTGAAGGCAACAAGCACAAGCAAATCCAAGTCTCAAATTCAACAAGCACAAGCAAATACAAGTCTCAAATGCGACAAGCACAAGCAAATGCAAGTCCCAAGTGTAACAAGCATGAGCAAGTGCAAGTCCCAAAATACATGTTAAGCACCAAGTGAAGATAAGTAACTGAAACTAAAGGGAGAAAGAACATAAATGATCTAGAAACATGAGTAAACAAGTGTCAGGGAAGCTTTCTCTCATCAACCACAGTGGCTAGTAACCTTGAGAAAAAGAACAAGATGTCGACATCGCCAAGTACCAGTGCTGAGGAAGCATAAATCACCTGCAGCTGAGTGACGACCATTTTGAACTCAGGCAATCCAAGCCTAACTCACTGAAGCCTACTGAGACCAACATAAAAGCTGGAACATCTTTATAAGGAAAGGTGAAACTGGCAGATAAAACACAGTGGTCACCTGTGAGTGAGTTTTCCCAAAATCAAAGGAAAACAACGATACGCAAGATCTCGACAGAAGAGGGCCAACCCTGTCAACCAGTACATGAACACACCCGAGCAACTCACTGTTCATCAAATTTCGTAGACGAGTCCGAAGAAGCGTCAAACAGTGGGATACATCTCACCCATGGCACAGACGTCAGTGCACCCAACAAGCGAGAAGAAGAAACAAACCACATAAGACGGGGTGATTAACTCAGACACCAGAAAGGGGTAGGCAAATACACTCAAGACACCTGTAACAACAAGGAAATTGAGAGGAGACAATTAACATCATACGAGAGAGGCAGAGACAAAATGCCCTGGGATCAAACAAAAGAAATAAACGTATGGCTATCAAACAATCTCTCCATGGCAATAACACAGAAGACCCTTCGAGACATGCACCCAAAGAAATGTCCCAAAGATAGCTCCGACTCCAAGAGCAGTTCGTCACAGCCTACCAGCTCAAGAAATTTACCAGTCAAGACACACCCAAAAGAACGTTCTCAAAGGAAACCAGTAAAAGACTCCTCCGATTCAGAAGGCATCTCTGTACAATCACTCTGGTCCACAGAATCAAGGTCACGAAAACGCCCATGGCATCGATCACCCGAATGCACAAGGAAATCAGAGAACGTTCTCCCCGTCCAGAGCAACATATCTCATGCCGATGACTCCGAATATTCGATCACCCCGACACCCAACAAGTCCTGTCAGTCACAGTTATATCAAGACATAAATAATATACAGTCACCTCTGATGGGGTCAGCGAAGCTGACTCAAAGGGCTTGCAGAAGGAAAACGAATATATGGGACATTACCCATCATGTTAGGAAAGGACTATCTCATCACTCTGCAAGGAAGGCAAAATGTGTTGACAGAGATAGATCATTCTAAAAAAAAGGGATGAGAGAGGAACATGCACATGCCTGGATGGTCAAAGAGTTCAACATTCCCAAACGCGAGTGGGAGTTGGTGAGACAAACAGAGCCAGCAAATGAGTCCCAGAACCGAATCAGGATACCCACTTTAGATAATGACTCCCAATCTGAGATGCATGACTTTGAACATGAGAACCTTGCTGCCCCTAACCGGAAAAGACAAAATGAAATGAAATCACATGCGGATGCTCGGAAGAGAGCTAGAACACCACCCACTCATGAAGGAGACCAGGTGTCAGTCAAACCAGAGCCACAAATGAAGACAGACTGCCGCTATCGAGCTGGGCCATTGATAATCAACCAACAAGAGAGAACTATGATCGCTTCAGAGTCTGAAATGTGTGGATCACGAGAAATGTGTCACATTTCTAAAATCGCCCATCTGCAGTCAAAGACGCCTTTGCCAATCCGGTGAGGACCCTAGTTAGTGAGAGTGACATGGCTGGTAATGTTCGGCCAAGACCCGATAATCTCGTTGAGTCTGGAGTCAAGAACTCAGAAGCTTATTGGAAACTGCAACAAACCATTCGAAAATATGCATGGTCGATTGAAGAACTGTAAATATGTTCACACCCTCACTGAGGTAGCAAGCTGTCGCCAGCACGATTGACTTTGCATTTGTTCAAGAAGAGGGGAGATGTAAGAATGTGACTTAGCACTCTAGTGGTTGGTGGGAGGAGATGGGGAGGAACAGGAAGGGGAGGAGCCAGGGACGAGATAGAGGGGCAGTTAGAGTAGGGCTGGGGAAAGGAATGGTCACGAATAAAGTATTGCTGCTGACACCACCGAGTCCTGTGTCCTCATTGCCGTGAAGGACACAACAAACAACTCATAATACTTTCCATCACAAAATACAAACATACACCCATCTTTCAAACCACACAAAGGAACAAACTCCAATGCCAAGCGTTCTCCCTTCCACCACACTTAACACAGATAGAGCAACACAGCAGCTCTCTTCTAACCACCTTTCATCCATTGGACAATTTAGAGCCTTCCTACAAGACTCACATGCTGCACCACCGCCCTTAACTCATACACCTTCTGCCTTTAACAAACGCAAAGTAAACAATATAAGCAATGTGGCACACCTCACAACTTCACTTCCTTATGTCTACTGCACAACAATGTTACACCACGAGAACAACACAGCACACCAAATCACTCTCAAACACCATCTCCAACACATGCATACATTTAACATCTATGTTACTCCGCTGGTTTTTCTGGCGGAATCATTGGGAGCTTTTGTTTTCTTGGGGTAGAGACGATAAATCAGTGGGCGCAACACTGTCTTGCCTCTGTTTTCCATTGGCTGGCCCAGGCTCAGCTGCAGTGTAACAAAGGGAACTCTAAGCTTCTCTTGTATGGGACCTCTCCGGTCGATTTTAGAGCTAAGTTGTGGCCCCTAGGCTTCCCCCTGCCTAGTGCAGGGAACAATATTGCTAAAAATCTGGGTATTTGGTATTCTGAGAATCTGAATTTCTCCACACAAGTTAAAAACTTGTAGAGACATGTTTCAGCACTTTAAAAGCCCTGAGAAAGTTTCTCCCCTTTCTTCCAGGACCAGCTTGACATCCCTCGTTACCTCTTAGGTAAATTGCAGGTTGTGCATAACTCTGCTGCCAGACTCCTGCTAGGCTTGTCCAAAAGGTGCAGTGTGCGGGCGTACTAGACCTGGCACCATTGGCGTGGGTCTTCCTTCCATTTTTCGCTGTTGTCTCCTCTGTTTTTGCTGTTATTAGATGCTCTGGGTGCTGTGCCACTGCCATTCAGTGCCACAGCCAAATGCTTCATGTGTAAATATGACTGTGAATTGTCAGTCACTCCTATGGTAGGTGCATTGTGTGTGTAAGGTAGGACATGGCTTCATATGTGTAGCATGTCCTGGTAGTGAATCACCCTCCATTTTGTTTTCACTGCTGCAAGACTACCTATTCTCCGTAGGCTAGAATGGGCAGACTGGCTATTACATCTTATGGTCCTATCTGACTCAGGGAACATGGTAGAAATTAGAGTTTAGTATGCCTGAGCTCAGATTAATTAAATTCACCTTTTAGTGAAGTTGGTTTTAATATTCTGTGTTTGAAAATACCACTTTTAGAAAGTAGGTATTTTCTTGCCTAAGCCTCCTGTGTGCTCTGCTGTTATGTGTATTGGCTCTGGGATTAGAGGGGCAAGGCAGGCTGAGTCAGACCTGGGTTGAATAGAGAAATCTGCATTGAGTAATGGGGAGGGGTAGCTCCTTGTCATGATAGGGCTGTGCCTGGCAGGTGAATGCTGGCTCCACCTCCTACTGTGCGTCTGATGGCAGACCCCCTCTTTCTGAAAGGAAGGATGCAGCCATGTAAACAAAGTGCTCCAGGCCTGACCAGAACTGGTTCTGGCTGGGTACAGTGACTAGAGAATTTTGAGAACAAAGACTTTTGGGGGATAAATATCAGTGCCCAAACCCCTGATTTTTGTATTGCTCCTGGATGTCAAGAGGAACCTCTGTCCATGTTACTGAAGGAATCTGCAGGAGAGCACTGTCCTTGTGTGCTGTTTCTTGAATTTGCCTTCAGTAATTCCCCTTGGACTTGGAAGAAGAGGGAAAAGGACTTTTGAGAGACTTTTATTTTTGCTAAGCAATCACCCAAGGGCTAGAAGAGAGCTAGCCTACTGCTGGAGTCACAGGCAAATCTGACTCCCCCACCAGCCTCCTGATTCCTCCCAGCGAGGATTTCTATCTGCAGGTGAGGCCCCTGTGAGTTCCAGGGCCTCTAGTTCTACTATCTGAAAATCGTCGCTAACGCCGTTTGCGAGCCGCCGCAGTTGAAGAGCGTAAAAAGAATCCACGCGCTGCTGCTGCCAATCGCTCGGAAACCAAAGATCATTGCATCGCACGCTTGCGGGCCCCAGAGTGTTTGCTAACCCCAGAGATCATTGAATCACACATTTGCGGGCATTTTGAAGGCTCGCTGACCATGGAACATCGCATCGAGATCATCGCAGCGCGGATGTAGGGCGCCTGCCATTTTCCTCGCTTCGTACCCAGATCGTCGCTCCCTCGCGGGGCGCCATTTTCTTTCCTCGCAACAAGATCGAACACACAACAGGATCAGCGCATCATCCTCCCTTGCGGCAAGGATTCAACGCATCGCTGGCCTAGCGTGAGGAAATCTGTAGCTTTGTCCCGCACGCACCAGCAACCTGGCACATCATCCTCCCTTGCGGCAAGGATTCAACGCATCGCCGGCCTATCGTGGGGAGAATCATCGATACAGCTCCTTTGCGGCATTTGATGGTTTTGCTAAGAATCTAAGTACTTTGTAAGTAAGAGGGTCGCAGAGACCACTGCTTTGAACTAAATCCCTATTTGAACCCTTTGAACTATTTTTCCAGCTTTTCAAGAGTATCCCCATTTTCCAGTATTGTGGCATTTTACCGTTATTGGTCTTGTGTTAACTCTATACATAAAGATACTTATGTTTTATAACTACTTGTGTGGTGTCCCTTTGTAGTGTCCTTCACTGTGTTACTGTGTATGATCATAAATGCTTTACACACTGCCTCTGAGATAAGCCTAGCTGCTCGTGCTACGTTACCACAGGGTTAAGCAGGGGTTATCAAAGGGTGTAGCCCCCTTACTCAGACTTAGGAAGAAGGGTCCCTACTTGGACTGTGGCCAGCCACTGCCAACTAGAGACCCCCATTTCTAACATTGGTCATCAGCGGTGAGGATCTGGACTTGCATTTGTGATTGCATACAGTAATTATAGTGTACACTACTAGTGAGTGCAGACCATAATGCAACCACATACATTTTTGAGATTTTTTTATTCTATTTTTGATTGATATCACTAGTTATTTCTACAATGGGCAAGCCCAGATCCAATGCCTCGGAGGAGCTCTCCTGGGAAGAAGAGAGAATAGATACCTACAATGCCAAGCAGCTCGCGTTCTTTTGCAAAACGTTCACAGTCCCTATCACAGGCCTCACTAAGAGAGAGGAGTTTTACAAAGCCCTGAAGGCCTGGCTAGAGGCCAGGGATGCTCCCAAGAATGTGGGAGGGCCTGGGGAGAAGGGAGAGACTGTGGGAGAGCAGCAGGTGGAAGTAGTAGATTTGGTTGGTGAAAAAGCGCTGTCTAGCCCGGGCACGAGTGTGTCCTCAAGGGGTCTGTCTCTAGAGGAGATGAAGGACAGGGAGAGAGATAGGCGGCATAATATGGAGATGGCTAGGCTCAAGATGGAAGGTCAGAGGGACCTAGAGAACAAGAAGTTAGAATTTGAGAAGATGAAGATGAAATTTGAACATGAGAGAGTATTGAGGGAGTTGGAGATCAAGGCCAAGAGTGTAGAGATCTCCCCTTCTGGTGGCAGTATACCTGTAGTGCATACTGAGAGTAGAGTGTATATACCCAAAGAGGTTATTAAGGATTTCCATAAAAGTGAAGATATTGGACAGTGGTTTGCAGCATATGAGTTAACTATGGTGTCCCACCGGGTCCCTGAGAAGGACTGGGAAGCGGGGTTGTGGGGTCGCTTTGTTAGTGAGGGGAGGGATACCTTGTTGGACCTACCTCAGGAAAGTAGAATGGTTTATGCCCACATGAAGGAGGCTTTGATGGCCCGCTATGGTTTAACCCCTGAAATGTATAGGCAGAGGTTTAGGACCTGCAAGAAGTCAGAGGGTACCACGTGGGTTGAATATGTGTCTTTTTTTTGCAGAGCAAAGGAGCGCTGGGTAAAAGGTAGCAAAGTAGAAACTTTTGAGCAACTGTATGATTTGATTGCATGGGAGCATTTATCTAGTAACTGTTTTCCTGAGCTACGCCAGCACCTGATTGATTGCAAGCTAACTAACCCTAGGAAGCTTGCTGAGGAGGCGGACCGCAGGGTGAGCACCAGGATTCGCAAGGGTCCAGTGGGAGACTTCGCTAAAGGTGGGCAGGGTCCCCAGCAGAGAAGTGGGGGGATAGTGGTAAACCCAGGGAGTTTCCAAGAGGGCTCCAAAGTAATTCCCAAGGGAACCAAGCAGTGGTATCCCAGCCTCCCCAAGAGCAGAGGTCAGTGCCCCCGACAGGTAGGCCTGTTCAGAGGTGGGCATTTTCATGTTTCAAGTGTGGTCAAACGGGCCACCAGTATTTTGATCCCCAGTGTCACATGAGGGACCACCCTGCACCAACCATTGCACCACCCCCGCCAGCTTGCTAGTGTAGCCCAGGGAGAGGAAGAGATGAGTGCCCCAGAGGATGGGCCACGTAGAATTGACCCTTGTTTCCTTAGGAGACTTTGAGATGGTCCCTAAACCCGCACTGCCTGAAAACACTAAGAAGTGCCGGCAGTGGGTGACCATCGATGGCCATAGAGTGGAGGCTCTAAGGGACACAGGACCCAGTGTAACTGCTGTCAGCTCCCGGTTGGTGTCCAAAGAACAGGTTGTCTCTCATGTATTCTACCCTGTAGTGTCAGCAGACAACTCAGAGAGCCAATGTGAGGTGGCTCAGGTTCCCTTTGAGTGGGGGGGTCTCAGGAACTCTTCAGGTAGCTGTGAGGCCCGCCATGCCTGTAGACTGTCTGCTGGGCAATGATTTAGAGTACTCCCGTGGGCTACGGTGGAGAGGAGAGCTCACTTACAAATGTTGGGTCTGCCTGAGTGGGCGTGTGCTACCACTAGGTCCATGGCAGCCAAGGAGGGTGTTGAGAAAGATCTGGGACCTGAGAGTACGGCCCAGATCCCTGCCTAAGAGAGAAGGGGCAGGGTGTACGTGAATCCGGCCCTCTTGGTGTCCACGGCCCAGGAAGGAGCAGACCCCGAGGGGGATGCCCTGAAGCCTACCGGGGAACAGAGTGCCAACCTGGGGGACCTACCTGAGCTGACCCATTTGCAGCAGGAAGGAGGGCCCACCAGGGAGGAGTTTTGTCAGCAGCAAAGAGTGTGCCCTTCTCTTGAGGGTATGCGGCAACAGGCTGCAGCCCAGGCAGCAGGTGACCAGTCTGGTTCACATCTGATTTATTGGGAGAATATAGCGAGCCTAAGACTGCTGATCTGGGGTCAGCCTGTGTGCTGGTGGTGCCCGCATGCCGCAGAGCCTTCCTACTGGGGTTGGCTCATAAACATTCCATTGGCAGGACATCTAGGGCAGACTAAGACCTTTGAAAGGCTGGTCACCCACTTTTATTGGCCCCAGATACGCTTACATCGCTGTACACCTCGCACTGAAAGCCCTGCACGCTTCGCATCAGACGCCGCACCACGGACAAATGCGTCCGCGAGGTGGGTGAGGTTTGGCAAGACCCCCGTCCGAAGCGCACTGAACGAAGCAAAGACAGCGTACAACAGCGCTACGAAGAGCAGGTAGTGAGAAAACACTGCCCAACAGAGCAGACTTGGTAATTAAAGCACCTGGAAGCAACCTAACTGCCTAGTAAGAACTTTTAAGGAACACTTGCCTATTTTCTAAACCTTGTGGCCTCATAGTACGTGTTATAATGGTCTTGTGATAATTGTGCCTAAGCTACATATATTTTTACATAAAGATTACGTATTTTTATACAAGTACAACGCCTGGTGTCTATTTGTGGAGGAATCAGTGTTTTTACTGTGTGTGATTACAAATGCTTAACTAACTTAGCGCTTCTGAGATTATCCTTGACTGCTCGCGCCACGCAACCTAAAGGGTGAGCAGGGGTTACTCTTAAGGGGTAATTCCCTTGCCCTGACTAAAGGAGAGGTTCCCTGTTCCTCACAAGTGCATTGAGGAACCGGAATTGATTTCCGGTTATGTGAAGCATATAATCGATGTTTTAGAATTAGCATGATGTATCTAAATTACTTACCGCAAGTACGCAAACACTAGCATAAACCCGAATTGCAGTAATTTAGAGTTCTAACATACACTGCTTTGCACGTTTTACACTTGCTTGACTTGACCGACGTCATTTTGTGGCCTCACTCGAAGCCCTACATTAGCAGACTCCATTCATTTCTTGCACCTAAGTGGTTCTCCTGAGAAATAGCCCAACTGTTGCAATACTGCTGTCTCAGCTCGTTAGGCTTGTCAAGATTATAGGTAGCAGGAGGAGGCCGATAGGCACATTCCGGTAGGGGTGCGGAGCGGTCTCCCTCGGAGTTAGCAGAAGGGAGTCACCCGTACGACCTTGCTAATCTAGCATGAGCTAAACAAAGAGCGCTTTGTCTCCCATATATGGTCTTTCCTGCTGCACCAACCTGTACCAACTTGTATTTTTCCATCTTAGGTAACGGTTTCAAGAATGTAACTGTATATATGTGATGTTCTGATAATGTGCCAGCAGTCTTCTTGGCGGACCTCGTGGGGTTAGGTCGCAAGGAGCTCCTCTGGCAGAGTTTGTTTGTTATAATAAACGATTGGACCTTCTGCACTGCCAACCGACTGATTATTGGTAATGGGAATGTGATTGGTTGTGAAAATGACTCTAATTGGGAGGTGGTAAATATTTGTCGGTACTTCAGTTGGCGACTCCGCCGGGACTCCGCGTTGGGGTCGTCCCTCTGTAATCAGAAGAGAAGCGGGACATTGAAAGGGGTGATCTTGATCGGGGGGTTGAAGAATAGGCCAAAAGAATTCGGGGTCTGCTCCGCTCTCCCGATCGCGAGAACCCCAGCTGCTAGTGGCCCCATGCCGGAGTCCTTCGGGTGTAACCCAAGAACCAGCCACGTTGGCCTTAGCGGGAGTTGGCAGTGAAGAACGTACAATCTGACCTGCGTGCACCAGGAGAGTGTCTTGTCTCGTTTTGTGTTGGATATCGTTTTTTGCAATTTTGGACTTGGAACTTGGCATTTGGTGACCTGTGGTCACGGAGAAACTTTGGAAATAGGGGGTCTGACGGGGCAACATTGAAATTGCACGTGCAGATGCCTCTGGTTTGGTCTGTGAACTAGAGATAGAGACTAGACGCCTTTGTGGGAATTGCGGTTTTCACTTGGCTGGGCTGCTCTCGGGAACGCCGGCAGTTGAGATTGGGTAGCACCCGGACAGATCTGGAGCGGCGCTTGAAAAAGCGGGCTTAGCCAGAATAGTTGGGAGGTGAACCATGAATGCTGTCGGATGGCCCGTAGGTCGGTCTGTGGTTTAGAAACCTGTGTAGCTATCTCTAGGCAGTCTAAGAACAAGACTGTTATAAGAAGACGTTTTGCAGCTTTGAAGATTGAGAAGTATTCTCCATAGGTGGGAGTCGACGGGCTCCACCTCTTGTTTGCAAATATCTGTGTTTCTGTTTGGTGATGTCAAATTGAAGATTTGTTTTTCGATGAAAGAATGACTTTGAATGAAAACATGGCCATGTGTATGAGAGCGAGATGATTAATGACTATTGATTCTTCTGTGTTATGAACAATAATCTTTGATTCCTTTTCAGCTGAAATTAGGTAGAAAAGGGCAATGCCGTGCTTTAGTAAATTATGCTTTGGCTGCGTTCACCGAGGGAGCACGAGGTTGGACGAAAGCCAGCCAGCCCCTCCGGAGGGAACACCCAGCCATGATATGTACTGCAAGCACGGGATAGGTCCCCTTCTTTTTAATACCTTATGGCATAAGTACACCAAAGATAATGTGGAACTACAGTGGCCGAAAACTGGGTCTTTTGACGAGAAAAAGATTCAGTATTTACAAGAGCGTCTCTTTGCTAAGCGCAGTAGATAGGCTATGTTTGACACCCTTAACAAATGGCAGAAAGAGGCAAAGAGGAGACGCATTTGGTCTGAGAAACTTCTAAAAATACAGCAAGGGCAAACTGTAACTCAGAAAGCCATTGCACATGACAAGAATAAGACAGCGAAAAATATTGAGTACGCAGATAGACAGTTCAGGTCGCAGGTGGATAAGAGTTATGTAACACGAAATGAGGCCGAAGATGAGATAGAGGATCTGTTAGATAAAAGACCTCCCCCACTGTATGCTCCACAGCGCTTATACCCTGCGGTACCCCATGTGAGAACAAAGCTTACTTTAAGCTGCCTGATTTATGGTATGGGAGTTGCTATTTTGGAATAGTATTCCCAAAAGTATACCATGTAAAAAGAATCACTGGAAGCAATGCACACGAAAATGAACTAACACGTTATAAAAGAGCTAGTTTTGAAGAATTTGTAGGTGATATATTTAGTGCATTGATACCTTCAGTGGGAGTGGTTCTGAATACTCAAAGAATTTGCAAATTGTCTACCTTCGTGGATCGCTTATCGACTGACACTGCTGGAGGATTCGTATTGATCAATACCGAATTGGTTGCGATCAGATCAATGGTTTTACAAAATCAACTTGCTATTGACATATTATTAGCAAAAGAGGGCGGGGTCTGTAGAATGTTGAAAGCGCAACATTGTTGTACTTACATATCTGATAAAGTGTTGAAATTAGAAGGTATGTTAGGAACATTACTCATTTGGAAGAAGAACTGAAACCACTGGAAGTTGATAGTGCACGGAAGAGACTTACTGATGGTCTCTCCTCAATTGGTACTTGGATATCTAATGTAGGTAGAAGTATTGTAGGTAAAGTACTGATACCAATAATGGTAATATCACTAATAATATTGGGGATAATGATTTGGTACAAATGCTGCTGAAATAGAAAAAGGTACACTATTAATGAGAAAATGAAGGAAGGAAAATTGACGAGATTCAAATCGAAGAGTTAAAGGGGGACATCTGTAAGAGAAGGGAAGTTTATCAGAATAATGATAAAAAGAAAACTCCCCAAGTAATAGAAGAAATTGAATTGGGAGAGTGTTGAAGTTGGCATCTGGTTCCTTAATTTGTGATGATATTAAATATCATCAAAGAGGGGATTGATGGAGCAAGGTTTCACATATACAGAATCTTGCTTGTACTCAGCCCCCTCTAAATAACCTATAATATATTAACCAACATTTTTGTTTACTAATATTTGCACTACACAACATTTCTAGTATCTAGGGGAAGCTTGCCTATGTGCTTTTACTAATAGTTACTCGAATGCATTAAAATGGCCGCCGAAAACGTGGGTAAACTTCTGCGGATGCGTCTGTCACATCTACGTGGCATGACGTACCCTTTGCTTGGTGGGAAATCTTTGCTTCTGCGCACTAGTGCCAGAAATGGCTGCTTTAAATTTTACATGCTAACGCTTATGCTGCAGCTTGTGCTAAACTTGTTTGTTCTGCTTAACTATTATTGCACAAGTTAAAATAAAGTAATGGGGTTAGAGTAGAGATAAGTGGTATACAGTGCATTCATTAATTTTGTATTCTAATATGTTTCTTTTTTACTTTGATACTAGCTCGTACTTTGGGCCTGAATACTGTCACATCTTCCATCTTGGAGGATGCAGCGCACGCGCACTCTGACTCTGAAATTGCTGAGGCATTGGCCTTGAACCTCGGCCAAGAAGCATCTTACCCACGATGTCCATGAGAAAACGCCCTTCTGACCTCAGGAGAAACTGAAGCTATATAAATTGTATCAAACTTGTTGAACAGTATTGTTGGGCGGAATAAAGTCATGGGAAAGTAAATTGTGTGTGGGGATTCAATCAATATGAACTGAATTGAAATTACATCATCTTGGTATGGTGTGATGACCTCTCCTCGTCTTTCCAACCAATCACTTAAGGGGAACACATAGATTTGCAACATTTAGGGGTGGTACATTGCCCTCGAAATGGTATAACTAAGGTAGGTTTAGATAGAGAAATTGTCTGACTTGTCTGCATAGCTGACCTGTCGCTGACCCAGCGCACTCGATAGGCGATCGAGAAGCAGAGTTGCTGGCGGAGCACTCCGTCAGAAGAATCGATTACCGAATAGGGGTTCTAAATGGCTTTTTCTAGAGAGAGGGGTGTGATGCTGGCGTTGCACTTAGCTGAGGTCACCGGTGCTGATCTGCACCTGTCTTATCCCGTGGGCACCTGATTACTCAGGAGCCTGGTCCGGGTCTTTTTACCCCAGCCCGTGGCCAGGATTGGTCATTGCACCATTCTAGGCAAATATAATCCATGTGGTATGTCCTTGTACTATTTCCCTTTCGCACCCTTCCCAGGTGTTATTGTGATTTCTTACAAACTTTATGTCCTTCTGGTTATATTCTTGCTTGTAAAACTTATGGTCACAATATTGTGGCCCTTTTCATTTTGACTCAGAAAATCTCTCATAGATAAAGGTTTTAAAACTTTCCCTGAGTCTGTGGTTATTATAAGAAAGGTAAATATGTTTAAATATTGCCTGTTTATTCTAACTCCCTTTGATTCACAGGACTTATAATAAGGTGACGAGGTTTGGGAAGTCATGGTTTACAGGTATAAGTCCTAAACTGACCTCTGGGCAAACTGATAGGGTGAATAAATTAGTAATTAGTTAGGCAGGACTGCTAGTTCAAAGTGTGAATGTTATATGGGCCCAAGGTGAGTATGGTAAAACTGAGCTAGTAGGTCCCTGCGCGCTCTATCACTGGGTCAGTTTAGTCAAATCTTGAGTAGATAATGCTTGCTAGTTTTTAAGCACATCAAAATTCCAAGACAGGAATCTGTCACGTGATACACTGAAAGGAATCAGCCAATGGATGGTTGTGGAAGTGAGACTGATGTTGTCCAATTGGCAAATTGAGGCGGCAGAGAGTATGCCAATGCCTGTTGACAGCTCACTGTAATCAGTTTTGAACCCTTCCAGGGTGTCCATGTGTGCATGTGTACACGAGTGTCATGTGGGCAGCGGATGTGGTGTGAGCAGGATTAACCCCACTGACAGACATGTGCCCACCTCAGTGCAGATGATTCTATCTGATGCTCAGGGCTACTCCTTCACATTGATATGTATATTCGTATGATAGAAGGCTGCACCATGACGTGTGTATCCGTAGCTCTTTATTGCACACAGCTGGAACCCCCCCCTCAGTAATTCACTGGCATGGCGATGATGATTACATGCAGGGTCAATGTATGTATGTAAGTCCCGGAGTATCGTGCTACTCACCGAAAAAGCGCTTCAACGCCTCGTAAAGGGCAGTAAGCGCTATATAAATGCAATTACAATACAATATGTAAATGGCATAGTAATGTGTATTTCACACTCTTGGGCATCATGGCAGTATCAGCATGAGGGTCAGTTATGACTAGCAGACCCCTGGCACTCTGAGAGAGCCCCGGCCTAGCTGAGCATCAGAGCTCATCTCTGGCAGATGTGTGTTTGAGCAGAACTCTCGCACCGCTGAGCAGCACCACAGGATGGCTGGCACATTGAGCATCATTTGAGCAGTGAGCAGACATCTGGCGCTCTGAGAAAGTCTCCGCCTTCCTCAGCATTAGTTCTCCTCACTGGCGGAATCGTACTACTACAAGCATAGGTGATAGAGCTCGGCAGCATCACAGGCATGCTGGCACACTGAGTGACATATTAGCAACACCTATGCACTGTTAGCAGACCCCAAGCACCATGACCAGGCCTCTGGTCCTCTGAGAAAGCCTCATCCTATCTGAGCATCAGCGCTCATCCCTGGCAGACTTGTGTTTAATCTGAGCTCTGCACAACTGAGAACCCCCACAGCAGGCTGTCATATTGGGCACCATATTAGCAACACTAAGGGCTATATAATTGGGAGCACGTTGGAATATTTGAGAAACACTTAGATGTATGTTGGCAGACGCCTGGCATGTAATGGCAGTGCCCAGGCATATACCAGATTAACTTCTGATAAGAATGTTTTAATGGAGGATTAACTGGCAGAGGATCAGTAATGAGCATTCAAAACTGCTGTCATTTTCCGATGGATTTTCAATGAGTATTTTCCAGTTGACACTTTATATCAGATAGGTTTTGCTTCTCCCTTGATACCAACCAATTTGCCTGTTGTGTGTCCAGGGTTTGAAAATCATAGCTTTGACCCATTTAGTTTTCAAAAGTCTTCTGCTAGGAAAACCCTGCCTTCCTCAAAATCATAGTCTTGTGGTAGAGACTTGAACAGCTAGACCCATCACTAGCCATAGACACAAGGACCAGATCTCGGTGATCTTCAAGTCACTCCATTGGCTCCTGGTCAAAAAGAGATACTAATTTGATACCTTTAGTCCAGTCCCTATATCTGTCTAGGGACAGGCTCCCAGCTATATAACCAAGTCTATATATCCAAGTCTCTGAGTAGACATCTGAGATTTGCTAACCAGAAGAGAGCGACCACCCGCTTTACAAGTTCCAAGGATGTGGCAGAAGATCCCGACACGTGCCAGGCCTGACCCTCTCAAGGTCTCCGTCTCCCAAGGAACCCAAGGCATTGACTTCTAGTTAGAACTGTTGTCCTACACCCGCCCCAACTATCTCTCCTATATCTCTGTTTACCTTTTATCTCAAAGCGCCCTGAGGCAGCGTTAATGGGCTATGTATGGCTGCTCAAAACCATAAATAACTGTATTGTCAGTGCTCAGTAATGTGACGTGTTCATGCGTCTACTGACCAGTTGTAACCCTTGTTAGAGTGTGTGTGTGGGGGGGGGGGGGTGTTGAGGTACAACAGCCCCTGCTCTGAAGTCTCTGCCATCAATGAACATCCCAGACTGTCTCTTTTTAGACTGAGGTGCTGTCACTTGGGGTTCCAGGTCCTTCTAAGACCTGTGGAACCAGCTCTGTGGGAGAGACAGGGAGGAGCTGTTATGATGAAACGTGCCTTAGAGAAAGTCACCCCAAATAGGTGTTTATTGTTTGGAACTTCCGGGATTTCCTAACTTCGAAAACAGACGCAGGGAGTGGAGCTCCCTGCAGGGCTGGAGGTGGGGGAGGGGGTGGGGTGGTTGGGGAGGGTGCTACTTGAAGAGAACGTCCGCCTCCAGCGCCCCCAAAAGTGATGGAACTTCCTGTTCAGATTTTTAAGATTATTATAGGGAATTAAAGTTGAATCTTCATCTCCCAGGCTATTACCCTTCCTTTTCTGAGATATGACATCATAGGTTTCAAATGATAAATTATTTATTTTACTGTTTAAAGTATATTATTAAGAATACATTCCAACCATGGAACGTACAGAGGAAATTTCGTTTTTTTTTTAGTTATTTCTTATAAAAAATGATGTATGATACCCATAAATTATGAGAGCGAAGTATGAGAGAATTATTTAAAGTGGTTTCGAATGCGTGAATGTAACTGTTCTTTTGTAAACAAAAATCGCCGATATATTCTTAGAGAGATGCTAAGAATTTTAGGCACTGAGTCATATAGACAGAGATAAAGAAATAAGTACAAACACATACGCACACACGTAGAGAAATGACAATTGTAAATGAAATTATTAAACGGGTATTCGCGTGAACTATTTACTATGTTGGATTCAAATGTTTGTATGTAAATATTGTATTGTATATTGTACTTTTTTGATGTACAAAAAGAAAGGGCGAGATGAGGTATATGGTAAGCTAACTACTGTGAAGTTCTATAGAGAACTTAACTTACCATCGGGGTTCCAAGTTTATCTCCTACATGTTTGTCGCCCATCTCATCAATATGTTTTAACCCGCGTCAGGTTGGGTATCGTACACCATTTAGTTGCGTTTCCAGTACAGAAACAGAAATCGGAAACTCCCTGCCCTTGCGACAATGTTTCACGTCAGAGTTGCTGCCATTTCTTACTTTTTTGTAAATTCTATCACTTTTTAAGATTAAGGTATTTAAAACCCATATTTATTAAATATAACACACGGACTTTTAAGAAAGCCCTTGCGTTACTTTCAGCATTAGAAAATGCGGACATATGTTTTTTTGTTGCCACTTTTATTTTGAAATGTACAGCTGCCAGGAAAAGTATTGTATTGCCATGATTTCTATACTCCTGTCTGTACTTTCCGATTAACGTACAGTTGCCAGGATAAGCATTTTGCGCCAATTTATTTATTCCTGTCTGTACGATTTTAACTCTTATAATTGAGATCCAATATTTAAACGCTTGTATCTTATCCCCACATGAATTATCTTGGATTCCCCTGTATAAATTTTGTAACAACTTCTTTTTAATGCTATGGATTGATTTCATGTTTTGCTTGTATGATTTGTTTGCAAATCGAATAAAAGCTTTGAAATTGAATTGTATTGTGAATACAGATGGTTGTTTCATAAATACATACATGCGCAGCTGTATAGGCATACAGAGATAGATACAGATTGCCCTGAGACCCTCGCCGGTGATTTCCCGCGCTTATGAATCCCTTGATTGATATGCTCGCGCACACGCACTCTTAATATCACTATCACTAGTATGATCTAAGTTCATCCTCCATTTTAAGAAGTCAGGTGGGGGCGACACGGACACCGTGGATCAGCCAGGGGTGTCTTCCTTGGATTTCCCACGGGCCCCGATCTTTTTTGTCTTTTCTACAGTATTTTAGGATTTTGCCAGATTTCTCTGTGGCCTTTCCCAGAGGATGACACCTGGCGCTGGGCACACCTCGCCCGCCCCTTTTAGTGACGTCACTCTCCACAGGGCTCGATCTCACGCGCCTCTTCAGGGTATATAACCTCTGTCAGGAGAGAGACACATCAGCCAGCACCAGAAGCTCACCTGCCCTCAGCACCGGAGAGAGCGAGGCCGAGCGAAGGACTGTGGCAGGACAGAGACAAAAGAGACTGCGGGGCACAGGAGGTCCACCTCGAAAGACACAGAGACTGCTCGCAGAGACAGGGGTAACTTCTCTCAGGACAGAGGCAGACAGCAGTGCAGAGCATGCTTCAAGGCGCCTTCCAGGTGAGCCCCGGTACAGGCATCAGGGTTTTGCAGCTTTGATGGCTGGATTTGTATATTTTTCGCCTGCTTGGGGGGGATAATTTATGTCCGTTCTCCACTTAGGTTGTTTGAAAGCATTTCTCTCGATCTCGCTATTCATATATTGTTTTTAACAGAGAGATATCTTTTAAAATACAACAGACGGTGCATTCAGTTGTTAGATAATGTATTTGGCTATATTACCTTCATTTGTTTCTTCGTTTTTTTCATCTTGGCTTTCTCATGCTTTTTATGTATTTTTTACATTCTCATATTTTTTAATAAGTATTTGTTTGGTTTCTCAATATATGTTTGTGAATAGGAGAGCCCCTTTTATTCTTACCTTGCCACGTGTTTTAATATCGCCAGTTCTGAGACCATTCGCCATGTGTTGTGTGATGTTCATAATATGGACGTCTCTGTCTACTGTGAGCATAGCAGAAGCATCCTGGGTAGTTAAGGTCTGTTATAAGATGTTCACCAATAGAGGCTGTTATCATACAGCAGAATCCTCAGAAATCCGACAGTAATATTTAAAGCGTCTTCGGGTTTTGCCGCAGTCCTGTTGTTTGTAGCGCTGTTGCTGTTAACAAGCAGAGCCAGTGAAGCATAAACTGCTGGTTAAAATGCAGAATTAGCAGCAGCAGATTGAATTGAAAGGAGTTTGAGACTTTACTGTAAGTATTTGTTTCCCAAAGTAGGTCTAATAATGCACAACGTACACAACGTAAATAGAGGTCATCAATCGCCAGAGTTTTTCGAGGCATCCCTGAAGGGGAATTTTCAAAACAACAATTTATTTTAGCCGATCAGAAAACTGTGCCCATATAGATACGGGGTCCCAGATCACATGCAAGTTTCACTTGACACATAGTGCCTTCGTGGTGCACTGTGGCCCAAGAGACTTTGTCTTTCTCGCATCCACGGCAGGAGCAAAGTAAAGTTTCATACTGTGCCAGCTGATATCATGCTTCACACCGCTTCTCTGCCAACATCCAATCAGAATGCTTGCTCCATAACAGAGACCCCTGTTGTATGTGGTGAGGCGCTGGCATCATACGACAGCCTGCTGGCATCACAGGCCAAAAGATTGGCATCACCTGTCATAGTGATGCTATCAGATGTATGCCAACGTAAGGTGCTGGCATAATACACCAGAATGGTTCCTATAATGCCAGGGTACTTTCATCATATGCCAGTGCGCTGACTTCATATGCCAAGGTGCTGGCGTCATTTATCAGAGTCCTACCATCATACGTGTTCCTAGGTGCTGGCATCATATGTTATGGTGGTGCCTTTCATACCTGGGTGCTGCCCTGCTGTTGGGCTTCCCCTGTGATGGAGTGGTTGTAGTGCCAGTCCTGCGGCTCATGTGCGAGTCTATGGCTGTTTATACTCCATGCTCTACCTGCTGATATGCCAGGCAATGTGCCATGCTGGGGCAACTCATGTTTCAACCTTGAATTGCTAAATGCCAGGCTGAGACTGCTCACGTGCCAGGCTGAAGTCATTCGTTTGCCAGTCTTGGACGGCAGTTTGACAGATTGCACTTGCAAGCTGTGAAAACCCTCAGATCTCTCCTCTGTTATTCCCCCTTCTCTGTCCTCTTCTCCTTCTTGACTCTGTTGCCTTGTGTTCCTCTCTTTTAGCCCTGTCCACTCCCTTCCATGTTCTTATACAATGAAACAACTCGGCTAATATTGCTTTTTCCCTTCTTCCAGAAACCACACGCCATCCTCAGGCTGTCCAGGCAGGTGCACACAGCGGCGTTGGAAGGTAAGTGACTGTGTGCGCTCACTGCTCTTAGTTTGAGGTCCCGCTGTAATTGTTTGTGCGCAGTTAATGGCTCTGGTGTCCCCTCCCCTGGTCTGAGATCGCTCGCTATATCTTGGTTCCAGTTGCTGGTTCTGGAGTCACTCTCCCTGCTCTGATGCCGCTCAGTATACCCTGGGCCCAGTTACCTGTTCTGATGCCACTCTTGATGGGCCTGGGCCGCTCTGTATCCCATGGGCCCAGTTACTGGTTCTGATGCCACTCTCCCTGCTCTGATGCCGCTCAGTATACCCTGGGCCCACTTACTGGTTCTGATGCCACTCTTGATGGGCCTGGGCCGCTCTGTATCCCATGGGCCCAGTTACAGGTTCTGGTGTCACTCAACCTGACGTGGGTTCCTTATGCCATGGTTCCAGTTACTGGTTTGAGTCTGCTATCAGTCTAGAACTCCAAGAGTCCTGGGTAGTGATTGTCCCATAAAAACAACATCTGGTTTTGGTCTGAATCATCTGGATTTGTGCCTGAAGCCAACCCAGAATGCTTGTAGTTCTGATCCTGTCTCTTCTTTTCCTTCAGTGTTGGAGGGGAGCCCCCTGGAGAAGGCGGTCACTAGCAGCTTTGCTTCCTTCATACATGGAGTCCAGACAGATCACCTGTCCCAAACCGTGCGGCGCCGAAGCAAGCGTATGATCCTGGACAGCATCGGCGTTGGACTGGTGGGAAGCACGAACCATGTGTTCAACATCGCCCTGGGATACTGCCAGGTAAGAGGAGACATTGAACACACTAAGCATTACACTCTGAAAAATACAACAATTAAAAACCCCTTTTAGTCTCAGAGTGTGACTGTATTTTTGCAATCCTTCCATGTAAAAAGTTACAAGCACCACAGCATGGAAAACACCAAAGAACACCAATGTAAAATCCATAAATTAAAGGCCTCTATTCCAGCAATGTCCACCATCTCCCTTTGATCCAGCCTGACACATGGGCCAAAGCAAGCACACCATTCGCCACCCAGGAATTAAAAACCTACTGGGCCATAATGTCCTTGAGACCCTATGAGTTAAAAGCAGACAGGTTCCAAGCTAAAAAGTGGGGGTTGGGGTAATTTTCATAGTCGTGCTATGCAAAGCTCTGTGAACGCTAAAAATCTCAGCGAGCAAGCTGAAATTCAGCGAACACGTGGAATTGCTTGTTTCACCCGTTCGCGATGCTCTTTTCCTGTTTGTTAATGCTGTTTGCATACTCAGGGGGAAATATCTTGCGAATACGCATTTTGAAAGTGCGAACAAGCAAAAAATTCCACAAAGCAGTGGATCGCAGAATTTTGGCCAGTTTGTCATTCTCGGGGAATGCAAAATTACCCAAATTCCGAGAGCGGAACAGAATTTACCGCCCAGGCCTACCAAAAAAGCACACCAAGGACTACACGTCCATTACAACCCTGTACATCAGCAGAGTGAACCATCACCCAGGAGTCATGCCAGTTAAGATGAGTGTGGTAGCAAAATGAACAGCACATCTTGTAGCACACAAGCATTAAAACACCCTGCAATGACTCAAAAAGTTAGCATGGCCTTGAGCTACTCAAAAAGAAAAGGAGACATTGACTAAAAACAACATCTCATGATTCAAACCATCCCTTGATCAAAACCCCTTTGAGACATTAGTTGTTCAGTATCACCATGAGATTTTACCATGTTATTATCCAAATCTTGGATCTAACCAAGCAACACACCATGAACCCCTCACCCATTAAATAACTATTTAGAATGACAGAAGGACCATCTACCAAGAAGCATAGGTAAAAAGAGAGACAGACAAAGTCACAAAATCCACCATGATTAACTCATCCACCATGAAAAACTCAGATTTTAGGCAGTTCATATAGTGAGACACTAGCAGGACTGTGTGCATGGACTATGGTACCCAAATAAACCTTGGGACCTCTGATCCCCTGTACAACCGTCCTTCAGAAACACTACATCTACTCACTGAGACTCCGTACCTGCTCCTGCATTTCTTCTAATAGGCACCACCACATAGGTTGAATCATCCTGTGTATAGAGTTGAGTAATCCACATCCCCACAAGCTCTGTTGTTCCTCCACTAGGTGTCTAGGTACACTGTCCATTTCTAACTTTTAATTCTGTCTCTCGCAGGACATGTACTCCTTGTCTGCCATCAGCTCTGTGTATGGAAGGAAAGGATTGAGACTCCCACCTACGCTAGCTGCATATGTCAATGGAGTAGCGGTAAGGATTTTGAAAGCTATCACTTTATCCATCAATCACAGACTAAGAGCGATGAGTTTGTGAATAGTTTAGTTAAATGTTGTCTCCGCCAATGTTAAATCTTGTCTGTTTCCTCTTCTGTAAAGGGTCTGTATTGGGCAATGGCACAGTCACTCAACAAAATATTAGAATATGGATCCTACACTTCTGTAAATTGTGTCCATAGGTTGATGACACTATTGCTCTGCTTATCTTCACTTCCTGACACACCCTTCTTTAAGTACCTTCTAATCCTCTACTCCTCCTTTAACAGAGTCACTCCATGGACTTCGATGACACTTGGCACCCTGCCACTCACCCGTCAGGTGCTGTGCTGCCAGCTCTAATGGCTGCCTCCCAGATGTTGCCAGTGAGCTTCCGACCCAGCGGCTCAGACTTCCTTTTGGCATTCAATGTTGGCATCGAGGTGCAAGGAAGACTCATGCGTTTCTCCAATGAAGCCAGCAATATCCCTAAAAGGTTTGTATGATGCCCACAAAAGGCAGAATTATTCTATGGCCAACACACAATACCCATAAATGGCTCCAGTGTTTTCAGAGCATGGCTAAGATGCTGAAAGAGAATAGAAATATTCCATGTGTCATATGTGAGATCCATACAGAGAGAGAATGTTATGTTGTGTGCCTGATGGGGGCAAAGGGCAGAAATATCTGCAAGAGGAATCTAATGCAAACAAAATCATGCATGTGGATAGCACACAATATAATGTAAACATGGTAACAATTATTTTTCCGTTCACTGTAACTAGATTATTTGTTTGTGTCAAATGCTTGATTAGATCCTAGCCTATTTTTCTACGTTTCCTCGTACTACACGATAGCATTAATGTATGACATGCTTTAAGTATTTTACCATAATTCACACTTATTGATAGCGTTACCCCTCTTTTAATCTATTTTGGTATTATCCTTATTCCATGTCTGACACCGATCTTTTTATTTCCTTCAGGTTCCACCCTCCTTCTGTTGTTGGCACCATGGGCAGTGCTGCTGCTACAGCAAAGCTCCTTTCACTGAATGCAAAACAATGTGCCCATGCGTTAGCGATCGCTGCCTCTCTGGCGGGGGCACCTATGGCCAATGCTGCAACCCTTGCCAAGCCTCTCCATATTGGCAATGCGACCCGCTTTGGGATGGAAGCAGCACTTCTGGCTGCCCGTGGGATGGAAGCTAACCCACTTATCTTAGATGATGTGCCAGGCTGCTCGGGGTTCAGTGCTTTCTATGGTGACTACCAGCCCTCGTCTCTGGCAATGCCAGATCAAGATTACAGCTTTCTCTTGGAGAAGCAAGACATCGCCTTCAAGAGGTTTCCAGCTCACTTGGGCATGCACTGGGTGGCAGACGCTGCCATCTCAGTCAGAAACAGAGTCACCAATATAGCGGGCTCCTTTAACCCTGCTTCCATCCGCGCTGTTCTTCTGAGGGTCCCAGTCTCCAAGTATATCAACAGGCCCTTCCCAGAGTCTGAGCACGAGGCTCGACACTCCTTCCAGTTCAACGCCTGCACAGCCCTTCTGGATGGCGAGGTGGGCATTTCTTCCTTCAGTGAGGACAGCCTTAGTAGACCAGATCTCATCAACCTGTTGAGGAAGGTGGTAGTGGAGCACCCTGAAGACAATGTGGCCAACTTTGATAAGATGTATGGGGAAGTGGTGCTGCTCCTGGAGAGCGGAGAGATCGTGACTGGCAGATGTGATACCTTCTATGGACACTGGAGGAAGCCTCTCAGCCAAGAATCCCTCCATGAGAAGTTTCTCTCCAATGCTACCCGTGTGCTCCACCAAGACCAGGCACAAGCAATTATTGAGGTGGTGAAGGAGATAGAAAACCTTACAGACTGTTCACAACTGGCATCCTCCCTGCAGTAAATGTGTTAAATGAAAAGTAATTCCTCTCACAATGTGGGAGTAAAACTTTAAATGAACTACCAGGTGCAATCAACTTTATTGTAACTAGTTTTACAAATATTGAAAATGTACTCAAGGAGAGGGACTTTAGCAATACACTGTATAAAACGACGAGAGTCAATCATGTCCTCTCCTATCATGAAAGGTGCTGTTATGTCTCACAGTACAGTGAGGTCCCCTTTCAACCTAAAACAATACAGAAGCATCTGGCTGGCAAGAAACAGTATGCTTACGTTTCCTATAACCTCATTAGTACTTTGCAAGAGCTGTAAAATGCAAGTTGTATTTATTGTTATTTAATTTTTGTTTATTTATTATCCAGTGAAATATCATGTCTTTTTTCCAGTGGCCAAATATAGGAAGAGCGGGCGGGATCTGCCGGTTTACTCTAGTACTGAATTGTCCCTCTGATGCGCTCTCTCATGTGTACTTTTATGTAAAAAAACACAGGACAAAATAGGTCACTCCAAGAACTTTTTATTTCAATCTCTCATGTTTTGTCAGTGAAAAGTATTTTGTGCTTTCTGTGGTTATTTATTTAATTTTGAATAAAGTCTCTGAATTCATTGTACAGTGACTGTAATTTTTGATGTGTGCAGAAGCTGACATTTTAGATGCTAACTTACTGGGTGGCCACGGCTTGATGACAGTGAGACTGGATACTCTCACACACAGACCTTACATATGAAACTCTATTTTTCAGCTGATGCTCAACATGCTGGCCCTCCTACTAGAGTTTTACCATCTTCCCTGTTTTAGGAACTTCCCTTACATGCGCAAATACTCGTATAACAGTCAGAATATACATATTTGGACAAGTACCAAAGAGTGATCCGATCATTGGCACACATTTTAAGTGTTAACATGTTTCATCATACTTTGACAATTTAGAACTGTGCAAGCAGCTGTGTGTTAGGATAGATTATAACAACCACTAAATACATTGGGGAACGAGCATAGGAAACATTAGCTAGTTTGAATATGGCTGGTGTGCACCTTAAACATATCAGAGTTAATGAGGATATTGGATGCGAGTTATTTTCACATTTTGAAATGACTGACATTTTATAGTGTAATTTTTCAGAAGTTTATTTTTTGGAAAATGTCTTGAAAAACATGTATATTGTTAATAAATATTGTGAGCTTTGGTAGATTTTACTATTTTTCACACTGGTATTGTGTTTTTGACAGTGCTTAATTTACAGCAGTGGTTGCAGGTGGCCCACACCAGCATTCATTTTTGGGGAGTCACACTTACTTTTTCCTCAACAAACTTTAACCTATAGCAAGGGAGAGAAAAACACAAGGAGGAAAGAAAGAAGATATGAAAGGCTGAAAAACAGTGACAAAAGAAGGAAAGAGGGATAAAAAAGAACTGCACAAGTGAGATAAAAAGGCAGGAAGTGTCTGGTGGTAGATTAAAGAGATATGATATGGAATCAAAACAAGACAGCCTTGGTATTTAGCACCCCAAACGTCTATAGTTCAGATCAAGGCCTTCGGAAAAAAACGTAGGGCTCTAGCACTTATTCTTATACAAACTAAGCATTGCTTTTTGGGCTTTCTAAATAGTTACTATATTCCATTCAGAATAAACCCAGAATTTTTATGTAACTTCATTATTTTTTGACCCTAAACATTTGAGATGAATTTTATTTTTTAAGCATTTATAGGTAAGGCTGCCCAAATATGCTACAATCACACATACATACAATCATATCAAACCACTGAAGTAGTAGTAAAAACTTTATGCAGCCACGAGGCCATAAAAGATGCTTAACACAAATCATTTAAAACCTATTACAATGTACAGCACAAACATTTAATGGACTCATTGTCGCACATCTTTCCTGATCTAAAAAGGAGCATAAATATAACATGACAGCATTGCAAACAAATTCCTACGTTAAAAACTGTAGAAGTTTGAGGCTCATTTTAGCGGAACAACAAACAAGCGAACGTAAAATTGGGCATAAAAATATTTTCCTGGGGACAGAATAAAAACTACACAAAACATAAAATGTAAACACGATTGCTGGCTAGTGCGGTACAGGGGCAGCACAATTGGGATGGGAACCAACTTCCCTGAGAGGGAGGAGCTACCAAAAAATAGACAAGGTTTAACCTAAAACGTGTTAAATAAAAACGGTGCTCAGGGTTAGGTATCCATTCCAGGTAAAATCCTGATTCAACCGGGAGGGCGATCTCCATGTGGTAGCTCACCGTTGCCATACCTGATTATTTTTTAGAGTGGTTTAAATAACTATAGTAAAAAAAAAAAATTGAGTCAAGGCTTTTGAGTTACTATTAATTTCATTTGGTGAATAAAAAAGCTGTGGCACACCCAAGTCTATGAAAGATTTTCTAACATAGGTGAGCCTGGGGATAGTTTGGCCTTGATCTAAGGTAATACAACCTGAAGGGACAAGACAGGAAACATTTTTGTGGGTTGAGCTCCAGATATGAACCCAAAGTAGAAATAGGGCTAATTTAACTGTACACTCAATGTATGGCAAATTTACCTCAGCATGGGTGATATATTTAGAAGTACACATAGGAACTTCAGTTCTAATATTCTGGAAATAAATGTATTTTCTACAATTTGTAGATGGGTAGAATTTTTATACTCCTACCCCATAGGTGCCCAAAGAGTTACACTTGGCTTTATATAAAGTAATTAGGTCTCTTATTGGTTTGTGTTTGAGCTTTCTGACAAACAAGAAAAGTGCACCAACCACATTACTCATTTTGAGCACCCTTTGAGTCAGTAGCATGTCCCAGTCCAAACTTACATCCATTAGGATCCCTAAGTAACTAAAATGTAGAACTTTTGCAATAGGAATCTCACCCATTATAAATCTGCGTGAGCGAGTATTCCTGGGGCCTCAAGGCATGATAAAAGATTGAGCATGATTAACCTCCAAACCTAAATTGGTCATGAAAGAATTAAAAGCATTCATGAAAAGGTACAACCCATTTGCAGTACGAGACAACAGCACCCTGTTGTCAGCGTACAATAACATTGGCCCAAACCTATCTCCTATTTTAGGCAAATCTTTGACATTTGAATGTAAAACCCCTCCAGGGAGTTAATGTAAAAAAGACACAAAAGAGGGCCAAAATTCACCGCTGTCTCACCCCCTTGGAAACCTTAAAAGTAGAAGTGCAGTCCCCAGATGGGGGTATACCAAACCTGTGCCTAAGTGTCCTAATGCAGGCGTTTTAAAAGTTTAGCGCATTAAAAGTTTGATTATGTCTCTGTCAACCACATCATTGGTCATCAGAGTCCACAAACTACCCTTGTCCACAAGATAAAAAGAACTAGACAAGTCCAAACAGGCCAGGTGCAGAGCACCACCCCTGCCCTTTATGTAATTCCCTATTATCAAGAGCTGGTTGAGTGACCATTTGACCGTGCCCACCTCTTGGCAGATACCATATTGTACCTCTGACAGAAAACTTTTGTCATTTGCCCAATCCTCTATCCTGGAGAATCACCCTACCCAGGATCTTAACAGAAGAGTCCATAAGAGAGATCATACAGTAACATATGGGGTTTCCCCTGTCGCCCTTCTTAAAGGCAGGGACAATGGTGGAAAACCTCCAAGTTTTAGGCAATCCTGCAGGGGGAATGGCCCGGAACAGATTTGTCAATAAGAGGGGCCCACCATGGTAGGTTCTGTTTATAAACATCAATTGGCACCCTGTCCGGGCCAAGGGCCTTCCTGGGTATGCTATTCAAAATAGCAACAGTTACTTCAGATACATCAATATGTGTCATGGTGAAAACACCAGCCGTCCCTTGGTTGGCGGTATAATTTGCCTCGCAAGGAGGATTAGTTAGAAAGCCAGAAACAGCAGAGCTGAAAATCGTGGGGAAGTAAATCAGACACTCCTCTGGCAAAATGTGGCAGGATATTTTAGAGTTACCATCTGCTAAAAAATATGGGTGATTAATTACATTCCAAAATGCCTTCGAGTCTCTAGATTTAGCAGCAAACTGCAGGTCTTCCCATGCCATCTCTCTGATTTCCTTTCTTCTTGCCCAAAGGGATCGACCTGTAAACCCACCTTGCATACCTAATGGCTTCTAAGTCTTTAGGGAACAGCATGAATAATCTGGCAGGAAAGGGTCCCACTGGGAGTGAGATTTATTAGAAAGGTAAAGAGGGGTAATAGAGAACATAGAGCAGGCGTATTATTATTGGTACAGCTTCACTTCGATTAATTTGGGATAGAATGAAAGTATACATTCGGGGTATAACATTACAGTACATGGTTGAGCGAAATAGAGCCATTGCTGAAGAGGTCCACTCTCTTCGCCAAGCCATTCTCCAACTTGAAATGCTACATGCCTTTAAAATGCCTTTAAAAACCCTCAAGGAATGGCAGAGTGACAGGTGGCATTTTTTCAGTTATTAGAAACATGGGGCCCGATGTAGGTAATTCCGATTTACCTACTCCTAAATACTGAATCATACCGATTCGGTATTTAAGAGTAGGTAAATTGGAAGTAGGCAGATGTAGGTAATTTTTCTTTTAAATTACCGATTCTGTAAGATTTGGTATTTACCAATTCGGTAAATACCGAATCGATATTTCCCATTGATTCCTATGGGCCTTGAAGCCCATAGGAATCAATGGGAAATACCGAATTGGTATTTACCGAATCGGTAAATAACGAATCCTGGCAGGGGAAACGGTGTGTCACTTTGACACCCTGTAGCACCCCAATTGCAGGCTTGTGTGCCATGTGTCACACATACATGCCCTAAGGGCATGTCTGTGTGTCACATGACATAGGTGTACATGCACAGATGTGCATGTACACTGGAATTCAGTATTTTACCACCCAATAGGATTGCGTGGTAAATACCGACTCCTAAAGGAACCGTGGCACTCTTTGAAGTGCCAGCTACATCTGGATTTACCGAATCGGTAAATATACCGATTCGGTATTTTACTGATTCTGTAAATTTACAGAATAGGTAAAAATTAGGCCCCCTACATTAGAAAACCCTAATACCGGTCGGTAACGGCCGAATTCGGCCGTTACCGACCAGTATTAGGGCTCCTACATCTAGCCCCAGGTCTTGTCTAGGATGCAGATTGAAAGATCAGGTAGCTGCCAGATACATCAAACATAGAATGCTATAATATGAATATGGGAAAATGGTAGGCAAGTTTTAGCACATCAGATAACAGATTGACGGTCCAAGGGTACAATTCATGTAATCTAGGGTTTGGATGGTAAGGTCTAGACCACCACAACATCTATTTTGGAACAGTTCTCCTATTTTACAGGAAGTTATAATGTTAGCCACTGGTATTAGATCAGGGCGAATGTATGGAATGCATTCAGCAGTGTGATCTACCCCATCTCAGAGAGGATCAGGCTGATGATCGGCAGGCAGAATTTTTCATTTCAGAAATTGAGGCTGCTATAATGGACTTCCCTACTGGCAAGGCAGCCGGTGGAAATTCTATACCTATTGAATTCTACAAAATATTCAAAGATCTAATAGTTGTCGAATTTCTTATGGTCATTCAATTTATTTATGCAGGAGGAGATATTCCAGAAACTTGGAACACAACCAATATCGTGGTATTTCCTAAAAAGGACAAGCCTGCAGAGGACATGAGGGCATATAGTCCCATTTCTCTGATTAATACAGATACAAAATGGTTTGCAAAAATTGTAGCTAACCGTCTTGCTCCTGTAATCTCGTTCTTAGTCTTCCCACAACAGCACAGGTTTGTCAGAGGCAGGGATACTATGAGGCAGTGTCGGCTCACTGAGGGAGTGCTGCGGGGGGGGGACAGGGTGGGGGGATAGGCGTGTTGGTAACTCGGCGACAAAGCGCTCACAAGGTAAATTGATTTATTTATTTAATAACTTACCGTAGTCCTGTCCATCGTATGTCGGACTCCACTACTCCACCAACCATCCACCCCGCCGCCCCAATGCCGCACAGCACTCCCTCCGGGAGCCACCACTGCTACCAGGCATACTAACACTGCAATTGCGACTTTTCATGTTGCTGGGAAATCTAACATCAACATGGGTATGATCAAATTTGAGGAGGCCTACGCGGAGAGGATAGGGGTGGTGCAGAGATTTGGGATGACATGGGAGGGCTATGCTGTAACAACGCATGCAAATTATACTATGTAATTTATTTAAAGGATATTTTGTATAAACTTAACATCAGCGATTATTAACCTCTGTATGGTACAGTAACAGTTAAAAGGAGGGTAAACCCCAGGAGGGAGCTTAGGATCCAGAATCAAACTAATTATGAAGTACCACTTTTCGAAGGAAAGACTGTAATCATATATCATCATGGTAGGGGTCACATGTTATCACTGAGCTGCTATTTAGAATGCTGGTATTGCATACCATGTGTGTTTCTCACTTATTATTATTATTATTTTTTTTTTTTACATTGTTATGTCATATGTATTTTTGAGTGTTTGCAGTTTTTTCTCACTTGTGTCTTTTCTGGGTGTAGGGTATGAGATGGTGTGTGCTCATTGATGATGTGTTCTTTGTTTTATGACTACTATGACTGTACACTAGATTTTCAATTTTTTTTGTTCATGTTTTGTTAAGTTTGTTTTGGGTTCAAAGATACCCTACATTGTCATGGATTTAGGGATACCCAGAGTTTGCGCGAGAGCGTTTTAGGGTTTAAGGTTACCCTAAATTGTCGTGGGTTAGTATTACCTTTAATATATTCTTTTTGGGTTTATAGTTTCTCAAAGGAAATTTTTAGTGTGTTCTGTGTTAAGGGTTACCCAGGTTTCATTTAAGTCTTTGGTCTGTGTGTTATAGATACACACGTTGAGCATTTTTTTTTTCGGACTGTGTGTTACGGGTGCACACATAGGAAGTTTACCTTTTGTGTAACTTCTCCTATTTTGTTTTGCTGTTACCCTGTATGTGGTTATGCCTCAAGTAGGTGTTTGGGGCTGTGCATTTTAGTTGCGCATGTGGAATTCAAAGATTCTCACGATATATTTGCTTTGGTTTAAGCAGACCATCATATGTTTGCTTTGGGTTAAGGGATACCCATATTGGTTTTTAGAGTGTTTTGGGGGTTTTATTACCCTGTCTTAGTTTTGGCTGTGTCTTATTCCATTTCTTTTGGGTACACCTGGTTCTTTCTTTGGTTTGTGCAGTTGTGGGTTGTAGATCCCTCTTCTGCCACTGTTGTGTGCCTTAGTTTATGGTGCATTTGGCTACTCATGATTTTGCCCATAGTTTGGGACGTGAGTTTTGTGGATAGTTTCCACTCGTTTTGAAGTATGTTTTAATTAACTTGCCTTCTTTTTGTTTGTGATCTTTATGAAAGGAAGATGGGTGTAGTATTTGAGTTCTCATCCATCTTCGGTTGTCCTCATTTGTATGTTTGGCAACTTTCATGCATTTGTTGTTGTGATCACTTTAGCATGGGGATGATGTATCATTTTTCTTATTATTGCATCCTCTTTTGTCGGAACGTGTGTTTTATCATCTTCACATGTGTTGTTTGTTTTCCATCATTATAAAGGGTGGGATGTGTTGTAATGTACCTTTACTTAATACACCCTCCCTACAGAGGTTCTCTCCCTGCTGCTCAGCCAGTGATGACGTCAGATGGAATGTTGATTGTCTTGGTTTGGAAGAGTATGTCAGTTGGTGTGGATGGGCTGAGCAGTGGAGAGCCTGCTCCTGGTGGGGCACTCTTATGGATCTAACTACATCTGGTCATCTGTAACTATGAAGACATCTTAAGAATAAAGTAGAGATCTTATTATCTACTTCACCTGGTCTATGCTTCTTTCATCATTTTAACATGGACCCAGTCCTGAACCTTTGGAACCTTTGGAAGTGGGCCTTGGGTGTTTCCTGCGGCAGAACCCATGCATCTTCTGTTGAAACGGTGCATCACCGCTGCTGCACAGATCAGATCTAGCCCATTGCCTCTGTTGCTTCGATCAGAGCCCGTGCATCTCCTCTGTTGTATGGCTCAGTACCAATGCATCGCTGCTGTTGCAAAGACCAGAACCAGCACATCACCTCTTCTACATAGATCGGACTCAATGCATTGCCTTTGGAACCTCCCCTGTGCAATGCTCCTCCCAGTGCAAGGTCTTTGCATGCCTGATAATAGCCGCCTTGACGACGAACCTTTGCATCGCAGCTCACCGTTCATCAGAGCAGAACTATCGCCGCTACTGGGTGGATCAGAACCGGCGCATCGCCCCGCTATGTGGATTAGGACCTGCAAAATGTCACCGCTGCATGGATCGGCAACCAGGATTAAGGTACTTTTGTTCAGCGTGCTTTACAAGGTCCCTGTATCCAGCCAGTGCTCCATCGCAACAACCTTTCAACAAGCCCATAGCAGTTAAGTAGCTTGACATGAAGTTTGCACCTCTGTCAGAGACAACCTCCTTAGGGAAGCCCACTCTGGAGAACACTCCAACTAGGGCCCTTGCCACTACAGGTGCTGTAGTGGTCCTAAGTGGAATAGCTTCAGGATACCTGGTGGCATGATCCACTACCACCAGTATAAACTTGTGCCCTGATGCTGTCTGGGGTTCCATTGGACCAACAATGTCAATCCCCACTCTTTCAAAGGGCACCCCCACCACAGGCATTGGTATAAGGGGGGCCTTTGTTGTGCCACCTGACTTACCACTGGCTTGGCAAGTGACACAGGAGCGACAAAACTCCTTGGTATCCTCATTCATGTGAGGCCAGTGAAAGTGTGAGACAAGCCTGCCCCAAGTCTTTGTCTGGCCTAAGTGACCTGCTAAGGGAATCTCATTGGCCAAGGTAAGGAGGAAACCTCTCTGAGACAAGGGTACAACCAGCCTCCTGGTCATGCCAGGCTTGGGGTCTCTTGCCTCAGTGTACAGGAGTCCATCTTCCCAGTATACCTTGTGGGTACCTGTGGCGTTCCCAGCAGCCTCAGCAGCAGCCTGCTGTCTGAGGGGTTCAAGAGAAGGGCAGTCTAACTGGTCCTTCCCCAGGTCTTCCCTTGAGGGTCCCCCTGAACCCAAGAATTCAACTTGATCAAGTTCAAACTCTCTAGGCTCAGTTTCCCTCAATTCCTGTAGGTCAGCCTCCTCTGAGACTTGATCCACAACCTGGGGCAAGGGGGAAGGCACAGCCTTAACCCTACTGCTCTTTTTCTTGGAAGGTGTCTGGTCCATTGTTCCAGGATCCAGCACCTGTTCAGTGGGGCATTTTCTGGCCTGTGACCTAGTCACAGCAAACACATGTGCTGGCAAACCTAACATTTCCATGTGAGTCCTCTGCTCCACTTCTGACCATTGTGATGACTCCAAATCATTGCCCAACAAACAATCCACTGGGAGGTCTGAACTAACTACAACCTTCTTTTGGCCAGTTACCCCTCCCCAGGAGAAAGCTACAATTGCCATACTGTGATTGGTAGTGACATTGCTTGCATTGGGCACCAGGAAATCTGTACCTGGCATGATCTGTCCAGGGTCCACAAAGTTAGGTGTCACCATGGTGACACTGGCACAAGTGTCCCTATAGGCCTGAGCCATTTTTCCATTAATGAAAGGTGTCTGTCTGTATTTGCCCAAAGTATTGGGACTTATATCAGGGGACATATCCACATCCCCTGTACAAACAAGGACAGCCTGAGTGAGTGTGCCAACTAAGTTGTCACTCCCCTCAGAACCCAGGGTTAACCCCACTAAACCCTTGGGAGGTGCACTACCACTGCTGACTGTACTAGGGGGCACAGGTGCCTTAGGGGCTGCAGTGGCAGGAGTCTGCCCTCCTCCTTTCTTGGTGCACTCACTAAACCAGTGAGTTTTACTTTTGCAGTATTGGCACCACCTTTTAGATTGGCCTTCTTGGTTTTTCTTCTTCTGGGGAGCCTGACCCCCACCCTCTTTGGGTTGTTGGGGACCTGTCGAAGACTTCTGGTCATTTTGTTCCCCCTTAGAATCTTTACCCTTCTGGTCTGCTTTCTTCTGACCACCTTGATTCTGGCCCTGGTTCTGCTTAACTCTTGTTCTGACCCATCTGTCTGCCTTCTTTCCCAATTCTTGGGGAGAGGTCAGATCTGAGTCAACAAGATGCTGATGCAACAACTGGTTCTGACAATTGTTTAAAATTTGTTCTCTCATGATCAAATTATACAATCCTGTGTAATCAGTAACCTTACTGCCCAGCAACCAGCCCTCCAAAGCCTTAGTGGCACAATCTACAAAATCAGACCAATCTTGAGACTGAGTTTTCTGGGTATCCCTGAACAGCAACCTGTACTGCTCAGTGGTTAGGCCAAACCCATAAATCAGTGTACTTTTCAAGATTTGGTAATTGTTAGCATCCTCCACTCTAGTAGTGAGGAGCTTGTCTCTACCTTTACCTTCAAAGGAGAGCCACAAGATAGCTGCCCACTGACTCTGGGGAACACCCTGCACAGTGCAGGCCCTCTCCAAAGCAGTAATCCATTTGTGGATGTCATCCCCTTGTTTAAAGGGGGGCACTATCTTACCCAGGTGCTTTGTATCAAAACTCCTTTCCCTATTGCTAAGTATAATGCTGCCACCAGTGGGGACTACCCCACTCAACTGTTGCTCTCTAGCAAAGGCAAGCCTCTCTTTGGCCAGGGCAAGTTCTTCCCTTTCAATCCTCAGATTGACTGCCCTTTCTTTAGCTTCATACACTCTTCTCTGAGGGGAAGTCATCCCTCTGTGAGAAGAGCTTTGAGAGCCATTGGTTTGAATAGATCTGCCAGAGCCTCTTGATAGAGATCTAGCTCGTCCATTCCCAATGTTAAGCTGACCTGAGAGTGGCCCCAGGGTTCCCCCAGTACCAATCTCATGCCTGCTTAAGTTGGACCTGGTTAGTCTGCTGACTTCTACCTGTCCCTTATCTGCCTCATCCCCAGAGGGCTCCTCATCCTCCTCCCCCTCTTCAGTCTCAGCTAAGAGGTGGATTAGGTCAGGGTCTCCTCTGGTTCCCTCAAGGGGAGGCATGCTTCCATCTGGATTAGAAGAGCTAAGAAGTTTCTCAGCTTTTCTGGCATCATAAGTCTCTAAGAGACCAATCAGAAAGGAAGTTGTGGGGTTAGACCCCTGCTTTATCGTCCTAGAGGTACATACCTGTCGTAACTCATGGAAGCTAAGCACAGTATATCTGGAAGGGAGGACCTGTGGAGGGTCCACTGACACAAGGGGAGACTCAGAGTTTCCTCCTTTGTCTGACATACTGTTTCTAGTGTGGTGTAAGTGATGCACCTACCTACACTATGTGTTTGCCTACTGATCCCTTGCTAAGAGTTGCAGCCAAGGTGTGCTAAGCCTTGAGGAGCTGCAACAGCTGGTTCAGTAGAACTCAGAGTATTCTAAGCTAAGTTATATGTACCTAACAGTACTTATGTGATCTTTCAACAAGATATTCTTAGGATACGTGTGGTAAAACAACAGCAAACTCAAATCCCAACCGCTGCTCACCAATGTGAGAAGGTGGCCTGATATGCAGTGCTCACTATTCTAGTGAACACTATGTATCAGTCCAGCAACCCTTATTGATGATTGGTTGTAAGTCAACCTTATAGACCAGCTATCCTAGTAGCATGGATACGAGCAGTCTAAGGCTAAAGACTCGAGAGGGCGTGTTAAGCCAGCTGTTATACCACACATATACCCCTTGAATACCCAGTGAAAGGACACCACACAAGTGTTATGAAAATAAACAAGATATTTATTTAAGAATCACAACAGCCCTGTACTCTTTATGAGGACAGGGTACTAAGCACAAAACAAAACTCTTATGAAAATACTTAAGTTAGCACAGTATATACAAATGCCCGAGGGGCACGGAAAACCATATACTCTGAAAGTGGAATGCGAAATTACTAGCAGGTAAGTACAGTACTAATAGGCTTAGGAATCGCTAGGACTTGACTATAGAATCTTCAGATTACTTCTAGGAGGCCTAGGGGACTCGGGTGCAGAGTGTGCACTCTCACGCGTGATGCGGGACAAAGTCTATGGTAGCTAGTAATGACAAAGTTAGTGTTCTCGGGCGAACCCGACCTGGTAGGAGGAAAACGAAAGTGGATCCTGACCCTTGGATAGTGAGGCTATGCTGCGGCACCGAAATGCCGAAGTTACCTAGCCCAGGGGCTGCAGCTGCATATGTCTCAAAAGACGTCGGGAATCCTTTTAGACGGACCAGGAGCCTGGAAGAAAGAAGTTGCTGGCAGGCGACCAGTGAAGGAAGTTCGATGGATCCAAGCCTGGATCGAAGGAAGATGACACCTGAAAGCAGAGGGGACCAAGTTCAAGACTACTAGCCAGTAGTCAGGTGGCACCAGGAGGGCACCGGATGGTAGTCACCTCGACTAGGTGAGTGGGTGACGCTGTGCTCGCAGATCTCACGGACCAGGAGGCGTTGTCGGTGACCAGGATGGAGGAGCGAGCTGTCCCACGATGGATGAAGCTGTCGGCGTCGCTGGACCCAGGATTGGGCAACAAAGCCTTGGCAAATTCAAGCCCACGCGGTGGACTCAAAATGGCGTCTGGAGTGGACCAGGAGGGTCCGGGGTGCCTCTCTTGAAGAAGGAAGCAAGGGCCAGTCTGGAGCAACCAGACCAGCAGCAGTGATGTCGTCGGGCGTCGTGAAGAAGGCCACAAGCCAGCCGGCTAGTAGCCACACAGCGCGGTGAGCACGCAAAAGCAGAAGGGCCCCACGCAGATCGTGGAGATGCTGGAGGGCTGATCTTCGGTGCTGGAGCTGCTCAGGGTTGGGGCTTCTCGGACCCCAAAGCACTCACCAGTGGAGCACACGGTGGGCTTGTTGCAAAGAAGTCATGCAGTCTTGGCGATCGTCGGTCCCTCGAGGTCTCGTCGCACTCACGGTTCTCAGCTTTGCTGTAGAGGTGAGTAGAGGTCAGAGGTGCCAGGGAAGCCGGGTCTCGTCGAGCTGGGTCGTCGGATTCGTGAAGAAGGACTTGCAGCAGACCGCAGTGTTCTTAGGATGGTGCCCGCTTGATGCAGGGTGACTACTCCTTAGCCACAAGGGAGAATCTTGAAGAAGGAAATCTTGATGTCTTTCGCAGAAAGTCGTGTCTTGATTCCAAAGATGATCTAATTTGAACAGGGGGCCCGCTCCTATCTTTATACTAAAAAAGGGGGCTGACCCGGTGACTAGGTCCTGCCTATGGGTGGGACTAGGAGGGGGGTGGTTACACCCCTCTGCCATGCCGGACTTCCCCAGGCCAGGGGCTGGGGTGCCCCTGGAACTGGTTCAGACTGGCCTATGCGTAGTGAGCACCGGGGTGCCACTCAGCAGTCACCTTCCTGAAAAGCCCTGCCTACCCAGGATACACAAAACCATGCTAGCACCGCCCCTGACAGGAAACCCTTTGTCCAGGCTCCCCTCGCTGGAAGGACTCCCAGCTGCAGGGGGTCAGACTCGTGTCTGTGGTGGCAGCATCCATTTTGTGGAGCTGAGGCTTTGTTTAACTTTAACCGGGGTTCACAGTTACATACATGTCGTGTCCCTCTAGAAGGGTGGAATGCTAACCCCGTCGCCAGAATTGGCGAGGGGTTAGTATTCCAATTCGTATGACACCTTACTCGACATGTTTTGATAAAGCAATACCAAAGATAGCATTTAACCGCGAGGATTATAATGCACTTAAGAGTATATGGTATGCGATATCATGGAACAGCTATTAGGACTTGATTCCGCAAGCTGCAGACAGGCTCAGCTCATGCCAGAGCACCATCTCACACGATTCCAAGCACTCTGCCTTCAGGATTGTTAAGGCCTGCCATAGGAGTGACTGATAGGAATCTGTGTGTCCATTTTAGGGTTAGATATAGGTATACTATATCTACAGCAAAGGGTGATTACACGACTTTGCCCCAGCTGTCATGCAGCCAGTTGTGTCAAATTTAGGAGGCCAGCCAGGGGTGGCATAATACATGCTTCAGCCCCTGGTAGGCCCTGGGTACACCTATGCCCTGAGTTACAGGGTCTGATGAGGTGGCCCAGTACCAATTGTTAAATGCACCTAGGGTACACGTTGTAATTTAGAGAGAGAACAGCCAGGCTGTGGGTCTGATTGGCAGGCCCACAGCCAGAGAAAGTCGTAAACCAGTGAAACAAAAGCAAAAAATCTGGGTGATCATAGGATTGCAGACCCTACTCTCCTACATCGCAGTCCCGGACTCTGGAATCCAACGGCGGTAGTCTAAGAGTCTCACCCCAAGAGTCACTAGCACATCACACGGAGTGAGGGCAGCAGGGGCACTTCTGAATGGAAATCGTTCCTGGGAACAAGGCAAGCTCACAAGTGCGACTGCGAGCGGCCCCCGGCGGAGCGGGGGCCGCGAGTCGCTGATGTAGGAGCCTGGATCAGCTGGGAGGAGTCCGGGAAGAGGCAACAGGTGCGCGTGATGTGGTGAGCGCAGGGACCTGTGGGCCTCGCAGTCCCGGACTCTGGAATCCAACGGCGGTAGTCTAAGAGTCTCACCCCAAGAGTCACTAGCACATCACACGGAGGGAGGGCAGCAGGGGCACTTCTGAATGGAAATCGTTCCTGGGAACAAGGCAAGCTCACAAGTGCGACTTCAAGCGGCCCCCGCAGAGCGGGGGCCACGAGTCGCTGATGTAGGAGCCTGGATCAGCTGGGAGGAGTCCGGGAAGAGGCAACAGGTGCGCGTGATGTGGTGAGCGCAGGGACCTGTGGGCCTCGCAGTCCCGGACTCTGGAATCCAACGGCGGTAGTCTAAGAGTCTCACCCCAAGAGTCACTAACACATCACACGGAGTGAGGGCAGCAGGGGCACTTCTGAATGGAAATCGTTCCTGGGAACAAGGCAAGCTCACAAGTGCGACTTCGAGCGGCTCCCGCAGAGCGGGGGCCGCGAGTCGCTGATGTAGGAGCCTGGATCAGCTGGGAGGAGTCCGGGAAGAGGCAACAGGTGCGCGTGATGTGGTGAGCGCAGGGACCTGTGGGCCTCGCAGTCTCGGACTCTGGAATCCAACGGCGGTAGTCTAAGAGTCTCACCCCAAGAGTCACTAGCACATCACACGGAGTGAGGGCAGCAGGGGCACTTCTGAATGGAAATCGTTCCTGGGAACAAGGCAAGCTCACAAGTGCAACTGCGAGCGGCACAGAACAACATGCTCCAAACTGAACTCCAGTCTTACCTCTGAAATATCTTCTGACACTCTGTCTGATCACTCTCCCCCACTTACTACCAAAGAGGGTCACCCTGAGGTACAAGAGCCATCATTAAGAGCAATCGTATTGTCTCTTCAGGCCCAGTGTGCAGAGGCTCAGGTATATTACACTTAGGCGAGGGCAGACAATCTGAAAATGTAACAATCTCTGGATGACGTCTCAGGGCACATCACAAATCTTACAATGTAGCTCACAGAGCAGCAGGAGAGAGTGGCTCACAAAAGGAGACAGTGACTGCAAGCAAGGCTATTGGAAATCATGATGATAAGCTAAAACTCCTCCTATTTAAAATTGAAGATATGGAAAACTGTCAGAGGAGAAACAATGTCAGGATTTTTAGGATACCAGAGGGAAAAGAGGTCTTTGATTCTTGGCAATATATGGTGCAATTGTTCAGGAGGGCCTTCCCTGATCAGATGGACTGGGACTCTCAAATTCAGCTTGCCCATTGTCTCCGCCTCAATCATAATTCCTTAATGCTTAATGCTAGCACAGCTCAGCCTCGCCCAATGCTAATATATGTTGGAAATTTCCTTTTGAGGCAGGCAATCTCCCTTAAAGAATGGCCAACAACCCTATGTCAATTCTTGCCCAGTCTGACTTCTGCAGATCTACAATGGACTGTAGATGTAAGCTGCACCAACTCATTGAGCCATTGAAGGCTGTGGGGGCACAAGTTTTCTTGCAGGAGCCAGCTCACTCAAAATTATTAAGGAAGGACGTCCCAGATGTGCTTCTCTGAGACAGTAAATACGACGCATCCATGGTGTTGCAAGGAGGGTGCAGTGGAAAGTGTTGCATTGCTGATTTATCGCAGCGATGCAACACTTTTCATAAATGAGAGTCAGAGGTCTTATGGCTAAGATTAATTGTATGTGCTGGAACGTGTCAGGGATCAATGCGCGGAGCAAGCGACAATTAGTTCGGGAGGAGATCAGATTGCATAAACCCGAATTGGTGGCTCTGACGAGACCCATCTGGTATACAAGGATAGGTCTTTACTTAAGAAGTTGGGATATGATATAGTCGCCTGAACATGGCAAACTGTCTTGATCCGTGGGGTGGCTGTGCTTTCTGCTAAGAACTATCAAGGTCAAGTATTAAAAACTGTGGTCGACCCCAGGGGAAGGTGGGCACTTGTATAATGAATACTACATTCAATAAAATTTGTGTTATGAGTGGTTTACGGGCCCAATACTGATGATCCAGAAATGCTGGATATGCTATACCTGGAAATAGTGGTTTGTGCTGAAGAATTGATTGTAATGGATGATTTTAATTGTGAATTGAGCAACAACCGCCCAACCACCCTGCACAAGCCTAGAACTAGGGCTTCCCTCAAAGATCTGATCCAGCTACATGGGCTTGGCGATGTGAGGCAGACTCTCTATCCAAGGGAGTCCTGTTATACTTATTATTCATGTCCGCATATGCACTACTCTAGGATCAATATGGTCTTTATTAAGCGGTCTTTGCTGGATAGGATGGAAATGAATGTATGCGCCAGGGTTGTGTCAGATCACAACCCGATTGTGTTTTCATAAGAACAACTGTTCCAAGTTCTCCTTTCATTGCCATCTGCTGGCTAATAACGAGTATAGAACGCATGTTTCAGGGTTACTCAGGGAGTTTCTTTCTAATATTATTGGTACAGCTTCACTTCGATTAATTTGGGATAAAATGAAAGCATACATTCGGGGTATAACATTACAGTACATAGGTGAGCAAAATAGAGCCATTGCTGAAGAGGCCCACTCTCTTCGCTAAGCCTTTCTCCAACTTGAAATGCTACATGCCTTTAAAATCACTCAAGGAATGGCAGAGTGACAGGTGGCATTTTTTCAGTTATTAGAAACATGGTCTTGTCTAGGATGCAGATTGAAAGATCAGGTAGCTGCCAGATACATCAAACATAGAATGCTATAATATGAATATGGGGAAATAGTAGGCAAGTTTTAGCACATCAGATAACAGATTGACGGTCCAAGGGTACAATTCATGTAATCTAGGGTTTGGATGGTAAGGTCTAGACCACCACTACATATATTTTGGAACAGTTCTCCTATTTTACAGGAAGTTATAATGTCAGCCACCGGTATTAGATCAGGGCGAATGTATGGAATGCATTCAGCAGTGTGATCTACCCCATCTCAGAGAGGATCAGGCTGATGATCTGCAGGCAGAATTTTTCATTTCAGAAATTGAAGCTGCTATAATGGACTTCCCTACTGGCAAGGCAGCCGGTGGAAATTCTATACCTATTGAATTCTACACGATATTCAAAGATCAAATAGTTGTTGAATTTCTTATGGTCATTCAATTTATCTATGTAGGAGGAGCTATTCCAGAAACTTGGAACACAACCAATATCGTGGTATTTCTTAAAAAGGACAAGCCTGCAGAGGACATGAGGTCATATAGTCCCATTTCTCTGATTAATACAGATACAAAATGGTTTGCCAAATTTGTAGCTTACCGTCTTGCTCCTGTAATCTCGTTCTTAGTCTCCCCACTACAACACAGGTTTGTCCGAGGCAGGGATACTACCAAGCAGTGTCGGCTCACAGAGGGAGTGCTGCGGGTGGTGGGGCGGGGAGGGGGTGGGACAGGGTGGGGGGATAGGGGTGTCGGTAACTCGGCAATGAAGCGCGCACAAGGTAAATTGTTTTATTTATTTAAAAACTTACCGTAGTCCTGTCCATCGTATGTCGGACTCCACTACTCCACCAACCATGCCCCTCCCAATCCCAACGCCCCACAGCACTCCCTCGGTGAGCCACCACTGCTACCAGGCATACTAACACTGCAATTGTGACTTTTCATGTTGCTGGGATATCTAACATCAACATGGGAATGATCAAATTTGAGGAGGCCTACGCGAAGAGGATAGGGGTGGTGCATAGATTTGGGATGACATGGGAGACTATGATGTAACAACGCATGCAAATTATACTATGTAATTTATTTAAAGGATATTTTGTATAAACTTAACATCAGCGATTATTAACCTCTGTATGGTACAGTAACAGTTAAAAAGAGGGTAAACCCCAGGAGGGAGCTTAGGATCCAGAATCAAACTAATTATGAAGTACCACTTTTCGAAGGAAAGACTGTAATCATATAGGTCATCATGGTAGGGGTCACATGTTATCACTGAGCTGCTATTTAGAATGCTGGTATCGCATACCATGTAAAATGGGATATAAATTTGCGCTTTTTATTAGTGTACATTATAAATATGAGACTCAATATTTTGTAGGTTTTATCTTTCTTTTTCTGTATATCTTGTGTATCATAGTTATCATGTACAAATGGATTATGAAATTTGTTCTACTTATTGTCTATTTATAATATGAGTTTGGAGAGTTTGCAAATTTGTCTGCTTTATGTACCTCGATTAACATGTCTTCTATGTGTTTTACGCTCAATATAAAATTTCAAAATTACTTAAAAAAAACATGGGTATTATCCTACTAGACACAGAGAAGGCTTTTGATCGTGGTTCGTGAGGTTGTATGTGGGCTAAACTGCATGCCTTATGTATAGGCGATAGATTAATCAAACTGACTCCGGCTCTATATAAGGCCCTATGGGCTGGGGTAGCCCGTCCATGGACATACTCAAATCTATTCCCATTCACGAGGTACACGACAGGGGTACCTGCTCTTCCCCCTTTTATTTGCCTTATATATAGAGCCCTATTCACAGTCGCTCCTTAAGAATGCAGTCATCCAACCTCTGTTTCTTGGTGGTCAACTATTGATGATGGGATCTTCTAATCCATTAACAGCGATCAGACAGATTGCCCATGAGGCTACCAGGTTTGGCAAGTTCTCGGGATACAAACCTAACTTATCTAACACTCAGGCTCCTACTCCAGCGGTAGCTGCTTTGGTGGTCTATCTAGGCATTAGACTATGCTCTGAGGTTTTTAGTATTATCAAATTGAACTACAAACCTCTTGTATCTGCAGTAATTTAGAAACTAAATTTGTGAAATAAGCCACTACTTACCATTGTTGGACGAGTCAATATCATAAAAATTAATATCCTTCCAAAATGTCTTTATTTGTTTAGGGCAATCACATTTATTATTATTATTGAGTTTTATATAGCGCGTGGTTACCCTTGGGCATCCCAGCATTGAGGGTTCCTGACTCTTTCTTTAGAGGCCAGGAGAGCGATATTGGAAGTTTCATATGAGGTTACAGGCATGCATAGCGAGCCATTGGATTAATGAAACTCCCCTATTAGAAAGGAGGGCTCTCACTCCCAGATTTTAAGCTCTATTTCTGGGCAGCATTTACTGGCCGCCTGCGCGGCTTATTAACCTCAGATAATTCAGATTCATCATCCTTTGGCTACCAGGTAGCTTTCGGTCTGAGCTCAGTTTTTTTTTCTATCGGTTTGGGGACCCCAACTACTACATCAGAGAACACTTCAAAGTATTAAGGGATATTATCTGTATTTGAAAGGAGATCTGTGAAAAATATTCAAATGCTTTTATAAATAAGGATACGCCAATATGGGACAATCCTACTTTCCCCTCCATTTTTCAGGACTCAACCTGTAGGGTCTGAGCACGTTGCCGGGTTGTAACAATGGGTCAGCTGTTTGACCTAAATGGCTTTCGGTCTGTCTAAGGATTGCAAGACTCCTATAAGCTCCCTCGACATTCTTTCTTTAAATACTTGCAAATCAGGGACTATATTCAGACAAGCTGTGAATACACGCTTGATATTGAAGGCTCAGAGCTCTTGTTGTACTATTTTAAACCTGGTGTGAAACCCTCAACCAGTATGACCTATCACTGGCTCTCTCCTCTTGTTACAGAGGATACATCGTTATTAGCTGCTAAGTGGAGTAGGCTCCTCTCATCCAATGTTTCAGAGATTCAGATGGCTTTAGAACTATCAGACCGTTCTGTACACTCTGCTAATCTAAAGCTACAACAGTTGAGTACTATATGCCTCCTATAATATACTTCGGATAAAATGTCTAGATGGGGAACAAATGCTACTACTGATAAAACTAGATGTCCTGAGTGTAATCTCTTGGCCGTAGATATTGTGCACGTGGCCTTCTGCCCCTGCTTACAAAAATTATGGGAGGGGTTGATGAAATTTATGTCCTCAGGTATGGGACATCCAGTCCTATTATCTATTAACCACATCAATGCTACAGCAATTCTCCCTCTGTGCTGAGAAGTCTTTGATTTCCATTATTTATGACGAGCTGAGCTCGCCATGAGCACACAAGCAGTGTACTGCATGACGAGCTGAGCTCGTCATGAGCATGGCAGGGGTTAAAGAGAGAATGATGGGGGTTAAATATGAGTACGAGGCAGGCACTCAGGGAATAATACCAATTATGCTTGTGTATGCATTAGGAGGTCCTGGGTTTCAACGGACTTAGAAGCACACAATGGTTCAGCAAAATTTTGATCTCTTCTCAAACCTCACTACCTTGTTGCTGATTATGCTCACTTACATCCACCTCACCCCTGCATGCTCTACTTTCACCTCTTCTCTTGCCCAGCCTATTACTTACTCTTCCTGCTTTAACCCCCTTTGATATCCACTTTACCCTGCATTATTTCCTGTTCACTTATCTCTCACCAAGCAACTCATTTTCTCTCTTTGATTCTGCCACTCTCACACCCATCTTTCCCCCAATGCTCTACTTCTTTCCTTTCATCATCTCACCCAGCCTCTCACCTTCTGTTGTCTCAACTTGTCTGCTGGTTATACCCCCCTTTACACATTTATCTCCCTTTTCCCCAGTCTCTTCTTGCTGATTCTGCCTCTATTACATCCACACCTTCCCTTCATATGTTTCTCTTTGCCACTCTTCTCCTCCTAGCCTCTTACTTTATTTCAGCTGTTCTCACCCTTCATATCCATCTCTCCTATTCCAGACTCACACTCTCAAAATGCTTTTAAAATGTTTGCATGGATTCTGCCCTTCCTAACATTACCCTGTGGCACTGAAAAACTGAGTCAGGGGCCTGGCTCTGCTCAGCTCAGGATCCTCTTAAAACCATGAGCCCAAATTGAGTTGAGGTTTTCACAGGAGGCGGCATGGCCTAGTGGCTACAACTGCCCACCATGAATCTTGGGGAGCCAGGCTAAATGGGTCTTGTAACTCTGACGTTTTTGAATAGCAGTGTGAGGCCCCTTTGTTGTGAGCAGGAGTAGGGCGACGTACAGCTGCCCACCCTGCCCATGACTAGCGCCGGCCCTGAGTACAGCATCCTCCCTCACTCCAGGAAAGGCTTTTCAATACCATGGTTCCCATTCTTAGATGTCCTCCCTTCAAGTGTAAAATGAGTAATAAAATTCAAGTTCAATTGTTTAAGTTCCTGTCTTCAAGGGGTATAAAAGACTCCAAGAGTTTTCCAGCCTGTGACACAACATAGTCAAAGTGTTTTCAAGCAGGTTCTTCGTCCCTCAAGTCTTGAATTTTGTCTGATGTGTTCTTGTAGTTCTGGTACCTTGCCCTATTCTTCAGACCTCATTCTACCTCATCTTTCTTGAGCCTTTTTCGAAACTTGGATTTGAATTCTGCTTTCTTCGTCAGAAGATTGACATTCAGGAGAGTTTTTTTTCTGCCATTTAGCTTACTTTGCAGACATCTACTCCTTTCATGCGGGGCGCTGTGTGCAAGGTTATAGTGACTACCAGAAGGCCTGACCAAGCAACCACAAACATAATAAAGTTCAGCACTCAACAGTTTGTTACAACCTATGTTATAATTATTGAGTGAACCTCTAGGGTAAAATATCTCCAACCAGAAAAGGTTACGTACTGGAGATGTTTTTCAGTACTATTTAGAGATATGAAAGTTCCCTACATTTCTAGTGTTATCAGGTGCGGCCAGTGTAGGTAAGATCGATGGGGTGGGGTGGGGAGAGTTGACAGATGTCAATGATGTAAATTTAAATTAAAAAAATGAAAACCACTTACCTTGTGCTCGCTGCACCGCCAACTCACCCCACTTCCTGCCCCACTGCTCTTACCTGCACGGGCCACAACTGAGTCTATTGGCCCACCCACCACATGAGATCAAAAGATGTTGGACTTTATGAATGTCTTGTAACATTTCATAAAAAACATTGCAGGTTTTCCTCAAAATTAGTTTCTTGACCATCTGAAAATTATTGCAAATACCAATCGATCTGTGGAACACACAATAAAAAAGAAGGGATCCCTCTAACATCTGCAATGGAGAAAAGCTGCCTGAGGCAAACCACACATGTGTAACCTATTGCAGAATATTCTAGTATCAATTACATGACTAAGTTATCAATTACATATAGGCAGGTGCATCAAGAAGACCATGGGAAAGGGTGCAGAAGACCTCAGAAAAGTAACAAATCTACTACAGTTTTAGGTGAGAATGCGAAATTCTAAAATCCTCACTTTGGGTACCAAGTTGCTTCATATCTTGCCTCAGAGACATGCACATTTGGTGATCAGAGTTAGCATGACCAGAAAAAATCAAAGTTACAGGGCAACTACAGCTGAGCATTTTGAATTTCCTCCTATGCTTTGTTATGTGGTCACATTAGACCCGGGTGAGTTCACCACCATTTTATATGTTCACAGTTTAAAGATGACATTTTTTTTTCTTCAACGTTCCTTTATGGATAATATTGACTTTTGCTTACTTATAAATTTCTTCGTAGGCATATAATCAGAGCCTTCACCATTCTATATGAAAGCTAAATTTCACTATGTAAAATGTTGATGTTTGGTATTGTTCGCTCGGTGACAGCTTTGTCAGGATAGAATAAATAATGACGGTCTGACTGGAACTTCGACATGACAACATGGGTGACGTTTATTATATTAACAACATCAATCCTTCGTTAAGTTAGAGGAGCATTTCGATGACACTGCCGAGGTCGCCTTATGCTGAATTTCCAACCCAGATGAATCCTGTTTACCTCCTGTCAAGGACGGTGCCCAGTTCTACACCAAGACGGGCTCCTAGAGGAAACATACCCACTGGGGAGTTATATCACCTGTGGGGATTCTGGCAGATTCACCCACCCTAGGCACACTAGGATAGGGAGCGCTAAGTGAGAGCACAAATATAATTGTACTTATATGCAAGCATATCATCTATGTAACAGCACAATGGTTGTATTGTACATTTTCTTTACCACTCTTGTGATGCTGATTACTCTGTTTGGTTTCCTTCTGTAGATAATTGCAGCACATGTATTTTACATAAGAATCTTATTGCTTCAATAAATATTTGAAATGCCAATTCGAATATTTCTTGTGATTCCCTGTGGGCATGAATGAGTAACCAAGTGAAAGGGTTTTAGATCTGTTTCCACAATTTCCTTGGGGAGTCACAGTTGTCATACCACCTGTTACCTTGCTAGTTTAAGGGTACAGATGGTACACTATGAGCTAGCCAGGACTAAAGCCAACATATCCTGATGGTGTGCGTGGACTCATTCTTGCACTGTTTTGACATTTATGTTGTCCAACAAATGCACAGTTTTACTGAGAAAGTATGACCTGGAAAACACCCTGTCTTTCCTTTTCTACTAAAGCATCATCAACATCATTTGCATTATCATCATTATCCGTTAACGGATAACAAGAGGAAGCTCCCTTGCCTCCAGTATGTCCCTTTATACAGGCGATGCAAACTCAGATAAGAGCATAAAACACTAAAAGGACCACAACAATGAGGAAGATAACCTTCAGAATCTTCACCTCTCAATTCCCAAGTGCACTTTATATTTTGGCCAAGATGTTCTATCCCTCTATTGATGTTCTATCCCTCTATTTCATCATCAACAGCATGTAAGTCTTTAAAAGCTTCTCATATATTTTTAATCTGCTCTTATATCTTCACCAATGTATCAGAATTATAAGCACAAACTTCAGCCCCTACTCTGCTGCATTTTATTAACAAGGGGTAACCCAATTGGAGTCAAAGGACCAGGGTATCAAGTATTATAGCAAAAAATGGTCCTAGACACTGATTCAACATATGCAATGTAAATATAAATTAAATATTCATTTCATTTCTGATCACCATTCGATTTAATCTCTTATGGTCGATATTAGTCAAAACAGAACAAACATAATTAATCCAAGATATTTGTTGATGCAGAAAAACCACAAATGAAAAAAGATTCTATCTTGGTCTCACCAAATCACGGTAGACTCTCTTATTTATTATATATTTTTGAAAAAACATAGTCAATATTTACAGCATAAAAAAGAGAAAAACTTTTTTATATCACAGTTATTTACACAAGGGGTTCACTATCAAAGAAATTTTAACGTGCACAGATAGGAGTGATAGTAAGTGCTCGTGAGTGAAAAGGGCGACCGAAGAGGTCAGTGAGAGAGTACAAGTTAAAATACAGTAAAGATTGTTCGACAAAGACTAAGGTTCAGTCCTTAGTATAGGACATTAGGTATATGCCATCATGTGCCCGTGTGGCTTTATGTATGTAGGCCAAACTATACAAAGGGTGAAGGCAAGAATCTTGCAACATTGTAGCAGGATTCGTTGTAGGGTTCAGGGGGCCCCACTTGTTGAGCATTTTTTTTAATTTGGTCATTCCCCTGAGAGCCTGAGATGGTGGGTTCTCGAAAAGGTCACTATGAATGTAAGAGGTGGTGAGTTTGCCAGCACTCTGAGTGTGCGGGAGTGCAAATGGATGCATATATATGATACTGTCAATAGGGGACTGAATGAGTACGAAGAAACCACGATACAAATGGCAACCCTATACAATGGCTGAGCTGGACAAGTTGTACGCATGCACAAAGGCAATTGTCTAGGGCTGGTTCTGTCTCCTCTGTATATATGAGTATACCCCGTTTTTTAACTTATGGTAATTGATTGTATATGTATGCACACATTGATGGATTATTTTATATTTCACCTAATATTGCAATGTATATTACCGCTACAGTATATGTATTGAATGCATTTTCATTTTGTTGCTTGTAATTAACTCAGTTTCAAATGTGATTGTGCATTATGTATGTTGAGAAATAACTTTCCATCAAGTTCAATGCAAATAGCCTATATTACGATGTATCACAACCTTTCACTCTTTCAACCCCACTCATTTCCTAATTTTGTTTAGGCCGTTGTTGTGAGATTGCTCAAAAGAAAGGGTTTCTTCATACTCTTTCACTGATACATGTCCGCACGCTTGACGGATGACACGTTGGGTTTGAATTGGTTGCTAGGCAAGGATTAAGACGTATAGCAACGGCAATGCCGTTGCTAATGACGTGGACGCTGACGTTTCGAATGGTTTCAGTTTTGGCGTGCACGTTGGGTTTTGGTCGGTTGCTAGGCAATGATCTAGACGCGCAGCGACGTCAATGAGGCTGCCAGTGACGTGGACACTGACGTTACGAATGGTTTTAGCCTTGGCGTACACGCCACTTCCGCGTTCCTTCCCGCAGTCACGGATACAGAGGCAGCGTGTGCGGACGGATTTCCTGAAAGGCCTTCGTTCCCCTGATGTTTTTTAAGGTCTGCTCAAAATGGTCAGCTTTGCAGAGTATCTTACGCAATGGAATAAATACTTGTGTTTATAGGACTTGGAATCAGAGTCCAATTTTGATGGTAGTGTAATTATTTTATTTACAGCTCACATCTTTAAGTAATCCACCGGCGGGAGTTTTGAGCGTGGGACCGATTTTGGGTAAGTATCACCGCAGATAAAGTGTCACTTTATCTATGTTATGGTTGTTTGAAATGTTCTTGTGTGTCTACATTCAATGAGGAATAGTACATTGTGTCACTGTACAAAATAGAAATAGAAGTAACAAATTCTCCTGCACCCTGAATTCATGTTGGTGTTACATGACTGTAGTAGTTATTTTACAGCATCGATGGGCTACGTTATAACATGAATGATGTAAGAATTTTCTGTCTGTATGGATAGTACAGATGGTATTTTTTCTTCCAACCCCCAGTGCTGAATAGCACGTTGAAACTGCTTGACTAATAGCACGATGCAACCGTTTGACCTATACCGTAGTGGTGGGGTGTTGACTCATTGCACACCAAGTGGCACACCATTGAAGGGTGAGTGCTTTTAAGATATTGTTTTCAAACATGTCTGACACTAGGTATGTGTCGTTTGTATAAATACTTAGCCCGTTTATCTGTTGTTGCGGGTGCACACTCGTATTGGGGTTACTTTGCTTTCGTGCATAGTGAGTTCCTTCCCCTCCCCCCTGTCCTGATGAAGCCCGCCCCTGAGGATATAAATTACCCTGTTCGTTTTTGGGTTGAAACGTCGACACATTTCTCCTGAGCCTGTACCTATATTGCCTCTCTGCCGTCCCTCTCCTTCATACCATTTGGAAAACTGAGGATTTTTTCAATCACGTGCCTGCAAGAAAGAATTATATTTTTTGCAAATACAACATCAAGGGCAGGCTCACTCATATCCTATACTAAGGACTGATCCTTAGTCTTTGTCGAACAAGCTTTAATGTATTTTAACTTGTACTCTATCACTGACCTCTTCGGTTGCCCTTTTCACTCACGAGCACTTACTATCACTCCTATCTGTGCACGTTAAAATTTCTTTGATAGTGAACCCCTTGTGTAAATAAATTTGATATAAAAAAGTTTTTCTATTTTTTATGCTGTAAATATTGACTATGTTTTTTCAAAAATATATAATAAATAAGAGAGTCTACCGTGATTTGGTGAGACCAAGATAGAATCTTTTTTCATTTGTGGTTTTTCTGCATCAACAAATATCTCGGGCTAATTATGTTTGTTCTGTTTTGACTAATATCGACCATAAGAGATTAAATCGAATGGTGATCAGAAATGAAATGAATATTTAATTTATATTTACATTGCATATGTTGAATCAGTGTCTAGGACCTACTCTGCTGCAGGCTCTTTTCTGATAGCCAATATGAGGCTCAGAACATCCCGTTTTGCAGAATAATGTATCTGTGAGCAATTAATTGGGTACTTATACATTTAGGAGGACTACCAGTCAAATTAGCCACTTTCTCCCACACTCTAGCAACTTTTACCTCTGTGATAAATAAGTCTGTCCCATAATTTGGAAATAAAATAGCAGTGAATCATGCAGTCTTGCAAATTGCTCTTTTTTTCACTTTATAGCAGAAAGAGGGGGCTGAATCTCTAATAGCAAGTACTACATAACCAGGGCAGCATTAACTAGACCAGTTTTTGTGGAGCCACAAATGTGCTCTCTTACCACAATTGTAATATGGTTCTTTTTGCTCAATGTCACCTCTTTGAATAGGTAAAACAGTAGATGGAAAGACAGGTCTTGGAATATCAATGTGGGTACAATCAGATAAGATATTGGGTCTGTACTCTGACTTGCAATCACATTGCATTCACTGGATCTTATGAATATGCTACAATTTCCTTCTTCCCAAACCAGTCTTCACAGCAACAGCCAGGTGGGTAACAAAATATTTTGACTATGCAAATATTGCCTAATCAATAGGCAATAAGCCATGTGTCTGCTATGAAAACATGAGCAGGTACACGGACACCAAGCCTGCTACTTGACTGTGACCTCCAATTCCTACTTGTTCCAGCCTGATCCAATGGCACTGCCACTGACTGGGTTTTCTCGCCCAGGTTTTCCTGCTCACCATTCTTCCCACCAACCGAAGTCCTGACCACCCCAGCACCTACTTAATACAGGCACAGTGCAACCGTGCAGTGGGCATGTGCAGCAGGCACACCAAAGGCAAGCCTGTCTGTGTCTAGACCATGTCCAGCATCACAACCCCCTTGCTCTCCTACCCCGTAGATATACTACCGAGCTGTACATCTTCAACCCCGTTTGCCGCAACAAACACTGCCACCACGCCACCCTCTGCTCCACGGTAGGACCTTTCACCTGCAGCCAGTGCCACTTCAACTGCCACAGCACGCACCCCAGCCCACTGACAGCTCCACCCAAGTCCCACGACAGACACCAGCTGAACAAAAACACCAATTTGCATGCACCCTCCACAACAGAAGCTCGCTATGCTAACACACTACTAAGATTTGGTACTCCATCTCCACCCTTACATCCAACATCCTCTTCCTTACTGAGACCTGGCTCAACAACACTTCTGCGCCTGACATCGCCACCACAATACCCGAAAGGATACACGATCACCCACAGTGACCGCATCAACAAACCTGGCAAAGGGATTGCAATCATACACAAGGAATTCATTGAATGCACCACCACAAATGATAACAACACCCCAGCTATGGAACACCTCAACTTCAGACTCCAAACAGTTAGCAAAACCACCATCAGGGGCACCCTCACTGACCATCCTCCAGGACCATTTCCTGCCTTCTGAAACTTCATCGCACCACCTTCCATAGACTCCAACAAATACATTTTCCTTGGTGACCTCAACTTCCATCTCGATGGCCACAATGACATCAACACTACGGACCTACTCAACAGCATGAACAATATCAGACACACCCAACTCATCCATGACCCCCACGCACAACTCAGACCACATGCTAGACTCCATCTTTACCTCCAGTAACTACATCACAGTAAATACTTGACGGTGATTCAGCATTTTCTTCTGCCAATGTTTTTTACTGCATTTCCGAAAGACACTTGCCTGATCATATTGATTTTGGTACCTAAAACATATATAAAACTACTTGCTATTTTTCTATAAATTGGTGTGGATCTCCTTCTTGAATCATGTTGTTATTTATTAATCAGTGTGTATTTGCAAATGTCTTGCACTCCTCTGTGTTAAGCCTAAGGCTGCTCGACCACACTACCCCCTAATAGAGCACTTTGGGATTGCATAGAAAGCCTTGCCCACTCATAAGGGAGGCCCTGGGCTCTTTACACAGTGTATCAGATTATTGATATATCACATAAAGAACCAGCTTCCTACACTACCCTTTCCTGACAAAGCCACATGATGACCCAACCAAACATGCTTGCAGCAAAAGTACGAGCCTAAGCCAATGAGGGACACCATAGCTGGGAGACTTCCTACTAACAGGTCCCAAGCTGGAAACATGGACAAGAAGGACTGCGTCTCAAAGATATCAAGAGCTCCTCTATTAGCAGGCACAGCTTATTTTGGTTCTGTTGTCCGTTTGCTAAGCGATATGTGGATCCATTTACAACTAACAGCAGAATTAGTGATGAATTTTACTTTGCTCCTTAGGTTCGAAGCACTGGCTTTCACTGGTTGCAGTTCATGGCAGGCTTGAGATGGGCTGGAGAGTAGAGCTACTTGCATCTTGGAACAGAAGATGTTGAGACAGCCAATAATTTTTTTGCAATAGTCAATCATCATACAGAAAAATCTAACTAAGCTGGAGGCTACAGTGAAACACCGGACGGATCCGCAACGCCGCCGGCAATTTGAGTTTGTACGCCACCGGGTTTACTCTGTGAACAATGGCATAGGGACCAATGAATCTAGGGTGAAAGATACTGTAGTAGCGGAAACGAATGTTCCGAGTGGAAAGCCAGACTTTATCGCCCACCTTGTATTCCGGACCCTCCTGGCGATGCTTGTCAGCCCATTTCTTGTAGAAGATCTTAGACTGATTCAGAGACTTCCGTATAGTGCCATGGATTCTATGGAGAGCCTTCATATGAGCAGCAACAGTTGGATGATTCTGGACCTCACTTGGAATCGCCACTGGTAGAGTATTGGCATGAAATCCAGTATTGGCCCTAAAAGGCGTTTCTTTGATCGAGCAATGCCATAAATTGTTATAGGACAATTCTGCCAACCAAAGCATGGAAACCCAGGACTGTTCCGCCTCCTTTGCATAGCATCGCAGATATTTCTTAAGAGTCTGGTTCATCCTCTCCTTTTGTCCGTCCGTTTGCGGATGGAAACTTGTAGACAAGGCATCCGCTGTATGCATGGCCTTACACCAAGTATGCCAGAAACGAGCTACAAACTGAGGTTCTCGGTCCGAGATGATAACTCGAGGAATCCCATGCAATCGTACCACGTGGGTTAACAACAACTGAGCGGTCTGGCTGACTGTGGGAAGGTTTCTACAGGGAATAAAATGCCCCATTTTTGTGAGGCTATCAACCACCACTAGTATCGCATTACTACCCTGATCGTTCGGCAACCCCACGATGAAGTCTATGCTGATGGTATGCCATGGATGAGCAGGAGTCGGCAATGTCATAAGCTTCCCTTTCATCCTACTTTGTTCTCCTTTAGCCCTTGCACAAGTGTCGCATTGTTGAACCCAACCTTCCACATCCTTAGACATTCCCTCCCACCAGAAGTGGCGTTGGATCAGGAGTAGCGTCTTCTTATTACCCGGATGACCCGCCACCACGGCGTTGTGACACCAATTGAATGCCTGCAACCTAAGGGAATGCGAAGGTAGATATAGTTTCCCATTGTACAATGGAACCCCATGCTTCAATGTCTGATTTGAGTCCTAATCGGCCCATGTTTGCCACTGTATCGGACTACGTAGTTCAACTACCTGCTTCAAGAATCGGTCTGCTGAGACCGCACACAGCACTTTCTTGGGGGAAATGATGGCTTGTGGTTTCACCTGAGGGGATGTAACACCTTCCTCCTGTCTAGATAAAGAATCAGCCTTCCGGTTATCAGACCCTGGACGGAACGTGATGACGAAGTCATACCCGGCATAAAACAGTGTCCATCTCATCTGCCGTTGAGAAAGATGATGGGCAGTCTTCATGTATACCAAATTCCGGTGGTCTGAATACACCATGACAGTGTGCCTTGCTCCCCACAAATAGTGTCTCCACTCCATAAAGGCTTTCTTTATAGCGAACAGCTCCTTCTCAGCCACCGTATAGTTCAGTTCAGCAGAGGACAACTTCTTTGACAAGAACGCCACCGGATGCAATTGCCCGGTTCCTCTGTCTCTCTGGGACAATATGGCCCCTACCGCTGTGTCCGAGGCATCCGCCTCCACCACAAACGGTACGTCCATCTGTGGATGTCGCAATATAGGAGCGGTACTAAACAATGTCTTCAACTGCTCAAAAGCTTCTGTTGCTTCTAGGCTCCACTCGAACGGTACGCCTTTTCTCAATAATCGAGTGATAGGAGATGCTACCAAGGAGATTTGGGCTATAAACCTTCTATAATAGTTCACAAAACCGAGAAAGCCCTGCACCTCTTTCACGCTTTTGGAACCGGCCACTGCTGCACCGCCTCAACCTTCCTGTCTGCCATCCAAAACCCCTGGGGACTTAATATAACTCCCAGGTACTCCACTTCCGATACACCAAACTCACACTTACTGAGCTTACAGTAAAGGCAGTTTTCCAACAATCTTTTCAGGACCAAGATGACATGACTAGCACATGACTAGCATTCTGTGGTATAGACACCGAATAGACCAAAATGTCATCGATGTACACAATGACAAACTGGTCTATATAGTCTTTCAGGACGTCATTCAGAAAATACTGGAATGCCGCCGGGGTAATACTGGACATGTGGACCTCTGAAAGCAGTATAGATAAAAATGAGGTTAATAATGTGCTAAGAAATTTTATATGTCATTCAAGACAAGAGACAATTGAGTATGCCTCTAATGTCCAGGCTTTAGAAATGTTTATAAATACAGAGATGTATAACTTATAGAACTGATGCTGTTTCAAGAACCATGGACTGTGCATCAGATGTAACATGTAATGTGAGTTCAAAATATGTCTCAATCAAGCTTTGCAATTCTGCGAATTCTGCGTTATATATGAATCAATTGAGCTGATGCCTGAGATAGAACCATGCATGGTGCACCTAACGTAACAAGTAATGAGAGCTTAATAAATGTGTAAATTAAGTACTGTAAATCTACGAATGCAGTAAAAGATACTGATTGCAGTATGTTTACCCACAGGAATTTTTAAACCACAAGGCAACCACCCAGTGCCGTTTATCAAGAGAGACCATATAAAAAAAGTCTTGAAAAAGATGGCATAAAATTGATATAAAAGCCATCGAAACGCGTCAACGCCACAAAAATTGCACAATCGAGCAATCAAGCTTTTCCTGCATACCGCAAGAATTAAATGTGCCCAGGATTGGTTGTTTGAACTTTGGATACTCGATGTGCTAAGTCTCAATGACAAATTAGATTGTCTTTTGTTTGTCTCTCCCCCTCGTTGTGTTTTTATAATTTATTAACTGTATGACATTGTCTCCTTTTTTTAAGATTGGTATCTTATGTTTATAACGCTTGTGTAACTTAGAACTGTGATAATTTTAGCAGCACATACCTATAGAATGTGAATTTGTTTTTATTATGTATTTTTCATGTTTTTAATATAAAACAATAAATTTGGTATAATTTTTATACACATATGTTTTGTTATACTTTTCCAACGTGAATGTCCATTATTAACATTTGGGCCTGATTAGCCAGTAATCTTGCCAAGGGAAACTTTTTTACTTTACTGGTTAGAAACCTTCACAGGGCCCAATAGATGCTGTAGGAACAGCAGGACCAGATCAGAACGGCAGAAATCTCTCTTGAAGACTGCCCAGGCACTCCACAAGTAAGCATTCTCTAAGCAGCAGAGACAGGCAGTCGAAACTGAGTTCCTGGGGCGCTGTAGCATCAGCATGGAGAATTTTGATCTGCAGTTGAAATCCAGTTAGAGTAGATGCAGCTACAGAACAGCCTTGAGTTGTAGCTTGAAACAGACGCTGTAGGGACAGCAGGAACAGAGTTCTTGAAACGCTGTAGGTACAGCAAGAACAAACATTGAGATGCTGTGAGAACAGAAGGCAGAGACTTGAGCTGCGTAGAGACTGGAACTGGCACTTTTTCTGTAGAGGGCGACCGATGGGCGGTCACTGGAGGGGCTGATGTGTGCCCATGGTAGAGTGACAGCAGCTGTAGTTACAGTGAGGGATAAAAATTAGATTTTGCATACACGGGGCGTATCGGACATATATACATATTGTGTTAGCATGATGTATCTATATATCCTCTCTGCTTAATATGCACACAACATAACTTGCATATGCTTTAGCCGGTAGGAAAAGGTTTATTTTTTCGTTATGTTCCATACTAATAGAGTGGGCCCAGAACCACACAGACGCCATCTTCTTTCCTCTGTGTCAGAACACAAGCTATGATCACGTATTATTCTGCAGTAGTTGTCAAGTCCCAGTTCATTTGAGTTACTGAGAGCAGCTGAAGGTAAACTGTTTTCCCTCTGTCCTGGGACTCAAGGTTGCATCTAGCTTTGGGTGCGATAAGCGCATTCCTGGAGTCGCCGTGCCTACACTCCCGGGCACCAGGACGAAAGGGAGTCACCCCTCCTGACCTTCCCAGTAATAAATAGTAAAGCTTTGAACCAATCATGTATGCCATATATGGTCCTTCCTTGGAACCCAAGGGCCGAGTGTTTTTTTTCCATTTACAGTGATTTCATGTGTTGAACTGAAAGTATATATGTTTGGTTTTGACTGTAAGACAGCAGTCTTCTCCGGGCACGTGATGGGTGAGGGTTGGAGAGGCTCCGCTATAGAGTATTTTTGCTTAATAAACGATTGACCCTTCTCCTCTGCCAACTGACTGGTTATTTGGTAATGGTATTGGGGCTATGTGTTAGGTATAACCTTTTATGTTATTTTTATTGTACATCGAATGGAAGTTGCTTTAGCTTGAGAGTAGGTCTTCACACACTCCAGACTTGAAATTCAAGGCCTTAGAGGTAGCACACACAGATTCTTGGAGGTCCTTGTCGCCATAAAATTGTAGTAATTACTCCAAGCTGGTTGAGATGTTTCAAGAGTATTTATTGTAGATCAATAGTACATCAGTAATGCAGCCCCAGCAGGAGCAGCCAGCAAGGCGCTTAGCCCTTCTCCAACTGTGGTTTCCAGAGACCAACATTCTATATTACATCATTCTTACAGAGTTCCACTGGTGGAGCAATGGATGACATAAATTACAAAATAGCTAGGATACAACAGATTCTTATAATCCTTTGCATATTTTGCAGGCCTGAAAAGCCTCTACATATAAGGCGTTGACTATGACTAATTCAATTGTTTTATTGGTATTGATTTTAGCGGGGCTCCGCTTTTCGTTCATTTGACCCTAATGAGCCTTTTCATTATTTGTAGGCCTGTCACAGCCTCCAGATACAAGGCGTTGAGCAAATCTCTTTATGTAGATTGTTAGTATCATTTTAGCTGGGCACCACATTTTATTTACCCTTACTGCGCTGACAAGGGTTGTGCGATCATGGGCTGGCGGTCTCAGCTCCATATCACTAGACCACACAGCAAGCGGGTGGCCATATTTGCAGTAGGCCACAGTGCCGACACACTGGAGGACATGCTAGCGTCATGTCTGGTATCCCTTTCATTAAATAGAAGAGCCAGCACGCACTCCGCTGTTGTCTCAACTCTAGTGAACGGCCAGAGCGTGCATCGGCTGAATTCAAGTTGCGGAACTCAGTCACATTAGGTGAGTTTCCCTGCCCATTTCAATTAATTCATTGGGGAATGGGGATCAGTAGCAAATACACGCTTCACACATATACTCACCATTGTCCTTTATAATTTTTGCGCCCATTCCAGGCACAATTTTCAGGAAGGGCTCTTTCATGATTTATTGGGTATGTTTCCACTACCTGATTTAAATAGACAATTCATTTGTTGACAATTAATCCATCAGTTTCTTGGGGGATATAGAATAATATTTTTGTTTCCCCTTTAAGTCAATTCCTCCAAACCTATCTTTCTGAAGGGCTGTTATCAGTCATGCGGGACCAACATTGGTGCTCAGTGGTAATTTGTTTTTATTACTCTCACCTTGCTTTTGTCCCACCAACTTTTAACAATTGATCTAATAAGACCAACTATTTCACAGGCAGATATTGATAGCACGAGCAGGCCTGCCATCCTTTCCACCCCAATAATTCCCTATTGAAAGGTGTTATCTTGTGCAATTTAAGGTGAGAATTTGCATGATTCTCAGCAAGCCTTTCTTGTTTTTACTTATACCGGACCCCAGTTATAATCAACTTCTACCTCACCATACAGGTTGCTCTCTCCCTCCCCCATTTCCATATGAAGACCCTCCTTGATGGTTTTAAGCAACCACGCTATTCAAAGGGTTAAAAAGTTGGCGCTCTTTAAAGGGCACAATCTTATTCCTCTCTGATACTTCTAAGCAACTCTTCTAGTTGTCCCATGCGAATTGGATCATATTTCTGTTGTCACACTGCTAACAGGCAGCTCAGCGCAAAAAGGTGTTTGGTTTTCTCTGTATTTTTACCTTCAGTCACCTACATTGTTTCACAAGTCCCTCTGCACAAGCACTTTTGTCACACCTTTGCACAGATAGGAGCAACCAATCATTGATATGAACATAGATTGCTCAATGTACTTTGAACTGAATATGTGCAGTGAGCTGTAACGTTCATTCGGGTTATATGTCTTATTTATTTGGTTTGTTTGCTTGAAAAGTTATTGAATTAGGCTCTTATGGTCTTTTGAAGAAATTTAGGTCCTTCCAAAAAATTGTGGTTTGTAACGACAGGGCTTTCTTTTTTGTATCAACTTTTATAGAGTCAACATGTTCTTACTTTAGCCATTTGGTGCCTGCTGCCTGTATCTGGTCATGTCTAGGGTGGGTGAGAGGCTGTCCAAGCCACACACAATAGGAGCTTATGTGTGGCCTGATGGGCCTTCCTGAGAGGATGGGAGGGAGGAGCTGGACCCAGCCTCACTTACGCCTGAATAGGCTGCGTTCTTTCCCCACACAAGGGGTTTCCCAACCCTCCCCTGTAGTGAGTCTAAAGTCAGAGAAGGAAGGGAGGTCCGCTTTGCACTTTAAAGGCATTTCTTTGGGGGTGTGGCTAAGATGGCAGCCTGACCAGACGTGTCCTGAGAGGCTCCCCGGCCCTAATCCCCATATAGCCCTTATATATATATATATATATATATATATATATAGACCTCCCACGACGGATGACCCTGAATTAGGTGCCAATAATTATACAACTTGGATTCAAAACACTGTCGATTAGACAGTGCCACTTAAGAGACATTCCTCCAACAGAACAACTAAGTCCACACCCTGGTTTAATGATACTTTAAGGCTAGAAAGACAACAGTGCAGGCGTCAAGAACGCAAATGGAGACGTGATTACGACCCTGAGCAAAAAGCCCTCTATAAATCCATGTTGCTGAAATACAAACAATCTATTATCACTGAGAAAAGTAATTTTTACACCAATCAAATTAATCTTGCTCAAGATTCGACCAAACAACTTTTCCAGGTAGTGACGCATCTTTCCGGACAAACTACGTCTACCCCAGTCACGTATACCCAAGATCTATGTAACTCCTTGGCTAATCACTTCCAAAAAAAAGTCACTGACATCTTCTCCCAATTCGAAGCTCATGCTAATGACACTGGACATTCTCACTCTGTCTCTAACGACCGTCTTCCTTCTACCTCGAATTCTTCCATTCCCCCGCGATCAATCCCTTCTAACTCATTTCAGGAGTTCTCCCAGATCTCTTCTGATCTTGTATCCCATCTTTTAAACACCACGAACTCCGGGTCCCCAGAAGACCCATGCCCCCCCTCTATCCTTAAAAACTTTCCTGAAATCCTTTGTCCTATACTCACTGAGATATTTAATGCTATGTTCCTGTCCACGACCTTCCCCTCCATCTGGAAAAGAGCCATCGTCAAGCCTCTTATTAAAAAAAGCTCACTTGACCCCACGATAGTTGCCAACTACCGTCCAATCGCTTGCCTCCCGCTCCCCGCCAAGATTGTAGAAAAAATCATGAATAGACAAATCTCCGACTTCATAGAGCATAACAACTGTTTGGACGAGACACAATTTGGCTTTCGAAAAGGACACGGGAAGGAAACTGCACTTATCAGGGCCACGGAGGAAATCAGAAAGTCTTTGGATGGTGGAGGTTCGGCGGTGCTTATTTTACTGGACCTGTCTGCGGCCTTCGACACGGTCGATCACTCCATCTTGATCGGCCGTGTCGAATCGGCCGGCATCACGGGCTCAGCGAAGGACCTCATCGCCTCATTTCTTACCAATCGAGTTCAATCTGTTACCTTCGGTAATTTCAGTTCACCTTCTTTCACTCTTCCTTGTGGTGTACCCCAGGGATCCTCGCTAAGTCCGACATTATTCAACATCTATGTGTCGGACTTGGCGAGGACCATAAAAATCCATCACCTGGCGGTTACATCCTACGCCGACGATACCCAGATTGTCCTAGCCATAAATAAAAACGGAGATGAAGTGGCCTCCAACTTCAATCTGGGTATGCTGGCTATAAGTAACTGGATGACACAAAACTGCTTGAAACTGAATTCCGATAAAACGGAGGTGATGTTGTTCGGAAATCTCTCTCCTGCCTGGTCTCCCACATGGTGGCCTGATGCCTTGGGACCTCCCCCCTCCCCTGTATCCAAGGCCAGGAATCTTGGAGTTATACTGGACACTAAACTCACCTTCATGTCTCACGTCAACACGGTAGTATCTTCCTCATTCTACACTCTAAGAATGATAAAAAAACTTCTACCTTACCTTCCAATGAATACAAGAAAAACTCTGATCAGCGCACTTATCATGGCCCGCATTGACTACTGCAATGGCCTGCTAGTCAATGCCCAAGAAGGTGTCTTAAAGAAACTGCAACTTGTGCAAAATGCGGCGGCCAGATTGATTACTGGACTTCCCAAGTACGCCTCTATCTCTGGAACTCTCCGGGAGCTCCACTGGTTGCCAGTGAAGAAAAGAGCCAAGTTCAAGGCTCTCTGTATTGCCTACAAGGCAATTCATGATCAAGGACCAACGTATCTGAAAGACTCCTTTTGTCCTTACGAACCTACCAGATCCCTACGATCATCAACCGCTGGACTACTCCAAGTCCCGAGGACAAAAAGAGTTTCCTGGGGAGACAGATCCTTCATAGTAACTACCACTAAACTTTGGAATAGTCTACCGTCCTATTTCAAAACCTCCACTTCTCTGCTCTCCTTTCGCAGACAGATAAAAACCTGGCTGTTTAAGCAATAATCTCCTTATGAGCTAGTTCGTTTCACTCAGCGCCGAGACACCTACGGGTAATTGAGCGCTTAACAAATAGCCTAAATAAATAAATAAATAAATAATAGCCTGATCTACTCCGCAAATCATAAATTCCACGGCTCTAAGGCACAGCACCTTGCTCCGGTGCTTTCAGCTCGGTGATCGGAGCTATGACGCTCATCGGAGCTGCAGAGCGAACGACGAAAGCCTCTGCCGGTGAGCGACAGCGAAAAGGCGGCCGGGTCAGCCCGGCACCTGCAGTGACTTCTGCGCTCTGTGGCACGAAACGGAGCGAGCGGAGGGTCACACACAGCTGCCGCACCTCTCGAGCCAACTGCTGGACGGCCCGAGCCACTCGGAGTCTGAACACGGCTACAGCCGACAGAGAGGGCGCTCGGAGGCAGCCGGACGGGCTGCTGAGCTAATTGAGCCCCCGGCTTGGGGCCTAGTGCCCGGAGAGACGGAAACGGAGTTGCAGCATGGACGGCCAGTGAGGGCGCTAACCCTTCCGAAGTGCGCCCGAACCCCTGATCTGGCGGGCAGAGACGAGCTCCGTCGCCTGAAGAGCGGCCTTTGCTGGGACCGAGGAGGTCGATAGCGACGGAGGCGGAGGTGCAGGCCAAGATGAAGACACGGCCCCTATCACAAAGGTTTTCCTGGCCTCCCTCTTCAATAACCTGAGGGACGACTTTCAAGCCCTGAAGCAGGAACTAGCGGGGGAGCAGCGAGAACTCTGCCGTGATGTAGATAGCCTGGGGGAGCGCGTGGCGGTGGTGGAGGAAGCAGATCAGACCCGCAGCATGGAAGTGGAACGGCTGCAGCAGGAGATCCTCCGTCTTCAGGAACAGCAGGTGGACCTCCAAGCGCACTCGGAAGACCTAGAGAACCGCTCCCGAAGAAACAACATACAGGTCCGGGGAGTGCTGTTGAAGTCAGAAGGAAACAGCGTTGTCAACTGCCTGCAGGAGCTGTTTCGGGAGATCCTTGGAGAATCTGGTGAGTTTGACATTTGCATTGACCGCGCACATAGAGTCGGACTAGCGCGGCGAGCGCCGCCCCGCCCCCCCGGACATTCTAGCTTTCCTCCCAGATTTTCCACTGAAGGAACGCATTTTGAGAGAGGCCCGATCGAAGCAGCCTATCCACTTCCGGGCAAACCCAGTGGCCCTCTTCCAAGATATTTCCACCATCACGTTCCAGAAGCGGAAAGCCTTCAGAGTCGCCACGAACTTCCTAGGGGACAATGGAGTACCATACTCTTGGGGTCACCCTTTTCGCCTCATTTTTAAATGGAAGGGGTCACTACACCAACTCAGATCACTCCAAGACACATGTGCGTTGTTGGGCATTGCTTCACCAGAAGACACCGGGTCTAGAGAGACCTCCCCACATAGATCACAGGACGGGGTCCTGCAGCACTCTGGTGGCGGGTGGCAGACTGTGCGGAGGCGACGATCCCCCAGGTCTCTTTCGAAGCCTGATCCCACCACAGCTTCACAGGAGCGAGAAGCAGCAGTACAGGAAGTGGTGGACAATACAGCGACCAAACTGTAAAGGTGTCCTTACCAAGGGGTATGTTTCCATGATATAGCTCTGTCTGGGGGGAGGGGCAGGGGAGCCACTGAGTCAGCCGCTGCCACGTTACCCTCTACATTGACACTCTACGGACCTGAACTTTGTCCCGATAGGCCCGAGACTATGAGTAGTGTTCTACGGGGTTGTTGGGGGGGAGGGGGGGGGCAGGGAGAGGGAGTGGAGGGGGAGCTGGTTGAAGTTGAGGGTAAGAGGGCGATTTTGCACTTTGGAGATCTGCCAGTTGGGGTTAGGGAGGGAACTGGATGGGAGTTGGGGGGGGTTGGGGGGGAATCCAGAGCTCAGTTCTTGTACAGACATACTAGTTGCACCTCCACACTGCTCGATACTTACAGTTCGGAGGGACTCCTTTTCACTCATCACTATGGGCCGCCAGCCGGATGCCATAACCTCAGCTCTCCACCCCACACATCACGATGCCTAACACCTTTAAAATCTTGACACTTAATGTGCGGGACTTAACAATCCAGTTGAGAGACGAGCGATCCTCTCCTCTTTGGAAAGTGCGCAGGCGGATATCTGCCTCCTCCAGGAGAAGCACCTGTTGGCCCGGGACTGTCATAGGCTTCGCTCGCGAGCCTTCCCGGGACAATACTTCCCCCTTCGGGACCACTAAAACAGCTGGAGTAGCACTCCTGGTGGTGAGGCATTTCAAAGGGGAAGCCCTCCACAAAATAGCAGAACTAAAGGGCAGACTCCTGGTATACCGAGTGGCCCTGGGAGGGGTGACTTTCACAATAGGCTCACTGTACAGTACCCAACGAGGGCCAAGAGAAATTCCTACACTCTGCACTCACAGAAATAGCTGCGACCTCGGATAGACATATCATAATAGGCGGAGATATGAATGTTGTGTTTGACACGACTTTAGACCGGTCTTCCCCACGCACCTTCCCGCAAGAAGCCTCTTGACCGCTTGTACTGACCGGCTACGGGACCTCGATTTACATGATCTATGGCGACAACGGCATTCCGGGGAAAGAGAATACTCCCACTACTCTGCGGCGCACAAATCGTGCGCACGCATAGATCACTTTTTAGTGACGAGCCCAGTGAGTTCTCTTACCTCGTCGGTGGATATGGGAGTCATATCCTTGTCGGATCATGCCCCGGTCTCCATGATTGTTACCACACCACCGTCTCCAACATCTCCTAGAGTGTGGCGACTCCGAGATACACTCCTACATAGGCAGGATGTAGTGAAGCAGATTAAGGAATCTGTCCAAGACTTCCTACAACATAACGCGAACTCAGACACCACGCTAGCAACCCAATGGGCCGCATTAAAGGCTGTCCTTTCGGGGGGTATTTATTGCAATCTCCTCGGCCGATAATCGAACGCAAAAAGAAAAAAGGGAGGAACTCACTCTAAAAGTACAGGAACTTGAGCGCATGCACCAGCGGACGGGGGCTCCTAGATTCTGGAAACAGCTCAGGGTGGCACGGGGTCACCTGGCGGCTCTTGACACAGACCGGGCAGAGTATGCGGCACTACGATTAAAGCATTCCTACTATACCGGTGGAGACCGATGTGGGCGATTACTGGCCAGCCGGCTTAGAATAACCCGACAACATCAGAGGGTGAAAGAAGTCACGCGCACTGACGGGTCGGTGGCGATGGAAGATACACACATTGCAGAGACGCTCAGAGACTTCTATGCGAAACTTTACGAGGGCACACCTCCGAATATCGCTGCAGCATCTAGATACCTGGACGCGGTCACACTCCCATCCCTAGCGCCGGAACAGTCGGAATGGCTAGAGAGGGAAATACGCATTGAGGAAGTGGTCACAGCAATCGCGCGTCTCAAAGTGGGGAAGGCGCCTGGACCAGACAGTTATTCCTCCTCCTTCTACAAGACCTTCTGCACTACCTTAGCGCCGTTGCTCACTCGTCTCTTTAATTCGATCACAGAACCAGGTGGCATCCCATCGGATCTCCTGCGTGCCTCTATATCGGTCATCCCAAAGCCAGGGAAGGACAGAACCAACTGCGGGGCATATCGACCAATTTCCCTCCTTGATGTTGACCTCAAATTATACACCAGCATCCTAGCCGCACGTCTAGCCGCTCACCTGCCAGGCTTAGTAGACCCAGACCAAGCGGGCTTTGTCCCTGATCGGCAGACTGTCGACAATACAAAGAGGGTCACCCACCTGATTGAAAAAGCTTCCCGAATACCTGGGGAACACATGATATTGGCAGTCGACGCTGAAAAAGCGTTCGACCTTGTCCACTGGCCCTACCTGGAATTGGTACTAGCCAAGTTTGGGGTGGGGGAGAAATTTCGAACCCTGGTCTTCAACTGCTATAGCGCGCCCTCTGCAGTAGTGAGAGTCAATGGCCACACATCGACCGCGTTCCCCATAGAGAGAGGAACGAGACAAGGGTGCCCACTGTTACCGCTCCTCTTCGCCCTCTATATGGAGCCCCTCGCTTATCGGATCCGGCAGCAGCAGGAGGCTCTGGGCATCAAATTTGGCGGCGACCTTCACACCATTAACCTTTATGCGGATGATGTCCTACTTACCTTGGATCATCCACAGACGGCGCTGCCGGCGTGCATAGCTGAGCTGGAGGCGTTTGCTACAGTGTCCGGGTTTAAGATGAACACGGAGAAATGGATAGTGTTAGATCTGTCACTTACGGCCTCGACACAAGCCTATCTACAGACCCTCCTACCCGTTCAATGGGCCACAGATACGGTTCCATACCTGGGAATCCAACTCGCCCCAACCCTGACTAGAATGGTAACAGCCAATTACGCTACTCTGCGCGCACGCATCCGAGGAGAGATAGATCGGTGGAGACACCTTCCCCTATCCTGGCTGGGCCGCATCGCGGCAGTTCAGATGACCACCCTGCCGAAAATCCTGTATCTCTTTCGTGCCTTACCACTTAGGCCCCCAGCAGGCTGGATACAACACACCCAATCGGACCTAGCCAACTTCACTTGGTAAGGTCGGAAGCCCCGGCTGAAGAGGACGCTCACCACTTTAGCCCCGGAAGAAGGAGGGTTGGGTATTCCTGACCTGTACAAATACTACCAGGCAACGCAATTACGCGATCTAGTGGAATGGAGCAAATGGGAGTCTGACAAGCACTGGCTCGTTCAGGACCAGGCAGTGGCGGGACGCCCACTACAAGAGATACCATTTCTGCCACGAGCTCACAGGCCGGCCAACCTCTATGCGTCCTCTGTAACCCGAGTTCCCCTAGAAATCTGGGACGCGACTAACAAACTTCATGGCTTGACGACGTTTCCCTCTCCACTCACGCCCCTAGTAGACAACCCCGGCTTCACCCCCGGAACGGCCAAAGGGGTCTTTACACATTGGAGACCGGCAGGTTGTCGCTTCCTGTATCATATATACAGCTCGGAAGGAATACTTCCTTTCCAGCTCTTTAGGCAGGAATATAACTTCCCCGAAACAGAGCGTATGAGATATTTGCAGGTACGTCACTGGGCATTACAGCCGCAAGTCCGAGATTCAGCTGACAGGAAGTTCACCCCATACGAAAGTTGGCTTTTCTCACACACCTCCAACGCCAAGCTCATCTCCGACCTTTATAAACTGATTCAGACGCCAACAACACACACATCTACAATCCGGGCAGGGTACGATGGGAGAGGGAACTGGGTAGAGCCCTGAGTAATATGGAATGGGGGAACATAGCATATAGGGCTAGGCACTCAGCGTCCCATATGGGACTCACTGAGACACTCACCAAAATATCTCAATACTGGTACTACACCCCTGAGAGGCTATCCGAAATGGATCCCTCCAAAAATAAGCTCTGTTGGAGAGGATGTGGGAACACCGGAACTTTGATACACATTTTGTGGGAATGCCCGCTCATTCAATCATACTGGACATACATTTTAGACGAGGTAGATGCACACTTCCAGACAGAACTACCTCGATTCCCTGCTTATATTCTGCTGGGCCTTCCCAATGCACTAACATATCCGCTGCGCTCTCGCAGGGGCCGTCAAATGGCCATAGCTCTCGGGTCGGCTCTGCAAAATATCCTCACACACTGGCGTACCACCAATGTCCCTACCACCACAGGCTGGCTCCACCGAATGTGGCATGTGTTGGGTATGGAGAAGGGATCACTGACATAATATAGAATGACAAAATATAGACTTACCAAAATATAGTCACCAAAATATAGAATGCCAAAATATCGAATTCCTATCTACAAACAGGTAAGTACAAAAATATCGAATCCAAAATATAGTCTGTAAAAAATATAGTCAAAATATCGAATTTTTTTAATTAATGAAATAATAAATATAATTAACTAAAACATACTTAAAAATACTCAAATAACCTTAAAATTAAGATATAATTAATTTAAGTTATTAATAAAAAATGTACAATATTTTACCGTAGGATAGCAGGAGGGTAACATTTAATATTACCACTCCAGTGAGTGCAACAGTAGGGAAAGCGTTGGATAGCGTAAGGGTAAAAATTACTATTCCCACTCCAGAGAGTGCAACAGTAGGGAAAGCGTTGGATAGCGTAGGGGTAAAAAATACTATTCCCACTCCAGTGAGTGCAACAGTAGGGAAAGCGTTGGATATCATAAGGGTAAAAATTACTATTCCCACTCCAGAGAGTGCGACAGTAGGGAAAGCGTTGGATAGCGGGAGGGTAAAAATTACTATTCCAACTCCAGAGCGTGCAACAGTAGGGAAAGCGTTGGATAGCGTAGGGTAAAAATTACTATTTCCACTCCAGAGAGTACAACAGTAGGAAAAGCATTGGATAGCGTAGGGGTAAAAATTACTATTCCCACTCCAGAGAGTGCAACAGTAGGGAAAGCGTTGGATAGCGTAGGGGTAAAAAATACTATTCCCACTCCAGAGAGTGCAGCAGTAGGGAAAGCGTTGGATAGCGGGAGTGTGAAAATTACTATTCCCACTCCAGATAGTGCAACAGTAGGGAAAGCTTTGGATAGCGTAGGGGTAAAAATTACTATTCCCACTCCAGAGAGTGCAACAGTAGGGAAAGCGTTGGATAGCGTAGGGGTAAAAAATACTATTAACAGTAGGGAAAGTAATGATTTAATATATTATTAAAAATAAATTAAATATCAATCCCAATAAAACATTAATTGAAATTAATAACCAATTTAATATTATGTAATAATTAATTAGAAATACAACTACATATTAGTTATTAAAAATTAATAACCTATTCATAATTATTTAACAACTAATTCATTTTCAATAACAAAAACTAATTAATAATACAAATTAATACCAATAAAAAATTTAACAGTAAATTAATTATCAAAAAGTATTTTTAACATGTCATTAATTACAATTACATTACTTCCCACCCTATTCGCTATAAACCCACATCCCACTACAGAAAATACATTAATACAATTATCATAATTATCAAATATTTAATTAATACAAAATAATTACCAATTAATAAAAATTAATTGCCAATTAATAGAAATTAATTATCAATTAAAAATTAATTAACAATAAATTAAAAATCAATACCAATGAATGAAAAAAAGTATTTACTTAATTACAATTACATTACTTCCCACCCTATTCCCCTATACACCCACAACCCGCTACAGAAAAAATATTTAGAAAATTAACATAATTAACAATTAATCAATTAATACAAATTAATTGGCAATTAATAAAAATTAATTACCAATTAAAAATAACAATTAATTCAAAATGAATACCAATAAATAAATAAAAATATTTAATTAATTACAATTAAATTACTTCCCACCCTATTGCCCTATAAACCCACAACCCGCTACAGAACTAAAAAGCAAAATGTATTTAAAAATTAATAATAATTGCTAAAATTAATATTTAATTTAATATAATTAAATTACTTCCCACCCTATTCCCCTATAAACCCACAACCCGCTACAGAATTAAACTACGCAAAAATTAAATAACATAAAATTCATTACTTAAAATACATTAAACATACATTACAAAAATTAATTTACACTTTTCACACATATACTAACATACAAAACACTTTAAAAAAATTGATATTATTAAAAAATCGATATATTTAATGCCTATATTGTATACTTCGATATTTTGACTTCTATATTTTGAAAATCGATATTACTTACCTTAAATTCGATATTTTTAACCACTATATTGTGTCCATTCGATATTTTGTCCATTCTATATTTTTACTTCAATATTATGTCCATTCTATATTTTGGAATCGATATTATGACTGTTTACCATGGAGAAGCTGTCACTCACCGCAGCGGGGAAAGGGGACCAATTTGAGGAACTCTGGCAACCTTTTAGGGCCCTACTACTAACTGAATTCACGGAGTTGACGTGTCCTAGATATCTCAGATTGTTGCGCCTGACTGCGCCTCCAGCTACAGACCCTTAGGTACTTGAGGCATGAGACACGCAGAAGTTGAGACAATGAGCAGTAGGGGAACTATGGGAAGCTCTGGATTTGGCGGGGGAGGAGGGGTAAGGGGGGTTTGGAAGGGGAGGTTGGGCTATGGTGAGGTTCCGTGAATTCTGAACCTGGGTCATAAAGGTTGTGGTTCTGTTACGAATTTGGTAACAGCGAACCCTAAACAGTGAGTTCAGCAAGTATGAGTGTTTTCGTCATGTTACACCGATGGATTCCCTGTGTATTTGAAGATTTCGTTCTGTACCCTCGGGTTCCATTTTGTGCATGGCAGCCATTTTGTGGTTGCCCTCACATAGGCTGATGACTGTGGCCAAACGAGTCTTCTGGACACATACACCTTAGCTTGAGTTTGTGCTGACTTCTGTTTGACCTGAGTGAACTGACCCTGTTGCCTGAAGCTGACCTTGCCAAACCAGTTCTTGCCCTTAAGCTGATCAAGATTAAGGATCAGAGCACAGGACATCGTAACGTTTTACCACACACAGACATGCCTTATCCTACTTCTATCTGTTTCTGTTTCCTTCTTTATGGTCTATTTATGATGTGGGTTGTGGTCCTTTTTATTATGGGTTTGTCCGGCTTATCTAAAGAAGAATGTTTATCTTGGGTTTGTTTAATGATTAATTATGGGCTGGACAAACTGAAAAATGGGTTTGTCAGCATGCAATGCTTTTTGTCGTGGAAACATGTGAGTGGTCAAACTGTAAATAAGGAATGTTTGCCTGAAGCACAATTTTTTGTATAAAAAGGGATGGCTTGCTTTGTAAAGTTGAGCAGTCTCCTGAGAACATACACCGTGTTGTACTTCTAGGACCTCTGTTACTGGCTGCAGCTAATAAATTTGATCTTTGACGCCACCAAGAAGTATCCCGTGTCTCTGTATTTTAAGACAGGTGAACCCGAAGACTTTGGGCGTGCCCCTGGCGCCGCTGGGTTTAAATCCCGGTTCTTCAGTTGGCGCTTCCAACGTGGAATGACTTCAGTGGTGCCGGTCCAAGCCTGAAGATCGTGAGGAGCTTCGTGTGCAAATTCTGGAGGAAGGCCTACCACTTCATCGAGCCCTGTATGTCGCCGTGGTCTGAAAGTCTTTGCTGCGAGGTTCCCCGCTTTCCGACGGCTACGAAGGACTGCTGCCCTGACTGTCACCCTGTCTTGGAGCCTTTTTGATGATTTGTATGGCGAGACGATAGACGGGTCTTCTGGCGACGTCATCGATACTTCAGTTAAGTATGAGTGGAGCGTCTCCCAGTCCTTAGTTTTTGGGTATCCCTTGGGATCTTTGATTTGGGACTTGCAAGCTCCAAAGCCGAGGGACTCGTGTATTCGCGAGGTTATCGTATTCGATATTCCCTTGAAGTTTGAAGCTAGACTAGAGAGTGAAGATGCCTGGTCTTAGCAGACTTGGAAAGATATTTTGTTGTGGTTGTAATAGGGATTCCCGATTGGAGGACTCATGTCCGGTGCCTCCGATTGGAACTCCGACCTATGAGCTCTATTTGAAACATGGCGTGGGCCCCATCACATATAATGAAGTATGGATTAGAGATACTAGGAAGGACGGTGTCCTAAAGTGGCCCCAATATGGTAGTTATGACTCTGAGATTTTAGATAATCTAGAAGTTAAACTGTTCAAGAAGAAAGCCCGGCCGGCGATGTTTGACTCTTTCCGCCTCTGGCGAAAGGAAGCCAAACAGAAAGAAATTAAATTAGCGAAAAGAAATAAAAGAGAGAAGGGTATCTCGATAATGCAGGCTGCTATACAGTTTAAAGATAATGAAGAAGAACAAGCGAGTGAGCAGTTGCACAGGCAACGTAAAATGGCGATTGATAAGTGTTATCCAGCTTTGCCACCTCATCAGCAAGGTACAACTAGGGACCTTGAGAAAGATCCTTTGATGTCACATTTGTTGAGTTCGCCACCCCCTTATGTGCAGAGTGCTACAGCACCTCCGCAACCTTTCGTTGTGCAACCTCCGGTTGCATTGCCTCTTGTTGTCCTACAACCGCCATCTCCTCTTCAGTTGGCTCCTATTCCTTTGGCGCAGCCTTCTCAAGGACCGCCGACTTCGCTACCTACTCCGCCTCCAATTCCTACGACTTTGTCTCCTGTACTTGCTAGTTCTTCTGCTACTGTTCCTACGTTGGTTTCCTCTCAGTCTGCTTTGTCTCCTGTTCTCTTATTAACTTCTCCTTCTGTTTGACAGAGAATGACTGATACTGTTACTGGTCTCTTTTCTCTTTTCTTTGGGTCATTGAGTGTGACCCCTGTTTCAGCGCGTAAACAGTTGCGTAGCCAACTGCCTGGTCCCGATGAGCGGAAAGTATTGGATCATTTAGCGCGTAAATGGGTTACTCATTCTTTAAGATATAATTTAGAGTCTGTTATGGATGTCTTCCATCAATGAGAGGCACCGAAGCAGAGATATGTTTTTGATAAGATGTGTACTTTCCTTCGTGAAGAATGGGAAGATGGTGATCTAGGACAGACTCCGTCTGAGTTGTTCCGTGTACAGTCCGAGTTTGCGAAAGGAACTATAGTGGGTTTTGATGTTGAAAGAGCAGTTGGGACATTGTTGTCGTTTAGGAGCGAGTCTCCTTCTCAGCGACTGTTTGAGCCTGATCCTTCAGTTAGGAGAAAAGCGCGCCAATATACAATGAGAGAGGTTCCTCCGGTGTGGAAAGATGCAGTTCAGAGCGATGCCGTTGCGGGTATTGCAGCTGTACTGGCTCATTTTCAGCGTGTTTGGGTACATGTTCCATGGAAGCGAGCTGAAGTCTTGGCCCTTAAGCAGACTTTGCCTGATCCACGTAAAAATCCTGCAGGGTACTATAAGGAATTATCTCAGACTGCAGACTCATGCACTATGAATTTAGCTGACATAGACATGTTGTTTGGGAATGTTGTTCCACAGCCTTTATGGGGACTGATACGTCATACAGATCATGCGCAGGAATTAGGTGATACATGGGCTAATATTGGTGCTTCAGATGGCCGACAAGTTGGTGGTGCTAAACCTGAGCCTTTAGTTGCGGAACTCCCTGGTAGGATTATTAATTATATGAAGACTTTGATGCCTGCTATGCGTGTAAATTGGGACAAATTGTCTACATGTAAGCAGAAGAAAGACGAAAGTGTGTCTGATTTCTTCACTACGTTTGAAAAGACGTTTATCGACCATAGTGGTCAGGACATGAGTACGGAAGGTAGTCAACGGTTGTTCGTTGATAAGTTTGTGCATAATTTGCTTCCCGAGTTTTGTACGAGGTTGAAGGATTCTGAGAGTTCATGGGCTGTTTCTTCGTCGGCACAGAAATTGGCTACTGCACAGTATTATGAGAATATGGATAAGGACGAGAAAGATAGAGCCGACAAGAAGACTAAAGAGTTGAAGACGAAGGTTCTTTTGCAGCAAGCGTATCCGCCTCGTAGTAATCAGCATGATTATCAGCAACCTCAACAGTTTCAGAGAAACTCGCAAAGGTTTGAGTCTTCTCAACAGCGTTTTCCTATAGGCCCTAATCAGTGTGCATATTGTAAAGAAGAGGATAATTTCAAGAATAGTTGTCCAGTTCTGTTACAGCGTACGAATGGTGCTTCTGGTATGAGAGGTCGAGGTGTTCAGCAAGCTCCTAGAGGTAGAGGACGTGGTGTGTTCCCCCAGATTGCACGTTCCTTGCCTCCACAGAATTTGATGAATTGTTTTGATCAGCAGAATGGTGCGTCTGGTAGGACGACTCAGTACTATGCGGACGACTACTGTGTCGAAGGTGAGAATATGGATGGTAATGATTGCTAGGACAGCCATAGACAAAGAGAGGGAGTTGTTTCAGTTCCAGTAGATCAGAGTGGACCTTATGTTGAAGTGATTGCATCAGGTGTGTCAGAGCCTTTTCTGTTGGATACTGGTGCTGCGAAGAGTTCTATTATGCACTCTAAACTCCCTGGCGCACCTTTGTCTGGCTTAACGAATGTTTCAGTAGGTTTTTCTGGCGCCCCGGTTAGTAATCCGATTTCTAGTCCTTTGTCTCTTTCTGTTGGACCTTGTGAATTTGAAGCACCCCTTATTCTGACGACAGGTTGTGATGAGAACTTGTTGGGATTGGATTTGTTGAAAAGATTGTATGCGACACTACATTGTTCTCCTTCAGGAGTACAGCTTACATTGGGAAAGAGAGTGATCTCTCCAATGTATTTATCTAAAGATCGACTTCCAGTAGAATTGTCTTCTCTTCCTGATTCTCTTTGGGCTACTGGTCCTGACGATGTGGGTCTCCTGGAGATTCCACCCTATGTTGTGACATTGAAAGCGAATGCTAGATTGCCTCTTATTCCCCAATATCGGATTTCCAGTGATGGTGAAAGAGCACTTTTAACGATCATCTATGATCTAATTGAGAAAGGTGTAATTGAAGAAACGAGAGGTAATGTGTGCAATAGTCCGGTTTTGCCTGTTTTGAAACGTACTGATTCTTCTCAACCGCCTGTGTACAGGTTTGTGATCGATCTCCGCGAGGTGAATAAGATTGTAGTTCCGCAATTCCCAGTTGTGCCAGATATCACTGCTTTACTGACTTTGATTCCAGCTTCTGCTACTTGGTTTTCGGTGATTGATTTGAAGAATGCTTTCTTCAGCATCCCGATTGCCGAGAAGACTAGAGATATTTTTGGTTTCTCTTTAGGAGGCCGAAGGTTCCGGTTCAAGCGCGCTCCTCAAGGTTATTGTGAGAGTCCATCGATCTATAGTCAGGCTTTGAAAACACAGCTTGATACGATTGTCTTACCTGATGGTGCTGCCCTTATCCAGTACGTCGACGATTTGTTAGTTGCTGCTGATAATGAGGAGATTTGTAAAGAGGCTACTTTGTCGTTGTTGCATCATTTGTCTGCTTTCCATCATAAGGTGTCTCTTTCGAAGTTGCAGTATTGTCGACAAGAAGTGACCTACTTAGGTCACCTCTTATCGAAGGAGGGAAGAAGATTGACCCCGGAAAGAATTCAAGCGATTGCGAAAAAGAGTGTGCCAACGACACAGAGAGAAGTGCGTGCTTTCCTGGGTATTACTTCGTATTGTAGACAGTGGATCCCAAATTTTTCGCTTCTTGCAAAACCTTTGATAGCTCTTACTGTCAAGGATACCCCGAATCCTCTTCCTTGGACTGATGAATGTCAGAAGAGTTTTTCTGAATTGCGTGATGTGTTGTGTTCGGCTCCTGTGTTGAGTACTCCCGACTACAGTAAGCCTTTTACACTCTATATCCTCGAGAGAGAGAGGGATGTGCATTGTCAGTTTTGACTCAGCAGTTTGGCGATAAGCAACGTCCATGTGCGTATTTTTTGTCGACTTTGGATCCGGTAGCTAGAGCGTTGCCGAGTTGTTTGAGAGCTACAGCAGCAGCGGCTGTCTCTATTCGACAGTCTGCTGGTTTGGTGATGGATAATACATTGATTGTGATGGTTCCACATGCAGTGGATACCTTGTTGAATCGCACCAAGACACAGCACTTAACTAGTGCTCGGTTGTCGGGTTACGAATTGACACTCTTAGCGAGTCATGTGCACATAAAGAGATGCAATACGTTGAATCCAGCTACGTTGTTGCCGATTTCAGTAGAGACAGATGTTTCTGAACAGCATGATTGTTTTCTTAGGACAGAGGAGGAAACGAAAGGGAGAATAGACCTTAGGGACATTCCTCTTGCGAAGTGTGATGGTACCTTATGGGTGGATGGTTCGTGCTTCAAGCTTCCGAATGGTGATACGACTGCGGCATATGCTGTTACGACTTTGCATACGATTGTTGAAGCTGCACGTATCCCACATAATTCAGCTCAAGCAGCAGAGTTGATTGCATTAACAAGAGCGTGTGTGTTGTCGAAAGGGAAACGAGTGACTGCATATACCGACATCCAGTATGCGTTTGGTGTGGCTCATAGTTTTGGACGCTTGTGGAAGGAACATGGGTTCCTCACGTCTCATGGAACGAAGATTCAGCATGGTCAGTTGGTGAATGAACTTCTTGAGTCACTTACCTTGCCATTGCAAGTTGCGATCGTGAAATGCAGTGCACATAAGAAGGTTACTGATGACGTTGGTCGTGGTAATGCGTTTGCAGATGAAGTTGCGAAAGAAACGGCGAGAGATGTGATGAGTCGAATGTATGTTGCGGGTCCATCGAGATGGGTTCGGAAAGAAGTATGTGTGAAGATACGATAGAGAGTGTGAAGTCTATTCAAGCTGATGCTACGGAGAAAGAGTTGAGTGAATTGAGAGAAAGTACGGGTAGATTGGATTCGAATGGTTGTTGGATTGAGTTCTCAGAGCATCAGCGATGGTTGTTACCCGATGAGTATGTGCTTCCAGTGGTTACGATGGCTCATGGAATGGCTCATATCAGTGTGAAAGGGATTTGTAAGTTGTTAGCTCCAGTATGGCAAAATGCAGGAATTCCTAAGTGTGCAGAGAATTTGGTTAAGAACTGTATGGTTTGTTTGATGTACAATCCTGGTAAGGGAACTCCAACTCCAGCTGGTCATTTTGCGCCTCCGACGTATCCGTTTGAGGTTTTGCAGCTAGATTTCATCCACATGGAGAGGTGCAACAACTTAAAGTATGTGCTCGTTGTTTTTTTTGCCTTTTCGAGATGGGTAGAAGCATACCCTTTGAAAGATAACACTGCCTTGTCCACAGCTAAAGCCCTTGTCAAGGAATTCTTCCCTAGGTTTGATTTGCCGAGAATTGTCTGGAGTGACAATGGGAGTGAATTTGTGGGTAAAGTGATGAAGAGAGTGTGTGATGGTTTAGGAATACAGCAGAAATTTCACGCTACAAATCATCCCCAATCAGCTGGTCTGGTAGAATGCTATAATGGCACCCTCAAGCTAAAACTAGCCAAGATTCAGGCGAGCTCTGGTTTACAGTGGCCTGATGCCTTGCCATTAGCCCTTCTGTCCACAAGAATGACTGTAAATTCACGAATGGGACTTAGTCCGTACGAAGTGGTTTTTGATCGCCCGGCAAATATTTGGGGAGTGCCGTGGCCGACAAAATTTAGCGAGATAGAACACCCTGCATTGCTTGATTACCTTTACGAATTGACGGCTAAATTGCGTGTTTTGCACCAACAGGTTCATGATACACTGCCACAAGCATCTGAAGATCCAGGACATGCTATCGAATCTGGCTCCTGGATCCTAATAAAGAACTTCCAGCGAACCAAGAACGAGCAGCCCCGATGGATTGGTCCCTACTTGGTGCTTTTGTCCACGCGTTCAGCAGTGCGAGTGCACGGTAAAAAGAACTGGATCCACAGCGTACATTGTAAGAGGGCCCCTTTGCCTCTGCCCTAAAACCAGTGGGTCCAGAATGGTATTCCTGACCCTGAAACTGAAACCGTGCCTCGTTTTCTGCCTTTTAGCGATGCACGTTTGATTGGGACAAACTTTGAACGAGAAAGCGACGATCTTCTGCAAGAAACTGTGTCTCCGTCAAATCGTTTGGACACTTCCGAACCTGAACTTTTGTTCCGTGATCAGACATTGCCTGGCAAAGGCCGTTATAATTTGCGACCAAGAGTCGTGGGACAAATAAAATGAAATTCTTTCTTTTCTATTTTTGAAATTGTGTTCTCTCCTCCGAGGAACTGTTTTGATTTTTGTTTTTCGAACCGCCATCCTGGTTCAGCTGTAAGGTCGCAGTGCAAAGACTTGGGAGTGCAAGCCGAAGACACTAGGTCGACGGATCTGGTTGGTCTTAGGGTGTTCCCTGGACTGACAGATGCATTCCTTAGCACGGAAGACCCAACCGCCGCGAACAGCACGGTTAGAGGATGGAGTTTTTCGAGATGGAGAGACCTGTTGAAAGAATGAGCTTCAAGAGCAAAATATGTACAGTGATGAGCAGAAAATGTTTTTTAATATTAGGTTTGTTGATGTTATTTAGTTTAATGATGTTTTTGATGGGATATATAATATTCTCTTTCAAAGTGACGTTTGCACCCACTACACAACCTATGCCTCCTCCTACTGTTTCCTCGCATTCATTTTCACCCTCTGCCTGAACATGAGTCCATTAGGAGATTGGACTTTGTTAATAACTCCTTTGTTCAGCTTCTGCACCAACACCAGCTAGTAGTGAACACAACTAATTGTTGGGTGTGTGGTCTTATGCCTCATACTACTGATAAAGGTATTCCTTACCTGGTCCTGCCTTTTAGTTATAATGGTTCTGTGTGGGCATACAGAACGATGTTCATCTATGCTCGTGAAGTTTACCCCCTACGTTCTGTGAAGGATAGTCCAAAGAATAGTGCTCTAGTTAAGGGTATAGTCGATATGATTAGAGGAATTAGTTCCTATGAGACTATCCCGAGAGATGAGACACTAGCGTATATTGGATGGAACGTTACTGGATATGGAGTTAGTCTGAGTGAGAACCAGTGAGCGAAAAGATCCTCTCCGATTTGGATTGTACCCCATCAGGGTCATTATTGTCTGCAAGGTAATGGCAAGAATCCAAGAGCTCAGTTAGGGAAGAGTATTTGCACTGAGACGTATGTTTTTGCGTCCCAGTCTTCCCCATTGTTTTTAGCAGCTAAGGGTACCTATTTAATTTGCTATGACAGAGCGTACACATGGTTGCCCCCTGATTTCTCTGGCACATGTTTTGTTTCGTTCCTGTTGCCTCCTACGTATACAGCTGCGGCAGATTACCACAAGACGAGAGTTGTTAGAGGTGTCTTCAGTAAGGAAGATACTGCAGGACAAGAATTAGGAGATTTCTTGAAGGGTTTTCTGCCGTTTTGGGGGCCTATGGCTAACAGCAGGAACATTAGAGAGCTGACGAGAGTGGTTGAGTCCACCATAGTTGAGACTGCCGGTGCCCTTAGTAACCTGACGGCTGAGCTCCAGTCAGATCGCATTATGACTCTTCAGAACAGAGTTGCGTTTTATGTCATACTTGCAGATAGAGGAGGGGTATGCAAATTGATTCAATCGAGCTGCTGCGTTTTCATTCCAGACAACGCTCCGACAGTGTACCAAGCCATTTCCAGGCTACATAAGATCTCCGAGTCTGTACATGTGGACGAAGGAGATTGGTTGTTAATGGGATGGTTTTGGGGATTTTTATGCACCTGGGGATGGAAGATTCTGATGGTCACTGGGATGATCTTAGCTATCCTTTTCCTGTTCTGTCTTTGTGTACAGTGTGCTCCTGCTATATGTGGCCTGTGTGCTACTTCGTGTGCAAGGAGACCTGTCCTGAGAGAGCTGCTAAGTAATAGGATGATGCTACAGCAACATCTTGATGATCTGATGAATATAGACCTGGATTCAGACTGACATGAGTTTGGGTTTATTGCCTATGTAAGGGCAAAAGGAGGGCCTGAGGTTCCGTTAATTCTGAACCTGGGTCATAAAGGTCGTGGTTCTGTTACAAATTTGGTAAAAGCGAACCGTAAACAGTGAGTTCAGCAAGTATGAGTGTTTTCGTCATGTTACACCGATGGATTCCCTGTGTATTTGAAGATTTTGTTCTGTATCCTCGGGTTCCATTTTGTGCATGACAGCCATTTTGTGGTTGCCCTCACATAGGATGATGACTGTGGCCAAACGAGTCTTTTGGACACATACACCTTAGCTTGAGTTTGTGCTGACTTCTGTTTGACCTGAGTGAACTGACCCTGTTGCCTGAAGCTGACCTTGCCAAACCAGTTCTTGCCCTTTAGCTGATCAAGATTAAAGATCAGAGCACAGGACATTGTAAAGTTTTACCACACACAGACATGCCTTATCCTACTTCTATCTGTTTCTGTTTCCTTCTTTATGGTCTATTTAGGATGTGGGTTGTGGTCCTTTTTATTATGGGTTTGTCCGACTTGTCTAAAGAAGAATGTTTATCTTGGGTTTGTTTAATGATTAATTATGGGCTGGACAAACTGAAAAATGGGTTTGTCATCATGCAATGCTTTTTGTCGTGGAAACATGTGAGTGGTCAAACTGTAAATAAGGAATGTTTGCCTGAAGCACAATTATTTGTATAAAAAGGGATGGCTTGCTTTGTAAAGTTGAGCAGTCTCCTGAGAACATACACCGTGTTGTACTTCTAGGACCTCTGTTACTGGCTGCAGCTAATAAATTTGATCTTTGACGCCACCAAGAAGTATCCTGTGTCTCTGTATTCTAAGACAGGTGAACCCGAAGACTTTGGGCGTGCCCCTGGCGCCGCTGGGTTTAAATCTTGGTTCTTCAACGGGTGGGGGGAAAGTTTTCTTGGATTATTTTGGTTCTAATAATTTCTTGGTACAGTGCATTTTTGTCCCCGACAGGTTGGACATTGCTGTTATTACCAGTGTAACTTTGCACGTCATGCATCTGTTGAGCATTGCCACTCATAGCTGGTGTAACTACTCTGCTTTTTGTACCACATTGCACAGTCTTCCAATAATAAAAAGATTTAAACCTAAAGGCATTTCTTTGACGTCTACCCCACTTCAAATGCACAGCTGGATATGAGTATTGGAACTCTGACACCACCACTTCAGTGCAGTTCTGGACCTGTAAAGACTCTGTCAGGAAGAAGGACTGCTGTGCTGCTGAAGAACTGCCACTCCGCTGGACTGCTGCTACGCTGGACCACTGCTTTGCTTTTTTGCCCTGCTGAATGCTATTCCCTTGGTTGGGTGAGAAAGACTGGACCTCCATCAGTTGAACCCATCATGACTCCAAGGGCTAGCTAGGTGGCCTACTGATCTGAAGTCTCAGGGACATAAAAGACTTCCAACCTCCCTGCTTCTGCACCTGGACTCTGCCATCTGTGAGTCTGCCCTGCCAAGTGGTGGGCCCAGTCCTGGACCTTTGGAAGTGGGCCTTGGGTGTTTCCTGCAGCAGAACCCATGCATCTTCTGTTGAAATGGTGCATCACCACTGCTGCACAGATCAGATCTGGCCCATTGCCTCTGTTGCTTCGATCAGAGCCCGTGCATCTCCTCTGTTGTATGGCTCAGTACCAATGCATGGCTGCCGTTGCATAGACCAGAACCAGCACATCACCTCTGCTACATAGATCGGACTCAATGCATTGCCTTTGGAACCTCCCCTGTGCGATGCTCCTCCCAGTGCAAGGTCTTTGCATGCCTGATAATAGCCGCCTTGACGACGAACCTCTGCATCGCAGCTCACCCTTCATCAGAGCAGAATCATCACCGCTGCTGGGTGGATCAGAACCGGCGCATCGCCCCGCTATGTGGATTAGGACCTGCAAAATGCCACTGCTGCATGGATCGGCACTGACGCATCTGCGATGTCGACGCAACCAGGATTAAGGTACTTTTGTTCAGCGGGCTTTACTAGGTCCCTGTATCCAGCCTGTGCTCCATCGCGATTGGCCTGAACTTTTTGCTTTGTCCTGGTCCAGTGCGACCAGATATCCCAAATAAGCGCTTATTTCTTCAAAGTGCTATTTTACAGTTTATTCTTTACAAATACATATCTCAAATTCTACTTATTGGATTTTTGTTGTTTTGGTCTTATTTCATTTATGAAGCCAAGTTATTTCTTTCTAACCTGGTGTTGACTCTCTTTCTATGGTCTTTTTACTGTTGTACTGTTTGAAGTGTTGCACAAATACTTTACACATTGCCTCTAAGTTAAATTTGGCAGCTCTGCCCCAAGCTGACATAGGATGAGCGCTGGTTAATTTAGGGTTTGCCTGTGTCCTACACTGACTAGGATTCTGGCTGCTGCTTGACTTCCGTTCATACTGCAGTCAATCTACAACCCAATTTCTAGCACAGCTCAAGGGATGGGACTTGGCGAAGAGCAATGGGATGTTGTCTAGATACAAAGAGCAGAGGCTGAGAAGGATTGATCCGTCTGTTTATCGAATTTTGGAATGCCTCTTTGGTGCTGGCCGGGTGTTTGTGGCTGACAATGTGAATCTTTTGTTATAAATATACTTGGTCAGTTTAGTCAAATCTTGAGTAGATAGATAATGCGTTCTAGTTTGTAAGCACATCCAGATTCCAACACTGGAATTTGTCACGTTCTTCACTGAAAGGAATCAGCCAATGGATGGTTGTGGAAGTGAGACTGACGTTGTCCAATCAGCAAATTGAGGCAGGCAGAGAGTATGCCAACTCCTGCTGACAGCTCACTGTAATCAGTTGTGAACCCTTCCAGGGTGCCCAGGTTTGCACGTGTACACGAGAGTCATGTGGACAGCAGATCCCGTGTGAGCAGCATTAACCCCAGTGACAGACATGTACCCACCTCAGTGCGGATGATTCTATCTGATGCTCAAGGCTACTCCTTCACATTGATTAGTATCTACGTATCATGGGCGTAGGAAGTGTGGGGGACGCGGGGGATATATCCCCCCAGATTTTGCAGTGGGGGGGACACGGGGGACAAAATAATTTCCCCTTTTCCTTTCAGTCATTTGCAGGGCCATTAGTGTGCAAAAGCGCTACCTAATGGCCCTGTACTTGACCTGTGACCTCACCTGCCTGCAGTCAAAGAGGCCTCGCCCTCTGCCCTTTGTTATGCTGCAGGAAGGCTCGGTGTCCTGGAAAGGGCAGAGAAGGAAAAAAAACTCTGTCTCTTTTCCTTCATACCCCGGGAGAAGGCAAGGACAGTGTCAACCTCTCCTGTCCTGCCTCTGGCAGCTGTCCTCCCCTCTCTCTCTTTATTACTCCATCTATTTCTGTCTCTGTCTCTCTCCTCCTTAAGTTCTGATTTCAAGCGCTCTTATGTACCCTCTCTTGCCTCTCCTTGTCTTCGTTTCCCAGTGAAATGGATCCAAAATAGGCAGAACACTTTAGCTGGAAATGTCCTAATTTACTGACCGTTTTATTATTCCAAAGAAAAACCTCGGGATGGAGAGAAAAAATAATGAAATACCGAAATAAAGAAATACAGAGTGGTCAGCAGACAGGCCGGATTGTTATTTACAGCCACACACATTAGCGCCACTGAACAGAGTTTGCCAGTGAAAGCGCTACTTTCTTTCTTTCTTCTTTCTTTGAACAACATTGTTTTCCCAGGGTGGGGACCCATTCCTAAAGGGACTGAAATACCTGGTTGATGGATGGAGTGGAAGTGTTTAATATGATAACTTTCAACTGTTTTAAATATTTTAGCTTATAAAATGTGTACTGAGGCTCTGTGTCCGGGGATGTGGTCTTTTTAAACCAAACTGCTTACATTTTTTAACCCTTTCGCTGCTAGGCCTTTTCCCCTCTTGTGCTAAGCCCTTTTTTGGCGATTTGGGGTAGTGCGCGCTTAGGCCCTTGTAACTTTTTGACCACATAAGGTATCCACGCCAAATTTGCGTCCTTTTCTTCCAACATCATGTGGATTCTAAAGGCGCCCAGGGTTTGTGGATTCCCTTGGAGGGGTCCCAGAAATTAACCAAAATATAGTGATTTTTTTGTTTTTTTCAGAAAAATGGGAAAAACGGGCTGCAAATGAAAGCCTCTGGGTTTTTCCCTGAAAATGTTATCAAAAAAGGGTTTGTGGGGCTGAAATCTCCATTTTCTCAGCTTTTAGGGAATGACAGTCTTTTGTCAGAGAACCGACATTTTTCACACAGTTTTGGCATTTTTCTGGGACATAGCCTATTTTTACTATTTTTAGATCTTTCCACCTCCTTCCAGCTAATGGTAGAAATGAGTTTGAAAGCAATAATGGATCCTAGAAAGCTGTACATTTTCGGAAAGTAGACAAAATTCTAAATTCAGAAAGGGGTCATTTGTCTAAATCCATGAAGGTTTCTTTATAGAAACTAACAGTTAAATATTGGAATAATTGAAAAATTGTTGGAAAAAACATCCTTTTGTCTCAACGTTTTCACCTATAACTTTTTCTAATTTTGACAGCTCTTGGAAAACAATATACCGTTACATCCGTTAGACCTTCCTGGTTGTGGGTATATATAGGACTTGTAGTTTCACCAAGAACCCGACGAACCCAGATCCAAAAACTGAGCAGCAACTTGCAATGGTATTTTTTCATTTACTGGGTATAGAGCACTTTGTCTTGGAAAATGTATACATGGAAAAATCTGTATGAAAGACACCTATGTATTTCTGAATTGGGTAAAAATTATAGAGTTCAGAAACAGTATATAATTGCTAATTTTCAAAATTGGGAATACTCATACTAGCATGAGAATTATTGGTCATTTTTCAAACATATTTTTTTTTTACACAATGTCTTTCATGGAAAGGGAGAAATGCGCGAAAGCTCAATTGGTAATAACAGTTGATTTACAAATCTGAATTACCCCAAGTCTCCCGATAAAAACGGTACCTCACTTGTGTGGGTCGGCCTTGTGCCTGCGACAGGAAACGGCGCAAAATGCAACGTGGTGACACCTACATTTTGCAGTTACAAATTGACCCTTTTTTAGCAAAGTGCCTACCTGTAGTTTTTGCACCCTAGCTCTGCCGGCACCTAGGGAAACCTAGCAAGCCTATACATTTTTGAAAAGTAGACACCCAGAAAAATTCCGGATGGGGTGACTCGACTGCCTGCCACCAGGTCTTGTTACCCAGAATCCCTTGCAAAGCTAAGAATTTGACAAAAAAAAACACATTTTCCTCACATTTCTGTGGAGGAAAGTTCTGGAATCTGCGTGGATCAACAAATTTCCACCCACCCAGTGTTTCCCCAGGTCTCCCCAAAAAAATGGTTCCTCACTTGCCTGGGTAGGCATAGTGGCTGCGACACGAAACAGCGCAAAACGCAACGTGGTTGCACCTCAATATCCCAGTAAAATCTTGCGCTCTTTGGACAAAGAGACTACCTTTTGTTTTTGAGCCCTAGCTCTGTCAGCACCTAGGGAAACATAGCAAACCTATACATTTTTGAAAACTAGACACCCAGGGAAATTCAGGATGGGGTGACTCGACTGCCTACCAACAGGTTTTGTTACCCAGAATCCCTTGCAAAGCTAAGAATTTGACAAACAAAACACATTTTCCTCACATTTCTGTGGAGGAAAGTTCTGGAATCTGCGTGGATCAACAAATTTCCACCCACCCAGTGTTCCCCCAGGTCTCCCAAAAACAATGGTACCTCACTTGCGTGGGTAGGCATAGTGGCTGCGACACGAAACAGCGCAAAACGCAACGTGGTCGCACCTCAATGTCCCAGTGAAATCTTGCGCTCTTTGGACAAAGAGACTACCTTTTGTTTTTGAGCCCTAGCTCTGCCAGCACCTAGGGAAACCTAGCAAACCTATATATTCTTGAATTGTAGACACCCAGGGGAATTCAGGATGGGGTGACTCGACTGCCTACCACCAGGTTTTGTTACCCAGAATCCCTTGCAAAGCTAGGAATTTGACAAAAAAACACATTTTCCTCACATTAGTGTGGAGGAAAGTTCTGGAATCTGCGTGGATCAACGAATTTCCACCCACCCAGTGTTCCCCCAGGTCTCCGGAAAAAAATGGTACCTCACTTGCGTTGTTAGGCATAGTGGCTGCGACATGAAACTGCGCAAAACGCAACGTGGACGCACCTCAATTTACAAGTGAAATCTTGTACTTTTTGGACAAAGAGATTTCCTTTTATTTTTGTGCCCTAGCTCTGCCAGCACCTAGGGAAACCTAGCAAACCTATACATTTTTGAAAACTAGACACCCAGGGGAATTCAGGATGGGGTGACTCGTCTGCCTACCCCCAGGTTTTGTTACCCAGAATACCTTGCAAAGCTAGGATTTCGACAAAAAAAACACATTTTCCTCACATTTCTGTGGTGGAAAGTTCTGGAATCTGCGTGGATCAACACATTTCCACCCACTCAGCGTTCCCCCAGGTCTCCCGAAGAAAATGGTACCTCACTTGCGTGGGTAGGCATGGTGGCTGCGACATGAAACAGCGCAAAACGCAACATGGTCGCACCTCAATTTCCAAGTGAAATTTTGCACTTTTTGGACAAAAAGACTACCTTTTGTTTTTGCGCCCTAGCTCTGCCAGCACCTAAGGAAACGTAGCAAACCTATACATTTTTAAAAAGTAGACACCCAGGGGAATTCAGGATGGGGTGACTCCTCTGCCTACCCTCAGGTTTTATTACCCAGAATCCCTTGCAAAGCTAAGATTTTGACAAAAAAAACACATTTTCCTGACATTTCTGTGGTGGAAAGTCCTGGAATCTGCATGGATCAACAAATTTCCACCCACCCAGCGTTCCCCCAGGTCTCCCGAAAAAAATGGTACCTCACTTGCGTGGGTAGGCATAGTGGCTGCGACATGAAACAGCGCAAAACGCAACATGGTCGCACCTCAATTTCCCAGTAAAATTTTGCACTTTTTGGACAAAAAGACAACCTTTTGTTTTTGCGCCATAGCTCTGCCAGCACCTAAGGAAACCTAGCAAACCTATACATTTTTGAAAAGTAGACACCCAGGGAAATTCAGGATGGGGTGACTCTTCTGCCTACCCTCAGGTTTTGTTATCCAGAATCCCTTGCAAAGCTAAGATTTTGACAAAAAAAACACATTTTCCTGACATTTCTGTGGTGGAAAGTTCTGGAATCTGCGTGGATCAACAAATTTCCACCCACCCAGCGTTCCCCCAGGTCTCCCAAAAAAAATGGTACCTCACTTGCGTGGGTAGGCATAGTGGCTGCGACATGAAACAGCGCAAAACGCAACATGGTTGCACCTCAATTTCCCAGTAAAATTTTGCACTTTTTGGACAAAAAGACTACCTTTTGTTTTTGCACCCTAGCTCTGCCAGCACCTAAGGAAACCTAGCAAACCTATACATTTTTGAAAAGTAGACATCCAAGGGAATTCAGGATGGGGTGACTCCTCTGCCTACCCTCAGGTTTTGTTACCCAGAATCCCTTGCAAAGCTAAGATTTTGAAAAAAAAACACATTTTCCTAACATTTCTGTGGTGGAAAGTTCTGGAATCTGCGTGGATCAACAAATTTCCACCCACCCAGCCTTCCCCCAGGTCTCCCGAAAAAAATGGTACCTCACTTGCGTGGGTAGGCATAGTGGCTGCGACATGAAACAGCGCAAAACACAACATGGTCGCACCTCAATTTCCCAGTAAAATTTTGCACTTTTTGGACAAAAAGACTACCTTTTATTTTTGCGCCCTGGCTCTGCCAGCACCTAAGGAAACCTAGCAAACCTATACATTTTTGAAAAGTAGACACCCAGGGGAATTTAGGATGGGGTGACTCCTCTGCCTACCCTCAGGTTTTGTTACCCAGAATCCCTTGCAAAGCTAAGATTTTGACAAAAAAACACATTTTCCTGACATTTCTGTGGTGGAAAGTTCTGGAATCTGCGTGGATCAACAAATTTCCACCCACCCAGCATTCCCCCAGGTCTCCCGAAAAAAATGGTACCTCACTTGCGTGGGTAGGCATAGTGGCTGCGACATGAAACAGCGCAAAACGCAACATGGTCGCACCTCAATTTCCCAGTAAAATTTTGCACTTTTTGGACAAAAAGACTACCTTTTGTTTTTGTGCCCTAGCTCTGCCAGCACCTAAGGAAACCTAGCAAACCTATACATTTTTGAAAAGCAGACACCCAGGGGAATTCAGGATGGGGTGACTCCTCTGCCTACCCTCAGGTTTTTTTACCCAGAATCCCTTGCAAAGCTAAGATTTTGACAACAAAAAAACACATTTTCCTAACATTTCTGTGGTGGAAAGTTCTGGAATCTGCGTGGATCAACAAATTTCTACCCACCCAGCGTTCCCCCAGGTCTCCCAAAAAAAATGGTACCTCACTTGCGTGGGTAGGCATAGTGGCTGCGACATGAAACAGCGCAAAACGCAACATGGTCGCACCTCAATTTCCCAGTAAAATGTTGCACTTTTTGGACAAAAAGACTACCTTTTGTTTTTGCGCCCTAGCTCTGCCAGCACCTAAGGAAACCTAGCAAACCTATACATTTTTGAAAAGTAGACACCCAGGGAAATTCAGGATGGGGTGACTCTTCTGCCTACCCTCAGGTTTTGTTACCCAGAATCCCTTGCAAAGCTAAGATTTTGACCAAAAAAACACATTTTCCTGACATTTCTGTGGTGGAAAGTTCTGGAATCTGCGTGGATCAACAAATTTCCACCCACCGAGCGTTCCCCCAGGTCTCCTGAAAAAAATGGTACCTCACTTGCGTGAGTAGGCATAGTGGCTGCGACATGAAACAGCGCAAAACACAACATGGTCGCACCTCAATTTCCCAGTAAAATATTGCACTTTTTGGACAAAAAGACTACCTTTTGTTTTTGCGCCCTAGCTCTGCCAGCACCTAGGGAAACCTAGCAAACCTATACATTTTTGAAAACTAGACACCCATGGAAATTCAGGATAGGGTGACTCCTCTGCCTACCCTCAGGTTTTGTTACCCAGAATCCCTTGCAAAGCTAAGACTTTGACAAACAAAAATACATTTTCCTCACATTTCTGTGGTGGAAAGTTCTGGAATCTGCGTGGATCAACAAATTTCCACCCACCCAGCGTTCCCCCAGGTCTCCCGATAAAAATGGTACCTCACTTGCGTGGGTAGGCATAGTGGCTGCAACAGGAAACGGTTCAAATCGTACGGTGGTGAATTTACAATACCCAATTGCAAAACAACCTTGATTTTTGGGGGGGCACCTGAGTTTTTGGCCCGGGGCTCGGTGGTATTCTTTGGAAAGTACCAAACCCAAACAGTTCTGAAAAGTAGACACCCGGGGGAGTCCAGGGAGGTATGGCATGCGTAGGTCCCCCAATGTTTTCCTACCCAGAACTCCTTGCAAACCTTAAAATTAGGTAAAAATATCACTTTTCCAAACTTTTTTGCGTGGGATCTCCGTGCCGGCAAAAATGTCCTACCACCCAGCATTCACCTTGTTCTCCCGAGTAAAAGGATACCTCACTTGTGTGGGTGCCTCAACGCAGAACAGTCCAAAAATGAATTTTGAAAAAGTAGTATTCAAGTTTTACAAATTAAGGCCCCCTGCCTTAGTCACAGGCCTTGGGCCCACCCACACAAGTGAGGTATCATTTTACTCGGGAGAACAAGGGAAACGCTGGGTGGTAGGACATTTGTGCCGACACGGAGATCCCACGCAAAAATGTATGGAAAACTGTTTTTTTAACCTAAATTTATGGTTTGCAGGGATTTCTGGGTAGCAAAACATTGGGGGACCCATGCATGCCATACCTTCCTGGACTCCCAGTGTCTAGTGTCTAGTTTTCAGAACTGTTTGGGTTTGGTAGTTTCCAAAGATGCCCGCCGAGCCCCGGTCCAAAAACTCAATCCTACCTTCCAAAAAAGAAGGTAATGTTGCTATTGGTTATTGTAATTTCTCCACCATACGATTTGGACCTTTTCCTGTTGCAGCCACTATGCCTACCCACGCAAGTGAGGTACCAATTTTATCCGGAGACCTGGGGGAACGCTGGGTGGGAGGAAATTTGTGTGAGCCCAGTGACGCCACGCTTTCCCACACAAAAAAGTGTGAAAAAACTGATTTTTTCAGCAAAAATTGATGTTTGCAGGGGATTCTGGGTAAAGGAACGTTGAAGGATCCATGCAAGCCATACCTCCTTGGAAGCCCCCGGGTGTCTACTTTTCAGAAATGTGTGGGTTTGGTAGGTTTCCCTAGATGGCCATCTAGCACGGGGCCCAAAACCCAGGTAACCCCTCTTGCAAAAGCTGGTGGTACTGACATTCAATACCACCAGCTTTTGCAAGAGGGGTTACCTGGGTTTTGGGCCCCGTGCTAGACGACCATCTAGGGAAACCTACCAAACCCACACATTTCTGAAAAGTAGACACCCGGGGGCTTCCAAGGAGGTATGGCTTGCGTGGATCCTCCAACGTTCCTTTTCCCAGAATCCCTTGCAAACATCAATTTTTGCAGAAAAAAACAGTTTTTTCACACTTTTTTTGTGTGGGAAAGCGTGGCGTCACTGGGCTCACACAAATTTCCTCCCACCTAGCGTTTCCCCAGGTCTCCCGATAAAAATGGTACCTCACTTGCGTGGGTAGGCATAGTGGCTGCAACAGGAAACGGTCCAAATCGTACGGTGGAGAATTAAGTTTTCAATTTGAGAGCGTGTGATTCAAGGAAATTGTGACAGACAATTTCAAGTTTGCAGGAGATTCTGGATAAAAATCAACAATAGAATTCACCAGAAAGACATGACCATATACTTCCATGGTTTAACAATAATAACTAAATTTGGTAAGTTATTTATAGCTATAATGTACACCGTAACAGAGTTACTCAAAAGTCAAACATTCAAGGCACGGCTAACTGTTCCACAAAGACACACACATACAGGTTGGATTTGGCATGAGGGCGAGTGATGGTTCAGTACATAAAATTTTATTAACAAGATATTTCAAAAAATGAAATGCTCTGTCAATAAATAAATGCATAAAAACCGAACCAGTGACTCGCAACTCGTGAGCTGTAAAGCCACGACAAGGCACCAACCGTTTTACAGGCCATGCACGCGCCTTTCATACCTGATACAAACCAGACCATTGACACCATCCGGAAAGAACAGCAACACATTACAACAATCACAATAGGGACAAGGTACACCCTACTTCAGAAAGAGATAAAAGACAAACATTGCTGCACAGCCATCTAATCCGCAAGCACACACACATTCTGGTTGGATTTGGCACGAGGGTGAGTGATGATTCAGTACATACAATTGTATTTGCAAGTAATTTCAAAAAAATGAAATACACTGTGTATAAATGAAAGTATGATAAACTGAACCACTGACTCACAGCTCATGAGCTGTAAAGCCACGTCAAGGCACCAACCTCTGTACAGGCCATTCATACACCTTTCGTACGTGTGACACATACAAAACATTCACACCGCCAGCCGCGGACCCATCACATTTCAACACTCACACCAGCAGACAGCGCCATTCAAGGGCCCATCACTTTCACACGCCCACATTTCTGACATTGCAACAACACAAAATGATGGACTGCGTGGAGTGTCACTCATCTAGCAGTGTGTGTAGTGACCAACAGAAAGTAACTACTCACACACCGCCAGCCGAGCGCCAGTCCACCGACACCACCATCCAAGCACCAGACCATGCACACCACTAGCCAAACACCACTCAGCGCACACCGACAGCCAAGTACCACTCCACACACACCACCAGCCAAGCAACACTCCATGCACACTGCAAGCCAAGCGGCACTCCACACACAACGCCAGCCAAGCACCACTCTGTGCACAGACAGCCAAGTGCCACTCCACACACACCGCCAGCCAAGCGCCACTCCACGCGCACCACCATCCAAGCACCGGACCATGCACACCGCCAGCCAAACACCACTCCACACACACCACCAGCCAAGCACCACTCCACGCACACCCCAAGCCAAGTGCCACTCCACAAACACCGCCAGGCAAACACCACTCCGTGCACAGACAGCCAAGTAGCACTCCACGCACACCACCAGCCAAGCGCCACTCCACACACACGACCAGCCAAGCGCCACTCCACACACACCACCAGCCAATCGCCACTCCACACACACCACCAGCCAAGCGCAACTCCACACACACCGCCAGCCAAGCACCACTTCGTGCACAGACAGCCAAGTATCACTCCACGCACACCACCAGCCAAGCGCCACTCCACGCACACCACCAGCCAAGCGCCACTCCACGCACACCACCAGCCAAGGACAAATCCAAACACAACACCAGGCAAGCGCAAGAGCACGCACACGGCCAACAAAAAACCAGACCACGCACACCGCCAGCCAAGCACCAGTCCACAGACACCGCCAGACAAGCACCAGTCCACAGACACCGGCAGCCAAGCGCCAAACCATGCACACCGTCAGACAATGGACACTACACGCAAACCAACATCATACTTTAGTTTTTTTTTAAATAAAAGAAAAACAAAAACAAATTGCAAATTGATACAAATCTACTAACTCAACAACTAAACTAAAAAGACTACACAAATGCAAACTTTGAAACTGAACAATAAGACCAACCAGTTCACTTTACCACTGGTACAATCTAAAACAAGCAGGTACACACAGCCCGGGGTTTGAAGGGCAGTCAGGGCAGTACATACGAACCTCCTTCCGCAAACCTCTTCGCCAACAGACTCTACATCTCCGACTGGGAAAGTCTTTTGAGGTTGTAGGAGGAATTGTATCAGGAAAGTGGTGATCTTTCAATCTGGCAATATCCTCCACCACTCCAACTCTAGGAACACTTGCCTGTTGCACTAAAACAAGGCTGCCTATTACAGACTCCTGAAACTTTTCAAAAGACAACTTTGACTGGGGACAAGATTTCTGGAACACAACAAAAGCATTAAAGGTTGCCAAGTGGAAAAGATAGATAGCCAACTTCTTGTACCAAATGTAAGCCTTACGAAGAGCAGCATACGGTTCCAACCTCTGATCTACTCTGTCAACACCACCCATGTACTTATTGTAGTGCATTATGCACACAGGTTTGCGCACTTCTGCAACCTGACCCCAATCAGTCACCGGTTCAGTGCTTTCATCATGTATTGTAGTCAACATGTAGACATCTCTCCTGTCTGAAAACTTTACAGCTAGAAGCTCCTCACAACGCAATGCACTACACTGTCCCCGAGCAAGCTTCTGACACACAAGTTCTTTTGGGAAACCTTTACGGTTTGAGCGGATTGTGCCACAAGCAACAGTTTCCACTTTGCCCAATTCCCTGAACAACCGCACACCAGTGTAGAAGTTATCGACATACAAATGATGGCCTTTGTTAAAAAATCCACGACCAAGTTCCCACACAATTTTCTCAGTCACTCCAAAAGTCGACGGACAACCAGGGGGGTTAATCCTGGATTCCTTACCAGTGTACACCCTGAAATTAGAGACATATCCAGTCTCACTGTCACACAGCATATACAGTTTGATTCCATAGCGTGCCCTCTTACTAGGAATGTATTGCCGAAATACCAAGCGGCCTTTGAACAACAGCAAAGACTCGTCCACTGCAATTTCTTTCCCAGGATAAAAGATCTCAGAAAATCGATCAACGAAATGATCAATGACAGGCCGAATCTTGAAAAGACGGTCACAATCAGGGTGATCTCGTGGCAAAGCAAGACTATTGTCAACAAAATGCATCATCCGAAGCAGAAGCAAATACCGATCACGACTCATGACTGCCGGAAATATAGCTGTTGCCATCAAGGGACTAGTAGACCAATATGAAGCCATTGATGGTTTCCTAAGCAAGCCCATCAAAAAAGTTAAACCCAAAAACTTTTTCATCTCCTCCAAATTTGTGGAAGTCCACCGGGTAGCTCTAGCGTGGGGCTTAAGGCTGGCACTGTTCACCCTCAAAAAAATTTCAGCATACAAATTAGTCTGCTCTACAATCTTTGCCAAAAACACATCATCCATAAACAACTTGAAAAAATCAATAGGCAAAAAGTTTTCAGTGTTCACCCTACACCCTGGAACACCAGTAAATTCAGGCAATGCCGGCTACACCATGCCTGGTGCAACCCAGAGGTCAGAACTTTCAACATCAAGTCTTGCAGCCGCAGGCTGCCGCCCAGCTGCCTCTCGTCTCACTGCACCAACTGGAAGTCTAGCAACAGGCTGCAGCCCAGATGTCTCTTGCCGCACTATTGGCACAGGAATGTCCTCCGCAACCACAGGCACAACAATGTCCTCTGCAACCACAGGCGCAGCAATGTCCTCCGCAACCACAGGCACATCATCCACACCAAAAGTAGCTTCATCAGCACTCAGAGTGTCTTCATCATCAGATGAAGCCATGTGTAGAGAAAACTCACTACCTGAATCTTCACCTCCCACCTCTGGATCAGAATCAGAGTCAGACTCTGGACCATGGTCAGAGGAAGAATCAAAAAGCAATCAAACAACTTGCTGAGCAGTAATCCGGCGGCTAGCCATTATCCTTACAAATAAAGGAGTCTGCACAAACAACTCAACAACCCCAACACTGCGCAAAGTAAGATAAAAAATGTAAGCCTTTTTAAAAAAAAACTAATTTAGAAAATACATACAATTCACTTACAAGACACAACTACACTCACCAGCACCTACTCTGCAAAGACACAGCAAAGAGGCAACGATATCCCACTAGAAAGAAGAAGAAAAAAAACTTACATCTACAGAAGGACACATCAAAAACAAATGCAAAACATGTTTTACAATCACAACAAACAGAAACCAAACATACTCGTATTTTACTACATACTTTGCAAAAAAATACAATTACAGTACAATTGAACAACAAGCATTGGAAATGCAATAGGGCTAGCATTAGGAAAGTTTGAGCTATTGGTGTTATAAATGAATTATTTTTATTTATGTGTTTTTTTTTAAATAGCTAAATTAATAGCTTTATCATTTACAATGCCAATAGTTATAACTTTCGCAAATGTGACACCTATAGCATTTGCAATGCAACATGTTTTGCATTTACGTGACTTAGATGTATTGATATTACAAATAACAATGGCTTTTAATTTTTTTAAATAATTAATACTTAAATAATTTATTTAATTTGTAATGGCAATAGCTTAAACTTTTGTAAATAACATTTGTGAAGATTATGTTCAGTGTTTTTTATTGTGACGAAAATCGAAGAACAGAAGTAAAATATTAACATCTTTTTGTGATTTGTAATAAAGCGTCAAAGCTTGAAAAATTGAAAGAACATATTTGAACCAGTGATGCTGTGGTTGCGCTGAGTGGTGTGTGCATCGGTGTAGCTGTTTGGTGGGTGCATTGGTGGAGCTTTGTTGGAGCATCGGTGGAGCTGTATGGTGGGTGCCACGGCGGAGCTGTGTGGTGGGTGCCACGGCTGAGCTGTGTGGTGGGTGCATTGGTGGAGCTGTGTGGTGGGTGCATTGGTGGAGCTTTGTTGGAGCATCGGCAGAGCTGTGTGGTGGGTGCCTCGGCGGAGCTGTGTGGTGGGTGCCTCGGCGGAGCTGTGTGGTGGGTGCCTCGGCGGAGCTGTGTGGTGGGTGCCTCGGCGGAGCTGTGTGGTGGGTGCCTCGGCGGAGCTGTGTGTTGGGTGCATCGGCGGAGCTGTGTGGTGGGTGCATCAGCGGAGCTGTGTGGTGGGTGCATCGGCGGAGCTGTGTGGTGGGTGCATCGGTGGAGCTGTGTCAGTGGAGCTGTGTGGTGGCTGCATCGCTGGAGCTGTGTGATGGGTGCATCGCTGGAGCTGTGTAGGTGGAGCTGTGTGGTGGGTGTATCGGTGGAGCTGTGTCGGTGGAGCTGTGTGCATCAGTGGAGCTGTGTGGTGGGTGCATCGGTGGAGCTGTGTAGGTGGAGCTGTGTGGTGGGTGCATCGGTGGAGCTGTGTCGGTGGAGCTGTGTGGTAGGTGCATCGGTGGAGTTGGGTGGAGGGTGCATTGGTGGAGCTGTGTAGGTGGAGCTGTGTGGTGGGTGCATCGCTGGAGCTGTGTAGGTGGAGCTGTGTGGTGGGTGCATCGGTGGGCTGTGTGGTGGGTGCATCGGTGGAGCTGTGTAGTTGGAGCTGTATGGTGGGTGCATCGGTGGAGCTGTGTGGTGGGTGCATCGGTGGAGCTGTGTAGGTGGAGCTGTGTGGTGGGTGCATCGGTGGAGCTGTGTGGTGGGTGCATCGGTGGAGTTGGGTGGAGGGTGCATCGGTGGAGCAGTGTAGGTGGAGCTGTGTGGTGGGTGCATCGCTGGAGCTGTGTAGGTGGAGCTGTGTGGTGGGTGCATCGGTGGAACTGTGTGGTGGGTGCATCGGTGGAGCTGTGTAGTTGGAGCTGTATGGTGGGTGCATCGGTGGAGCTGTGTGGTGGGTGCATCGGTGGAGCTGTGTAGGTGGAGCTGTGTGGTGGGTGCATCGGTGGAGCTGTGTGGTGGGTGCATCGGTGGAGCTGTGTGGTGGGTGCATCGGTGGAGCTGTGTGGTGGGTGCATCAGTGGAGCTGTGTGGTGGGTGCATCGGTGGAGCTGTGTGGTGGGTGCATCGGTGGAGCTGTCAAGTCAAGTCAAGTCAAGAAATGTATATAGCGCGCTACATACCCATAGGGTCTCAAGGCGCTAGGGGAAGGGTGGGGAGTTACTTGTCGAATATCCAAGTTTTAAGTTACTTTCTGAATGCCAGGTGGTTCTGAGTAAGGCGAAGGTGAGTGGGAAGTGAGTTCCATGTTTTGGCTGCCAGGTAGGAGAAGGATCTACCTCCCATGGTGGTTTTGTTGATGCGAGGTACAGTGGCAAGGGCTTGGTTGGAGGATCGCAGCTGACGGGAGGGGGTGTAGAAGGACAGTCGTGTGTTGAGGCATTCGGGCCCAAGTTCGTAAAGTGCTTTGTGTGCGTGGGTTAGGAGGCGGAAAGTAATCCTTTTATTTACGGGGAGCCAGTGGAGGTTTTTCAAGTGATCAGAGATGTGTTCTTTACGCGGGATGTTGGTGTGGTGGGGGCATCGGTGGAGCTGTGTGGTGGGGGCATGTGTGGTGGGGGCATGTGTGGTGGGTGCATCGGTGGAGGTGTGTGGTGGGTGCATCGGTAGAGCTGTGTGGTGGGTGCATCGGTGGAGCTGTGTGGTGGGTGCCTCGGTAGAGCTGTGTGGTGGGTGCCTCGGTAGAGATGTGTGGTGGGTGCCTCGGTGGAGCTGTGTGGTGGGTGCCTCGGTGGAGCTGTGTGGTGGGTGCCTCGGTGGAGCTGTGTGGTGGTTGCATCGGTGGAGCTGTGTGGTGGTTGCATCGGTGGAGCTGTGTGGTGGTTGCATCGGTGGAGCTGTGTGGTGGTTGCATCGGTGGAGCTGTGTGGTGGTTGCATCAGTGGAGCTGTGTAGGTAGATCTGTGTGGTGGGTGCATCGGTGGAGCTGTGTCGGTGGAGCTGTGTGGTGGGTGCATCGGTGGAGTTGGGTGGTGGGTGCATCGGTGGAGCTGTGTAGGTTGAGCTGTGTGGTGGGTGCGTCGGTGGAGCTGTGTGGTGGGTGCATCAGTGGAGCTGTGTGGTGGGTGCCTCAGTGGAGCTGTGTCGGTGAAGCTGTGTGGTGGGTGCATCGGTGGATCTGTGTCGGTGGAGCTGTGTGGTGGGTGCATCGGTGGAGTTGGGTGGTGGGTGCATCGGTGGAGCTGTGTCGGAGGAGCTGTGTGGTGGCTGCATCGGTGGAGCTGTGTGGTGGTTGCATCAGTGGAGCTGTGTGGTGGTTGCATCGGTGGAGCTGTGTGGTGGGTGCATCGGTGGAGCTGTGTGGTGGGTGCATCGGTGGAGCTGTGTGGTGGGTGCATCGGTGGAGCTGTGTGGTGGGGGCATGTGTGGTGGGGGCATGTGTGGTGGGTGCATCGGTAGAGCTGTGTGGTGGGTGCATCGGTGGAGCTGTGTGGTGGGTGCCTCGGTAGAGCTGTGTGGTGGGTGCCTCGGTAGAGCTGTGTGGTGGGTGCCTCGGTGGAGCTGTGTGGTGGGTGCCTCGGTGGAGCTGTGTGGTGGTTGCATCGGTGGAGCTGTGTGGTGGTTGCATCGGTGGAGCTGTGTGGTGGTTGCATCGGTGGAGCTGTGTGGTGGTTGCATCGGTGGAGCTGTGTGGTGGTTGCATCGGTGGAGCTGTGTGGTGGTTGCATCGGTGGAGCTGTGTGGTGGGTGCATCAGTGGAGCTGTGTAGGTAAATCTGTGTGGTGGGTGCATCGGTGGAGCTGTGTCGGTGGAGCTGTGTGGTGGGTGCATCGGTGGAGTTGGGTGGTGGGTGCATCGGTGGAGCTGTGTAGGTTGAGCTGTGTGGTGGGTGCGTCGGTGGAGCTGTGTGGTGGGTGCATCAGTGGAGCTGTGTGGTGGGTGCCTCGGTGGAGCTGTGTAGGTGAAGCTGTGTGGTGGGTGCATCGGTGGAGCTGTGTCGGTGAAGCTGTGTGGTGGGTGCATCGGTGGAGTTGGGTGGTGGGTGCATCGGTGGAGCTGTGTCGGAGGAGCTGTGTGGTGGCTGCATCGGTGGAGCTGTGTGGTGGTTGCATCAGTGGAGCTGTGTGGTGGTTGCATCGGTGGAGCTGTGTGGTGGTTGCATCAGTGGAGCTGTGTGGTGGTTGCATCAGTGGAGCTGTGTGGTGGGTGCATCGGTGGAGCTGTGTGGTGGTTGCATCGGTGGAGCTGTGTGGTGGGTGCATCGGTGGAGCTGTGTGGTGGGTGCATCGGTGGAGCTGTGTAGGCGGAGTTGGGTGCATCGGTGGAGCTGTGTCGGTGGAGCTGTGTGGTGGGTGCATCAGTGGAGCTGTGTGGTGGGTGCCTCGGTGGAGCTGTGTGGTGGGTGCCTTGGTGGAGCTGTGTAGGTGAAGCTGTGTGGTGGGAGCCTTAACGGAAATTACAACTCTCAAAACAAAAGAATTCTATCCTTTAACGATGCTGGATAAATTATGACAAGTGCTTGCTACTGTTCCAACAGATACATGCAGAATAATATGTAGGACGTTATTCTGGAAGGAAAACTAAATCACAGAAAAGAAAAGAGTACGAACCGTAAATGAGAGAGGTTTGTTTGTTAACATCTGCATTGGGAGAAGGTTTTGTTAAACCTGTCGGTGTTTAATTAATACCGAAGCTACACTATATTTTAAGGAATGACGAATTTTAAAGGCCTGCTTAGAAAATGATAAGTAGCAGGGCAAAATAAATCGCAACAATGTGTGCAGAAAGGAAAGAAAATATATATGAATGTTGTCTGGGCACGGCAACAGCACATGGCAACATAACTGCGCCTTAGCTAGCTACTACACAGTGCACTCAGTACTTTAACCAAAACTTCGAAAAGCCCTCTTAAGAAGCATGGTATTCGTGGTCCTAAGTTATTGAGGCACATTTTTGGGGGAGATGTGTTCCCAAAAGACGGCACACTGATTCACTCAAAAAATGGTTTTACTGACAGAGCGGCATTTATCTTTACAGAAAAGGATACAGCATGCATTCCATGTTTGTTTTCAAGCAGAGCATAAACAGTTGTTGCAGCAAGGGACGGGAAGATTAGGAGACGAAACTGAAAGTACGGCCGGCAGGCCGTGAATAATTAGGGGGTGACAAATGCGCTGGGAAGGCTGCCTTTGATGTGGTAATGTGAGGCAGGCAGGCAGGCGGCTGGTGGCATTGTGCACGCGCTTTTTAGGGCTTGCGCTTGCGCAATGACCTAAAAAGCACATGCACTCAAAGGAATCGCCAGTGGAATCGCCAGTGGTGGTTAAGCACTGGATAAGCCCCTATAGAGCTTCCAGCTGTGCGCATGCGCACAGCAGGCGAGCCCTAAAAAAGAGGTCTCTTACCAAACACATACAACTACAGAAACAGCAGAACAACAGAACCACCAGTAACGGAACCGCACACTGCAACACTCTAAAGAGAAAAAAAAAAATACACATTAGAAGAAACAAAAACTACACACATTACAACAGGCTATGTCACAAATGGGGGGTCTGTCCCCAAGGGGGGAAGAATATAAATCATTATAAACGTGGGCCCCCTGGAAGCAACCCTACGGAGGGCAGAGAGCCCAAATAAAGACACGGCAGAACATACTTTTGAAATGGGCACAAGGAAGCAACCCTTGGCCAAGGGGTCGCTCCCTATAAAAAAAAAACCCTGAAGTCTAGTGGGCTTTTCTATCCCCCCCTGGGTCCAGAAACGGTAAAAAAAAACAGTTGAGGGGGGCAGAACAGTCTACAATATTTATAATGCCCCCTGGAAGCGACCCTTCCCCAAGGGGTCGCTTCCTTTTCAAATACAAACAAATCCCTGGTGACTAGTGGGCTTTTCTGCCCCCCCCCTGGGTGCAGATCGGCCAAAAAACGGCCAATCTGCCCCAGGGGGGGGGGCAGAAAAGTCTGAAAAAATATGTTTTCCCCCTAAGGAAGCGACCCTTGCCCAAGGGGTCGCTTCCTTTATAAATATAACCCAATCCCTGGTGTCTAGTGGGCTTTTCTGCCCCCCCTGGGTCCAGATGCGGCCCAAAAAACGGCCAATCTGCCCCCAGGGGGGGCAGAAAAGTCTAAAAAAATATTAGGGCCACTAGGAAGCGACCCTTCCCCAAGGGGTCGCTTCCTTTTTAAAGAAAAACAAATCCCTGGTGACTACTGGGCTTTTCTGCCCCCCCCCCCCCGGGTCCAGATGCGGCCCAAAAAACGGCCGATCTGCCCCAGGGGGGGCAGAAAAGTCTGAAAAATTATTTGCCCCCAAAAGGAAGCGACCCTTGCCCAAGGGGTCGCTTCCGATTTCAAAAACAAAGTAATCCCTGGCTCTAGTGGGCTTTTCTGCCCACCCTGGGTGTAGATCGGCCAAAAAAACGGCCGATCTGCCCCAGGGGGGGCAGAAAAGTCTGAACAATAATTTGGCCCCAAAAGGAAGCGACCCTTGCCCAAGGGGTCGCTTCCTGCACAGTTATACATCGCCAAAAACACTCCCTGGTGTCTAGTGGGGCATTCCTGGTGCACGATCGCGACGCTGTGCGCGATCGTGCACCAGGAATGCCCTGCATTGGGACATCAGGGGAGAGGAAACACAGTTTCCTCCCCCCCCGATGCCTTAAGGCACCGAAAACCGGCCCTCCCGCCCCACCGGAGCACCAAACACGCACCTTGATCCTGGACGCGCTGGAAACAAATGGCTTCCAGCGCGTCCAGCGCTTCCTGATGACGTTGGTGCGCGCTGTGCGCGCTGACGTCACCGGGAAGCGTGGGGGGGCCAGGGGGTGGCAGCGGAAAGTCTTCCGCTGCCACCCCTGCAAAAAAAACAAAGATCAATGCACAGGGGGGGAGCGCCAGCGCTCCCCCCCAGGGCTGTACTGATGACGGAGCGGTTCCGTCATCAGCACAGCCCAACCGATGCTGATGACGGAACCGCTCCGTCATCAGCATCGAAGGGGTTAAAGGATATAAGCAATGGACATTGAAACAGGTCCCTTCCTGGTCCTGTAGCCATGTCCTGAATTTTTCAGGCAAAATCACTTACTGATTTCTGAATAATGAGTTTTAAACTGTTAAGGTAACCATGTTGCTCCTGAATACATTTCACATGATTTGCTTATTCGTGCGTTCCTTATGAGTGTTTGCTTTTTCTAGGGTGTTATTCATTTTTTTCAGGCGGCATGTTTCTGTTGTCTAGTGCATAATTTGAATTTAGTCACAGCACAATGGAGTTGTAGCTGAAGGCAGTGCACGTTTCTCTCAGTGGGGGGATATGGTGTTCAGTGTAGGAGAGGATGTGGCACTCTGGCCATAGATGCTGAATTTGGAACTGGAGCACTATTTTCAGCCTTCATGAACAGTCCACCAGACCACACTCCTGACAGAGCTCATTCCGATGCTACACCTTAGAAGGCCCGTAGACCTTGGAAGCCCTGGTGTCTTAGCACCCGCAGTTGGACCCTACGGGTGGCAAGTGTGAGTTAACCTTGAAGGCCTGTCCACCACAATCCATACTGCAGTTCACCTCCAGTCTTGCGAGCAGGCATACGAAGAAGCACACCCTAGATCGACAGTGACACTGAGGTCACAAGATCCTTGAGGCCAGTCCACCGCACCTATTGGTATCTCCATTGGCCTTTTTCGGCAGTAGTGGGGCAACTTACCAGGGGTTGGGAATGTAGGATTTGCATGCACACCAAACTTAGGGGGTGATTATAATGGAGGTGGGACAGCCACGTCACCCCGTCAGTGGTGGTCCCACCGCCATCGGTGACTGCATCACCACCAACCATATTACAATGGTGGGTGGTTCCCTGGCGGTCAGAAAGACCAACCGCCACGCACCCGACTGGCTCCTTGAGCCCGCCAGTGCGGCGGAGGGGCTTGTGGTTCATACAATGCTGGTGGTGCCTACCTGGCACCACAGTAGGGATTACGATACCCCTTACCCTCCAGCCTATCCATGGCGGTTAACCCGCCATGGAAAAGTTGGCGGAAAGGGACAATGGAGGCCTGTAGAAGGCCCCTTTCCCCCAGACATGGGACCTGGGGGACATCTAAGAAGCCCCCCTACATATCACTGCACCATGTGGCAGGCACTGCATTGTGCCTGCCACGTAGTGTAGTGATATATGTAACATGTCAGTTTTTACATTGCGGCAGATGATGCAGCCAGCAGCACCTGCTGCAATGTAAAAGATAGACACTGCGCACACCATAGTGGCGGTCGCATTGTAATGCCTATCGTGGGGCCCCCACCTTGGTGGCCAACAGTCCCATTCCCCGATTCGATAGCGGACGGGCTGAAGTCCACCTGCCATCGTAATCAGCCCCTAAGTTTGCAAACTTCATGGTCTCTGCTTCATGCACAAACACTTGCAGCCTGCTTTCAGGCCGCTGGAGTTATGCAGCAATGGAGGCCAAAATTATGTTGCAGTGTTGACTAAATGATGCAACAATAAAAAGGCTGCAGCGTAATGCAGTGCACTTTATGATACTTTATTATCTTGACATATTTATACATACTGACAGCGTCTGCAAAGCTTTTGCATCATTAGTACCTGTGTAACATACAAATGCAGCAGTGGGAAAGGTGACCAGTCAACCTTTGCAAAGGGCCTACACTTCACAGCAACATAAATCACATTTCTTTTAGTAACTTTTGATCCGTTTGACCTGCAAAATTGTTTTGGGTCAAATTGTTAGATTATGCAGCAGATGCTATATTGTGTGGCAAATGTGATACAGCCATAGTTAAGTGGAAAACATTTTTCCACTTAACTTAATTTTGCCCCAGCATTGTACTTGCTCAATTTATAAGTTCCCCAAACCCAAAAGTCGAGTTTGGGCACAATTTGCATTTTAAAAGCAGTCCTACAACACAGGGCTACTTTTAAACTGACCTCAGGCTTCAACTGTGCACACATGCAAACGAAGAAAGGGCTGCTGGCCTCTAAACTGCCATGCCCTATTATATTCTAGGGACTTAAAGGTAGTTCTAACCCCCCTGCCCTATTATGTACAAGGGCCTTATAGGAGAGGTCATGCCAATCATAGGGGTAGCCTAACCCATAGTGCACCCTAGTGTATGTAGGTGTTTTCACAGTATCTTTAAGTGTCTCTTTCAGAATAGCACTGGCCCTGTGCCTGTTCAGGCAGAGGCCATGGTCAGTCAGTCAGGTACCACCAGTACCAGTCTGCAAAACATTGGGGAGTGCCCAGGGCACAGGATGGCTTTGCAACACTAAAGAAGCACAAACTCAGAATTTAAAACATAACACCGTGGTTGGGGGGTTCTCTTTAATAATCAGAATTGATTTACATCCTAATGAACCCATTTTCCAACATTAGGATAAGGAAAGACTCGGGAAAAATCATAATGTTCTAATCTATACCTTGAAGTTTTCATGCAGCTCTTTGTTGACGTTTAATAGCTCACTGTTCAATGTTAGGATTTTAACTTATAAACTGCAATTACCAAAAGAATCTCTCAGACAAAAGCAGTAACTCACTGACCTATTTACATGATGTGCATTTTGTGATCTGCGTGGTACACATTCTTTGCGGCAGGCATGTTACCCCACTGTGGCTACCTTACCAAGAGTCAAAACTAACACTAGACAAACCTCTGATGTCTCTCAATAAAGAACATTAATCACCAAAGTTATCTTCACATTTGCATTGTTGCCTGAAAATTGCTGGAGGCCAGGAATGCAGGTACTTTTCAAACCATAAGGCACTGAAGGACTGGGCTATTCTAAGGCCCAGCGGTGCCAGGGAACAACACCTGAAACCTTCGTGGGTTACCTGTTCCGGCGTACAAATCACAGAGACACGGGACACTTCCTTCGGCGTCAAAGATCAGCGTTTATTTACTGCAGGGATACAGAGATCGCTAGAAGTACAACATAGTGTAGGTTCTGAGAGTCTGCTTCGAATTGCAAAAGGTGGATCGCTCCTTTTATACACATTTTCGTCATTGCACAACATGGCGAACAAAAGGTTACAACTCAGTTCCCACAATAAACTTCAAAAGGGTTGCATTCATGTTTTCAGAAGCACGGAACATAATTACAGTAACATCGCCGGTTCCCAACTGTAAAAGCACATTATCCCACCATGAGACACATTTCACTCTAGTTGTAAACGGGCTAAGAGAAGAGACAGAAACAGGTCCAAGGAAGACAAAGACAGACAACAGATTGAAAAGAGTGTGGGGGCAATATCGGAAGCGTGGTCGCAGGATCAAAGGATTCGAGCCTAACGTATGCAAGGCTAAAACAATAGACCGGCACGGCAAGATGAGCCTCGAGCGGAGCCATCTGCCTTTGCCGTATCATCCCCCTAGTCATAAAGACACACTCAAAGGAACATGCGTCTTCCGCAAGAGCTTGGGAATCCCAGGGTCGCGAAGCGGACACTTTCCGTTCGCCGGCTACGTGAGGGCAAGAAACAAAATGGATGCCGTACCTAAAATGGAACCCGAGGGTTCAGATGGAGAAACCCATAAATAGGACGAACCCTTCCAAGTAGTGTAGCGAAAACGCGTACACCCACTAAACTCGTCATTTGCGGTTCATAGATACAAAACTCGTCCATATTCGAACAAGTCCAAAACGTCGTTACGATTCTTACGGAACCTCAGACGCTCCTTTTGCCCTCATGTAGGCAAGCACTAGTCGATATCAGAATCGATTTCGATATTCATCAGATCGTTCAGTTGTTGCTGGAACATTATTCTATCCATCAATGTCTCTTTGGTAACAGATGGCCGTCTTATACACGTTGTAGCACAGAGGCCACATAAGGCTGGATCACACTGTACACAAAGACAACACGTGAACAGGGACGTCACAACAACCCCTACGATCATCAGAATCTTCCAACCCCAAGTCGACATCAGGCCCCAAAACCATCCTAGTAGCGTCCAATCACCTTCATCCACGTGTATGGACTCAGAGATTTTATGAAACTTCGAGATGGATTGATAAACAGTTGGAGCGTTATCAGGTATGAAAATACAGCAGCTCGAATGGATCACCTTGCACACACCACCTCTATCTGCGAGTACAACGTCTAGAACCATCCGGTTCTGTAACGTCATAAGTCTATCCGCCTGAAGTTCTGCTGTCAGATTACCAAGAGCATTTGCAGTTATGTTAGCAGTCGATTCTACCACTCGAGTCAACTGTCTCAGGTTCCTACTATTAACCATAGGTCCCCAAAACGGCAGGAAACCCTTAAAGAAGTCTCCTGCTTCTTGACCGGCAGTATCCTCTTTGCTAATAACGCCTCTCACAACTCTAGTCTTGTGATAGTCCGAGGCAACTGTGAAAGTTGGTGGCAAAAGATTCGCGATATAACAGGTGCCCGAGAAGTCACGGGGCAACCACGTATAAGCGCGATCATAACATACAAAATAGGTACCCTTGGCAGTCAGGAAGACAGGGAAGTACAAGCACTCTTCCCAAGCTGAGCTCTCGGATTATGACCAAGACATTGCAAGCAGAAATTACCGAGGTGGGGTATGATCCAGATCGGAGACGAGCTCTTAAGCTGTCTATCACCCACTGACATACTATACTCAGCCTCACTCAGATCCTTGTATGCTCGCACCTCTTCCTCTGGAATAAGCGATGCATCAAAAATATCTCTATCTAGATCAGCAATCGCTATCGCCAAAGACTTGTGGTACGGGCCGGGACCAAGGTCTGTGGAGCGTGACTCTCGACGGGGGTAGGAATCTAGTGCACTACGGAACATAGTTTGGAATGCTCGAGCTGACCCCTGGGAGCTGTAAGGAAGAACCAAATACGGAATACCCTTATCCATGGTATGTGGCATTAACCCACACACCCAACAGTTAGTAGTATTCATCACCAACTGATGCTGATGCAGAAGTTGGACAAAAGAGTTGTTCATAAATTCCGCACGTCTAACCTGTTCATGTTTGGGCAGAAGATGAAAGGAATGTGGAGAAATAGTGGGAACAGAATTCAGATTGTGAGAAGGAGAAGTAGGTGAAGTGGAAGGCAAAAACGATTGAATCCCAAAATACACTCCACCCACTAGTAGCATAGAAACAGTTAGGAATATCAGGAAAACCTGAAACAGAAAACATTTTGTTCGCAAAACCTTATGCAATTTGGATCTTTGCACCGACATCCTCTCTATTTCCGACAGCTTAGAGAACTCCATCCTCTAAAGACCGTCCGTAACGTTCTTGACGCACCTCGTTCTGAGTAGCGATTATCAATTCCCGGGAGTTCCCAGAAATCGACAAAAGTAACCGACCTAGTGTCAGAAACCTGCTAAACAGAAGTAGGTACCCGCACGGCCCTACGGCCAACCCAGATGGTAGGTTTTAATCAATGAAACATTCAGTTTAATACAAGTCTCCTAGCTGCACAGAAGAGGAACATACGTAATATATAAAAAGAACTCAAAAATCAGGAAAAATGTAAATGTTCACAATGTTCATAGCAACAGTGAAGGGGGTAATGTGAATTCAAAACAAAAAAAAGGGGGGGTTTTATTAGTCTTTGTCACGCGATCGAAGAAAATATCGACTTTCTCCAGGTCGAGTTTGCTCTTCAAATAACGGTTCAGATGGCAAAACAGTGTTCGATCGTTCAGATGGCAGTTCAAAACTTGAATTCTCCAATGCTGATGATGAAGGCACAGTTCCAGATGATTCAACAGGTGTATCTGACTGAACTGAATTGTTCTCTACAGGTTGAGCATCACTGAATGGCACGTAACGTGGAAGGGTCTTGGTCTCCGTTGGGGCAACTCCAGTTTTTACCCAGTTATCTGCTGGCAAAGGAAGTGGAACCTTCTTCGTATGGGTGGCGTGCACCCAGTGCTTCCTGCCTTCAAACCGAACTGCAGTCCTTGTTGCCAACAAAACTTGGTAAGGTCCCACAAACCTTGGCTCGAGATTACGTTTTCTCCCAAAGTTCCGGGTGACTACCCAGTCACCAGGTTGGAGCCGATGTCCAGGACCCTCTGTTTGTGCCGGTAGAGCTTCAAAAACCTGTTGATGAATCAAACTCAATTTAGCAGTCAGATCATAAAGATAGTCAATCAACATTGGATATTCAAGACTGTCAAAATGCTTAGGCCTCGGGACTCCCCAAATGTTTGCAGGACGGCCGAACACAATCTCATATGGGCTAAGCCCTACTCGAGAGTGCATAGTCGCCCTGGTCGATAAGAGAGCTAGAGGCAGTGCATCAGGCCATGACAGACCAGTCGTGGCTTGAATTTTGGCAAGTTTTAGCTTCAGAGTGCCATTGTACCCTTCCACTAAACCCGCCGACTGGGGATGATTAGCGCTATGGAATTTTTGACGTATTCCAAGGCCCTTACACACACTCTTCATCACACTCCCCACAAACTCACTTCCGTTATCCGACCACACGATCCGTGGCATTCCATACCGAGGAAAATATTCCTTCAGTAGGACATTTGCTGTGGACAGGGCAGTATTATCCTTAAGAGGGTAGGCCTCAATCCATCTGGAGAACGAGCAAACCACAACCAAAACATATTTCAGGTTATTGCATCTTTCCATATGGATGAAGTCCAATTGGATAACTTCAAAGGGACATGTAGGAGGAGCAAAATGACCAGGTGGAGTGGGGGTGCCCTTGCCAGGATTATACATCAAGCATACCATACAATTCTTAACCACCCCCTCAGCACACTTAGCAATCCCATCATTCTTCCATACAGGAGACAACAACTTACATATACCTTTCGCGCTAATATGTGACAAGCCGTGGGCCATAGTAACAACGGCAAGCACATATGCATCCGGTAACATCCACCTCTGACATTCTGACAAATCAACCTAACATCCATACGCGTCTAACTTCCCCGTGCTTTCTTTCCACTTAGTCTTTTCAATCTCGGTAGCCTCATTCTGAATCGCTTTCACACTCTCAACAGTGTCCTCACACATACCAGTCTCCGTCGGCCACCTCACCGAGCTCATAACATACATTCGAGTAGTCAGATTCTTAGCCGTTTCCTTAGCAATCTCATCCACAAACGCGTTACCACGACCAACATCATCCGTAACCTTACGATGCGCGCTGCATTTAATGATTGCCACATGCTTAGGCAATGTAAGTGCATCCAAAAGATCGTTCAGAGCTGTCCGTGTTGAATCTTCGTGCCATGCGACGTCATAAATCCTCTTTCTCTCCACAATCGACCAAAGCTATGCGCTACGCCAAATGCATACTGACTGTCAGTAAACACATTCACTCGCTTTCCTTTAGACAAAACACACGCTCTCGTTAACGCAATCAACTCTGCCGCTTGCGCTGAATTCTGACTCAATCTCGCAGTTTCCACAACCGTACTCAACGTCACTACAGCATACGCAGTCGTCACATCACCATTCGGCAACTTGGAGCATGAACCATCAACATACAAAGTACCATCGGGATCTACCAATGGAGTGTTTTTCAGGTCAATACGACCCTTCGTTTCTTCTTCGGTTCTTAAATAACAGTCATGTGGTGCTACATCATCTGATTCCATATTAGTCGGCAACAATGTCGCTGGATTCAGCACATTACAACGCTTTATCTGTATATGACTTGCCAAAAGCGTCAACTCATAACCAGACAACCTTGCGCTCGTCAAGTGTTGAGTTTTTGTTCGATTCAAGAGAGTGTCAACTGCATGCGGAACCATCACCGTAAGCACATTATCCATGACCAGGCCTGCGGATTGTCGGATGGACACCGCAGCTGCCGCTGTCGCTCTTAGACAACTCGGCAATGCTCTAGCTACTGGGTCTAAGGTCGAGGAAAAATATGCACATGGACGCTGCTTGCCACCGAATTGTTGCGTCAAGACACTCAACGCACAACCTTCTCGCTCGTGAACGTATAGTGTAAACGGCTTACTGTAATCAGGAGTACCTAACACAGGAGCCGAACACAACACATCACGCAATTCAGAAAAACTTTTCTGACACTCTTCAGTCCATGGCAAAGGAGTCGGAACATCCTTGCACGTAAGAGCTAACAATGGCTTCGCTAACAATGAAAAATTTGGAATCCATTGTCTGCAGTATGACGTGATACCTAGAAAGGCACGCACATCTCTCTGAGTTGTTGGCACAGTCATTCGAGCAATCGCTGCAATTCGTTCTGAGGTCAACCTTCTTCCCTCCTTTGACAATAAGTGACCTAAATAGGTTACTTCTTGACAACAATACTGTAGCTTAGAAGGTGACACCTTGTGATGTAAGTCACATAAATGCTGTAAGAGCGATACTGTAGCAGTTTTGCAAATTTGCTCAGTGTCAGCAGCCACTAACAAGTCATCAACGTACTGAATCAAGGCCGCACCAGCCGGTAACACAAACGCATCAAGTTGACTCTTAAGGGCTTGGCTGTAGATCGATGGACTCTCACAGTAGCCCTGAGGAGTGCGTTTAAACCTGAAGCTGCGACCACCTAATGAGAAGCCGAATAGATCTCTGCTTTCCTCAGCAATCGGAATGCTAAAGAAAGCATTCTTTAGGTCGATCACCGAGAACCAAGAGGCAGAGGCTGGAATCAGGGTCAGCAAAGCTGTAATGTCAGGCACCACGGGAAACTGTGGGATCACAATTTTATTGACTTCTCTCAAATCAATAACAAAACGATACACAGGAGGCTTGGATGGGTCAGTTCGTTTCAAAATAGGTAACACCGGACTATTACACACGTTTCCCCGAGTTTCCTCAATAACATTCTTATCGATCAAGTCGTAAATGATCGCTAATAGCGCTCGCTCACCATCAAGAGAGATACGATACTGGGGGATACGTGGCAATTGCACATTTGATTTCAATTGGACAACATAGGGTGATATGTCCAGCAGGCCCACATCATTGGGACCTGTTGCCCACAAAGACTCAGGAAGAGAGCTCAATTCCGGCGGGAGCTTATCAGTTGACAAGTACATAGGAGAGATCACTCTCTGACCTAATGTAAGCTCCACTCCCGTAGGAGAGCAGTACAGAGTCGCATATAACCGTTTCAGTAAATCCAGACCCAAGAGATTCTCACCACAACCAGTAGTCAAAATCAAAGGAGCCTCTAGCTCACGTGGCCCGATAGTAAGGGACAAAGGGCTAGAAACTGGATTGCTAACCGGGGCGCCAGAGAATCCAATGGAAACATTCGTTAAGCCAGACAAAGGTGCGCCAGGGAGTTTCGAATGCATGATGGAACTTTTCGCTGCACCAGTGTCCAACAGAAAAGGCTCAACTACGCCCGATGTGGCAACTGCGACGTAAGGCCCTCTCTGATCAACCGGAACTGATACTACTCCCTCTCTTTGTCTATGGCTGTCCTAGTAATTGCTGTCTGCACCAATGTCATGCTCAACATAATAGTCATCCACATGATACTGTGCAGATCTACCGGACGATGAGTTGCGCTGATCAAAACAATTGTTCGAGTCCGATGAAGAAGTAGAACGCTCATTCTGATTTTGAGAGGTACCACGACCTCTACCTCGAGATGCCTGCTGAGGACCGCTACGACCTCCTTGGGCCGAAACACCATTATTTCGGTCACGTAAAACCGGACAATTAAACTTCAAATGGCCCTCGCCCCTACAATATGCACATTGATTATACCCAAGCATGGATCTGGATGCAGAAGAGTCAGAACGCAACTGCGTCCTAGAAGACTGCGCCTGTGGTCGATATTGCTGTTGCGAGTCATTTTGATTCGAGCGCGGAGGATATGCTTGCTGCAACAAGACCTTAGTTTTAAGCTCCTTCGTTTTCTTGTCTGCACGATCATTTTCTTCTTTTTCCCTATTCTCATAGTATTGAGCTGTTGCTAATATTTGAGCAGTGGTAGAAACAGCCCACGAACTTTCAGAATTTTTCAATTTGTTGCATAACTCAGGCAACAAATTTAACACAAACTTATCAACAAACAACCGCTGACCTCCCTCAGTGCTCATATCCTGACCACTATGATCGATAAATGCCTCCTCAAATCTAGTAAAGAAATCAGAGACACTCTTGTCTTTCTTATGTTTGCAAGCAGACAATTTATCCCAGTTCACCCTCATCGCTGGCATAAGTGTTTTCATGAGTGTAATGATTCTTTGGGGCAGATCCGTGATTAACTGTTCAGGCTTAGCCCCACCAACTTGTCGTCCATCAGCCGTCGCAAGAGCAGCCCAATCACCACCTAGCTCAGCGACATGATTTTCCTGACGAATTTTCGCCCAAATCGGTTGCGGTACTACATTACCAAACAACATGTCAATATCTGCAAGGTTCATAATAGAAGCATCCACTTATTGGGATAACTCCTTATAATAACCTGCTGGATTCTTCCGGGGGTCAGGCAAGGATTGTTTCACCTGCAAGACTTCTGATCGCTTCCATGGGAGGTGTATCCAAACTCTCTGGAAGTGTGGCAAAATTGGAGGATCAGCAGCAGCATTACCTGGCATCCACACTGGTGGAACTTCTCGCATAGGATACTGACCAGGTTGTGCTTTTGAATCATCGGAGTCGTCGTCAAACGACACTCGAGGAGGCACTGTAGTCCTAAAGGCTAACAAACGCTCTAAGGCACGTCGTACATTACCGCCTACAATCATACCGTTCGAAAACTGATTCGGAAGTTCAGTCATATCGGGCAGTACATTATCTACCTCATCATTATCCCACTCTTCTCTCAAGGATTTACACATTTCCTCGAACACGAATCTTTGTGTGGGCTCATTTAACTGAGAGAACGTATCGTAAACTATGCGCGAAGTGTACTTAGCAGGATGTCTAATCCACCTACGCGCCATAGTCACTAACGTCTCACTCTTCCTTCCACCAGGAATTTGACTCCGTCTCTGAGAGACGTCAGAGACATCGGACCCAAGTATCGGTCCGAAAATCGGAGAATAGAGATTAGCAACAGTATTAGGTATACGACTACGAACAGAAGGAGAAGGGGAGAGAAGTACAGGAGCAACAACATGAGGACTGAACGTAGGAGCAGTAGGAGTAGCCAAGATAGCAGGAGTAGCAGGAGCAATAGACTGAGAAGGTATAGGCAAAGGGGCAGTAGGAAGAAGGGCAGGTAAGGGAGCAGGGACAACTTGAGGAACAAGAGGATTCAGAGGAACAGGACCAACGACAGGCTGACCAGCAGCCGCCGGAACAACAGGTTGAGGGACAGGAGGAACAACAGGGGCTACAGTACCCTGTACATAGGGAGGTGGTGATTTTAATAAATAGGATAACAAAGGATCCTCTTTCGATTCTTCTTCCTTTTTATCAGAACTTGACGGTAAAACCGGATAACATTTATCCACCGCCATACGATGCAGTCTAGTAAAAACTTCCTTTTCCTTCTCTTCTTTGTCTCGCTGGTACTGTTCTGCACTTTGCATCATCGTAATGATACCATCCCTCTTATTTTTCTTAATTTGTTTGATTTCTTTCTGCTTGGCCTCTTTGCGCCATAACCGAAAGGAATCAAACATGGCCGGCCTAGCTTTCTTCTTAAACAATTTTGCTTCGAGATTATCCAAAATCTCAGTTTCAAAACTACCATGGGGTGGCCAACTAAGGACACCGTCATTTTTCGTATAGCGGATCCAACATTCATTATAAGCAATTGGACCCACTCCGTGTCGACTATAGAGCTCATAAACCGGAGTTCCAACTGGAGGTATCGGACATGAGTCCTCCAACCGGGAATCCATGCCGCAACATTTAAGGAAACCAAACAAAGTACTACGGCCAGGCATCATGCACACTAACCGAGTTTACAAACTTCAAGGGTTATCGAATTATGATATCCTCGCAAAAATACGAGACCCTCAGTTTTTGGCAATTGCAATCGTCAAATAAAAGCCCAACAACTAAGAACCAACAACTAAGAACCACAAATGCAATGGAACCATGCAAACAACCAAGTTTCAACAACAACAACCAAGGTTTCTGGGAGCGACCCACAAATACTTAACTGAAAGAACAATGGCGTCACCAGGAAGGCCCGTCTATCCTCTCGCCGTACAAAGGACTACGCCAGGCGCCAAAGCAGGTCGACAGTCAGGGCATCAGTCCATCGCAGCCGTCAGGAGGCGGGAATCTTCGCGGGAAAAATCTTCGGACCACTTATTTCGACAACAGGATCGATGAAGCGGGGTGCACCTTCCCTCGGAGATTTCACACGAAGTTCCTCACGATCGTCAGGCTTTGGACCGGTACCGCTGATGTCGCCCCATGTTGGGCGCCAACTGAAGGACTGGGCTATTCTAAGGCCCAGCGGTGCCAGGGAACAACACCTGAAACCTTCGTGGGTTACCTGTTCCGGCGTACAAATCACAGAGACACGGGACACTTCCTTCGGCGTCAAAGATCAGCGTTTATTTACTGCAGGGATACAGAGATCGTTAGAAGTACAACAGAGTGTAGGTTCTGAGAGTCTGCTTCGAATTGCAAAAGGTGGATCGCTCCTTTTATACACATTTTCGTCATTGCACAACATGGCGAACAAAAGGTTACAACTCAGTTCCCACAATAAACTTCAAAAGGGTTGCATTCATGTTTTCAGAAGCCCGGAACATAATTACAGTAACATCGCCGGTTCCCAACTGTAAAAGCACAATATCCCACCATGAGACACATTCCACTCAAGTTGTAAACGGGCTAAGAGAAGAGACAGAAACGGGTGCAAGGAAGACAAAGACAGACAACAGATTGAAAAGAGTGTGGGGGCAATATCGGAAGCGTGGTCGCAGGATCAAAGGATTCTAGCCTAACGTATGCAAGGCTAAAACAATAGACCGGCACGGCAAGATGAGCCTCAAGCGGAGCCATCTGCCTTTGCCGTATCATCCCCCTAGTCATAAAGACACACTCAAAGGAACATGCGTCTTCCGCAAGAGCTTGGGAATCCCAGGGTCACGAAGCGGACACTTTCCGTTCGCCGGCTACGTGAGGGCAAGAAACAAAATGGATGCCGTACCTAAAATGGAACCCGAGGGTTCAGATGGAGAAACCCATAAATAGGACGAACCCTTCCAAGTAGTGTAGCGAAAACGCGTACACCCACTAAACTCGTCATTTGCGGTTCATAGATACCAAACTCGTCCATATTCGAACAAGTCCAAAACGTCGTTACGATTCTTACGGAACCTCAGCACTTGCAAACATGACGCCCCCAACCTAAGTCAGCGACCTTTGTTTGCTTGGTGCATGAAGATGCAAGATTCATATACATTTTTTAAACATTTGGTCTGATTACTATATGAATGTAAACAGCAATAAAGCATACATGCAAACTGTGACAACATGACTGCTTTTCTTAATATTTCACTTCGAAAGTATGCGATTGTATTTGTTTAATGGGCGGTGATTTGTATAGGGTCACTGGAAAGTCCACAAGGTGTCCCTGTCCCCCCCAGAATTTTAGTGTCTCCTTCGCCCCTGCTACGTATGATAGAAGGCTGCACCATGACATATGTATCAGTAGCTTTTGATTGCACGCAGCTGGCATCCCCTCCACTGTAAGTCACTGGCATGCCAATGATGCCTTACATTCAGGGCCAATGTAGGAAAATGGCATAGTAATGTGTATTTCACACTCTTGGGTATCATAGCATTATCAGCAAGAGGGCCAGTTATGACTAGGAGACCCCTGGCACTCTGAGAGAGCCCCGGCCTAGCTGAGCATTGGAACTTATCCCTGGCAGACGTGTGTTTGAGCAGAACTCTGGCACCGCAGAGCAGCATCACAGGATGTCTGGCACATTGAGTATCATTTGAGCAGTACCACAGGATGGCTGGCACATTGAGTATCATTTGAGCATCGCCCTAACACTGAGCACAGACCGCTGGCGCTCTGAGAAAGCCTCAGCCTTCCTCAGCATTGGCTCTCCTCCCTGGCGAAATCATACTATAAACGTAGGTGACAGAGCTGGGCATCATCACATGTATGCTGGCACACTGAGTGCCATAGTACCAGCATGTGGGAACTTTTAGCACACCCCTAGCACCAGGCCTCTGGAAGTCTGTGAGCGCCCTGGCCTATCTGAGCATTAGAGCTCATCCCTGGCAGTCTCGTGTTTGTAGCAGAACTCTGGCACCGCAGAGCAGCGTCACAGGACGGCTGGCACATTGAGCATCATTTGAACATCACCATTGTAGGTTGGGCAGACATCATCAGCATTGGTTCTCCTCACTGGCGGAATCGTACTACGAGCACAGGTGAGAGAGCTGGGCAGCATCACAGGCATGTTGGCACACTGATTGCCATATTAGCAACATCAGAGCACTGATAGCAGACCCCTAGCACCATGACCAGGCCTCTGGCACTCTAAGAAAGCCCCAGCCTATCTGAGCATCAGTGCTGCTCCCATCATACCATGAACATAGCTGACACAGCTGGGCAGCATCACATTCATGCTGGCACATGGACCACCATAGTACCGGCATCTGGGCACTTTTAGCAGACCCCTAGCATAATGACCAGGCCTTTGGACCTCTGAAAAAACCTCAGCTTATCTGAGCACCAGCGCTCCTCCCTGGCAGACTTGTGTTTAAGCAGAGCTCCGCACAACTGGTTGGGTGGCATATTGGGCAACATATTAGCAAGACTAATGGCTATATAATTGGGAGAATAGACTTATTTCTGATAGAAGGTTTAATGAACAATTACCTGGCAGAGGATCAGTAATGAGCATTCAAAATAGGCGTCATTTTCCAATGGATTTGAAATAGGTATTTTCGAGCAGACACTTTATATCAGATAGTTGTTGCTTCTCTCTTGGTACTAACGAATTTGCCGGTTGTGTGTCCAGTGTTTGTAAATCATATTTCTGACTCATTTATTTTTCAACAGTCTTCTGCCAGGAAACCCCCCTTCCTCAAAATCATAGTCTTGTGGTGGAGAGTTGTAACGCTAGACCTATCACTAGCCATAGGCACAAGGACCAGATCACGGTGATCTTCAAGTCACTCCATTGGCTCCTGGTCAAAGAGAGATCCCAATTTGATAGCCTTAGTCCTGTCCATATATCTGTCCATGGACAGGCTCCCAGCTATATACTCAAAGTCTCCTGAGTAGACATCTGAGATCTGCTAACCAGAAGAGTCCAACCACCCGCTCTCCAAGTTTCAAGGATGTGGCAGAAGATCCGGACACGTGCAGGGCCTGAAGCTCTCAAGGCCTCCTTCTCCCAAGATACCAAAGCCATTGACTTCTAGTTAGAACTGTTGTCCACCACCCGGCCCAAGCATCTCTCCTATCTTTCTGTTTACCTTTTATCTCATAGCGCCCTGACGCAGCACTAACGGGCTATGTTTAGCTCCTCAAAAACCTAAATAGTTGTGTTGTCAGTGCTCAGTAATGTGACGTGTTCATGCGTCTACTGACCAGTTGCACCCCTTGTTAGAGTGGGGGGGGGGGCGGGTGTTGAGGTACAGCAGCCCCTGCTCTGAAGTCTCTGCCATCAATGAACATCCCATCCTGTCTCTTTAGACCGAGGTGCTGTCACTTGGGGTTCCAGGTGCTTCACAGACCTGTGGAACCAGCTCTGTGGGAGAGACAGGGAGGAGCTGGTATGATGAAATGTACCCTACACAAGGACACCACTGAGAGGTGTTTATTGTCTGAAACTCCCGGGATTTCTTAACTTCGAAAACAGATGCGGTGAGTGGAACTCCCTGCAGGGCTCAGTGGGGGGGTTCTACTTGAAGACTGCGCCCACCTCCAGCGCCCCCAAAAGAGATGGAACTTCCTGTCCGGATTCTTAAGGTTATTATAGGGAATTAAAGTTGCAACTTCATCTCCCAAACTGCTACCCTTACGTTTCTGAGATATGACATCATAGCATAGGTTTCTAATGATAAATGATTTCCTTTTACTGTTAAAAGCCTATTATTAAGAATACATTCCAACCATGGAAAGCACAGAGGAAATATCATTTTTTTAGTTATTCCTTATAAAAATGATATATCATGCCCTTAAATTATGAGAACGAGGTTTGAGAGAATTACTTAAAGTCGGTTTGAATGTGTGAATGTAACTGTTCTTTTGTAAACTAAAATCTCCGATATATTCTAATAGAGAGATGCTAAGATTCTTATAGGCACAGAGTCATATAGAGACAGAGATAAAGAATTGCCTACAAACACTTGCACTCGCGTAGAGAAATGGCAAATATAAATAACGTATTAAACGGGTGTCCGCATTAACTATTTACTATGTTGGATCCAAATGTGTGATAGTAAATATTTTATTGTAAATACAAATGGGTGTTTTAAATACATACATGCGCAGATGTATAGGCATACAGTAATACAGAGAAAGATACAGATGCGCCTCGCGACCCTCACCAGTGATTTGCCGCGCTTTTCAAATCCCTTCAATTGATCTGCGCGAGCTCACAAACACTCTTAATGTTACGATTACTAGTATAATCCCAGTTCATCCTCCATTTTAGGAAGCCAGGTGGGGGCGAGAAAGACACTAGATCAGCCTGGGGTCTCTTCCATGGATTTCCCACGGGGCGGGCCCCTCTCTCTTTGGTCTGCTCTACGGTATTTCCTCCAGGAATTTCCCAGATGTCTCCGAGGTCTTTCCCAGAGGATATAAAGAAGAAAGGACCTGTGCTTTATAGTAAGTTAAAAATAAAGTCAGTTATACTGACTGAGCTAGACTATGCTAGAGAGAACCAGTTTTTAACGGTCAATGGTCACAATATTCTATAGTAGTGACTAGGAAATCCAGCACCTCCCAACAGTATAACTCACACAATATAAAAATTAATGAAACATAGTGTAACAGGTAAACACACAGGATAAAGTATGAAAGGTATAAACACAATTTATTAAAAAGCCTCCCTCTATGGGTTACAGTCTAAATAAAATACAATAAAATACAATAAAACATACAGCAAGATCAGTTGAGTTATTAAAAAAGCCAAAAGGGGGTCAAAGTACAAAGGGTCAAAGTAACAAAGGTCGACGCTGCGTTTCGGTGTTCATCTAAACTTTTTACACCTTCTTCAGGACACTTTGACGATTCGTAATTTATCTAAAAAATTTTGAAAAACATTTTTTAGAAATGTACTTCTTCATAACATAGTCATTCATAGATACAGTGTTTACCTTTCTAGCTGCAATCAATTAACAAACAATTAACAAACGTTGTCTCGCATTTTACCTGTTATCTAATGGAAAAAGGGGGGGAAACGTGCTTGTATAGGGGCCTGTTATTGCTTTCCTACTGGATTTCTTCTAGCGAGTTCTAGTACTTAATGTCACTTGATAATGTGATATGAGTCTTTTAAATGGAAAATTAGTATCAATAATATTGAGAACGGGTACCTGATCGTAATGGGCGTATCTCTTTTGCTCATTGAGAAGGCCTCTTAGTTTACCGGATATATATGTATCATCAGGTTGTCATACATCATTAAAAATCTGCAACTTTGTACTGTAACCTTTAATGAGGGAAATTAACAAATTATTAGACCAACTGTGAGGATCAGTCTGTTTTTGGTCAATTTGTTCGTTCGATATTTTATGATAGGTACCTGTTTTTCAGTTCCAGGTGTACAGTAAAGGAACCACGGAGGAGCCACCGGACTGGTATTTCAATTGTAGTCTCAGTGGTACGGACTTGGGTCCCTTTTTAATTGTGGGAAACCTGTATATAGGGGGACATGTTCTATGTCATATCGATATTTTGAAACCTTCAAGTTACTTAATAGTTTTCTCTGAATAAAAAGGGTCTTGTTTACTTACCACCTTAGTTTGGTCTTTTATTCCAAACGGTGTGTAAATATTCAAAGGCAAAGATTCATCACCTGTTTGGAAAAAGCGAATATGTTTGAGGGACCTTCTATTAAAATAAATTGGGCATTCTTGAATTATATTACATATTTATACGTGTATTTTCGAGCGTGGTGCAGAAAAGTCTAATGTATACATAGACCTTGCTAAGGCCGTTTATTTAAGGCAGGATGAGTATATGCCTCTGTCTTATACATGGTGTGGCGAGATAGCAGTGGTTGTTTTGAATCAAAAGCGGGGGGTGGTTTATTTTCCACTGATGCCCATACTCCACACATGGTATACTTCCCACCGCAGCTACCTTCTGCACTACGTAGCAAGAAGACATTAATTCTCTCTTTTTTGTTTTTATTAAAGTAGGATAGGGGGATTTTTCTATTCCACTAGTGTTAGTAAAACTGCAGCGTTAGGCTCCATATGCAGTTTCCATACATATCGTTTTTTAAAAGGAAAAGAAACTCGGGGGGCTTCCTACCAGTTTGCTAAAGATTATACCCCACCCTGGTTCTCTTACCTGAAAGTTTTGAGTCGGCCTCCCTGCTCCTCCGTGTTCTGCGTCTTCCATAGAAATGATGGCATGAACACGGGGGCTGCTTAAGTACTGTCACTGCCTGATTTGACCCGGAAGTACTCCCGGCGAAAAACGGAGTTTATACAAACTTTGCCTGTTCTATAATGTATTTTATGTAAATAAACTAATTTATTTGTTTTATCATGGTTTATGTATTTTGAGCAGATGATAGCCTTATAATTCTGCATAAAAGGGCTTTATATCGACGGGTTCTTAATGTCGAGATGTGTCTTCCGGTGACCGAAATTTCTACAATTCTTATTTTCCTTTGTGCACGTATTTTAGATGTGTAGAATTGTACCTGCATTCATTTATTTCAGTAGTATTCTCTCCCAACTTTGTATTTGCTCGAAATATCCTTTTATTTACGTTATCCGAACAACCGCGGCCATTTTAGATTGGGGACCGATTGACGAATTTTACCTTTCCTCCGATTTTCGGTGGAAAGTTTAAGTAGCATTATCAGTTAAGGATTTAAATCTAGATGAGTTGCATACATCTCGTGCCTGGAGTGTTCTCCCTGTCCATAGTTAATACAGACCTGATAAGGACACTATTGATATAATACCACTAGATATGCATAACCATGGCGGCCATCTTGCATTGGGCAAAAATAGTATATGCTTATTTACTAAGACCATCAATATATTTCTTGGTTGTTCTATGTATAAACACCTTTTCAATTAATTGCCAAATCACATTTGTATTAGTGAATAGTTAACATCACAAACATAGTCAAATAGTAGGAGAAATTACAAATTGATAAAATTACATTTTCTGTGTCTACATTGTACATGGTTGATTCTAGTAAGAAGTTCATATAGACAACATTTCTAATTACACTTTCTTATTTAAGTCCTATTCACTGAGACGTAATGCAGAACACAGTGTTTATTCTTTGTGGTTATCAACGCATATAGAACCCCATTTCCTAAGCTTTTATAGGACTTACTTATCGAGTGTTCTGCAAACTAAATCCTAAATGGACATTTTCTAGGTACAATTACAGATGAATGGTTCACTTTTCCCTTCAAATGTCCTGCAAAATGTGTCCTAGTTGGACAACTTCTATGTATGATTACAGATGAATGGATCTCTTATGATCTCGGGGCGACTACATGACTAGTCTCTCCCATTCCTCTCTATTATTCAATCCTGTTCTGAACGTGTTGAAAAGAGACATAAAAAATTGTTCCCTCACTTTTCTCTTAGCCTGTAGATCACATCCTCTCAAGTTTTGGTGCATTACCTCAATGCCACACCATTTCAGGTCTTCAATGAGATGATTTTGAGACAGCCAATGTTCCACAAGGGGGGATGTCCTCTTTTTTGTGCGAATGGCAGATTTATGCTCTGTTACTCTGGTTCTGATCTCTCTTGATGTTTCTCCAATGTAAGCCTTATTACATGGGCAAAGTATCATGTATACCAAATTTTTGGTTTTACAATTTATGAAACTTTTTACTTTATGTCTGATGCCATTATGCTCAATCGTGTCTCCTTTCATTAGTGTCGAGCAATTCGTACACATATTACAACAAAAATTGCCTACAGGTAGAGGTCTCCTATCTATCGTTTGCTGATTTTCTGTTTTTTCATCTCTAAAGGTGTGGACTAGACAGTTCCTCACTGTTCTATTTCTCCGGAAACTGAACATTGGTTTTGGGAGGTTCTCTGAAGAGAACAGACTAATATTCGTAACTAACTTTAGTAATGTTAGTAACAAAGTGAAAAATATAATTAACAGAAATTGGTCTCTCTTAAAAAACAAAAATGGGGAGAACCTCCCAAAACCAATGTTCAGTTTCCGGAGAAATAGAACAGTGAGGAACTGTCTAGTCCACACCTTTAGAGATGAAAAAACAGAAAATCAGCAAACGATAGATAGGAGACCTCTACCTGTAGGCAATTTTTGTTGTAATATGTGTACGAATTGCTCGACACTAATGAAAGGAGACACGATTGAGCATAATGGCATCAGACATAAAGTAAAAAGTTTCATAAATTGTAAAACCAAAAATTTGGTATACATGATACTTTGCCCATGTAATAAGGCTTACATTGGAGAAACATCAAGAGAGATCAGAACCAGAGTAACAGAGCATAAATCTGCCATTCGCACAAAAAAGAGGACATCCCCCCTTGTGGAACATTGGCTGTCTCAAAATCATCTCATTGAAGACCTGAAATGGTGTGGCATTGAGGTAATGCACCAAAACTTGAGAGGATGTGATCTACAGGCCAAGAGAAAAGTGAGGGAACAATTTTTTATGTCTCTTTTCAACACGTTCAGAACAGGATTGAATAATAGAGAGGAATGGGAGAGACTAGTCATGTAGTCGCCCGAGATCATAAGAGATCCATTCATCTGTAATCATACATAGAAGTTGTCCAACTAGGACACATTTTGCAGGACATTTGAAGGGAAAAGTGAACCATTCATCTGTAATTGTACCTAGAAAATGTCCATTTAGGATGTAGTTTGCAGAACACTCGATAAGTAAGTCCTATAAAAGCTTAGGAAATGGGGTTCTATATGCGTTGATAACCACAAAGAATAAACACTGTGTTCTGCATTACGTCTCAGTGAATAGGACTTAAATAAGAAAGTGTAATTAGAAATGTTGTCTATATGAACTTCTTACTAGAATCAACCATGTACAATGTAGACACAGAAAATGTAATTTTATCAATTTGTAATTTCTCCTACTATTTGACTATGTTTGTGATGTTAACTATTCACTAATACAAATGTGATTTGGCAATTAATTGAAAAGGTGTTTATACATAGAACAACCAAGAAATATATTGATAAGCATATACTATTTTTCCCCAATGCAAGATGGCCGCCATGGTTATGCATATCTAGTGGTATTATATCAATAGTGTCCTTATCAGGTCTGTATTAACTATGGACAGGGAGAACACTCCAGGCACAAGATGTATGCAACTCATCTAGATTTAAATCCTTAACTGATAATGCTACTTAAACTTTCCACCGAAAATCGGAGGAAAGGTAAAATTCGTCAATCGGTCCCCAATCTAAAATGGCCGCGGTTGTTCGGATAACGTAAATAAAAGGATATTTCGAGCAAATACAAAGTTGGGAGAGAATACTACTGAAATAAATGAATGCAGGTACAATTCTACACATCTAAAATACGTACACAAAGGAAAATAAGAATTGTAGAAATTTCGGTCACCGGAAGACACATCTCGACATTAAGAACCCGTCGATATAAAGCCCTTTTATGCAGAATTATAAGGCTATCATCTGCTCAAAATACATAAACCATGATAAAACAAATAAATTAGTTTATTTACATAAAATACATTATAGAACAGGCAAAGTTTGTATAAACTCCGTTTTTCGCCGGGAGTACTTCCGGGTCAAATCAGGCAGTGACAGTACTTAAGCAGCCCCCGTGTTCATGCCATCATTTCTATGGAAGACGCAGAACACGGAGGAGCAGGGAGGCCGACTCAAAACTTTCAGGTAAGAGAACCAAAGTGGGGTATAATCTTTAGCAAACTGGTAGGAAGCCCCCCGAGTTTCTTTTCCTTTTAAAAAACGATATGTATGGAAACTGCATATGGAGCCTAACGCTGCAGTTTTACTAACACTAGTGGAATAGAAAAATCCCCCTATCCTACTTTAATAAAAACAAAAAAGAGAGAATTAATGTCTTCTTGCTACGTAGTGCAGAAGGTAGCTGCGGTGGGAAGTATACCATGTGTGGAGTATGGGCATCAGTGGAAAATAAACCACCCCCCGCTTTTGATTCAAAACAACCACTGCTATCTCGCCACACCATGTATAAGACAGAGGCATATACTCATCCTGCCTTAAATAAACGGCCTTAGCAAGGTCTATGTATACATTAGACTTTTCTGCACCACGCTCGAAAATACACGTATAAATATGTAATATAATTCAAGAATGCCCAATTTATTTTAATAGAAGGTCCCTCAAACATATTCGCTTTTTCCAAACAGGTGATGAATCTTTGCCTTTGAATATTTACACACCGTTTGGAATAAAAGACCAAACTAAGGTGGTAAGTAAACAAGACCCTTTTTATTCAGAGAAAACTATTAAGTAACTTGAAGGTTTCAAAATATCGATATGACATAGAACATGTCCCCCTATATACAGGTTTCCCACAATTAAAAAGGGACCCAAGTCCGTACCACTGAGACTACAATTGAAATACCAGTCCGGTGGCTCCTCCGTGGTTCCTTTACTGTACACCTGGAACTGAAAAACAGGTACCTATCATAAAATATCGAACGAACAAATTGACCAAAAACAGACTGATCCTCACAGTTGGTCTAATAATTTGTTAATTTCCCTCATTAAAGGTTACAGTACAAAGTTGCAGATTTTTAATGATGAATGACAACCTGATGATACATATATATCCGGTAAACTAAGAGGCCTTCTCAATGAGCAAAAGAGATACGCCCATTACGATCAGGTACCCGTTCTCAATATTATTGATACTAATTTTCCATTTAAAAGACTCATATCACATTATCAAGTGACATTAAGTACTAGAACTCGCTAGAAGAAATCCAGTAGGAAAGCAATAACAGGCCCCTATACAAGCACGTTTCCCCCCCTTTTTCCATTAGATAACAGGTAAAATGCGAGACAATGTTTGTTAATTGTTTGTTAATTGATTGCAGCTAGAAAGGTAAACACTGTATCTATGAATGACTATGTTATGAAGAAGTACATTTCTAAAAAATGTTTTTCAAAAATTTTTAGATAAATTACGAATCGTCAAAGTGTCCTGAAGAAGGTGTAAAAAGTTTAGATGAACACCGAAACGCAGCGTCGACCTTTGTTACTTTGACCCTTTGTACTTTGACCCCCTTTTGGCTTTTTTAATAACTCAACTGATCTTGCTGTATGTTTTATTGTATTTTATTGTATTTTATTTAGACTGTAACCCATAGAGGGAGGCTTTTTAATAAATTGTGTTTATACCTTTCATACTTTATCCTGTGTGTTTACCTGTTACACTATGTTTCATTAATTTTTATATTGTGTGAGTTATACTGTTGGGAGGTGCTGGATTTCCTAGTCACTACTATAGAATATTGTGACCATTGACCGTTAAAAACTGGTTCTCTCTAGCATAGTCTAGCTCAGTCAGTATAACTGACTTTATTTTTAACTTACTATAAAGCACAGGTCCTTTCTTCTTTATAGCATTTTACCCCTACCTGTGTATAATTACCAGGGGAACCTTCCATATATTTTGGTCTTTCCCAGAGGATGGCACCTGGCGCTGGTCACTCCTCGCCCGCCCGTTTTAGTGACGTCACTCTCCACAGGGCTTGATCTCACGCGCCTCTTCAGGGTATATAACCTCTGTCAGGAGAGAGACACATCAGCCAACACCAGAAGCTCACCTGCCCTCGGCACCGGAGAGAGCGAGGCCGAGCGAACCACTGTCCCAGCACAGAGACAAAAGAGACCCCTCTCAGGTCGACAGAGATAGAGTGCGGGGCACAGGAGGTCCACCTCGAAAGACAGAGAGACTGCTTGTAGAGACAGGGGAAACTTCTCTCAGGACAGAGGCAGACATCAGTGCAGAGCATGCTTCAATGCGCCTTCCAGGTGAGCCGCACTACAGGCATCAGGTTTTGGCAGCTTTAAAGGCTGGATTTGTATATTTTTCGTCTGCTTGGGGGGCATAATTTGTTTCCATAGTCCACTTAGTTTGGCTGAAAGCCTTTCTCTCGATCTCACTATTCGTTTATTAGTTTTTATGGAGGGATATATTCTAAAATACAACAGACAGCGCATTTACTTATTTAGAAAGTGTATGTGGCTATATGACTGCTTTCACGTTTATTTGCTTTTTTCACCTTGGCATTCTGATGCTTTTTATGTACTTTTTATATTCTCGTACTTCTCAAGTATTTGTTTGGTTTCTCAATATATGTTTGTGAATAAAATGAGAGCCCCTTTTATTATTACCTTGCCACGTCTTTTAATATCGCCAGTTCTGAGACCATTCGCCATGTGTTCTCTGATGTTCATAATATGGACGTCTCTGTCTACTGTGAGCATAGCAGAAGCATCCTGGGTACTTAAGGTCTGTTATAAGATGTTCGCCAATAGAGGTTGTTATCATACAGCATAATCCTCAGAAATACGACAGTAATATTTAAAGCGTCTTGGGGGTTTTGCTGCAGTCCTGTTGTTTGCAGCGCTGCTGCTGTTAACAAGCAGAGCCAGTGAAGCATACACAGCTCGTTAAAATGCAAAATTAGCAGCAAGAGATTGCACTGAAAGGAGTTTGGGCCTTTATTGTAAGTATTTGCTTCCCAGATTAGGATTAAAAATGCACAAAGCTTGATACATAGTGCCTCGGTGGTGCATTGTGGCCCAAGACACATTGTCTTTCTCGCATCTACCTTAGGAGCAAAGTAAAGTTTCATACTGTGCCAGCTGATATCATGCTTCACACTGCTTCACTGCCAACATCCAATCAGAATGCTTGCACCAGAACAGAGACCCTCTGATGTATGTGGTAAGGCGCTGGCATCATACGACAGTCTGTTGGCATCACAGGCCAAAAGACTAGCATCACCTGTCATAGGGGTGCGATCAGATGTATGCCAACTTAAGGTGCTGGCATAATGCTCCAGAATGGTTCCTATAATGTCAGGGTACTAGGCTCTTTGCTAGGCAGAGCCTGCTCACGTGCCAGGCTGAAGTCACTCGTTTGGCAGTCTGGAACTGCAGTTTGACAGATTGCACTTGCTAGCTGTGAAAACCCTCAGATCTCTCCTCTGTTATTCCTCCTTCACTGTCCTCTTCTCCTTCTTGACTCTGTTGCCTTGTGTTCCTCTCTTTTAGCCCTGTCCACTCCCTTCTATGTTCTTATACAATGAAACAAGTCGACTAATATTGCTTTCTCCCTTCTTCCAGAAACAACACGCCGTCCTCAGGCTGTCCAGGCAGGTGCACACAGCGGCGGTGGAAGGTAAGTGTCTGTGTGTACTCACTGCTCTTGGTTTGAGGTCACTGTATTTTTTTAATGCAGATAATGGTTCTGGTGTCCCTTCTCCTGGTCTGAGACCTCTCTCTATATCTTGGCCCCAGTTAGTGGTTCTGGAGTCACTCTCCCTGATCTGATGCCGCTCAGTATACCCTGGGCTCAGTTACTGGTTCTGATGCCACTCTTCTTGTGCCCGGACCGCTCTGTATCCCATGGGCCCAGTTACTGGTTCTGGTATCGCTTACCTTGACTTGGGTCCCTAATGCCATGATCCCCATAACCGGTTATAAAGCCGCTAGCACTGGTTTGCATCTGCTATCAGTCTACAACTCCAAGAGTCCTGTGTAATGATTGTCCCATATGAACAACATCTGGTTCTGGTCCGGATCAGCTGGATTTGTGTCTGATGTCAGCCCAGAATGCCTGTAGTTCTGATCCTGTCTCTTCTCTTCATTCAGTGTTGGAGGGGAGTCCTCTGGAGAAGGCGGTCACTAGCAGCTTTGCTTCATTCATACATGGAGTCCAGACAGATCACCTGTCCCAAACCGTGCAGCACCGAAGCAAGCGTATGATCCTGGACAGCATCGGCGTTGGACTGGTGGGAAGCGCGACCCATGTGTTCAGCATCGCCCTGGGATACTGCCAGGTAAGAGGAGACATTGAACTCACTAAGCAACACACCATGCAGAACAATTAAAAACCCTATTTACGCCAAGAGTGTGACTGTACTCCTGTGGTTGTGCCATGTAAAACTGCTTACAGACTTTAGTGGTTCAGGATCACCATGAGATTTTACCAGGTTATTCAAATCTTGGATTGAACCAAGCAAATCACCATGAACCCCTTAGCCATTAAAGAGCCCTCTAGAATAATAGGGTTAAATAACCCTCCAAAATAATAGGTAAGAAGAGAGAAAGACCAAGTCACACCTTGAATTACTCATCCACCATGAAATACTCCTCCACTAATCACAGCCCAGGCTGCCTTCAGATGCAAAGCAGCTAATGTCTTGAGACACTGGCAGGACTGCGAGCATGGACTAGGGTACCCAAATAAACATTAGGAACTCTGGTCCCCTAAACAACTGTCCTTCAGAAACACTGCATCTACTCGCAGAGACCCCTTGCCTGCTCATGTGTTTCTTCTAATAGATCCCACCACGTATCAGGTGAATCATCCTGTCTTTAGAGTTGAATAATCCACATTCCCCAAATCTCCGCTGTTTCTTTATTAGGTTTCTAGGTGCACTTTCTATTCCTAACTTAATTTTATTTCCAACAGGACATGTACTCCTTGTCTGCCATCAGCTCTGTGTACGGAAGGAAAGGATTGAGACTCCCACCTACGCTGGCTGCATATGTCAATGGAGTAGCGGTAAGGATTTTGAGAGCGGGCTATCACTTTATCCCTCAAGCATACACTAAGAACAATGAGTTTATGAGACTTTTACTTAAATGCTGTCGCCTCCAATGTTCAATTCTGTCTGTTTCTACTCCTGTAAAGAGTCTGTATTGGGCAATGGCACAGTCACTCAACCAAATCTTAGAATATGAATCCTACACTTCTGTAAATTGTATCCATAGGTCGATGATACAATCTCTCTACTTAACATCACTTCCTGACCCACCCTTCTTTAAGTACCTTCTAATCCTCTACTCTCCTTTAACAGAGTCACTCCATGGACTTCGATGACACTTGGCACCCTGCCACTCACCCGTCAGGTGCTGTGCTGCCAGCTCTAATGGCTGCCTCCCAGATGTTGCCGGTGGGCTTCCGACCCAGTGGCTCAGACTTCCTGTTAGCATTCAACGTGGGCATTGAGGTGCAAGGAAAGCTCATGCGTTTCTCCAATGAAGCCAGCAATATCCCTAAAAGGTTTGTATGATACCCACAAAGGGCAGAAAAATCCCATGACCAACACTCGATGCCCACAGGGGGCGCAGTATCTCCCGGGCATGGTTATGATGTACGATGTATGAAAAGGGTAGAAATATTCCATGTGTAATGTATGAGAACCCTAAAGAGGGGGTGTGTTATGATTTGTGCCCGATTGGCACATAGGGCAGAAATATCCCTAAGAGGAACCTATCATGCAAACAAAATCATGTATGTGGACAGCACACAATACAAAGTAAATATGGTAAAGTAAATTTTTCTGCTGTAACTAGATTATTTATTTGTGTCAAATGACTGATTGGATCCTATTATAGTTTCTCTGTTTCCTTGTACTACATAATAGCATTAATGGCTGATATGCTTTTAGTATATTTCCGTAGTTCGCACTTATTGTTAGCATTACCCCTCTTTTAAATCTATTTTGGTATTATCCTTATTCCATGTCTGACACCATTCTTTTTATTTCCTTCAGGTTCCACCCTCCTTCTGTTGTTGGCACCATGGGCAGCGCTGCTGCTACAGCAAAGCTCCTTTCACTGAATGCAAAACAATGTGCCCATGCTTTGGCGATCGCTGCCTCTCTGGCGGGGGCACCTATGGCCAATGCTGCAACTCTTGCCAAGCCTCTCCATATTGGCAATGCGACCCGCTTTGGGATGGAAGCAGCACTTCTAGCCGCCCGTGGGATGGAAGCCAACCCACTTATCTTGGACGATGTGCCTGGCTGCTCAGGGTTCAGTGCTTTTTATGGTGACTACCAGCCCTCGTCCCTGGCAATGCCAGATCAAGATTACAGCTTTCTCTTGGAGAAGCAAGACATCGCCTTCAAGAGGTTTCCAGCTCACTTGGGCATGCACTGGGTGGCAGACGCTGCCATCTCAGTCAGAAACCGAGTCACCAATATAACAGGCTCCTTTAACCCTGCTTCCATCCGCGCTGTTCTTCTGAGGGTCCCAGTCTCCAAGTATATCAATAGGCCCTTCCCAGAGTCTGAGCACGAGGCGCGACACTCCTTCCAGTTCAACGCCTGCACTGCCCTTCTGGATGGCGAGGTGGGCATCTCTTCCTTCAGTGAGGACAGCCTTAGTAGACCAGATCTGATCAACCTGTTGAAGAAGGTGGTGGTGGAACACCCTGAAGACAATGTGGCCAACTTTGACAAGATGTACGGGGAAGTGGTGCTGCTCCTGGAGAGCGGAGAGATCGTGACTGGCAGATGTGACACCTTCTACGGACACTGGAGGAAGCCCCTCAGCCAAGAATCCCTCCATGAGAAGTTCCTCTCCAATGCTACCCATGTGCTCCACCAAGACCAGGCGCAAACAATTATTGAGGTGGTGAAGGAGATAGAAAGCCTTACAGACTGTTCACAACTGGCATCCTCTCTGCAGTAAACATGTTCAATTAAAATTAATCCCTCTCACAAAGTGGGAGTAAAACTTTAAATGAACTACCAGGTGCAATCAACTTTATTGTAACTAGTTTTACAAAGATTGAAAATTTACTCAAGGAGAGGGACTTTAGCAATACACGGTATAAAACGACGAGAGTCAATCATGTCCTCTCCTATCATGAAAGGAACTGTTATGTCTCACAGTACAGTGAGGTCCCCTTTCAACCTAAAACAATACAGAAGCATCTGGCTGGCAAGAAACAGTATGCTTACGTTTCCTATAACCTCATTAGTACTTTGCAAGAGCTGTAAAATGCAAGTTGTATTTATTGTTATTTAATTTTTGTTTATTTATTATTCAGTGAAATATCATGTCTTTTTTCCAGTGGCCAAATATAGGAAGAGCGGAATCTGCAGTTTTACTCTAGTACTGAATTGTCCCTCTGCTGCGCTCTCTCAAGTGTACTTTTATGTAAAAAAAACACAGGACAAAATAGGTCACTCCAAGAACTTTTTATTTCAATCTCTCATGTTTTGTCAGTCAAAAGTATTTTGTGCTTTCTGTGGTTATTTATTTGATTTTGAATAAAGTCTCTGAATTCATTGTACAGTGACTGTAATTTTTGATGTGTGCAGAAGCTGACATTTTAGATGCTGACTTACTGGGTGGCCACGGCTTGATGACAGTGAGACTGGATTCTCTCACTTACAGACCTTACATATGAAACTCTATTTATCAGCTGATGCTCAACATGCTGGCCCTCCTACTAGAGTTTTACAATCTTCCCTGTTTTAGGAACTTTCCTTACATGCGCAAATACTCATATAACAGTCAGAATATACATATTTGGACAAGTACCAAAGAGTGATCCGATCATTGGCACACATTTTAAATGTTCACATTTTTCATCTGTTGTCATCCAGTTTGCACCACTGTGGAAGTTCTCAATCTCCAGTGTTCAAACTCTGGTGCCATGTGCGCTGGAAGGTGGGGCATATTGTTAATAAACATGTGGGAAATACACAGAAAATCAAACATTTTGCCAACCAACTGTGTGACCCACTCCACTCAGTGAAACATACTGACCAATGTTTAGAAACACCATTTTGTAAAAACCTTATTTTGACAAAGAGAGGTGGGAGGTGGAGTTTGTTGCTCCTCTCCCACATGTATTTCTGATGAGATTGCCGCCTTTTTTCTGTATTTAATTCTTCATCTCTATTGAGCTATTTTGGGAAAATACAGGAAGAATTTGGATCCTAAACTGCAGGTGACTCTAGTCAGACAATTATACGTTCTCCTGTATGTGGATGATTTGTTAATTTATTTCTTGTAAGCCAGCATCTCTAATACTACTTTAACTTAAGAAGCATAACATTCTGGGCATTTTATTTACAGGATGTGAAATTTGGAGATGAGTATTATTTGGTGTTTCAGCTTGTGGTGAAACTACAGATTATTATTGGAGATCTTCTCAAGCTTTGAATTCATTCATTCATTCATTAGATTCTTTATTTCGGCTAATATGCCATAAAAGACAGTGCATACATTACATTGCATTTCATTAGTAGTTAAAAACATGTTATCACTTAAATACATAAAACACAAGGTATAAAATACAATAAAAGTTGGATGATAATTTGAGCAGGAACATACATTCGTAAAAGATACAATGGACCATCATGTCAATCCCAAGCATCGGTTCGGTTACAATTGATGCCCTATTTTTTTCCTTTGATAAAAGATAGAGAGTAAAAATCTACTAACACTAAATATTATTTGTTGAGATGTGTTTGTTGTTAGGATTCTCAGAGCCTGAGAGCACGACCTCAAGCCTAAAAGTAAGCATATTGGTTTAATCCACTTCTTTCTAGCTTGTAAATAGAAGGGACAGAAAAAAAGAATATGCTGTTCATTTTCGGTCTGGTTTTGGTCACACATGGGGCAAATTTCATCCATTACTAGGGATGCTGGGTCGCGGTTCCGAGCCCACCCTGCCAAAGTAGTTTTAATCAATAAATTTCCATACCGAAATTTTAGGAATAAACTTTTGGCAAGTGGCGGCTCTATCTCGTCCATAAACATCTCATAGAGCGGTTCATCCTTAAAGTTTAGGAACTTTGCAACTAAGGTACCACTGGTTGTAATATTTACAGTCCTACTTAACATAAAACTCCAAAAGGCTCTTTTTAGGATTAGTTTGGGGTTAGCAGGTAATTGCTCAGGATTCTCCCAAAAGTGCTTCAATCCTATGTTATTCAACCATGTCTTAATGTGCCTTAGCCATGGAGTGGTACTCTGGCTGTCAAGAATCATAATTTCCTTTAACCCGTTTTGGTAGTCTTGAAGTTCGGGCACTTGCCATAGTCTCACCCACTGCATTAGAGGTCGAATCAAAACTTGGTGATCTGTCCTTTTGAAGTTTAAGTCAAGCTCCAGGGGAACTAATGGGGTGCCTCTTGGGACCCTTACCAAGCTACGCATAAAATTATTGTCTAAAACACTAAAAGACTCCCTGGACCCAGGACCCCATATTTCAGCACCATAAAGAACAGATGCTTGGACCTTAAATTTGAATAATTCCATCACTGGGGATACCGCTTTACTAGTGCTCATACTTTGCTCCCTAAGTATTGGTTTAACATTTTGCACAAAGGTTAATTTGCTTTTATCAATTTGGGCTTTCCAAGTAAAGTTTGAATCCAAAGTCACCCCTAAATAAGAAAAATGTGGCACTGATTCAAGCGTAACTCCTTTTAATGTTAAACAGCCCTTGTCTGGTTTAATAGGATTTAGGGCCATACATTTGGTCTTCTTACCATTGATCTCCAACCCCTTTTGGCTACAATATTCATTGAAGGTATTTAATAATGTCTGTAAGCCATTTTTTGTTTGGGAGATCAAGATGGTATCATCAGCAAATAGCAAAGATGTCACCTTTTCGCCATTCAGTTTCGGAGAATCGTTTTTACATCTTCCTAAGAAGGAGGGGATGTCGTTTACAAAAAGGGAAAATAACGTCGGGGCCAAAACACAACCCTGGCGTACTCCACGTTCGATGGGTATTTTTTGGGTTAATTCACCGTTTGGACCCCATCTAACTCTCGCAAAGTTCCCTTCGTGTAACTCTTTAATCTGAAACACAAGATTTTTTGGCATACCTGCTGCACTCAAGGTTTTCCATAAGAGACTGCGAGGCACCAAATCAAATGCAGCCCTTAAATCTACAAAGGCAACATATAAATGGCACCTCTTAATCACTACGTACTTCCAGTAGAGGCAGCAAAATCTAAAAATTTGGTCTATTGTGCTGACCTTAGGTCTGAAACCGGCTTGGAATTTGGTTAAAAAAGAATTTTCATCTAGCCAATTACTCACTCGTAATAAAATGTGCTGTGAGTAGATTTTCTGTAAAATGTCCATTAGACTTATTGGCCGATAGTTACATGGGTCCATCCTATCTCCTTTTTTGAAAATTAAAACAATTTCCGCTCCCTTCCAACTTTCTGGGAATTCTAAAGTGCAAGAAAATGTATTGCACAGATAATTTATATAAGGTGCCCATACTTCGAGGTTATGCTTATATAGATCCCCCGGGATTTTATCCAAACCCGGAGCTTTCCCGGATTTAATTTGTGATATTGCCAGCTCTGTTTCCCCCATAGTAAAAACCAGATCTTCGGCTGGGGATTCAGGATTTTCTACACTCGTATTCATGTATGGCTCGTCGTATTTTTTATATAAATTCGTAAAATGTGTGACCCATGTTAGCTCATCCAAAAAAACATCTTTAGTTACCCTGCCTACATGGTTCCCATTTGCGACCAGCCTCCAGAAGGCCACATTGTCACGTGACTTGGCTGCTAGCAGCAAATCAGCCCATTTATCTTCCTCCCAAGCTATCTTTGCGGTCCTTTGGACGGATTTGTAGTCACTCCTTGCTCTTTTTACGTCTGTTGGAGATTTGGTCTTTATTGCCATTAGTAATTCCCTCTTTGACTCTCTACAGGATCTGTCATACCATGGCTTACTATGGGACAGATTCTGGGTCTTCTGCTGGTTTTTTTTTGGCATCTTAGTGACTAGTAACTTTAGGTCAGCAAAAAATTTTTGGTGAATTTGGAGAAATGAAATGTTACTTTCGTTATCACCTTTTATTTCTAAGTAAAGACCAAAAGTACCTGCCAAAAGCGAATATATTTCACTTAAAATGTCACTATGATCTAGTATAAATGGCCATTTTAGGGATCTTCTATTATTGCTGATATGGATCTCAGAGTTAAAAACTTCACCTTCCTCAGATGTAAGTTGTTGGACCATGTCATTGAACAAATAAGCATCCAGCATCAGGTTTAAGGGAAAATGATCGCTTTCAAACCGTTCCATTACTTTGAGGTCTAAAAGATGAGGCCAGAGGGGAATTGAAGCAATCACAAAATCTAAGTTGCTTTTATAGTTGTTCCTGGTTAATGTTGGTTTTTTTGAGCTGTCGGAGGGTAACCGTCCGTTACATGCCCTAAGGGAGTGTTCCGTACAAAGATTAATCAATTGTAAGCCCAATGTTGTACATTTGACCTGTTTTACATTCTCCAGGATAGGGATTTTGTTTGCTTGGTCTTCATCATTAAAGATTTCGCTAAGGCCCAAGACTGGCTCAAAATTACAATTTAGATCACCAGCCATAATAACCAAATCCTCCCTGGGATCTAATCTACTCAGAAAACAATCTAAATTAGCAATGGTCGGTGATTCTTTTGAGGAGGGTAAAGGCCTGTTATAGACATTTATGAGGAATAGGTTCTTCCCATTACAAGCTGTGATCTTTAGAGCTAATATGTCTACGGAGTTAGTAGGTATCTCCTCAATATTTACCCTTAAATTTATTTTCACCCATATCAGAAGTCCCCCTGACGGCCTACCACTTCTAGAGGGTATCGCACCAATCCCATAAGTCTTGTAGCCCACCCTATGAGGCGTCTCCACTGCCCAAGTTTCCTGAAAGAGGCAGAGATCAAAGGACTCTATATAGCTAGCCCACTCCGGGTCCCTTAGGTTTTTATCAACTCCAGCTATATTCCAACAGATCATTTTAATTGGAATTTCAGGAGTAACTAGTCTCTCAGGGAAAGTCCTAGGCATCTCTTCCTGAGAACTTGGAAGCCTAGATTGAGTTGCCAAGGGCATTACCTCTAAGAGTGAATTATTATGCGGAATAGGTATCTGCAAATCCTCCTCCTCTGGATTTTTGACGTCATGGGATACATTAACATTGTCATAAGCAATTTTACCCACACAAGAGGACGCAGTATTAACCAATACATCATTCACATCATCAAAAATCACAGCATTGGCCAGTGCATTCTGAGTGATATTACTCACATCACCACAACTCAATGTGTCTAACCCCGCACACCCCCACATCGCATGGCATCAGTCACAATCGTCTAGACCGCTAAAGATGTCATATCTATTAGAGGTTTCTAGCGGTGTAAACGGTTTGAGATTATCCATCCTACCTTTCTGGGTGTTATGTGTTTTGGCCGAAACATAATTCCATCCCATCTGGTCTGGTGCTATCATAGGGCATGGTATGTAATGCATATTGTTTACATTCTGCAGAGGGGGGGGATATGACGCATAACAATTACTCCCAGCATTCTGTACAATGGAATGATTGTTTGGTTGAGTTGTGGGTATATGCTGTAGTGGTTGATATTGCAACGGGTGGTGCTGTGATGGAAACACCACTGACCTCGGATAAAAATAGGTTAATGGTTTAGGGATTATTATGTTATTTGTACTTCCTGCCTGCCAGTTCAATATGAACTGGACAGCGTTGGGGTCCCTAAAATTCACCACCACAACATCAATGTCTTTGGGTCTACCTCCCAGCCATTGAAGGCGACGAACGTGAACAATTTCACCATTAACATGATTTGCAATAGGCCTATATAAGCTAAGCCAATGCATAATCTTATTTTTCAGTTGAGCAAAACCTTCCCTCTTATTTGGTCCAAGTACAGGCACCCCTGTTAAAACTACCACATAGGGTACTGCCTCTGGTGGGAGTTCGGGCAGAGGTGTCCTTCTAGCTTTCCCCCAAGCATGTCTAGTATCCCCCGCCTCCCTTGTTGGTTTCCCCAAAAATGGATTGGGTGTGTTACCAGTGTTTTTATTTGTAACATTTGATGATGTTTGAACAAGGTTTTTTGGGTTTGGAGGATTGGGGGGTGGGTGAGTTTGTACAGTCGTCATCAGCGTGTTCCCCGTAGATTTAGAGGTAGATGCAATTGGGGGAGGAATATTGATAGGAGTAGTGGTAGCTTTAGGAGCTTGGGCTTTAGCTGGTATGTTTTGTGGGACATTGACTACAGTTGTTTTGGTCACGTTATTCAAACCGGTGTTAGTTACAGCATCCTTATTACCCAATACACGTTCAATGTTACACAGCCTACATTCTACCTCCATCAACCTCTCCAGTATACTTGCTGAGTAAGACTTAATCAAACTTTCTATATCAAGTAAGGACACAGGATCCCTGCTCACGGTAGGTGCATTAGCAGCCGCAGTCGTGTCCATAGAATCTTCATTGGCTGACGGGGTAGTTGGCAAGGCAGAAGAAGTTACAGGAGCAATACCCCCTTCACTGTCTATATGTGGAGTACAAAGTTCTTTAACAACATTACTTATTTTCTTGCCAAAATCACGACAACTTAGTTTGGGTTGGAGAGGATCTCCCCTTTTCCGCTGTTTTTTATTCGGTGGTGGACCATACATTTTTTGAAGAGGAATCAGTTTTTTAACCTTAGTACGAGATGTTTTTGCAACAGGCGAGGCTTCTCCTTTTGATGTACTTTGGTTATTTAAAAGTGAAGATAACCCATTCGCATCTGGGGTAGGTAAGGAGCTTTGTGTGAGCACAGTTACATTAGCTTCCAAGGGCTGACTGTCCAATAAAAAGGACGAATCATTTACAGTTAGATCAATGTCAGTGTCATTAGAACCATTAGCTAGAAGTGAGGGCAAAGGAACTAGACCATTTTTTATATTTTCCACGGAGTGACGTCGGTCAGCCCTCCGCTCAGCCAAAACAGACTCCCTTGCAATATCAGGGGATGATTTAGAAAGGTAATTGTCCAGGGTACCGTTTAGCAACACTCCCAGTTTGTCAGGTGCAGGCTGGTCTAAGTTTAACGACGCCATTAGCAAAGGCTAGGTGAAGGAACCAAGGCAGTCAAAGGTAATAAGAGGAGAAGACAGAACAAATATTACCTTAAAGGCCAAGTTTTGTGGCCAGTCCAGTCTCCTCGGTTCTCGGAGGGTCTCAGAGGGTCCGCCCTTAGTCCTGGCTTTGTCCCGGGATGAGTCCCGCACACGCGTCCCGCTAACGCGTTGCTAAACCAGGTCTTATACAGGCTGTACAAAGAGGGGGCGGAGTCACGGGAAGAGGCGGCAGGTGTGCTCGATGGGACACGCACAGCCTGGGGGCCTCGCAGTCCCGTCCTCCTGCAGCAGCAACTCCCCCACGCAGCTTCCAATGCCCAACGGGGCTCCAGGCAGGCAGCAAACAACAAGGGATCACAATCTCCTCGGCGAGCTGCCCCCGCGAAGCGGGGGCCGCGAGGAGTTATCAGCAGCACAGAGCAGGGGGCGGAGACACGGGAAGAGGCGGCAGGTGTGCTCGATGGGACACGCACAGCCTGGTGGGCCTCGCAGTCCCGTCCTCCTGCAGCAGCAACTCCCCCACACAGCTTCCAATGCCCAACGGGGCTCCAGGCAGGCAGCAAACAACACGGGATCACAATCTCCTCGGCGAGCGGCTCCCGCGAAGCGGGGGCCGCGAGGAGTTATCAGCAGCACAGAGCAGGGGGCGGAGACACGGGAAGAGGCGGCAGGTGTGCTCGATGGGACACGCACAGCCTGGTGGTAGGCATGGGCGGAAAATCCGTTCCGCTCGCGGATTTTGCGGATTTTCGGGAAATCCGCAATCCGCGAGATTCGCGAATCTCCCGCAAAATCCGCAAATCCGCGAGCAGCGGATTTTGCTCGCACTGCTCGCACTGTTCGCGTGAGTTCGCGTGAGTTCGCGCCCCGCGAATAAGTGCAAAATTGCAGAAATACGATCTTAGCAAAACTGAAAGTAACTACTTACCAGGTTCAAAAGTTCAGGCTCATCATTAGTAGCCATTTCCTGTAGTGCTTCCTGAGGGGCCCCTCCAGAGTTCAGTTGCCAATTGAAACTATTATGCGACCCTGCTCTGAACCTCAGAATAGTTACACATATGCCACAAAGGTCCTGAATTACAGCTAAGGGAGACAAGCAGGAGCCAGGCTGGAAGTTAAAATCCATTAATCAGCCCCTAATTCATTATTGTCAGTTGGGGCAGGGCAGGTGTTGTAACTAATTTTGCAACAATGAAAGCACTTAGCAAGTGCAAAAGATCACTAATCAGGGCGCACTAAGGAAGCAGGTGCCAGCTAAAAAAATATTCTGTGACACATTAATCAGCCCCAAATTAATTCAGGTCACTTGAGGCAGGGAAGGTGTGCTTTGCTTTGCCGAAAATAATGTACACTGGACAACCAGAGGGTGTGGTGATGAAACAGAGGGTGGCATGGGTGGGCCAGAGGGTGGCATGAGTAGTCAGAGAGTGGCAGTGGTGACAGAGAGTGGCAGTGATGAAGAAGAGTGTCCCAAACAGGCTGGACACGTAGAAACAACAAGTTCGCGAAACTTGCGACCCGACAGGTAAGTTCGCAATTTGCGAAAGTGTACAAAACCCTCGCGAACTGGCAGAAACACGGGCGAACACAAAAAAAAAAAAATCCGCAAATTCGCGGGAATTCGCGGATTTTGCGGATTGCGAATCCGCAAATCCGCAAAATTCGCGAACGCGAGATCCGCAAAATTCGCTCATGCTTACCTGGTGGGCCTCGCAGTCCCGTCCTCCTGCAGCAGCAACTCCCCCACGCAGCTTCCAATGCCCAATGGGGCTCCAGGCAGGCAGCAAACAACACGGGATCACAATCTCCTCGGCGAGCGGATCCCGCGAAGCGGGGGCCGCGAGGAGTTATCAGCAGCACAGAGCAGGGGGCGGAGACACGGGAAGAGGCGGCAGGTGTGCTCGATGGGACACGCACAGCCTGGTGGGCCTCGCAGTCCCGTCCTCCTGCAGCAGCAACTCCCCCACGCAGCTTCCAATGCCCAACGGGGCTCCAGGCAGGCAGCAAACAACACAGGATCATAATCTCCTCGGCGAGCGGCTCCCGCGAAGCGGGGGCCGCGAGGAGTTATCAGCAGCACAGAGCAGGGGGCGGAGACACGGGAAGAGGCGGCAGGTGTGCTCAATGGGACACGCACAGCCTGGTGGGCCTCGCAGTCCCGTCCTCCTGCAGCAGCAACTCCCCCACGCAGCTTCCAATGCCCAACGGGGCTCCAGGCAGGCAGCAAACAACACGGGATCACAATCTCCTCGGCGAGCGGCTCCCGCGAAGCGGGGGCCGCGAGGAGTTATCAGCAGCACAGAGCAGGGGGCGGAGACACGGGAAGAGGCGGCAGGTGTGCTCGATGGGACACGCACAGCCTGGTGGGCCTCGCAGTCCCGTCCTCCTGCAGCAGCAACTCCCCCACGCAGCTTCCAATGCCCAACGGGGCTCCAGGCAGGCAGCAAACAACACGGGATCACAATCTCCTCGGCGAGCTTTGAATTAAATACTTTAATTTTAAAATATCTGGATATTTGGCATAGACTGATGGTGGATCTACACCCTTACTGCCTCCTATTACAAAGTTTTGCTGTATGTATAAGGGAATAACAAAAGTTAAAACCCTTTTAATTAGCACATAGAGGGCCAGATGTACAACTGTTTTTAGCAGTCGCAAACAGGTAATACGGGCTATGTATTTTACTAACCCTGTTTTGTGAGTCGGTAAACTATTTCCGACTCACAAAATATGGTTTGGAATTTGCTATTTAGGAAGGGGCTTTTGGAGGGTGTCACTTCCTAATAGCTAGTCACCGGGGGATGTACAATTGTGTTGCGACTGGAGTGCGGACGCAAAACAATTGTAGTTTACCACCTACTTCAAGTAGGTGGTTAGCCAGTCTCAAACAGGAAAGGGTCCTCAGGGGACCCCTTCCCCTTTGAAGGTGATTGGTTCCCTGTACCACAGGGATTGCAGAATTACTCCAGCTTTTTGCTCAAGTAAAACTGTGACCATGTCTATTGTGGGAGGGGTCAGATTTGAGTTTGTGAATTCTAACAATCTCAGTTGTTAGAAGGGGTTTAAAACGTTTCAAGGCAAACAATGCCGTGGCCCACTTACTCCCACCCTTAGCTTGGGGTTGACTAATGCAGGTTTTTCTGCACTCTTGGTGGAGAAATCAGCAGTAGTAAAAGCTTTTTTCTCTTTCAGGATTCCTTCTGAATCTGAGTAAATTCTTGACAGGTGTAAATAACTTTCTGCCATAAACAAATGTTTGCAAAAGAAACAGTCTACGTGCTCATCCTTGTGTACCTATTTAGGTGTCCTGATGAAGGTTGCAGTCATGAGGAGTCTGGGACTGAAACAATATTGTTGTCATCTTTTGAACATACTTTGACAATTTAGAACTGTGTAAGCAGCTGTGTGTTAGGATAGATTATAACAATCACTAAATACATTGGGGAACGAGCTAAGGAACCATTAGCTATTTTGAATATGGCTGGTGTGCACCTTAAACGTATCAGAGTTAATGAGGATATTGGATGCAAGTTATTTTCACATTTTGAAATGACTGACATTTTATAATGCAATTTTTCAGAAGTTTATTTTTTGGATAATGTCTTGAAAAACATGTATATTGTTATTAAATATTGTGAGCTTTGGTAGATTTTACTATTTTTCACACTGGTATTGTGTTTTTGAGAGTGCTTAATTTACAGTAGTGGTTGCAGGTGGCACACACCAGCATTCATTTTTGGGGAGTCACACTTACTTTTTCCTCAACATACTTTAACCTATAGCAAGAGAGAGAGATACACAAGGAGGAAAGAAAGAAGATATGAAAGGCTGAAAAACAGTGACAAAAGAAGGAAAGAGGGATAAAAAAGAACTGCAAAAGTGAGATAAAAAGGCAGGAAGTGTCTGGTGGTAGATTAAAGAGATATGATATGGAATCAAAACAAGACAGCCTTGGTATTTAGCGCCCCAAACGTCTATAGTGCAGATCAAGGCCTTCAGAAAAAAACATAGGGCTCTAGCACTTATTCTTATACAAATTAATCATTGCTTTTTGGGCTTTCTAAATAGTTACTATATTCCATTCAGAATAAACCCAGAATTGTTATGTAACTTCATTATTTTTTGACCCTAAACATTTGGGATGTATTTTATTTTTTAAGCATTTATAGGTAAGGCTGCCCAAATATGCTACAATCACAAATACATTCAATCATATCAAACCACTGAAGTAGTAGTAAAAACTTTATGCAGCCACGAGACCATAAAAGATGCTTAACACAAAAATCATTTAAAACCTATTACAATGTAAAGTACAAACATTTAATGGACTCATTGTCGCACATCTTTCCTGATCTAAAAAGCAGCATAAATATAACATGACAGCATTGCAAACAAATTCCTACGTTAAATACTGTAAATGTTTGAGGCTCATTTTAGCGGAACAACAAACAAGCGAACGTAAAATTAGGCATACAAATATTTTTCTAGGGACAGAATAAAAACTACACAAAACATAAAATGTAAACACGATTGCTGGCTAGAGCGGTACAGGAGCAGCACAATTGGGATGGGAACCAACTTCCCTGAGAGGGAGGAGCTACCAAAAAATAGACAAGGTTTAACCTAAAACGTGTTAAATGAAAACGGTTCTCAGGGTTAGGTATCCATTCCAGGTAAGATCCTGATCCAACCGGGAGGGCGATCTCCATGTGGTAGCTCACCGTTGCCATACCTGATTATTTTTTAGAGCGGTTTAAATAACTATTGTAAAAAAAAAAAGATTGAGTCAAGGCTTTTGAGTTACTATCAATTTCATATGGTGAATAAAAAAGCTGTGGCACACCCAAGTCTATGAAAAATGTTCTAACATAGGTGAGTCTGGAGATAGTTTGGCCTTGATCTAGGGTAGTACAACCAGAAGGGACAAGACAGGAAACATTAGTGTGGGTTGAGCTCCAGATATGAACCATAAGTAGAAATAGGGCTAATTTAACTGTATACTCAATGTATGGCAAATTTACCTCAGCATGGGTGATATATTTAGAAGTACACATAGGAACTTCAGTTCTAATATTCTGGAAATAAATGTATTTTCTACAATTTGTAGATGGGTAGAATTTGTATACTCCCACCCCATAGGTGCCCAAAGAGATACACTTGGCTTTATATAAAGTAATTAGGTCTCTTATTGGTTTGTTTTTGAGCTTTCTGGCAAACAAGAAAAGTGCACCAACCACATTACTCATTTTGAGCACCCTTTGAGTCAGTAGCCTGTCCCAGTCCAAACTTACATCCATTAGGATCCCTAAGTAACTAAAATGTAGAACTTTTGCAATAGGAATCTCATCCATTATAAATCTGAATGAGCGAGTATTCCTGGGGCCTCAAGGCATGATAAAAGATTGAGCATGATTAACCTCCAAACCTAAATTGGTCATGAAAGAATTAAAAGCATTCATTAAAAGTTGCAAACCATTTGCAGTACGAGACAACAGCACCCTGTTGTCAGTGTACAATAACATTGGCCCAAACCTATCTCCTATTTTAGGCAAATCTTTGACATTTGAATGTAAAACCCATCCAGGGAGTTAATGTAAAAAAGAAACAAAAAAGGGCCAAAATTCACCCCTGTCTCACCCCCTTGGAAACCTTAAAAGTAGGAGTGCAGTCCCCAGATGGGGGTATACCAAACCTGTGCCTAAGTGTCCTAATGCAGGCATTTTAAAAGTTTGGCACTTTAAAAGTTTGATTATGTCTCTGTCAACCACATCATTGGTCATCAGAGTACACAAACTACCCTTGTCCACAAGATTAAAAGCCAGGTGCAGAGCACCACCCCTGTCCTTTATGTAATTCCCTATTATCAAGAGCTGGTTGAGTGACCATTCGACCGTGCCTACCTCTTGGCTGATACCATATTGTACCTCTGACAGAAAACTTTTGTCATTTGCCCAATACTCTTTCCTGGAGAATCACCCTACACAGGATCTTAACAGAAGAGTCCATAAGAGAGATTGGACAGTAACATATGGGGTTCCCCTGTCGCCCTTCTTAAAGACAGGGACAATAGTGGAAAACCTCCAAGATTTAGGCAATCCTGCAGGGGGAATGGCCTGGAACAGATTTGCCAATAAGAGGGGCCCACAATGGTATGTTCTGTTTACAAACATCAATTGGCACCCAGTCCGGGCCAAGGGCCTTCCTGGGTATGCTATTCAAAATAGCAACAGTTACTTCAGATACATCTATATGTGCCATGGTGAAAACACCAGCCGTCCCTTGGTTGGCGGTATAATTTGCCTCACAAGGAGGATTAGTTAGAAAACTGGAATCAGCAGAGTTGAAAATCGTGCGGAAGTAAATCAGACACTCCTCTGGCAAAATGGCAGGATATTTTAGAGTTACCATCTGCTAAAAAATATGGGTGATTTATTACATTCCAAAATGTCTTCGAGTCTCTAGATTTAGCAGCAAACTGCAGGTCTTCCCATGCCATCTCTCTGATTTCCTTTCTTCTTGCCCCAAGGGGTCGACCTGTAAGCCCACCTTGCATACCTAATGGCTACTAAGTGTTTCGGGAACAGCATGAATAATCAGGCATTAAAGGGTCCCACTGGGAGTGAGATTTAATAGAAAGGTAAAGAGGGCTAATAGAGAACATAGAGCAGGCTGAATTCAAAAGACACATTGAGGATGGCAGAGGCAAGTCTATTAGCGAGCCTGATGAAGCGTCCATTCTGCAACAGTGTAATAGCATTTTTCCAAGCTGCCTCCCAGACTTACCTTCTATGCCCTTGCAGGGGGTAAACAGCATACAAGGCATGCAAAGTCTCCAAGCTGAGGCATCGGGCCAACTTCGGGGCCAGCGCCTGCAAATACTGTCTTCAATGTCCTACAGGGTCAGTTGGGGGGACCCGGGTGTGCGCTGCAAAGTAGATAGCAATGTGGCTATTGATCTAGTCTCTGAAGAAAGTGCAGCAGTACAGCAGTGTGACAATTCAAGTGAAAACGCTCCTTTAAAGACAACTTGTAGTAAGGATCATGCATCTATCCCTGTTATCCTTGATGCCCCCGGTCTCTAATCAGATAATGTTCTGTGCAATAATCCAGATATGGAACCTATTATTATTCAGGGGGCAGTCAGCTTGTAGCCCAGGGCAAGACAAGACAAACCAGGAAAAAGTCTACAGACCTGGCTAAGCCTTACCAACAGCCAAAACCCACAAAACAGAGTCAGGCTGGTAAGACAAGTGTTCAAGTGGCTTAGAGCAGCCCGCTTAGGAAGTGGGTAACATCAAAGGGAGAAGTGAAAACACTCATCTTGAGGCTCTTCGATTTCTGACTTCGTCCCGTATTCAGCTGCCATTTTGTGTCTCGTCGCCATTTTGTGTTGCCCTCACTCATGCAGCACGGCGAACGGAGTGTTTTTGCTTTTCTCAGCTGCTGCGTGTCCTTTCTGTTAAAGAGCAACTCCATTGCCTTTGTTTACGTAATCGATGTCAGGGTCTGGCCGAGTTCGTTAATCCATGTCTGGGTTGACTGATCCCCGTCTCGACTGACTATTTACCTTCTCCTATTCTCTCCTTACATTATCTTATCCGACTGGCCTTCACTATTCTCTCCTTGTATTCTCTTGTTACACAACTATCCTTTGAGGCACGCAAATTCGTCCTGCCACCTGCAAATTGGATTGTTGGTGCTAGTACTGATTAATTTGTTAGGAGGGGTAGCACACGGGGTCTGAGAGAGGGGTGTATTTGAGACACCTGATAGCTTGTTTTCCAACTTTTCCTATTGGCTTGTTTTGTATGTGTAAGGAGTAAACCTTGTAAATGTGTTTCCTATAAAAGATTGTGCGCCACGGATTGAAGTGTCAGTCTCTTCAGAACCCACCTTGTGTGTAACTTCTGGGATAACTGTGCTTGGCTGCAGCTAATAAACCTGGCTTTTCACGCTCAACAGAGTGTCTCGTGTCTCTGTTCGACAAGGCAGGTGAACTCGGGGATTTAAGGCGTGCCCTGCGCTGCCAGGCCCATAAGGCCCGGTTCTCCAACTGGTGCCCAATGTAGGGCGGCTTCAGTGGTAGCGGTTCAGCCCGAGGATCGTGAGAAGCGCTGCACGAAAATTCCGGAGGATTCGCGAGCCACGTAAAGTGACCCCTGTATGTCAAAGTGGACCGAAGGTCTTTTGCAGCGTGGCCACTCCTTTCCGACAGCTGCAGATGACTGCTGCCCTGACTGCCGCCCTGCCTTGGACCCTCTGGTGATGACTGGTATCGCTAGACGTTAGATGGACCACTGTTAGCGTGAGAAGACCATTTAGTTAAGTATTCGTGGGTAGCGCCCACTTCTTTGTTTTGTTTTTGAATTTTGTTATTCGACCATTGCAATAGCCGAAGCCAAGGGGTGAGTACATTTGTACTGTGTTCTTTGCTTTCACTCCTTGAAGTTGGTAGACGGACCTGTGAGCTTAACGATGCCTGGTCTGAGCGGTTACCTACTTAGGTAATCTCTTGTCGAAGGAGGGAAGACGAATGACCCCAGAACGAATTCAAGCAATTGCACAAATGTCTGTGCCATCCACACAAAGGGAGGTACGTGCCTTTCTGGGCATTACCTCTTATAGTAGACAATGGATCCCGAATTTTTCTTTGTTGGCTAAACCTCTGTTGGCACTCACGTTTCAAGATACACCACAACCTCTTCCTTGGACTGGCGAGTGTCAAAAGAGTTTTTCTGATTTACGTACTGCCTTGTGTTCTGCCCCTGTGTTAGTTACTCCAGATTACAGTAAGCCTTTCACACTCTACGTTCATAAAAGAGAAGGTTGCGCGTTGTCAGTTTTAACGCAGCAATTTGGAGACAAACAACGGCCATGTGCCTATTTTTCGGCTAAGTTGGATACAGTAGCCAAGGCATTGCCTAGTTGTCTCAGAGCTACAGCAGCGGCAGCGATCTCTATTCATCAATCTGCTGGTTTGGTATTAGATAACACTCTTGTTGTCATGGTACCACATGCAGTAGATACTCTTTTGAATAGAACGAAAACACAACACCTCACGAGTGCTCGCTTGTCTGGATATGAGCTGACGCTCTTGGCTAGCCATATACACATCAAGCAGTGTAATACTTTGAATCCAGCAACATTGTTGCCAATCCCAGATGAGAAAGGCATTCAAGAACAGCATGACTGTTTTCTCTGAACAGAGGAGGAGACGAAAGGCAGAATAGATCTAAAAGACACACCACTTGTGGACCCGGATGGGATCCTCTGGGTGGATCGGTCTTGTTTCAAACTCCTAAATGGCGAGACGACTGCAGCTTATGCTGTTACCACCTTGTATATGGTAGTGGAGACAGCACGCATTGCACAGAGTTCAGCCCAAGCAGCTGAATTAATTGCCCTGACGAGAGCGTGTGTGTTGGCTAAGGGAAAGAGAGTGAATGTTTACACTGATAGCCAATACGCCTGTGGTGTGGAACTACAGTGTAACTGGGCACAGGGCAATAGAGTGCGAACAACAAACAACATGTTGGGGGGTGAAAGCCTATGCATTATAAATGTATATATTCAGAAAGGGAAAGTAAATGAATATAAGGCAGACTTGGAACACTTAAAAACTGACCTAGATGGGCTCGTAATATTGGGAGACTTCAACCATAAATTGAATCCTAAATCAATGGATTCTTGGTTGAAGGACTTGTTGGATGCATATAAAATAGAGCAGGCACAATTCCCCAGCTGTGAAACCTCAAGTAAAGATGATAAGCTCGGGCAACTGTTGGGGGTTATGGGATTTGTATGTACCAACTGTAGAAAGGAAGCAGACAGGCCTGCGAAGCGTACCTTTAAGGTAGGGCAACAAATGTGCCCCATAGACTATGTATTCATACAGGCCTGGCATTTCCACCTTATCAAACAGTTCGAAATTTTGGGGGTGGAGGGTAGTGATCACTATCCACTGCAGGTTGAACTTCAGGTAAATAGCCACCCGCAAAGACAAAAAGTGTTATCAGTAGATGTAGAATACCCCAAGCGGTTAACAACACGAATCACCGAGGAATATATACAGAAACTAAGTGCATATCAGCTAACTGTGAATTTGGGTAACCTTGTACCAGAAGGAAGTATAGCCTGGTACGAGGGCATAATAAGGCAATTGGTGGAATGCCTCCGGATTAAGTTAAAGTGCAATAACCAAAAACCAGTAAATAATGTGACATTATACCCTAATAATAACAAACACTGGTTTGATGCCGAATGCCGGAAATTAAAGGCCGGAATTAGGAAACAAGGAAGACGACTCAGAGGTAACTATAGTGAGGAAGTGGTATCAGATCTTAAAAAAATGAAGCTAAAATATAAGTCAGTTATTAGAGATAAAAAAAGGTGTTTTAAGGACAAATGTTGGGATAATTTACTCGTGACAATTGAAGACAAAAATGTGAAAGGCTTTTGGAGGCTAATACAGGACTGTATGGGGAAAGCACAAGGGACCATGCAGTGCGCAGTACCAGAGGACAAGTGGCTGGCCTATCTAGAGGAAATTTACGGGAAATGGCCAATGAGGGAGGGAATAATGGTAAATGCCTGGCCAGGAATAAGTGAAGAATTAAAAACCCATTTACTCCCAGATCAAATTAGAACCATAATATCTAGACTAAACCTAACACGGGCAGCCGGCCCTGACAACCTGCCAGCTGTCATAATAAAAACAAACATAGAATGGTGGGCAGAGTTCCTTTCAAATATGTTTTTATGGATCCTAAATTCAGGTGAATTCCCTGCAAACTGGAAAGGGGCTATTGTTAGGCCAATCCATAAAAAAGGTGATGTAAACACCACTAAAAATTACCGCTTAATAAACCTCTTGGATATAGGCGAAAAGGTCTTTTCTAAGGTAATCCTAGGGATTCTAAAGGAGTGGTTGGAAGACTAACAGATAATACCCCCAGAGCAGGGGGGTTCAAAGAAGGCCGCTCAACGATTGACCATTGTTTTGCTCTGTGGTCCATCGCACGGAAGTCAATTGATCAGAGGAGTAATCTATTCTGCTGTTTCGTTGACTTCCGTGCAGCCTTTGATCTTGTGGACAGGGATCAGCTGTGGTCAACACTAATAGGGTATGAATTACAGGATGACCTGCTGGCCCTTGTCCAAGCATTGCATACAGAAAATTGGGCACAGATAATATTGGACACGGATGGAGGACTGACCAGGAGAATCCCTATCGGAAACGGCTTAACACAGGGGTGCGTTCTAGCCACCCTGCTGTTCACCCTGTTTTTAGCTGACCTACCCCAAGTATTAAGAGATGTCAGAGGGGCGAACCCGAAGTTGGGAGGAAGGCACATATCGTGCCTCCTTTATGCCGATGACCTAGTAATAATGGATCAAACAGAGATAGGCCTCCAGAGAAAACTCAATAGGTTTAAAGATTACTGTACGAGTAAAAAACTAGTGGTAAATATGGATAAAACCAAAATAGTATGTTTTGGGAGAAGGAAAATGAAGTTCTCGTGGTATCTTGGCACAACCTTGCTTGAGAGGGTGACCAACTATAGATATTTGGGAATGTGGTTCTCAGGTAACCTGAAATGGCATACACACCTGCAAGCATTAAAAATAAGGGCACTGGCGTCGGTCAAAGGCCTAAAAAGCTTTAATAACACCTATGGTGAAAGGTCAGATAGACCGGTCTTAAAAGCTTATCAAGCAATGGTTCCCCCACAATTTCTGTATGGAGCCGAGGTTATTTATCTCAGTGGCAAGACCTCCTGGGATAGCGAAGAGGGAAATATATTAAAAAGCTTATTCGCTCTGCCAAAATCCTCTATGGTGCAGGCAGCACGACTGGAGCTGGGAATAACCTCCTGGGCTATAACAGTTTGTATGAGCCTTGTACGCTTCTGGCAGCGGTTGGGAGTAGGGGAAATTGCTAAAATCTCCCAATGGGCTAAGGAGGAAATTATCAATAGTGAGCTCCCCTGGGCAAAAGAGGTAAGAGCCTCAATAAGCAAGACTTATGGGGTGCTAGATTTGAAGGTATGTTTGCCGCAAGACCCCATAATATTTGGGAAAAAAGAATTAAAGATTCAGGGGGTCAATATGTCCCGTAGTTATGACCGGGAATACCTTGCTCAAAAGACCTCGGTAGCACACATGAAAGTGGCTTGGGAGAGCAGTCAACACTTCCCTTACGTGGACCGGCTACCTAGCCATAGTCTGAGGCGAGAAGTCCTGAAAATGCGAATTGGCATAAACCCATGCTATGCAAATAACGGGGTTCGAAATTTAATGATAGGAAGTAATGGGAAATGCACTTGCACTTTAGGAACCACCTGTGATATGTCACATATTTTATTAGATTGTACGAGATTTTTAGACTTTCGAAAGGAGTTTTTATGTCCGATTTTTAAAAAATATAAGATTACGCACAGAATGCAAGCTGCCACTCTTTTGGTGGAAATGGAGACTTTAGATATAGCCTGCGCGTTGGGGAAATATATGAATAAAGTTAGGTGGTTCCTCAAATGCGCAGAAGAACATGTATAGTGTAGCCCTTATCCCTGAATAAAGGTAGAGATACTAAGGGATAATAGTAGTAAAAACTGCATTTTGAAGAAGGTATATATAGGAAATTTTAGCGATTTAAACAAATAAATGTTATAATACTCCGTTTTAAAAGGAACAAGAGAAGTTAATTTTTAAGTATCTTGAGGTGTAATTGTGGTTTTAATATTATCTTGTTATGCTGCTGCTCTTTTTCCTGTTGAATATTACCATGTTTTGCTGTTGTCCTTTCTCTTATCACGGAATGTGGAATGTACTTTTAAGGTTTTAACAAATCAAATAAAGTTTTGTTTGACTGACTGACTGAGAGTTCAGCCCAAGCAGCTGAATTAATTGCCCTGACGAGAGCGTGTGTGTTGGCTAAGGGAAAGAGAGTGAATGTTTACACTGATAGCCAATACGCCTGTGGTGTGGCTCATAAGTTCGGTAGCTTGTGGAAGGAAAGAGGATTCTTTACTGCCCATGGGACTAAGATACAGCATGGTCAGTTGGTGACTGACCTTCTTGAATCACTTGTGTTGCCTACGCAAATAGCAATAATCAAGTGTAATGCTCATAAGAAGATTACTGATGATTTGGGTCGCGGGAATGCTTTTGCAGATGAAGTAGCGAAAGAAACGGCGAGAGATGCTACAAGTCGCATGTGTGTTGCGGGCCCTGCAAGATGGGTTAGAATAGACTCTGTGGTTTTTGGTCATGAGTGAATGAGCAAAAGGTTTTGCAATTTGCAAGCATGAGCCCGTGCTTCTGACACTTCTGGACTCTGACTCCAAACTCAAGTCCTGTGTTGGATAATCATCATTGGGGATCAATCTTCGATGAATTCGGGAGATAAATGACTCTGCCACACTATCTAGTCAGTAAGGAGATTGGGGGTTCTTCAAAGTCTGATATCACTGAGGTATGTGGAAAGTCTACCTGCGCTGTAAAGCCCTGCGCCATCAGGCGCAAGGGAGGATGTTCCTGCGCAGGAACGCATCCTAAAAGTGGCTGAGGGAAATCTACAAGATTTCAATCAGTCACTTTTAGGACAATGATGCGTGACTCAAACCCTGCGCCTGCTTGAAGCAGACGTAGGGCTTGACGCAGCATTGGGGAGATAGGGCACCCCAGAGCATTGCTGGAGCTGCGCCATCATTGCGACTCAACTCCAGCAATGCGCCGCCTTTACGGCACAGATGCGTAACGCTTCGGTGACGTTTTGGGCCCATGCTGCGCCGCATTGTAAATACGGTACAAAAGGGGGTGGTGATGGACGGAGCATCTGAATCAATCAAACACTCACACCCAGTCACAAGATCTGGGTTTAATCCATCACCGTTCTTTAGCCCACTCTGCCACCCCAGTTCAGACATGGCTATATGCAAATCAGTCTGACCCTGTGCCTCATGGGAACAGTCCAGCCCGAACTGCTAAGCCATGTCTTCCCTGGACCGGACACAAGATTCTGAGGACCGGTTTCTGGCATTCCAGCCGTCTTCAGCCCAGCTTGCTTGAATCCAGTGGCAAAGTGAGAAAGGGACTCACGTCTGAGTATACCCTGCCACACTTATGGCGGCCAAAAGCGGTACAAAAGGGGGTGGTGATGGACGGAGCATCTGAATCAATCAAACACTCACACCCAGTCAAAAGATCTGGGTTTAATCCATCACCGTTCTTTAGCCCACTCTGCCACCCCAGTTCAGACATGGCTATATGCAAATCACTCTGACCCTGTGCCTCATGGGAACAGTCCAGCCCGAACTGCTAAGCCATGTCTTCACTGGACCGGAAACAAGCTTCCGAGGACCGGTTTCTGGCATTCCAGCCGTCTTCAGCCCGGCTTGCTTGAATCCAGTGGCAAAGTGAGCAAGGGACTCACGTCTGAGTATACCCTGCCACACTTATGGTGGCCAAAAGCGGTACAAAAGGGGGTGGTGATGGACGGAGCATCTGAATCAATCAAACACTCATACCCAGGCAAAAGATCTGGGTTTAATCCATCACCGTTCTTTAGCCCACTCTGCCACCCCAGCTCAGACATGGCTATATGCAAATCAGTCTGACCCTGTGCCTCATGGGAACAGTCCAGCCCGAACTGCTAAGCCATGTCTTCCCTGGACCGGAAACAAGCTTCCGAGGACCGGTTTCTGGCATTCCAGCGGTCTTCAGCCCGGCTTGCTTGAATCCAGGGGCAAAGTGAGCAAGGGACTCACGTCTGAGTATACCCTGCCACACTTATGGCGGCCAAAAGCGGTACAAAAGGGGGTGGTGATGGACGGAGCATCTGAATCAATCAAACACTCAGACCCAGTCAAAAGATCTGGGTTTAATCCATCACCGTTCTTTAGCCCACTCTGCCACCCCAGTTCAGACATGGCTATATGCAAATCAGTCTGACCCTGTGCCTCATGGGAACAGTCCAGCCCGAACTGCTAAGCCATGTCTTCCCTGGACCGGAAACAAGCTTCCGAGGACCGGTTTCTGGCATTCCAGCCGTCTTCAGCCCGGCTTGCTTGAATCCAGTGGCAAAGTGAGCAAGGGACTCACGTCTGAGTATACCCTGCCACACTTATCGGCCAGAGCGTGCATCGGCTGAATTCAAGTTGCGGAACTCAGTCACATTAGGTGAATTTCCCTGCCCATTTCAATTCATTTATTGGGGAATAGGGATCAGAAGCAAATACACGCTTCACACATATACTCATCATTGTCCTTTATAATTTTTGCGCCCATTCTAGGCACAATTTTCAGGAAGGGCTCTTTCATGATTTATTGGGTATGTTTCCACTACCTGATTTAAATGGACAATTGCGATTCTCCTATTAACATGACCAGAGAATCTGGATTTCATTAAAGACACGGAGGCTAACATTATGCATTAATCTTTTTAATGCAGCTCACAGCCGCTTACATCACAAAGACTTAGAATAAGAACCAAATGACATCACAGTGTCCATAAAAGGCGTGTGCCAGGAAAGATCAGCCTCTTTTAAATGCCTTGAACGACAGGTCAAACGAAGAACACATCTTGAAACTTGAAGGAAGTATACTTGAAACTTGTAAAATCCATTGCGAATCATCAATTCGAATTGTCTGAAAGAAAATAAAGCAAATCAAGAAAAGCACAAGGAAACCTTCAGAAGCAACAAGAGAAGCAAAGGTTAAAGGTATGAAACATTCAAAACATTGTAAACCAAATTAATCCTCAATATCCCTCAAGGGAGGGACGGGAGGGATAATGTTAGCCTCCGTGTCTTTAATGAAATCCAGATTCTCTGGTCATGTTAATAGGAGAATCGCAATTTCATTACAAGACAGGAGGCTACATTATGCATGTTGGTAGCCTTGAATCAAAACATCAGAAACATGTTCAATTGGTTTACAATAATGATGAGCGAAGGTAGAAGCATTAGACCAATCAGCAGCTTTAAGGATAGCATCCAACTTACCACCTGACCAGTATGATTTGCTGGCCATTGCACTTCTTAGTGAATGAGCTTGAAATTTTGAAAGGTCAATACCAGCGAAATTCATAGCCAATTTAACCCACCTTGCGATAGAGCAGGATGAGATGGGTTTAAAGGGTATAACATAGGAAACGAGGAGTTGATTTGCATCAGGGGGTCGAAGATTAGACATCCTGGAATCGTATTCCTTCATACAATCAACCACACAGAGCTTTTTACAAAAATCAAAACGTGGATAGAAGATAGAGTCAGACATGGTCTTAGTTCTCCTAAAAATTTCAAATTTAACACCAAACATGTCATAAGATCTATTGGAGATGTCCAGAGCTTTAACATCTGAAACTCTGCGACAGGAGATTAAACAAAGAAGAGAGGCAAGTTTAATTGAAAGACATTTTCTGTTAAGAAGGGAATTATCAGGCCAGGAGCAAAAAAGGTCAAGTAACAATTTAACATCCCAAACAGATTGATATTTAGGCCTGGGGGGTCTTTTAAGTCTGATACTTTTAAGGACCCTACAAACAATAGGGTTTTTACCTACCGTTTTACCGTTGACAATAGAGTGACCTGCGGAAATGGCAGACCTATAACAGTTAATGGATCTATAAGAGAGACCACTGTCGAAAAGTTCCGCAAGGAAATTGACTATATTAACGATAGGAGCTTCCACGGGATCCAAGTCCCTTTCCAAGCACCAACTAGACCATTTTTTCCAGATGTTATTATATCTGTAGTGTGTTCCAGGTGCCCAAGATTCTCCGAGGAGTGTAAGAGCAGATGACGAAAGTCCAGACAATTGGTTAGATTGCCTGACACTTTCCAAGCAAGAAGGTTCAGGCTCCCTGAAAGAACCAGGTGGTGATCTTCTCTGTTTGCGTTTAGGAGGAGACCTTGAGAGGCCGGGATTAGGAGAGGAATGTCGCAAGAGAGTTCCAAGGCTGTGGGGAACCATGCTTGAGACGGCCAGAAAGGGGTTATCAGGACCAGGGAGCACTGTTCTTGTCTCACTTTCTGAAGAACCCTCTGAATCATGGCAAAGGGGGAAAGGCGTAGGGTCTGAGAGGGGCCCAAGGTTGGAGAAAAGCATTGACGGCGAGAGCACCCGGGTCTGGCATCCAACTGAAATACTGTGGAAGTTGGGAGGTCAAGCGACTCGCGAAAAGGTCCACATCGAAGTGGCCCCAAAAGTGGGCCAGGGAATTGAAAATGGTCGGATTGAGTTTCCAATTGCTGAAGTCTACTAGGAACCTCGAGTTCCAGTCTGCGGAGAGGTTGGATTTTCCGGGGAGGTATTCTGCCCTCAGGGAAATCTTGTGTTCCAGACCGAACATCCAGAGTTTCTTGGCTAGGTCCGATAGGTCGGCAGATTTCGTACCGCCAAGACGGTTGATATACGAGACTGCGGAAACGTTGTCCATCTTCAGGAGAACGGATCTGCCTTGGAGAGATTGTCTGAAGCTCATCAGTGCATAGAGCCCGGCTGTCATTTCTAAGAAAATTATGTGGTGGGAAGATTCCGAAGGGGTCCATATACCACCAGTGTCCTGGTCGAGGAGACGAGCACCCCAACAGTGAAGGCTGGCGTCTGACTCTAGAACGAAGTCTGGAGATGAACCAAATATAGCTCTCCCATTCCAGGCGTCCAAATTGTCCAGCCACCAGGAAAGTTCCAGTTTGGCTTCTTCGTCTAGAGAGACTTGGTCTCCATACCAAAGTCCAGATCTGAGAGCTTTGGCTTTTACTCTCTGAAGAGCACGGTAGTTGAGGGGGCCAGGGAAGATAGCTTGTATCGAGGAAGAGAGTAGACCAAGGAGTCTGGCTAGTTCTCTCAGGGATAACGAGTGATGTTTGAGAACAAATCTGATTTCTTTCCGAATTTTGGCAATCTTCTTCTTGGGGAGTAAGAGAAGACAGGTCGAAGAATCCACGGTGAAGCCGAGGAACTCCAGAGATTTGGAGGGTAAAAGGATTGATTTTTCCCTGTTTATAATGAACCCAAGACTTTCTATGAGGTTCATAGAGGTTTGCAAGTCTTCTAGAATTTGAGAGTGAGATTGGAACATTATTAGTATGTCGTCTAGATAAATGATGAGACGAATACCCCTGGCTCTTAGGATGGAGACTATCGTTCTCATGATTTTGGTGAAACACCAAGGGGCGGAAGAAAGACCGAAAGGGAGGGCCTGAAATTGAAAAAGGCGATTGTCCCAGATGAATTGGAGAAAGGACTGATGTTCTATTGCCATGGGGATGGTAAAATAGGCGTCTTTTAAGTCAATTTGACTAGCCAATCTCCATGGAGAAGAAGGTCTCTGAGCAGATGGATGCCTTCCATCTTGAAATGACGGTAGACGAGGTACTTGTTTACCTCTGGAAGGTTTATTACTGGGCGCCAACCCTTGTCTTTCTTTTCGACTAGAAAAAGGGTACTCACAAAATTCTTTTGAGACCAAGGGACCTCTATTATTGCGCCCTTCTTTAACATAGAGGAAACCTCTTCTTTGACGATTTCTAGATGTTCCGGAGAGAGAGTCAAAGGATTGGGAGTGGTAGATTGGAAAGGAATCTCTGTGTAGTCTATTTTGAAGCCCTGAACTGTTTCTAGAAGCCATGGATCTTGGGTCAAGGATTCCCAAACATGAAGGAAATGTTTTAGTCTGCCCCGACCTTTGGTTTTGGGCTTTGTCTAAGGCTGTAAAGGTCGCCACATATTTGCCAAGAGTTTTGATCATATCTTGTCCAAAGAGGAGGCCATTAGGTTTAGATGATGGCTCTTTCTCAGCAAGGTCCCCGAGTTTTGGGCTGATTCTGATGAGGACAGATTTTCTCCTTTCAATATTGAGGGAGGAGTTGCCATTACCCAGTAGTACAATGGCTCTCTGGCTCCAACCTTTAATCAGGTTAATGTCTAGGGGTGTGTTGGAAATGTGTGATTCCTCAGCGAGGTCTAGGATTCTGGTAAGGGGACCCAGAAGGTCAAGAAGGTGGTCTTGACATGTTTTAAGGGCTCTTTCCAGACCTTTTCTTGGGTCCTTGCCTAGTTTAAATAGGGTCTAAATTGGGAGTTTGGCAGACTTTCCCCTCAATGAATGGACGGGGGCACTCAGATCTCATGGTGTTGCGAGATTCTCTTTGAAGAGAGTTTCTCAGCCACTTGGTGACAAACTTAGCTACGTGGTCGTGGGGGTACCAACTTTTGCTGTTAGGGTGGGAGATGTTTTCTGGGGAGAACATTTCGGCACCAAGAGGGTCAAGGATCGCGTCCTTAGACGATGGGGAGGAGTCCGCCTCTGAGAGAGGGTTAAGGTCCCATTCGTCGGTATTTTCCTCGTCAAGGTCCAGGACAAATTCGTCCTCAGGATTCAGGAAGAATTCGTCTTCCTCGGAACTTGAATTGACGGAAGCAGTTGCGTTGGCGCTTATTAAATTCATGCCGCTATGGGCAACATTACCTTTTGGGGCGCTTGAGCCTCCCATGCCTTTTGAGGTGCTTGGACCTCCCATGCCTTTTGAGGTGCTTGGACCTCCCATTCCTTTTGAGGTGCTTGGACCTCCCATTTCAGATGAGGAAGCGCGGCCTCCAACAGTATTCATACAGTGTTTACTTTTTTTGGTAGACTTAGAGTGTTCAGCTTCTAGGTCTGAAGTATCGTCATCAGGTAAGAGGGACCTTTTATTTGACATAAATTCACGGAATGTATTTAACATACATGTCCTCATTTCCTTTTGAAGGAAGGATTTGAAGTTATCAGAGTTGTGATTGGGGGAGCTTGCCATAGCGTCATCAGATTCTAGATCAGACATGACAGGTAAGTAAATTACGAGCTTATTGAATGAATAAAATGGCTAGTATGAAAAAGCTCCCTTTATATATATATTACTTTTTTTTTATATATATATTTTTTTATTTATTATTATTTTTTAATTATTCATATATATCCCAAAAACAGAAAGTCTAATCTAACTAATGTAGTGGTAGTATCAGCTTGGAGCCAAGCTAGGTTAAGTTAATCAGGGTAGTAATAATTGGGTAAAATTGAGCCAGCAATTATTGGGTAAAATTGAGCCAGCAATTAGTAATGCCAAGTAAAGGTTAAGAACAGAGCCAATCTCCAACCCAACAGCTGTCTGTAGGAGCGCAGTCGGTAAAGCCTCGAAAACCGCTACCGATGCGCTCGAGCTGAGGAGAAAATCAGGTCGAGGAATGGAGCGTTACGTTGCTGTTGCCAAGGTCCATTCCTCAAATCCAAGTAAGGGAGATGTCTGGCTTAAGCGGGACAGGACGGGATAGTAGCGCATTGAGGCAGTAGCGGGTTTAGAGGACTGGGAGCGGTAATAAAGGGCTGAGTGAGAAAGAGGGGTCTGCGCAGGAGATCGCGGGGCAGAAACGGTAAATTTTCGGAAAACACGCGACAACCATAGATTGGAAGTCGAGGGGATGAAGGGGGGGGGGTCGCGGGGAGTGGCAGCGATCGAGGGGAAGGTTGGGAACGAGTCACACAACAAAAGCAGGTAAAAACGTGGAAATAAACATTTTCATGTGTTAATTATGAAAGTAAAGTTCAGTAGTATAGCAGTAAGCAGTTCAATAATAAAGCTAGACATCATGTCAGGATAAAAATACAGTCATAAATGGCAAACTGGCATAAAGTTAGTAAGGATTGTAAGAGAGTTACTTATCTGTTGTGAGCCGCATTTAAAAGAGGCTGATCTTTCCTGGCACACGCCTTTTATGGACACTGTGATGTCATTTGGTTCTTATTCTAAGTCTTTGTGATGTAAGCGGCTGTGAGCTGCATTTAAAAGATTAATGCATAATGTTAGCCTCCTGTCTTGTAATGAAATTCATTTGTTGATAATTAATCCATCAGTTTCTTGGGGGTTATAGAATAATATTTTTGTTTCCCCTGTTAGTCAGTTCCTCCAAACCTATCTTTCTGAAGGGCTCTTATCAATTTAGTGGGACCAACATTGGTGCTCAGTGGTAATTTGTTTTTATTACTCTCACCTTGCGTTTGTCCCACCAACCTTTAACAATTGATCTGATAAGACCAACTATTTCACAGGCAGATATTGATAGCACGAGCAGGCCTGCCATCCTTTCCACCCCAATAATTCCCTATCGAAAGGTGTTATATTGTGCAATTTAAGGTGAGCATTTGCATGATTCTCAGCAAGCCTTTCTTGTTTTTACTTAAACCGGACCCCAGTTATAATCAACTTCTACCTCACCATACAGGTTGCTCTCTCCCTCCCCCATTTCCAGATGAAGACCCTCCTTGATGTTTTTAAGCAACCACGCTATTCAAAGGGTTGAAAAGTTGACGCTCTTTAAAAGGCACAATCTTATTCCCCTCTGATACTTCTAAGCAACTCTTCTAGTTGCCCCATGCGAATTGTATCATATTTCTGTTGTCACACTGCTAACAGGGAGCTCATCACAAAAAGGTGTTTGGTTTTCTCTGTATTTTTACCTTCAGTCACCTACATTGTTTCACAAGTCCCTCTGCACAAGCACTTTTGTCACACCTTTGCACAGATAGGAGCAACCAATCATTGATATGTACATAGATTGCTCAATGTACTTTGAACTGAATATGTGCAGTGAGCAGTAACATTTATTCGGGTTATATGTCTTATTTATTTGGTTTGTTTGCTTGAAAAGTTATTGAATTAGGCTCTTATGGTCTCTTAAAGAAATGTAGGTCCTTCAAAAAAATTGTGGTTTGTAACGACAGGGCTTTCTTTTTTGTATCAACTTTTATAGAGTCAACATTTTCTTACTTTATCCATTTGGTGCCTGCTGCCTGTATCTGGTCATGTCTAGGGTGGGTGACAGGCTGTCCAAGCCACACACAATAGGAGCTTATGTGTGGCCTGATGGGCCTTCCTGAGAGGATGGGAGGGAGGAGCTGGACCCAGCCTCACTTACGCCTGAATAGGCTGTGTCCTGTCCCCACACAAGGGGTTTCCTAACCCTCCCCTGTAGTGAGTCTAGAGTCAGAGAAGGAAGGGAGGTCCACTCTCCACTTTAAAGGCATTTCGTTGACGTCTACCCCACTTCAAAGGCACAGCTGGATATGAGTATTGGAACTCTAACACCACCACTTCAGTGCACTTCTGGACCTGTAAAGACTCTGTCAGGAAGAAGGACTGCTGTGCTGCTGAAGAACTGCCACTCCGCTGGACTGCTGCTACGCTGGACCACTGCCTTGCTTTTTTGCCCTGCTGCATGCTATTCCCTTGGTCAATGATTCAATCCATCAATGCATTTATATAGCGCACTACTCACCCGGAGGGTCTCAAGGGGCTTGGGGAGGGGGGGGGTCTGCTACTGCTCGAACAGTGAGGTTCCGTGACGATTGTAAGTGGTGTTTTCGACTCGCACGAATATGGTCGAGTCTGGTATCTATGAACCGCAAATGACGAGTTTAGTAAGTGTGCGCAGTTTCGCTGTGCTAACTTAAACCGTTCGTTTGTTAGGTGGGTTTTTCATCTGTACCCACGGGTTCCATCTTAGATACGGCATCCATTTTGTCTCTTGCCCTCAAGTAGCCAGCGAACGGACGCTGTCCGCTTCGCGACCCTGGGACTCCCAAGATTTGCGGAAGACACATGTTCTCTGTAAGTGTCTTTATGACGAGGGGGATGATACTGTAAGGCAGATGGCCCCGCTTGAGGCTCATCTTGCCGTACCGGTTTATTGTCTCAGCCGTGCATCTCATTAGGCACGTCCCTTTGATGCCTGTATCTCGTGTTTCCCGATACCTCCCCTTTTACACCCTTTCCGATCTCCCCACTGTCTCCGTCTTCCTCTGCACCTGTCTTTGTTCCTATTTCGATCTGTTTTACTGCCGATTGGAATGCACTAATGTTGGGAAGATGGGTTTTTACAGTTGGGAACCGCCAAATGTTTCCGCACTTATGTTCCGGACTTTATGTGTATCAAAGTGACCAAAGCGACCCCTCTGGGGGATAATGGTGGGAACCGGGTTGTAAACCTTTGTGTACCATGTTGTCCTATGGGTAAAAAACTGTATAAAAGGAGCGATCCTCAGAACCAATTTGAAGCAGTCTCCCCAAGTTGCACGAGTTGTACTTGTCGTGATATCTGTGTTCCCTGCAGTAAATAAATCTTGAATCTTTGACGCCGAAGGAAGTGTCCCGTGTCTCTGTCATTCGTACGCCGGAGCAGGTTACCCACGAAGGTTTCAGGTGTTGTGCCCTGGCACCGCTGGGTCTTAAAGAACCCAGTCCTTCAGTTGGCGCCCAACGTGGGGCCGCATCAGTGGTACCGGTCCAAGCCCGACGATCGTGAGGAACTTCGTGTGAAATCTCCGAGGGAAGGTGCACTCCGCTTCATCGATCCTGTTGTCGAAATAAGTGGCCCGAAGACTTTTCCCGCGAAGATTCCCGCCTCCTGACGGCTGCGACGGACTGCTGCCCTGACTGTAGACCTGTTTTGGCGCCTGGCGTAGACCTTGGTAGAGCGAGACGATTGACGGCCTTCCTGGAGACGCCATCGATCTTTGAGTTAAGTATTTGTGGGTCGCTCCCAGAGTTCTTGGTTGTTGACACTTTAGCGAGTGTTTTTGTTGTTAACGCTGTGTGAGTGTTTTTGTCGATGACACGTTGCTAGCGTATTTTGTTGTGTTGTTTGACGACTGCAGCCGCCAAAAACCGAGGGTTTTGTTCTTTGCTGGGACTTGGTAAATCCCGTAACCCTTGAAGTTTGTGGAACTCGGCTAGTGTGCAAGATGCCTGGTCGCAGTACTTTGTTCAGTTGTTTCAGACCTTGTGGTACGGATTCCCGACTGGAGGACTCGTGTCCGATACCTCCGGTTGGAACTCCCACGTATGAACTATATAGCAAACATGGGCTAGGCCCGATTACTTTTAATGAATACTGGATCAAATATACGAAGAAAGATGGTGACCTTCGCTGGCCACCACATGGTAGCTTCGAGGCCCCGATCTTAGATAATCTAGAGGTTAAATTGTTCGCGAAAAAGTCAAGGCCGGCCATGTTTGATGCCTTTCGGTTGTGGCGTAAAGAAGCCCGACAGAAAGAAATCAGACAGACTAAGCGAAATCAGAGAGATAGTGCTGGTACCATTGTAAAGAAAGCAGAGCAGTTCCAGCATGATAAGGAGGTTAGGGAAAAGGAAGTGTTTGACAGATTGCAGCGTTTAACTATAGATAAGTGCTATCCTACTTTGCCTACGGAGTCGGAAAAGAAGGATGAGGCAGTTGAGGATCCTTTAATGTCTTATCTAATGAAGTCGCCACCTCCATACGTGCAGGGTACCACAGCCCCTGTGATTCCCCCTGTACCTGTTCTTGCACCTATTCTTCCTTTGCCTGTTCCTCAACCTGCACCCGTTCTTCCGACTGTTCCTGCTCCTTCGTCTGTTGCTATTCCTACTGCTCCTCCGCTTCCACATACTCCTGCCCACGCTACTGCTCCTGCTCGGTTAACCCCTGCTGTTGTTTCTGTTTCTACTCCTTCACTTGTTAGTTCTGTGTCCTATACTTCTCCCTCTACTCGTAGTCGTAATTCTCCTCTTGCGGCTAGCTTCTTTCATTCGCTCGGACCTGTTCTTGGGTCCGCTGGTTCAGATGGTCCTCAGAGACGTAGTCAGCTTCCTGGTAATAGGGAACGAGCTTCGCTATATAATATGGCGATGGGTTGGATGACGCACCCCCTTAGAAATCCACCACGTGTTGTACTCGACACATTTTGTCAGTTCAATATACCAACCCAAAGATTTGTGTTCGAGGAAATGTGTAAGGTCCTTCGTGATCAGATATCGGCCGACGCACCTGACGAGGTGCTGACCGCGTTGTCTGATTTACAGCTTCAGTTTTCGGCTGGACTGATAGTGGATACCAACGTTCGACGAGCCGTTGAGCGATTGCTATCTTTTCGTCCCACTCCTATACCTCAAGCCCTTTTTGTTGAAGATGTTGAAAGACGGACAGATGGGTCTGGTCAATTTCCTATGCGTGAGGTTCCACCAGTGTGGATGCCAGGCGATCCTACTGCTAACCCCATTATTCCTCCATACTTCCAGAGAGTGTGGATACATCTCCCGTGGAAGCGATCGGAAGTGTTGCAGGTGAAACAATCCTTGCCTGACCCTCGCAAAAATCCTGCGGGGTATTATAAAGAACTATCGCAGCTCGTCGACGCTACGGTAATGAATCTTGCTGATATTGACATGTTGTTTGGTAATGTTGTACCGCAACCTGTATGGGCTAAGATTCGTCAGGAAAATCACGCGAACGAATTAGGTGGTGATTGGGCGGCCATTATAGCAGCGGATGGGTTACAAACTGGTGGTGCTAAACCCGAACAGTTGATTGCTGCTCTCCCTCAAAGAATAATCACGCTAATGAAAACTCTTATGCCAGCTATGAAGGTGAACTGGGACAAATTGTCAGCTTGTAAGCAAAAGAAGGACGAGAGTGTTTCCGACTACTTTACGAGGTTCGAGGAAGCATTCATTGATCATAGTGGTCAGGATATGAGCACTGAGGGTGGTCAGAGGTTGTTCGTAGATAAATTTGTTTCGAACTTACTGCCCGATTTGAGCAATAAATTGAGGAATTCAGAAAGTGCATGGGCCGTTTCTACCTCAGCTCAGATATTGGCTACGGCACAATATTATGAGAATAGGGAGAAAGAAGAGAGCGACCGTGCTGATAAAAAGACCAAAGAGCTAAAAACTAAAGTGCTGCTTCAGCAGGCGTATCCTCCACGTTCGAATCAGAATAATTCGCAACAAAATAGATCGCAGCCGCAATCGAACAGATCCCAGACTCGTAATGACTCTTCTTCCCAAAGATCCTCGTTAGGATATAATCAATGTGCTTATTGTAGACAAGAAGGTCACATTAAATTCAATTGTCCTGTTCTAAACGAACGTAATAGTGGTAACTCATCTAGAGGAGGTCGTGGTGGTTCACAGCAGGCTCCACGTGGTAGAGGTCGTGGTGTTCAGAACGACCGTTCATATAACTCATCAAATTCTGATAATTGTTTCGATCAACGTGGTTCGTCGCAAGGACGATCTGCGCAATACAATGTAGACGATTATTACGTCGATCAGGGAACTGACGACAGTAATTACTAGGACAGCCATAGACAAGGAGAGGGAGTGGTATCAGTTCCGGTTGATCAGAGAGGGCCTTACGTCGCAGTTGCTACATCGGGCGTCGTTGAGCCTTTTCTGTTGGACACTGGTGCAGCGAAAAGTTCCATTAAGCATTCGAAACTCCCTGGCGCACCTTTGTCTGGCTTAACAAATGTTTCCGTTGGATTCTCTGGCGCCCCTGTTCGCAATCCAGTTTCGTGCCCTTTGCCCCTTAAAATTGGGCCACGTGAGCTAGAAGCTCCGTTGATTTTGACTACGGGTTGTGGTGAAAATCTTTTGGGCCTGGATTTGCTTAAACGTTTGTATGCGACTTTGTATTGTTCTCCTGCGGGTGTAAAGCTTACGTTGGGAGAGAGCGTTGTCTCTCCCATGTACTTGTCTCTCGATGAGCTACCACCGGAATTGAGTTCTCTTCCTGCGTCTTTGTGGGCAACAGGTCCAAATGATGTGGGCCTACTTGATATCTCACCATATGTTGTTCAGTTGAAATCTAATGTGCGATTGCCACGTATTCCCCAATATCGTATCTCTCTTGATGGTGAACGAGCACTGTTAGCGATCATCTATGATCTGATCGAGAAAGATGTTATTGAAGAGACTCGGGGAAATGTGTGCAATAGCCCTGTACTGCCCATTCTAAAACGTACTGATCCTTCAAAACCGCCTGTTTATCGCTTTGTTATCGATTTACGGGAGGTGAATAAAATTGTGGTTCCTCAATTCCCTGTTGTGCCTGACATCACGGCGCTACTGACTCTGATTCCAGCTTCTGCGTCATGGTTTTCGGTGATTGACTTGAAAAATGCGTTTTTCAGCATCCCGATTGCCGAGGAGAGCAGAGACCTTTTCGGTTTCTCTCTCGGTGGACGCAGCTTCCGGTTTAAGCGCGCTCCTCAGGGCTACTGTGAAAGTCCATCGATTTACAGTCAAGCCTTGAAGGGTCAACTGGATGCGTTTAGGTTGCCGGTCGGTGCGGCCTTACTCCAATACGTCGACGACTTATTGGTGGCTGCAGACACTCAGGACATTTGCAAAATTGCTACGGTGTCGTTGCTGCAACATCTCTGCGAGTTGAATCACAAGGTGTCACCTACTAAACTCCAATATTGTTGTCAAGAAGTAACCTATCTAGGTCACTTATTGTCAAAGGAGGGAAGGAGGTTGACCCCAGAGAGAATTGCAGCAATTGCGCGTATGGCTGTGCCAACCACCCAAAGAGATGTGCGTGCCTTTCTAGGTATTACGTCGTACTGCAGGCAATGGATTCCGAATTTTTCATTGCTAGCGAAACCATTAGTGGCTCTTACGTGCAAGGATGTTACGACTCCTTTGCCATGGACGGAAGAATGTCAGAAAAGTTTTTCTGAACTGCGTGATTCATTATGTTCGGCTCCTGTGTTGGGTACTCCCGACTACAGCAAGCCGTTTACATTATATGTTCACGAAAGGGAAGGTTGTGCTTTGAGTGTCTTAACGCAACCTTTTGGCGGTAAGCAACGTCCATGTGCATATTTTTCCTCGACCTTGGACCCGGTAGCTAGAGCATTGCCGAGTTGTTTACGAGCGACAGCGGCAGCCGCGGTCTCCATCCGACAATCAGCAGGACTGATCATGGATAATATGCTTACGGTGATGGTTCCGCATGCAGTCGATACTCTTTTGAATCGTACGAAAACTCAGCACTTGACGAGTGCGAGGTTGTCTGGGTACGAGTTAACGCTGTTGGCAAGCCACATTCAAATAAAACGTTGTAATGTTCTGAACCCGGCAACTTTGTTACCAATTAGTACAGAGTCAGATGTAGTAGCAGAACATGATTGTTACTTGAGGACTGAAGAGGAAACAAAGGGTCGAGTGGACCTTAAAAACACCCCATTGGAAGATCCGGATGGTACATTGTATGTGGATGGGTCATGCTTTAAGCTGCCGAATGGCGATGTGACTACTGCTTATGCTGTGGTAACGTTGAATACTGTTGTTGAGACTGCAAGATTAAATCAGAATTCTGCCCAAGCTGCAGAGCTGATTGCTCTTACTAGAGCGTGTGTGTTAGCGAAAGGGAAACGTGTGAATGTGTTTACCGACAGCCAATATGCGTTTGGCGTCGCACATAGTTTTGGACGATTGTGGAGAGAGAGAGGTTTCTTGACGTCGCACGGTACGAAGATTCAGCATGGCCAGCTTGTGAATGATCTTTTGGATGCACTTACGTTGCCTAAGCAAGTAGCAATTGTTAAATGTAGTGCGCATCGTAAGGTGACGGATGATGTTGGTCGTGGTAATGCGTTTGCGGATGAAATTGCTAAGGAGACTGCCCGGAACCTTAGCACTCGAATGTATGTGACGAGTTCGGTTAGGTGGCCTACAGAATCGAGTGTGTGTGAGGACACTATCGAGAGTGTGAAAGCAATTCAGAATGAGGCCACCGAGACTGAAAAGACGAAGTGGAAAGAAAGTACGGGAAAGTTGGATGCGAATGGTTGTTGGATTGATTTGTCTGATCAGAAAAGATGGATGTTACCGGATGCGTATGTGCTGGCCGTTGTGACAATGGCGCATGGGTTAGCACATATTAGCTCAAAAGGTATTCGCAAATTGTTGTCTCCTGTATGGAAGAATGATGGTATCATGAAGTGTGCTGAACGTCTGGTGAAGAATTGTATGGTGTGTATGATGTACAATCCTGGCAAAGGAACCCCAACTCCTCCTGGCAGTTTTGCTCCCCCTTCCTGTCCCTTTGAGGTGATTCAATTGGACTTCATCCATATGGAGCGATGCAATAACCTGAAATACGTTTTAGTTGTGGTTTGCGCATTCTCCCGATGGATCGAGGCTTATCCTCTCAAAGACAATACTGCTTTGTCTACTGCGAAAATCCTACTGAAGGAATATTTTCCTCGGTATGGAATGCCTAGAGTCGTGTGGTCAGATAACGGAAGTGAGTTTGTGGGTAGTGTGATGAAGAGTGTGTGTAAGGGCCTTGGAATTAATCAGAAATTCCACAGCGCCAATCATCCCCAGTCAGCTGGTTTGGTGGAAGGGTATAACGGCACCCTTAAACTAAAGCTAGCGAAGATTCAGGCTACGACTGGTCTTTCGTGGCCTGACGCTTTACCTTTAGCATTACTGTCAACTAGGGCGACTGTACACTCCCGAGTAGGGCTTAGTCCCTATGAAATAGTGTTCGGTCGTCCTGCGAATGTTTGGGGGGTTCCTAGGCCTGGTATTTTCTGTGATCTTGAGTACCCAATGTTGATCGATTATCTTCATGACTTGACTGCTAAACTGAGGTTAATTCACCAACAGGTTTACGAAGCATTGCCGACGCGGACGGAGGGTCCAGGCCACCAGCTCCAGCCCGGAGATTGGGTGGTGACGCGGAACTTTTCGCGCAAGACCAACTTGGACCCGAGGTTTACTGGACCCTATCAGGTCCTCCTTGCCACGAGAACTGCAGTTCGTCTTGAGGGGCGGAAGAATTGGGTGCACGCCACCCACACCAAGAAAGTCCCCATTCCGCTGCCAGCAGACTCGTGGGTGAGGAAAGGCATTGCTTCAACTGAAACCGAAGGATTGCCGGCGTTTGTACCTTTTAGCGACGCACAACCTGTCGGAGAATCCTCAGTGCAGCAGAAAGACATTGTTGAACAATTGTCAGAGAAGGACTCAAGACCAAAACACTCAGCTGATCAACAGGACGCTGTCCTTTCAACGGATCCTTTGTTCGACGAACAGACACGTCCTGGGAAAACTCGATACTTTTTGCGATCTAGCACCAAAGACTAATAAAAGATCCTGCTTTGCTGTATTGATAATTGCATTATCCCGTTTTCCACGATCAGTTTGAACATTCGTACCACTGTAATTATTTTGTACATATTCATTGAGTTTTGTTCCTTACACTTTTTGCTTTTACAGCTGAGAGATATTGTTTTGCATACATATATATATTGTGCATTGAAGGCCGTAGGGCCGCGCGCGTACTTCCTTCTGGATAGTAGGTCTTGACGCTAGGTTAAAGGCCGTCGGTTCCTAGGAACTCCTAGGGGTTGACTATTGCTACACAGAACGAAGCGCGTCAAGAAACGTTGCGGACGGTCGTAGGTAATGGCATTCTCGAAGCTGAAGGATGTGGAAGGAGCTCAGGCTCATAGATTCAAGCTGCAGCAACTCAGTCGTACCAAATGTTTTATATTCCAACTATTTGTATTGTTTTTGACTGTTTCTGCATTATTGGCGGGTGGGGTGTATTACACGATGTCTTACTTCTTACCTACTGCTACACCTACTCCTACCCCTGACCCTAAACTTACCTCCACTGTTTCTCCTCATTCCTTTCATATGTTACCCGAACACGAACAGGCTAGACGTGTAGAATTCCGCAATAATTCCTTTATCCAGCTCCTTCATCAGCATCAGTTAGTGGTTAATACTACTAATTGTTGGGTGTGTGGGTTGATGCCACATACTACAGATAAGGGAATTCCATATCTGGTGTTACCGTATAGTTCCCAAGGGTCTGCTCGAGCATTCCAGACAATGTTTAGAAGCGCACTGGGTTTCCACCCCATTCGAGAACCACGTTCTCCCTACTCTGGTCCTACCTCGTATCAAAAACCTTTGTCGATAGCAATAGAGGATTTAGATAGTGATATCTATGATCCCTCGCTTATTCCCGAAGAAGAGGTACAAGCCTATAGGGTCCTAAGTAGAGGTGAATATAGTGTGTTCACCAGCGAAAAGCAGCTTAAAAGCTCGCCTCCAATATGGGTCGTACCCCACACTGGTAATTTTTGTCTTATGGGTCGTGGCCGAAGATCGCAAGCCCGACTTGGAGCAAGTGCTTGCACTGAAAATTACATTCTGCCTATGTTCTCGTCCCCTGTGTTTCTGGCTGCCAAAGGTACATACTTCATCTGTTATGATCGTGCATATGCATGGTTGCCCGCTGACTTCATGGGCTCATGTTTTATTGCAAATCTGTTGCCTCCGACGTTCACTGTAGATGCCGATTATCATAAGACTAGAGTTGTGCGAGGCGTAATTAGCGAAGAGGATACTGCCGGTCAAGAGGCAGGAGACTTTTTCAAGGGTTTCCTCCCGTTTTGGGGACCTATGGCTAATAGTAGGAACCTGAGACAATTGACTCGAGTGGTAGAATCAACAGCTAACATTACTGCCAGTGCCCTTGGTAATATCACCACAGAACTTCAGGCGGAGAGACTTATGACGTTACAAAACCGTATGGTTTTAGATGTCATCTTAGCAGATCGAGGTGGGGTATGTAAGGTGATCCATTCGAGCTGCTGCATTTTCATTCCAGATAACGCTCCAACTGTCTATCAAGCCATCTCGAGGTTGCATAAGATCTCCGAATCCATACACGTGGATGTAGGGGATTGGACGCTACTTGGGTGGTTTTGGGGCCTGATGTCGACTTGGGGTTGGAAGATTCTGATGATCATCGGAGTCGTTGTGGTGTTCCTGTTCACGTGTTGCCTTTGTGTGCAGTGCGGTCCTGCCTTATGTGGCCTTTGTGCTACAACGTGTATGAGACAGCCACCTGTTACCAAGGGGACTCGGTTGGACAGAGCTATGCTACAACAACATCTTGATGGTCTGATGAATATCGAATATGATTCCGACTAGTGCTTGCCTACTTGAGGGCAAAAGGAGCGTCTGAGGTTCCGTGACGATTGTAAGTGGTGTTTTCGACTCGCACGAATATGGTCGAGTCTGGTATCTATGAACCGCAAATGACGAGTTTAGTAAGTGTGCGCAGTTTCGCTGTGCTAACTTAAACCGTTCGTTTGTTAGGTGGGTTTTTCATCTGTACCCACGGGTTCCATCTTAGATACGGCATCCATTTTGTCTCTTGCCCTCAAGTAGCCAGCGAACGGACGCTGTCCGCTTCGCGACCCTGGGACTCCCAAGATTTGCGGAAGACACATGTTCTCTGTAAGTGTCTTTATGACGAGGGGGATGATACTGTAAGGCAGATGGCCCCGCTTGAGGCTCATCTTGCCGTACCGGTTTATTGTCTCAGCCGTGCATCTCATTAGGCACGTCCCTTTGATGCCTGTATCTCGTGTTTCCCGATACCTCCCCTTTTACACCCTTTCCGATCTCCCCACTGTCTCCGTCTTCCTCTGCACCTGTCTTTGTTCCTATTTCGATCTGTTTTACTGCCGATTGGAATGCACTAATGTTGGGAAGATGGGTTTTTACAGTTGGGAACCGCCAAATGTTTCTGCACTTATGTTCCGGACTTTATGTGTATCAAAGTGACCAAAGCGACCCCTCTGGGGGATAATGGTGGGAACCGGGTTGTAAACCTTTGTGTACCATGTTGTCCTATGGGTAAAAAACTGTATAAAAGGAGCGATCCTCAGAACCAATTTGAAGCAGTCTCCCCAAGTTGCACGAGTTGTACTTGTCGTGATATCTGTGTTCCCTGCAGTAAATAAATCTTGAATCTTTGACGCCGAAGGAAGTGTCCCGTGTCTCTGTCATTCGTACGCCGGAGCAGGTTACCCACGAAGGTTTCAGGTGTTGTGCCCTGGCACCGCTGGGTCTTAAAGAACCCAGTCCTTCAACAGCTAAGTCTTGAGCTGCTTCCTGAAAGCGAGGTGGTCTTGGGTCAGGCGGAGATGGGTCGGGAGGGAGTTCCAGGTCTTGGCGGCCAGGTAGGAGAAGGACCTTCCTCCTGTGGTGGCTCTTCGGATGCGGGGGACGGCGGCGAGGGCGTGGCTGCTCGATCGAAGCTGGCGTGTGGGAGTGTAGAAGTTGAGGCGGCTGTTGAGGTATCTTGGGCCTTGGTTGTGCAGGGCTTTGTGTGCGTGGGTGAGGAGACGGAAGCTGATTCTCTTGTTGACCGGGAGCCAGTGCAGGTCTCTCAGGTGTCCGGAGATGTGGCTGTGTCGGGGGATGTCGAGGATGAGTCTTGCTGAGGCGTTCTGGATCCGCTGGAGTCTCTTCTGGAGTTTGGCGCTGGTTCCGGCGTAGAGGGAGTTGCCGTAGTCCAGTCGGCTGGTGACGAGGGCCTGAGTGACTGTCTTCCTGGTCTTGGTGGGGATCCACCGGAAGATCTTGCGTAGCATGCGCAGGATGGTGAAGCACGACGAGGAGACGGCGTTGACTTGTCTGGTCATGGAGAGGGAGGAGTCCAGGATGAAGCCAGGTTGCGTGCGTGGTCCTTTGGTTTGGGTGCGCTGCCCAGGGCGGGGGCCACCAGGAGTCGTCCCAGGCGGAGGGCAAGGAGCCCAGGATGAGGACTTCCGTCTTGTCTGAGTTCAGTTTCAGGCGGCTGTTCATCATCCACTCGGCTACGTCTGTCATCCCTTCGTGCAGGTTGGCTCTGGCGGTGGCGGGGTCGTTGGTGAGGGAGAGGATCAGCTGGGTGTCGTCGGCGTAGGAGATGACGTTGAGGTTGTGTTGGCGTGCGATGGCCGCAAGGGGGCTCATGTAGACATTGAAGAGGGTGGGGCTGAGCGAGGAGCCTTGAGGAACACCGCAGATGACTTCAGTGGCTTCTGATCTGAACGGGGGGAGGCGGACTCTCTGTGTTCTTCCGGCGAGGAAGGAGATGATCCATTCTAGTGCTTTCTCTTGGATTCCGACGTTGCTGTGGCGCTGCACTAGGGTGCGGTGGCAGACAGTGTTGAATGCCGCGGAGAGGTCCAGGAGGATGAGGGCCGCAGTTTCCCGGTTGTCGAGCAGTGCTCGGATGTCATCGGTGGCTGCGATGAGGGCGGTCTCGGTGCTGTGGTTGTCCCGGAAGCCAGACTGCGAGAGGTCGAGGGATCCGTTCGTCTCAAGGAAGGCGGCCAGCTGCTTGTTGATGGTCTTCTGGATGACTTTGGCCGGGAACAAGAGGAGCGAGATGGGGCGGTAGTTTTTGAGTTCGGTGGGGTCCGCTGATGGTTTCTTCAGTAGAGCGCTGAGTTCGGCGTGCTTCCAGCTCCCCGGGAAGGTAGCGGTGTCGAAGGAGGCGTTGATGATGTCCCGTAGGTGGGGTGCGATGACAGCATCGGCCTTGTTGAAGACGTGGTGAGGGCAGGGGTCGGTTGGAGATCCGGAGTGGATGGAGTTCATCGTGCGTCGGGTTTCTTCGGTGTTGATCGGGGTCCAGGCACGGAGGGTGGTGGTGGGGGGTGCAGGTGCGGTCGTGGGGTGCGTTGGCTGTGTGATGAAGCTGTTGTGTATGTCTGCAATCTTGTTGTGGAAGTAGGAGGCGAGGGAGTTGCAGAGGTCTTGTAATGGGGTGATGTCGTTGTTTCCGGCGTTGGGGTTGGAGAGCTCTTTGACGATGTTGAAGAGTTCCTTGCTGTTGTGTGCGTTGTTGTCCAGTCGTTCCTTGAATGCGGTTTTCTTGGTGGTGTGCATCAGTTGGTGGTGTTTTCGGGTGGCGAGCTTGAGGGTGGTCATGTTGTCTGGTGTAGGGTCTCTGCGCCAGGCTCTCTCGAGGGCTCGGCAGTACTTCTTGGAGCTCTTGAGTTCGTCGGTGAACCAGGATGCTTTCTGCTGCCGGGTCAGCTAGGCGGGGTCCTCAGAGGGGCGAGGTCATCTGCGCAGTTGTTGATTCACTTTGTGAGGTTGTTGGTGGCCTGGCTGGGGTTCGCTGAGCTGGCGGGGGGGTCCTGGCTCAGGGATGCGGCGAGCTGGTCGGCTGTGATCTTGTTCCAGCTTCTGCGTGCAACCTGTTGCTGGTGGTGGTGGATCGTGTTCTTTCTGAAGCTGAAGTGGACGCAGCTGAGGTCCGTCCAGTGGAGACCGGTGGCGTGGCTGAAGGCGATGTCCTTGCTGGATGAGAAGACGGGGTCGAGTGTGTGTCCGGCGTAGTGGGTGGGGGTGGTCACCAGCTGCTTGAGGGCGAGGTTGTCCAGCAGGTTGGTGGTGTTGCGGTCGTTGTAGTTCTCCAGGTGGAAGTTGAGGTCCCCGAGGAGGATGTAGTCAGCGGAGGGGAGGGCGTGCGGGCTGATGAAGTCGGCGATGTCTTCGCTGAATTGTGTGCATGGTCCCGGGGGTCTGTAGATGAGGGTGCCTCTGAGGGTGGTCTTGGGGTCGGTGTGGATCTGGAAGTGCAAGTTTTCGGCGGGTGTGAGGGTGTCGTCGGTGTTGGTCATGATGCAGATGGTGTTCCTGTGGATGATGGCGACGCCTCCTCCGGTCTGATTGCCGCGGTCCCTCCGGGTGATCTTGTATCTGTCCGGGATGGCGAGGGCGATGTCGGGTGCTGAGGAGGCGTTCATCCAGGTTTCCGTGAGGAAGGCGACGTCTGGAGATGTGGTGTCGAGCAGGTTCCAGAGCTCTACGGCGTGTCTGTGGACGGAAAGGGTGTTGAGCAGGATGCACTTCAGGTGGTTGCTGCTGGGGGTCGGCACGGTGGGTGCGGGCGCAGTGCAGGTCCGGATGCAGGTGAACTTGAAGGAGTGGCAGATGAAGGGTCCGTGGGTGCATCTCGGGGTGGCTCGGTAGCATCCAGGGATTCGGCCGGTGTTGAGTGCGTTGAGTTCGGTGGCGTTGTAGGTCCAGCGGGTGGGCTGGTGTCTGCGGGGGTTAGGGGTCCGGGTGCTGGGCGTGGGCCCGGCGCGGACGGGCGCAGATGGGCTTACCTTTGGCGCGCTTAGGGCGCACCCGCTGCGCGTCAACGCTGCGCGTTTGCCACTCTGCCATATGTGGAGAGTGGGGGGGGCGGAGCGAGGGAGGAGCAGCTGGGAGGCGGGAGCGGGGCGGCGAATGGGAAGGGCGGCCAAGGGAAGGGGGCGGGGCCGCAGGAGGGCAGCAGCGGGGAGGTGGCGGGAAACGCGGCAGGGGCTGAGCACCACGAGGGGAAACAGGGGACAAAGGCAAGGAACTAAGTATAACTAAATACCACAGGGAGGGAATACAATCACAGAAATACAGAGCAGAAACAGAACACTAACGCGGAACGAGAAAACAGGAGAAAATTACAATACAATACAAGGCAATACAATACAAGGCAGTGCAAGCAGCAGCGGTCGAGGGCCAGGAGCACAGCTGCAGGCAGCGGCGGCACTCGGGGGCAGCCTGTGCTCACACACGGAGGAGTGAGCGCGGTGCGTGGGGTGACCGGCCCAGAGGGTCAGAGGTCACTGCTCACCACTGCACTTCCTCTGTCCTATATGGTCCAGTGGGAGGGAGGAGCAGCTGGGAGGCGGGAGCGGGGCGGCGAATGGGAAGGGCGGCCGAGGGAAGGGGGCGGGCCGCAGGGGGCAGCGGCGGGGAGCGGGGAAGTGGCTGGAAACGCGCCAGGGCTGAGCACCACGAGAGGCAACAGGGGACAAAGGCAACGAACTAAGTATAACTAAATACCACAGGGAGGGAATACAATCACAGAAATACAGAGCAGAAACAGCACACTAAAGCGAAACGAGAAAACAGGAGAAAATTACTATACAATACAAGGCAATACAATACAAGGCAGCGCAAGCAGCAGTGGTCGGGGGCCAGGAGCACAGCTGCAGGCAGCGGCGGCACTCGGGGGCAGCCTGGGCTCACACACAGAGGAGTGAATGCGGTGCGTGGGGTGACCGGCCCAGAGGGTTGGGTGAGAAAGACTGGACCTGCATCAGTTGAACCCATCATGACTCCAAGGGCTAGCTAGGTGGCCTACTGATCTGAAGTCTCAGGGACCTAAAAGACTTCCAACCACCCTGCTTCTGCACCTGGACTCTGCCATCTGTAAGTCTGCCTGCCAAATGGTGGGCCCAGTCCTGGACCTTTGGAAGTGGGCCTTGGGTGTTTCCTGCAGCAGAACCCATGCATCTTCTGTTGAAATGGTGCATCACCACTGCTGCACAGATCAGATCTGGCCCATTGCCTCTGTTGCTTCGATCAGAGCTCGTGCATCTACTTTGTTGCATGGCTTAGTACCAATGCATGGCTGCCGTTGCATAGACCAGAACCAGCACATCACCTCTGCTACATAGATCGGACTAAATGCATTGCCTTTGGAACCTCCCCTGTGCGATGCTCCTCCCAGTGCAAGGTCTTTGCATGCCTGATAATAGCCGCCTTGACGACGAACCTCTGCATCGCAGCTCACCCTTCATCAGAGCAGAATCATCGCCGCTGCTGGGTGGATCAGAACGGGCGCATCGGCCCGCTATGTGGATTAGGACCTGCAAAATGCCACCGCTGCATGGATCGGCACTGACGCATCTGCGATGTCGACGCAACCAGGATTAAGGTACTTTTGTTCAGCGTGCTTTACTAGGTCCCTGTATACAGCCTGTGCTCTATCGTGATTGGCCTGAACTTTTTGCTTTGTCCTGGTCCAGTGCGGCCAGATATCCCAAATAAGCGCTTATTTCTTGAAAGTGCTATTTTACAGTTTATTCTTTACAAATACATATCGCAAATTCTACTTACTGGATTTTTGTTGTTTTGGACTTATTTCATGTATGAAGCCAAGTTATTTTTTTCTAACCTGGTGTTGAATCTCTTTCTGTGGTCTTTTTACTGTTGTACTGTGTTGCACAAATACTTTACACATTGCCTCTAAGTTAAGTTTGGCAGCTCTGTGCCAAGCTGACATAGGGTGAGCGCTGGTTAATTTAGGGTTTGCCTGTGTCCTACACTGACTAGGATTCTGGCTGCTGCTTGACTAGGGCTCTTACTGCAGTCAATCTACAACCCAATTTCTAGCACAGCTCAAGGGATGGGACTTGGCGAAGATCAAAGAGATGCTGTCTAGATACAAAGAGCAGAGGCTGAGAAGGACTGATCCGTCTGTTTATAGAATTTTGGAATGCCTAGCTTAAGGACCTCTTTGCTGCTGGCGCGGTGTTTGCGGCTGACAATGTGAATCTTTTGTTATAATTATACGTGGTCAGTTTAGTCAAATCTTGAATAGATAGATAATGCGTTCTAGTTTGTAAGCACATCCAGATTCCAACACTGGAATATGTCACGTGCTTCACTGAAAGGAATCAGCCAATGGATGGTTGTGGAAGTGAGACTGACGTTGTCCAATCAGCAAATTGAGGCAGGCAGAGAGTATTCCAACTCCTGCTGACCGCTCACTGTAATCAGTTTTGAACCCTTCCAGGGTGCCCAGGTTTGCACGTGTACACGAGAGTCATGTGGACAGCAGATCCCGTGTGAACCCCAGTGACAGACATGTGCCCACCTGGTGCGGATGATTCTATCTGATGCTCAGGGCTACTCCTTCACATTGATTAGTATCTACGTATGATAGAAGGCTGCACCATGTCGTGTGTATCCGTAGCTCTTGATTGCACCCAGCTGGCATCCCCTGCACTGTAAGTCACTGGCTTGGCGATGATGCCTTACATTCAGGGTCAATGTAGGAAAATGGCATAGTACTGTGTAGTTCACACTCTTGGGTATCATGGCATTATCAGCAAGAGGGCCAGTTATGACTAGGAGACCCCTGGCACTCTGAGAGTGCCCCAGCCTAGCTGAGCATTGGAACTCATCCCTGGCAGACTTGTGTTTGAGCAGAACTCTGGCACCGCAGAGCAGCACCACAGGATGGCTGGCACATTGAGTATCATTTGAGCATCGCCCTAACACTGACCACAGACCGCTGGCGCTCTGAGAAAGCCTCAGCCTTCCTCAGCATTGGCTCTCCTCCCCGCGAAATCATACTATAAACGTAGGTGACAGAGCTGGGCAGCATCACATGTATGCTGGCACACTGAGTGCGATAGTACAAGCATGTGGGAACTTTTAGCACACCCCTAGCACCAGGCCTCTGGAAGTCTGTGAGCGCCCTGGCCTATCTGAGCATTAGAGCTCATCCCTGGCAGTCTCGTGTTTGTAGCAGAACTCTGGCACCGCAGAGCAGCGCCACAGGATGGCTGGCACATTGAGCATCATTTGAGCATCACCATTGCAGGTTGGGCAGACATCTGGCGCTCTGAGAAAGCCTCCGCCTTCCTCAGGATTGGTTCTCCTCACTGGCGGAATCGTACTACGAGCACAGGTGAGAGAGCTGGGCAGCATCACAGGCATGTTGGCACACTGATTGCCATATTAGCACCATCCGAGCACTGTTAGCAGACCCCTAGCTTTGTGAGCAGGCCTCTGGCACTCTAAGAAAGCCCCAGCCTATCTGAGCATCAGTGCTGCTCTCATCATACCATGAACATAGCTGGCACAGCTGGGCAGCATCACATTCATGCTGGCACATGGACCAACATAGTACCAGCATCTGGGCACTTTTAGCAGACCCCTAGCATAATGACCAGGCCTTTGGAACTCTGAAAAAAACTCAGCTTATCTGGGCACCAGCGCTCCTCCCTGGCAGACCTGTGTTTCAGCAGAGCTCCGCACAACTGGCTGTGTGGCATATTGGGCACCATATTAGCAAGACAAAGGGCTATATAATTGGGAGAATAGACTCATTTCGGATAGAAGGTTTTAATGAACAATTACCTGGCAGAGGATCAGTAATGAGCATTCAAAATTGGCGTCATTTTCCAATGGATTTTAAATGGGTATTTTCCAGCAGACACTTTATATCAGATAGTTGTTGCTTCTCTCTTGGTACCAACGAATTTGCCGGTTGGGTGTCCAGTGTTTGCAAGTCATATTTCTGACTCATTTATTTTTCACCAGTCTTCTGCCAGGAACCCCCCCCCCCTTCCTCAAAATCATAGTCTTGTGGTGGAGAGTTGTAACGCTAGACAGATCACTGGCCATAGACACAAAGACCAGATCTCGGTGATCTTCAAGTCACTCCATTGGCTCCTGGTCAAAGAGAGATCCCAATTTGATAGCCTTAGTCCTGTCCATATATCTGTCCATGGACAGGCTCCCAGCTATATAACCAAAGTCTCCTGAGTAGACATCTGAGATCTGCTAACCAGAAGAGTCCAACCACCCGCTCTCCAAGTTTCAACGATGTGGCAGAAGATCCGGACACGTGCAGGGCCTGACGCTCTCAAGGCCTCCTTCTCCCAAGAAACCCAAGGCATTGACTTCTAATTAGAACTGTTGTCCACCACCCGGCCCAAGCATCTCTCCTATCTTTCTGTTTACCTTTTATCTCAAAGCGCCCTGACGCAGCATTAATGGGCTATGTTTAGCTGCTCAAAAACCTAAATAGTTGTGTTATCAGTGCTCAGTAATGTGACATGTTCATGCGTCTGCTGACCAGTTGTACCGCTGAGTGTGGGGGGGGGGGGTGTTGAGGTACAGCAGCCCCTGCTCTGAAGTCTCTGCCGTCAATGAACATACCAGACTGTCTCTTTAGACCGAGGTGCTGTCACTTGTGGTTCCAGGTGCTTCATAGACCTGTGGAACCAGCTCTGTGGGAGAGACAGGGAGGAGCTGGTATGATGAAACGTACCCTACACAAGGACACCCCTGAGAGGTGTTTATTGTCTGTAACTACCGGGATTTCTTACCTTCGGAAACAGAGGCAGTGAGTGGAGCTCCCTGCAGGGCTCAGTGGGGGGTTCTACTTGAAGACTGCGCCCACCTCCAGCGCCCCCAAAAGAGATGGAACTTCCTGTCCGGATTCTTAAGGTTATTATAGGGAACTAAAGTTGCAACTTCATCTCCCAAACTGCTACCCTTACGTTTCTGAGATATGACATCATAGGTTTCTAATGAGAAATGATTTCCTTTTACTGTTAAAAGTCTATTATTAAGAATACATTCCAACCATGGAAAGCACAGAGGAAATATCAGTTTTTTAGTTATTCCTTATAAAAATGATATATCATGCCCTTAAATTATGAGAACGAGGTTTGAGAGAATTATTTAAAGTCGGTTTGAATGTGTGAATGTAACTGTTCTTTTGTAAACTAAAATCGCCGGTATATTCTAACATGAGAGATGCTTAGAATTGTAGGCACAGAGTCATATAGAGACAGAGATAAAGAATTGCCTACAAACACTTGCACTCACGTAGAGAAATGGCAAATATAAATAACGTATTAAACGGGTGTTCGCATTAACTATTTACTATGTTGGATCCAAATGTGTAAAAGTACAAATTTTATTGTAAATACAAATGGGTGTTTTAAACACATACATGCGCAGATGTATAGGCATAAAGCAATACAGAGAAAGATACAGATGCGCCTCGCGACCCTCACCAGTGATTTGCCGCGCTTTTCAAATCCCTTCTATTGATCTGCGCGCGCTCACAAACACTTTAATGTTACGATTACTAGTATAATCCCAGTTCATCCTCCATTTTAGGGAGCCAGGTGGGGGGCGACACAGCCACTGGATCAGCCAGGGGTGTCTTCCTTGGATTTCCCACGGGCCCCTCTCTCTTTGGTCTGCTCTACGGTATTTCCTCCAGGAATTTCCCAGATGTCTAAGGGTCTTTCCCAGAGGATGACACCTGGCGCTGGTCACACCTCGCCCGCCCCTTTTAGTGACGTCACTCTCCACAGGGCTCGATCTCACGCGCCTCTTCAGGGTATATAACCTCTGTCAAGAGAGAGACACGTCAGCCAACACCAGAAGCTCACATGCCCTCAGCATCGGAGAGAGCGAGGCAGAGGGAAGGACTGAGACATAAGAGACCCCTCTCAGGTCGACAGAGATAGACTGCGGGGCACAGGAGGTTCCACCTCGAAAGACAGAGAGACTGCTCGCAGAGACAGGGGTAAATTCTCTCAGGACAGAGGCAGACACCAGTGCAGAGCATGCTTCAATGCGCCTTCCAGGTGAGCCCACGCTACAGACATCAGGTTTTGGCCCCTCGAATGGATGGATTTGTATATTTTTCGTCTGCTTGGGTGGCATAATTTGTTTCCATAGTCCATTTAGATTGGCTGAAAGCCTTTCTCTCTATCTCACTATTCGTTTTTATAGAGGGATATCTTCTAAAATACAACAGACAGCGCATTTACTTATTAGAACATGTATGTGGCTATATTACTGCATTCACGGTTATTTGCTTTTTTCACCTTGGCATTCTGATGCTTTTTATGTACTTTTTAGATTCTCATACTTCTCTAGTATTGTTTTGTTTTTCAATATATGTTTGTGAAAAAAGGAGAGCCCCTTTTATTCTTACCTTGCCGCGTGTTTTAATATCGCCAGTTCTGAGACCATTCGCCATGTGTTCGGTGATGTTCATAATATGGACGTCTCTGTCGTCCGTGAACATTGCAGAAGCATCCTGGGTAGTTAAGGTCTGTTATAAGATGTTCGCCAATAGAGGCTGTTATCATACAGCATAATCCTCAGAAATACGACAGTAATATTTAAAGCGTCTTGGGGTTTTGCTGCAGTCCTGTTGTTTGTAGCGCTGCTGCTGTTAACAAGCAGAGCCAGTGAAGCATAAACTGCTCGTTAAAATGCAGTATTAGCAGCAGCAGATTGCACTAAAAGGAGTTTGGGACGTTATTGTAAGTATTTGCTTCCCAGAGTAGGAGTAGAAATGCACAAAGCTTGATACATAGTGCCTCGGTGGTGCACTGTGGCCCAAGACACATTGTCTTTCTCGCATCTACCTTAGGAGCAAAGTAAAGTTTCATACTGTGCCAGCTGATATCATGCTTCACACTGCTTCTCTGCCAACATCCAATCAGAATGCTTGCACAAGAACAGATACCCTCTGATGTATGTGGTAAGGCGCTGACATCATGCGACAGTCTGTTGCCATCACAGGCCAAAAGACCAGCATCATTGGACATGGTGCTGTGATCAGATTTATGCCAATTTAAGGTGCTGGCATAATACGCCATAATGGTTCCTATAATGTCAGGGTACTAGGCTCTTTGCTAGGCTGAGACTGCTCACGTGCCAGGAAGCAGTCATTCATTTGCGAGTCTTGGGCTGTGGTTTGACAGATTGCACTTGCTAGCTGTGAAAACCCTCAGATCTCTCCTCTGTTATTCCTCCTTCTCTGTCCTCTTCCCTTTCTCGACTCTGTTGCCTTGTGCTCCATTCTTTTTAGCCCTGTCCACTCCCTTCTATGTTCTTATACAATGAAACAACAAGGCTAATATTGCTTTCTCCCTTATTCCAGAAACCACACGCCATCCTCAGGCTGTCCAGGCAGGTGCACACAGCGGCGGTGGAAGGTAAGTGTCTGTGTGCTCTCACTGCTCTTGGTTTGGGGTCCCGCTGTATTTATTGTACGCAGTTAATGGTTCTGGTGTCCCTTCCCCCGGTCTGGGACCGCTCTCTATATCTTGACCCCAGTTACTGGTTCTGATGCCACTCTCCTTGTGCCAGGACTGCTTTGTATCCCATGGGCCCAGTTACTGGTTCTGGTATCACTTACCTTGACTTGGGTCCCTAATGCCATGATCCCCGTAACCGGTTATAGAGCTGCTAGCACTGGTTTGCATCTGCTATCAGTCTAGAACTCCAAGAGTCCTGGGTAAGGATTGTCCCATATAAACATCATCTGGAACTGGTCCGGATCATCTGGATTTGTGCCTGAAGCCAGCCCAGAATGCTTGTAGTTCTGATCCTGTCTCTTCTCTTCATTCAGTGCTGGAGGGGAGCCACCTGGAGAAGGCGGTCACTAGCAGCTTTGCGGCCTTCATACATGGAGTCCAGACAGATCACCTGTCCCAAACCGTGCGGCGCCGAAGCAAGCGTATGATCCTGGACAGCATCGGCGTTGGACTGGTGGGAAGCACGACCCATGTGTTCAACATCGCCCTGGGATACTGCCAGGTAAGAGAAGACATTGAACTCACTAAGCAACACACCATGCAGAACAATTAAAAACCCTTTTTACGCCAAGAGTGTGACTATACTCCTGTGGTTGTGCCATGTAAAACTGCTTACAGACTTTAGTGGTTCAGGATCACCATAAGATTTTACCAGGATATTCAAATCTTGGATCGAACCAAGCAAATCACCATGAACCCCTTGGCTATTAAATAACCCTCTAGAATAATAGGGTTAAATAACCCTCCAGAATAATAGGTAAGAAGAGAGAAAGACCAAGTCACACCATGAATTACTCATCCACCATGAAATACTCATCCACTAATCACAGCCCAGGCTTCCTTCAGATGCAAAGCAGCTAATGTCTTGAGACACTGGCAGGACTGCGAGCATAGACTAGGGTACCCAAATAAACATTAGGAACTCTGGTCCCCTAAACAACTGTCCTTCAGAAACACTGCATCTACTCGCAGAGACCCCTTGCCTGCTCATGTGTTTCTTCTAATAGATCCCACCACGTATCAGGTGAATCATCCTGTGTTTAAAGTTGAATAATCCACATTCCCAAAATATCCGCTGTTTCTTTACTAGGTTTCTAGGTGCACTTTCTATTCCTAACTTAATTCTATTTCCAACAGGACATGTACTCCTTGTCTGCCATCAGCTCTGTGTATGGAAGGAAAGGATTGAAACTCCCACCTACGCTGGCTGCATATGTCAATGGAGTAGCGGTAAGGATTTTGAGAGCGGGCTATCACTTTATCCCTCAAGCATAAACTAAGAACAATGAGTTTATGAGAATTTTACTTAAATGTTGTCTCCTCCAATGTTCAATTCTGTCTGTTTCTACTTCTGTAAAGAGTCTGTTTTGGGCAATGGCTCAGTCACTCAACCAAATCTTAGAATGTGGATCCTACACTTCTGTGAATTGTTTCCATAGGTCAATGGCACAAGCTCTCTGCTTAACATCACTTTCTGACACACCCTTCTTTAAGTACCTTCTAATCCTCTACTCCTCTTTTAACAGAGTCACTCCATGGACTTCGATGACACTTGGCACCCTGCCACCCACCCGTCAGGTGCTGTGCTGCCAGCTCTAATGGCTGCCTCCCAGATGTTGCCCGTGGGATTTGAGGTTCCGTGACGGTTCCGTGACGACTTGAACCCGTGTTTTCAAGTTTGTCGGAAATACATAAAAATGGTATCAGTGAACCGCAAATGATCCATTTAGTATATCCTAGTGGTTTCGCTACGCTACGAGCAAGAGCACTCCTTCCATTGACATATTTCTGATATACCCACGGCATCCATCTTAGATCATGGCCGCCATTTTGTGTTTCCTTGCCCTCACATATGCAATAGCCTCTGATCATTTCATTTACTCCACTTTGATTAAGGACACGTAGCCTTAGCCGGAGATTCACCTCTTACATGACACGTGCACCTTAAACCAGATCACGCTGTAGCTGCATGACTCGACAAAGGCTGCCTCCTCTGCCCAAGGCCAGTCTTGCCAAACTGGTCTTCGTGTCCATTGTACCTGATCATGATTAGGCGGCCGAAGCCGGTAGCCTTGCCCATTTACGACCTACAAACATCCCTTATCCCACTTTTCTATCTTCCACACCTGGCTCTGTTTCTTTCTTTCTGAATCTTTATTAGGGGGAGGTAACGAACTTTACGATGAGGCGGTCCGGCTCCTGAAAGCAATATTGACAGGGGATTGTGATGAACTAGTGGGAACCCCTCTTCGTGATGTTTGGTATCAGATATTATCGACAGTTCCTGTGTAACGCCAAATATTTATTGTTTAGAGACACAAAAGGTTTGGGAATGTACCGACATGTGAAATATTTGCCTAGAGCACAATTTTTGGTATATAAGGAGCAACCCACTTTGTACAAATCGAACAGGCTCCTAGTTTCTGCCCGTGTGTAGATTCTGTGACTTCTGTGTCCCTGCAGTAATAAACCTTTGGTCTTTGACGCCACCATCGAGAAGCCCGTGTTTCTGTTCATTTGTGCACCAAGGCAGGTGGAACTCCGGGGTCTTTGGGTGTTGTACCCTGACACCTCTGGACGGAACCAAAAAGTCCAGAACTCCAATTGGCGCCCAACGTGGGGCGACGTCATTCGGTACCGGTCCAAAAGCCTGAAGAGTTCGAGAAGCTTCGTGTGAAGATTCCTGAGGGAGGCGCCCCACTTCATCGATCCCGGCATATCGCAAAAGTGGCCCTGAAGTTCTCTTCCACGAGGGTTTCCCGTTCAGGACGGCTGCAGTGGGCCGTTGCCTTGACCGTCGCCCTGTCTTGGACCCGAAGTGGTGCAGTCCTTAGTACGGCGAAACGTGACGGGTTTCTCCTTGGTGACGTCTTCAGTGCCTCAGTTAAGTATTTAGTAATAGCTAGCTGGTTACTTTGTGAGGATTGTTAAAAATCCTTGATCGGTTCTTGGTTTAGTTTGGTTTTGTTAGATTATCATTGGTTGATCTAATTACGATAATCTATTTGGTTTAGTTTTGGGTATCGATACATCAGTTCGTTTTGGTAGGCCTAAGTTCTTGGTTCGAGTGCACATATTTGTTCCGTGTTTTGTTTGTTTTGTGTTCCGGACTGAAAATGGTAAGTCGGAAAATGTTGTCTTGTTTTAGTTGCAACAGTGACTCACAATTGGAGGACTCTTGTCTGGTTCCTCCGATTGGGACTCCCCTATATGATTTATACTGTAAGTATGGCGTGGGTCCTATAACTTATAATGAGATATGGGTCCGTTATTGTAAGAAGGATGGTGTCCTTAGTTGGCCACTGCATGGTAGTTTTGAACAAGAGATTCTCGACAACTTAGAAGCGAAATTGTTCAAGAAGAAAGCCCGGCCGGCAATGTTTGATTCCTTTCGTTATTGGCGGAAAGAATCCAAACAGAGAGAAATGAAAAGGTTGAAGAAAGAGCAGAAAGAACAAGAAGAGTTAACTCTAGAGCAAGCGACTAAACAGTTGCAGGCTAACGAGTGTGAGAAGGTCATAGATGTAGCCATTAGAGAGCATAACCTAGCGATTGACAAGTGCTATCCTGCCTTGCCATCGAAAATGGCTAAGATATTGGAGGACTCCGAAAACGATCCTCTGCTATCTTATCTGTTACGGTCACCTCCACCGTATGCACAAGGTGCTACGGCTCCACTCATCCCAAATGTTCAATTGCCGGTTGCTGGACAACCTGGTGCTCCTGCTCCTGTCCCTCAGAACCAAGTTCCTATACTTCCTGTGGTGAATGTAAATGTTCCTACAGCTCCTCCTCTTCCTACACTGCCAGCTCTTATACCTACCTCTGTACCTACTGCTCCAGAAACTATTTTCCTCAATACTCCTACTGCTTCCTCATCTATTCCTACCTCTACTGCATTCTCTATGTCTGCGAGTGTACTAACTCCACTTTCTGTTCGTCGAAGAATCACTGATTCCGTTACTAATATGCTGTCTCCTATATATAAAACCTTGATTAAGACTCCTACTCCTGACTCTGTTCAGAGACGGAGTCAGCTTCCTAGTACTGAGGAACGGGGAGTTTTAGACTCCACGGCTCTCAGATGGATTTCGAAGGGTAGAAGATATAGTACGAGAGATGTGTTAGACACATTTATGCAATGGGGAGAACCAACGCAACGATACGTCTTTGATGAGATGTGCTCGTTGTTACGTGAAGAGATAGAAGAAGACGATGTCGAATCAGATTTAGAAGATTTAATTAGGGTTCAAAAGGAGTTTGCTGCTGGAATGATAGTGGGTGAGAATATAAAGCAAGCGATGGAACTGATTTTAAGTTTTAGGAGTGATCCATCTCTTCGTTCTCCGAGAGATTTAGAGAAAGGTAAAATGAAGCTAAGTCGCCAATATCCTATGAGGGAAGTTCCTCCAATTTGGCGCGAAGCAGTACAACGTGATGATAATGCAGGAATTGCAGCTGCTCCAGCACAGTTCCAAAGAGTATGGATACATATTCCATGGAAGCGAGCAGAAGTGTTAGCAGTGAAGCAGGCCTTGCCAGATCCACGTAAGAATCCAGCCGGATATTACAAGGAATTAACGCAGACAGTTGAGGCTTGTATAATGAACTTAGCCGACATTGATATGTTGTTTGGTAACGTAGTTCCGCAACCAGTGTGGGCTAAAATTCGTAGAGAGGATCATCAGGCTGCTTTAGGTGGTGATTGGGCAGCTATCACTGCAGCAGATGGTCAACAAATAGGTGGTGCAAAACCCGAACCTTTGATCGCTAATCTGCCAGGTAGAATAATTGATCTAATGAAGACTCTGATGCCAGCATTGCGTGTTAATTGGGACAAGTTGTCAGCATGTAAGCAAAAGAAAGACGAAAGCGTCTCGGACTTCTTCACGAGGTTCGAAGAGACTTTTGTAGATCATAGTGGTCAGGACATGAGTACAGAAGGAGGGCAAAGATTATTTGTCGATAAATTTGTGCATAATTTGTTACCTGAATTATGCAATAAATTAAAAGACTCAGAAAGTGCGTGGGCTGTATCTACGACAGCGCAAATACTTGCGACTGCACAGTACTACGAAAATAGAGATAAAGAGGAAAAGGAAAAATCAGAAAAGAAAACGAAAGATTTAAAAACTAAAGTTCTTTTGCAGCAGGCGTATCCGCCTCGCGCGAATCAGACTAATACACAGCAGAACTCATATCAAAGGACAGATTATAGTACATCAAGACCTCAATATCAATGGAATCAATGCGCGTACTGCAAGAAAGAGGGTCACTATAAAAATGAATGTCCGATCTTGGCGCAAAATAATGCAGCAGCAGCTCAGAGAGGTCGTGGTGGTTTTGTGCAGAATTCTAGAGGACGAGGACGAGGTGCTATGCCTCCACAAACGAATGATCGTCCCTCCAATCACTTTGATCAACGAAATGGACAATCTGTTCAGCAAAATAGATCTCAGCAATATCTTGTTGAAGATTATTGTGAAGTAGATGAGGATTCTCAACAAAATGGGTACTAGGACAGCCATGGACAGAGAAAGGGAGTAGTATCAGTTCCAGTGGATCAGAGTGGGCCTTATGTCGCAGTAGCAACATCAGGTGTAGTCGAACCGTTTCTGTTGGATACTGGTGCCGCAAAAAGTTCTATCATGCATGCGAAACTCCCTGGCGCACCTTTGTCTGGCTCAACAAATGTTTCCGTAGGTTTTTCAGGCGCCCCTGTGTACAATCCGATATCTGGTCCTTTGTCTATTTCTGTTGGACCGTGCCAATTGAAAGCACCCCTGATTTTGACGACAGGTTGTAATGAAAATCTGCTTGGTTTAGATTTGTTAAAGCGACTATATGCGACATTGTACTGTTCTCCGGAAGGAGTACAGCTTACGTTGGGTAAAAGAATCACCTCTCCGATGTACTTGTCAATGGACGCACTCCCGCCGGAGCTCCGTTCACTCCCTGATTTTCTTTGGGCGACTGGTCCTAATGATGTAGGTCTCCTAGAAATTCCACCGTATGTAGTAACTTTGAAAGCGAATGTAAAATTTCCAAGAATTCCCCAGTATAAAATCTCAAGTGAAGGAGAACGTGCACTTTTACTAATTGTGCAAGATTTGATTAAGAAAGGTGTGGTTGAAGAAACGCGAGGAAATGTCTGTAACAGTCCTGTATTGCCGATCTTGAAACGAACTGATCCTACAAAGCCTCCAGTTTATAGGTTTGTCATAGACCTTAGAGAAGTTAATAAGATTGTAATTCCGCAGTTTCCTGTAGTGCCAGACATTACTGCCTTGTTAACATTGATACCTGCTACAGCTACATGGTTCTCAGTTATAGACCTAAAGAATGCTTTCTTTAGCATTCCGATAGCTGAAGAAAGTAGGGATATTTTCGGCTTCTGTTTAGGAGGTCGCAGTTTCAGATTTAAACGCGCTCCACAAGGCTATTGTGAAAGTCCATCCATTTACAGTCAAGCTTTAAAAAGTCAGCTAGATTCTTTTGTCCTTCCTCCAGGTTCTGCCCTAGTACAGTACGTAGACGATCTTTTAGTGGCTGCCGATGACAAGGAAACTTGCAAAGCAGCTACGATTTCGTTATTGCATCATTTGTCCAATTTGAATCATAAGGTGTCACCTTCCAAAATGCAATATTGTTGCCAAGAAGTAACCTACCTAGGTCACCTCTTATCAAAGGAGGGAAGGAAGTTGACCCCAGAAAGAATAAAAGCAATTACGCAGATGAGTGTTCCACGCACACAAAGAGAAGTACGTGCCTTTCTAGGTATTACCTCTTACTGTAGGCAGTGGATTCCAAATTTTTCACTTTTAGCGAAACCGTTGGTAGCTTTGACTGGGAAAAATGTTCCAAGTCCGGTGCCATGGTCTGATGAATGTCAAGAGAGTTTTATTGAGTTACGAAAAGCACTGTGTTCAGCTCCTGTATTGGGTACACCTGATTACAGCAAGCCATTCACGCTCTACGTTCACGAAAGAGAAGGTTGCGCGTTGAGTGTTCTGACACAGAAGTTTGGTGATAAACAACGCCCTTGTGCGTATTTCTCATCAATATTAGATCCGGTAGCTAGAGCGTTACCTAGTTGTTTGAGGGCTACAGCGGCAGCTGCAGCTTCCATTCGACAATCTGCTGGTTTGGTGATGAACAATATGCTAGTGGTCATGGTTCCTCATGCAGTGGATACACTCATGAACCGAACGAAGACACAACACCTTACTAGTGCGAGATTATCTGGTTACGAGCTGACATTATTAGCGAGTCATATTCAGATCAAAAGATGCAATGTATTGAATCCAGCAACATTGTTGCCGACTGATCAAGAGTCGAGTGATTCTGAGCCACATGACTGCTATTTCAAAACGGAGGAAGAGACAAAAGGTCGCATCGACTTGAGGGATACTCCCCTGTCCGACCCGGATGGTACGCTATATGTGGACGGGTCATGTTTTAAATTGGGGAATGGTGATGTGACTGCTGCTTACGCGGTAACGACTTTGAAGACGATTGTGGAGACTGCAAGAGTGAGTCAGAATTCTGCCCAAGCAGCAGAATTAATAGCTCTTACGAGAGCGTGTGTTTTAGCTGAGGGAAAGAGAGTGAATGTGTTTACAGATAGTCAGTACGCATTTGGCGTGGCCCATAGTTTTGGCCGGTTGTGGAGAGAAAGGGGTTTCATTACGTCCCATGGGACTAAGATCCAACATGGTCAGCTAGTTAACGACTTGTTGGAATCTCTAACCTTGCCGACTGAAGTTGCGATTGTGAAGTGCAGTGCTCATAAAGCGATCACGGATGATGTTGGTCGTGGGAATGCCTTTGCTGATGAAACCGCTAAACAAACAGCTAGAGACACGATGAGTAGAATGTACGTTGCTACGTCTGCAAGATGGATTGCTGAGTCTGGAATGTGTGAGGACACTATGGAAAGTGTGAAAGAGATTCAGAAAGAAGCGACTGAGGAAGAGAAACGTGTATGGAGAGAAAGTACGGGCAAGTTGGACTCGAATGGATGTTGGATCGATTTGACAGAACAGCAGCGTTGGATGTTGCCTGATGCATATGTGCTTGCAGTAGTGACGATGACGCATGGAGTGGCGCATATAAGTTCTAAAGGGATATGTAAGATGTTAGCTCCGGTCTGGAAGAATGAGGGAATCAGTAAGTGTGCAGAGAGAGTGGTGAAAAATTGTATGGTGTGCTTGATGCATAATCCTGGCAAGGGAACTCCAACTCCAGCTGGTCATTTCGCTCCTCCTTCCTGCCCCTTTGAAGTGATTCAGTTAGACTTCATTCACATGGAACGCTGCAACAATTTAAAGTACGTCCTGGTGGTAATTTGTGTTTTTTCCAGGTGGATAGAAGCATACCCATTAAAGGACAACACTGCCCTATCTACTGCCAAAATTCTTCTCAAGGAATATTTCCCTAGGTTTGGAATGCCACGGATTGTATGGTCAGATAACGGAAGTGAGTTTATAGGGAAAGTTATGCAGAGTGTGTGTGCTGGTCTAGGATTGAAACAAAAATTCCATAGTGCAAACCATCCCCAATCTGCTGGTTTAGTCGAGGGTTACAATGGCACTCTGAAGCTTAAGATAGCCAAGATACAAGCATCCACAGGTTTAGCCTGGCCAGACGCACTTCCTTTGGCCTTGTTATCAACGAGAGCAACAGTGCATTCTAGAATAGGGCTTTCTCCATATGAGATTGTGTTTGGCCGTCCGGCAAATATCTGGGGTGTGCCGAGGCCTAAACACTTTTGCTCCATTGAATATCCTATGTTGATAGACTACCTTTACGACTTGACTGCTAAATTAAGTCTTATTCATCAACAGGTCTTTGATGCTTTGCCAAAACCTCCGGAGAGTCCAGGGCATCAGCTGAAACCCGGCGACCACGTGGTGGTCAGAAATTTTGCGAGGACAAAGAATCTTCAGCCTCGCTACATCGGCCCCTTCCAGGTCCTGCTGGCGACGAGGACAGCTGTACGTGTTGCTGGTCGCAAGCACTGGATCCACGCTTCTCACGTAAAGCGTGTTCCACTGCCGCTGCCCTACGACGACTGGGTGAAGAAGGGAATTGGTGCCTCCGAAGCTGAAACAACTCCGAAATTTGTCCCTTTCAGCGATGCCGGTTTGATTACTGACACTTTGAAACTTGACTCTCCTCCTGAAAAAACTCCTTTGAACACTGAACATTTGTCTCCAGCATCACAAGAAACTTTGCTATCTGCGAACTTAAACTCTACAACAGCTGCTAGTGATACACTATTTTCCGATCAGACAGTATCAGCGAAGAAAAGATACAACCTTAGAAGCCATAAAAAGGACTAATAAAGCAGGCAACTGCATACTGTGATTTTGATATATTTATATATATTTTGAACTTTTGCCTTCAGCCAGGAAGTTTGCTATTGTTTATTGTTTTTAAAATTGCCTTGCCGTCTGGGTAGCCGTAGGGTCGTGGCTGTGTGCCTAGTTTGAATTTGCAGGGGTCTGACACAAGGTCGATCTTTCTGTTAGTTCTGGGAACTCCCAGGGCTGACAGAGGCATTTTCATCTACGTACACATCATCAGTGGTCGCGAGCGGATTGTAGAAGATGGAGCTTCCTGCGCTGCAACGAAAGAATGTGATTTACGTTCGCAGAAACAGACTTAATAGAATTCTTCACAGCAAATGTTTCTTGATGCAATGTGCCGTTACATTTTTGATTGTTTTAGCAACATTGGTGGGTGGAATCGTCTTTAGCATAAATTTGATTTTTGTGCCAGTTTCTACAGTACCTCCCCTTGATCCAGCTATTTCTACTGTTTCTTCTATACACTCTTTTCACTCATTTCCAGAACATGAGCAAGCTCGACGCTCAGAATTCACCAACAACACTTTTGTGCAGCTCTTGCACCAACACCAACTGGTGGTTAACACTACAGACTGCTGGGTATGTGGCTTGATACCTCACACTATGGATAAAGGTATTCCATATCTGGTTTTGCCTTACAGCTATAATGGATCATTTCAGGCTTTTCAAACCATCTTTGCTTATGCCCTTGAAACCTATCCTCCACGTCCACCACGTTCCACTAAATATAACTCTGCCAACAAAGCCTTAGTCCAGGGAATTATTGATATGGTCAAGGACGTCAATAATACTCCATCATACCCTAGAGACGAATTGCGAGGATATTTAAGTTGGAATACTTCAGAGTATCGCCTTAGTTTAGGAGAAAGCAAGCGTAAAAGCTCAACTCCAATCTGGGTCGTACCTCACCGAGGTCAGGTCTGTTTGCAAGGTAATGGGAGAAATCCGAGAGCTCAGCTAGGGAGGAGTGAGTGCGTAGAGACTTATGTGTTTCCGGCTAACTCTTCCCCTGCCTTTCTTACTGCTAGGGGTACCTATTTCATTTGTCGAGACAGAGCTTATACATGGTTGCCTGCCGACTTCTCAGGATCATGTTATATTGCTCGATTATTGCCTCCGACATACACTGCTTCACCTGATTACCACAGAACAAGAGTAGCGAGAGGTGTCTTCAGCAAGGAAGATACAGCTGGTCAGGAAGCTGGAGACTTCTTCAAAGGCTTCCTTCCGTTCTGGGGACCTATGGCCAATAGTAGAAACATACGTCAGCTAACACGGGTAGTCGAATCTACTATTACTGAAACTGCTGGTGCCCTTAGCAATCTGACAGCTGAGCTTCAGGCGGATAGACTCATGACATTGCAGAACCGTATGGTTCTAGATGTTATACTTGCAGATCGAGGTGGGGTATGCAGAATGATCCAATCGAGCTGCTGTGTCTTTATTCCTAATAATGCTCCAACAGTTTACGAGGCGATCTCTAAGTTGCACAAGATTTCGGACTCCATTCATGTAGACAAGGGAAACTGGTCCTTCATGGAGTGGGTTTGGACTCTGATCTCAGTGTGGGGATGGAAGATTCTAATGGTCATTGGTGTCATCCTAGTATTCCTATTCTCATGTTGTCTGATTATCCAGTGTGGTCCTGCTCTGTGTAGTCTTTGTGCTACGACTTGTCTCAGAAAACCACCTGCGTTTGGAGAAAAGACACGAGAAAGGATGATGATACAACAACATGTCACTGACCTGATGAGCATAGAACTAGATTCTGACATAGACTGAGTAATTGCCTATGTAAGGGCAAAAGGAGGGTCTGAGGTTCCGTGACGGTTCCGTGACGACTTGAACCCGTGTTTTCAAGTTTGTCGGAAATACATAAAAATGGTATCAGTGAACCGCAAATGATCCATTTAGTATATCCTAGTGGTTTCGCTACGCTACGAGCAAGAGCACTCCTTCCATTGACATATTTCTGATATACCCACGGCATCCATCTTAGATCATGGCCGCCATTTTGTGTTTCCTTGCCCTCACATATGCAATAGCCTCTGATCATTTCATTTACTCCACTTTGATTAAGGACACGTAGCCTTAGCCGGAGATTCACCTCTTACATGACACGTGCACCTTAAACCAGATCACGCTGTAGCTGCATGACTCGACAAAGGCTGCCTCCTCTGCCCAAGGCCAGTCTTGCCAAACTGGTCTTCGTGTCCATTGTACCTGATCATGATTAGGCGGCCGAAGCCGGTAGCCTTGCCCATTTACGACCTACAAACATCCCTTATCCCACTTTTCTATCTTCCACACCTGGCTCTGTTTCTTTCTTTCTGAATCTTTATTAGGGGGAGGTAACGAACTTTACGATGAGGCGGTCCGGCTCCTGAAAGCAATATTGACAGGGGATTGTGATGAACTAGTGGGAACCCCTCTTCGTGATGTTTGGTATCAGATATTATCGACAGTTCCTGTGTAACGCCAAATATTTATTGTTTAGAGACACAAAAGGTTTGGGAATGTACCGACATGTGAAATATTTGCCTAGAGCACAATTTTTGGTATATAAGGAGCAACCCACTTTGTACAAATCGAACAGGCTCCTAGTTTCTGCCCGTGTGTAGATTCTGTGACTTCTGTGTCCCTGCAGTAATAAACCTTTGGTCTTTGACGCCACCATCGAGAAGCCCGTGTTTCTGTTCATTTGTGCACCAAGGCAGGTGGAACTCCGGGGTCTTTGGGTGTTGTACCCTGACACCTCTGGACGGAACCAAAAAGTCCAGAACTCCAGATTCCGACCCAGTGTCTCAGACTTCCTGTTGGCATTCAACGTGGGCATTGAGGTGCAAGGAAGGCTCATGCGTTTCTCAAATGAAGCCAGCAATATCCCTAAAAGGTTTGTATGATACCCACAAAGGGCAGAAAAATCCCATGACCAACACTTGATGCCCACAGGGGGCGCAGTATCTCCTGGGCATGGTTATGATGTACGATGTATGAAAAGGGTAGAAATATTCCATGTGTAATGTTTGAGAACCCTAAAGAGGGGGTGTGTTATGATGTGTGCCCGATTGGCACATAGGGCAGAAACATCCCTAAGAGGAACCTATCATGCAAACAATATCATGTATGTGGATAGTACACAATACAAAGTAAATATGGTAAAGTAAATTTTTCTGCTCACTGTAACTAGATTATTTATATGTGTCAAATGATTGATTAGATCCTATTATAGTTTCTCTGTTTCCTTGTACTACATAATAGCATTAATGGCTGATATGCTTTTAGTATATTTCCGTAGTTCGCACTTATTGTTAGAATTTCCCCTCTTTTAAATCTATTTTGGTATTATCCTTATTCCATGTCTGACACCGATCTTTCTATTTCCTTCAGGTTCCACCCTCCTTCTGTTGCTGGCACCATGGGCAGCGCTGCTGCTACAGCAAAACTCCTTTCACTGAATGCAAAACAATGTGCCCATGCTTTGGCGATCGCTGCCTCTCTGGCGGGAGCACCTATGGCCAATGCTGCAACTCTTGCCAAGCCTCTCCATATTGGCAATGCGACCCGCTTTGGGATGGAAGCAGCACTTCTGGCTGCCCGTGGGATGGAAGCCAACCCACTCATCTTGGATGATGTGCCAGGCTGCTCAGGGTTCAGTGCTTTTTATGGTGACTACCAGCCCTCGTCCCTGGCAATGCCAGATCAAGATTACAGCTTTCTCTTGGAGAAGCAAGACATCGCCTTCAAGAGGTTCCCAGCTCACTTGGGCATGCACTGGGTGGCAGACGCTGCCATCTCAGTCAGAAACCGAGTCACCAATATAACAGGCTCCTTTAACCCTGCTTCCATCCGCGCTGTCCTTCTGAGGGTCCCAGTCTCCAAGTATATCAACAGGCCCTTCCCAGAGTCTGAGCACGAGGCGCGACACTCCTTCCAGTTCAACGCCTGCACTGCCCTTCTGGATGGCAAGGTGGGCATTTCTTCTTTCAGTGAGGACAGCCTTAGTAGACCAGATCTGATCAACCTGTTGAGGAAGGTGGTGGTGGAGCACCCTGAAGACAATGTGGCCAACTTTGACAAGATGTACGGGGAAGTTGTGCTGCTCCTGGAGAGCGGAGAGATCGTGACTGGCAGATGTGACACCTTCTACGGACACTGGAGGAAGCCCCTCAGCCAAGAATCGCTCCATGAGAAGTTCCTCTCCAATGCTACCCATGTGCTCCACCAGGACCAGGCACAAGAAATTATTGAGGTGGTGAAGGAGATAGAAAGCCTTACAGACTGTTCACAACTGGCATCCTCTCTGCAGTAAACATGTTCAATTAAAATTAATCCCTCTCACAAAGTGGGAGTAAAATTTTCAATGAACTACCAGGTGCAATCAACTTTATTGTAAATAGTTTTACAAAGATTGAAAATTTACTCAAGGAGAGGGACTTTAGCGATACACTGTATAAAACGACGAGAGTCATTCATGTCCTCTCCTATCATGAAAGGAACTGTTATGTCTCACAGTACAGTGAGGTCCCCTTTCAACCTAAAACAATACAGAAGCATCTGGCTGGCAAGAAACAGTATGCTTACGTTTCCTATAACCTCATTAGTACTTTGCAAGAGCTGTAAAATGCAAGTTGTATTTATTGTTATTTAATTTTTGTTTATTTATTATTCAGTGAAATATCATGTCTTTTTTCCAGTGGCCAAATATAGGAAGAGCGGGCTCTGCAGTTTTACTCTAGTACTGAATTGTCCCTCTGCTGCGCTCTCTCATGTGTACTTTTATGTAAAAAAAAAAACACAGGACAAAATAGGTCACTCCAAGAACTTTCTATTTCAATCTCTCATGTTTTGTCAGTGAAAAGTATTTTGCGCTTTCTGTTGTTATTTATTTAATTTTGAATAAAGTCTCTGAATTCATTGTACAGTGACTGTAATTTTTGATGTGTGCAGATGCTGACATTTTAGATGCTAACTTACTGGGTGGCCACGGCTTGATGACAGTGAGACTGGATTCTCTCACTTACAGACCTTACATATGAAACTCTATTTATCAGCTGATGCTCAACATGCTGGCCCTCCTACTAGAGTTTTACAATCTTCCCTGTTTTAGGAACTTCCCTTACATGCGCAAATACTCACATAACAGTCAGAATATACATATTTGGACAAGTACCAAAGAGTGATCCGATCATTGGCACACATTTTAAATGTTAACATGTTTGACAATTTAGAACTGCGTAAGCAGCTGTGTGTTAGGATAGATTACAACAACCACTAAATACATTGGGGAACGAGCTAAGGAAACATTAGCTAGTTTGAATATGGCTGGTGTGCACCTTAAACGTATCAGAGTTAATGAGGATATTGGATGGGAGTTATTTTCACATTTTGAAATGACTGACATTTTATAGTGTAATTTTTCAGAAGTTTATTTTTTGGAAAATGTCTTGAAAAACATGCATATTGTTATTAAATATTGTGAGCTTTGGTAGATTTTACTATTTTTCACACCGGTATTGTGTTTTTGACAGTGCTTAATTTACAGTAGTGGTTGCAGGTGGCCCACACCAGCATTCATTTTTGGGGAGTCACACTTACTTTTTCCTCAACAAACTTTAACCTATAGCAAGAGAGAGAAAAACACAAGGAGGAAAGAAAGAAGATATGAAAGGCTGAAAAACAGTGACAAAAGAAGGAAAGAGGGATAAAAAAGAACTTCAAAAGTGAGATAAAAAGGCAGGAATTGTCTGGTGGTAGATTAAAGAGATATGATATGGAATCAAAACAAGACAGCCTTGGTATTTAGCACCCCAAACGTCTATAGTTCAGATCAAGGCCTTCGGAAAAAAACGTAGGCCTCTAGCACTTATTCTTATACAAATTAAGCATTGCTTTTTGGGCTTTCTAAATAGTTACTATATTCCATTCAGAATAAACCCAGAATTTTTATGTAACTTCATTATTTTTTTACCCTAAACATTTGGGATGAATTTTATTTTTTAAGCATTTATAGGTAAGGCTGCCCAAATATGCTACAATCACACATACATACAATCATATCAAACCACTGAAGTAGTAGTAAAAACTTTATGCAGCCACGAGGCCATAAAAGATGCTTAACACAAAATACATTTAAAACCTATAACAATGTACAGTACAAACATTTAATGGACTCATTGTCGCACATCTTTCCTGATCTAAAAAGCAGCATAAATATAACATGACAGCATTGCAAACAAATTCCTACGTTAAATACTGTAGAAGTTTGAGGCTCATTTTAGCGGAACAACAAACAAGCGAACGTAAAATTGGGCATAAAAATATTTTCCTGGGGACAGAATAAAAACTACACAAAACAAAAAATGTAAACAAGATTGCTGGCTAGTGCGGTACAGGGGCAGCACAATTGGGATGGGAACCAACTTCCCTGAGAGGGAGGAGCTACCAAAAAATAGACAAGGTTTAACCTAAAACGTGTTAAATAAAAACGGTGCTCAGGGTTAGGTATGCATTCCAGGTAAGATCCTGATCCAACCGGGAGGGCGATCTCCATGTGGTAGCTCACCGTTGCCATACCTGATTATTTTTTAGAGCGGTTTAAATAACTATTGTAAAAAAAAAAGAAAAAGATTGAGTCAAGGCTTTTGAGTTACTATTAATTTCATTTGGTGAATAAAAAAGCTGTGGCACACCCAAGTCTATGAAAGATTTTCTAACAGAGGTGAGCCTGGGGATAGTTTGGCCTTGATCTAAGGTAATACAATCAGAAGGGACAAGACAGGAAACATTAGTGTGGGTTGAGCTCCAGATATGAACCCAAAGTAGAAATAGGGCTAATTTAACTGTATACTCAATGTATGGCAAATTTACCTCAGCATGGGTGATATATTTAGAAGTACACATAGCAACTTCAGTTCTAATATTCTGGAAATAAATGTATTTTCTACAATTTGTAGATGGGTAGAATGTGTATACTCCCACCCCATAGGTGCCCAAAGAGAGACACTTGGCTTTATATAAAGTAATTAGGTCTCTTATTGGTTTGTGTTTGAGCATTCTGGCAAACAAGAAAAGTGCACCAACCACATTACTCATTTTGAGCACCCTTTGAGTCAGTAGCATGTCCCAGTCCAAACTTACATCCATTAGGATCCCTAAGTAACTAAAATGTAGAACTTTTGCAATAGGAATCTCATCCATTATAAATGTGCGTGAGTGAGTATTCCTGGGGCCTCAAGGCATGATAAAAGATTGAGCATGATTAACCTCCAAACCTAAATTGGTCATGAAATAATTAAAAGCATTCATTAAAAGTTGCAACCCATTTGCAGTACGAGACAACAGCACCCTGTTGTCAGCGTACAATAACATTGGCCCAAAACCTATCTCCTATTTTAGGCAAATCTTTGACATTTGAATGTAAAACCCATCCAGGGAGTTAATGTAAAAAAGAAACAAAAAAGGGCCAAAATTCACCCCTGTCTCACCCCCTTGGTAACCTTAAAAGTAGAAGTGCAGTCCCCAGATGGGGGTATACCAAACCTGTGCCTAAGTGTCTTAATGCAGGCGTTTTAAAAGTTTGGCGCTTTAAAAGTTTGATTATGTCTCTGTCAACCACATCAGAGTCCACAAACTTCCCATGTCCACAAGATCAAAAGCACTAGACAAGTCCAAAAAGGCCAGGTGCAGAGCACCACCCCTGCCCATTATGTACTTATTATTATTATTATTACAGGATTTATAATGCGCATGGCTGCCTCAGCGACGAGGCCTCCCAGCGCAACCAGAGACCTAACCGGAGCAAGCGAGCGCAGCTATTATCAAGAGCAGGTTGAGTGACCATTCAACCGTGCCCACCTCTTGGCAGATACCATAATGTACCTCTGACAGAAAACTTTTGTCATCTGCCCAATCCTCTATCCTGGAGAATCACCCTACCCAGGATCTTATCAGAAGAGACCAGAAGAGAGATCGAACAGTAACATATGGGGTTTCCCCTATCGCCCTTCTTAAAGACAGGGACAATGGTGGAAAACCTCCAAGTTTTAGGCAATCCTGCAGAGGGAATGGCCCGGAACAGATTTGCCAATAAGAGGGGCCCACAATGGCATGTTCTGTTTACAAACATCAATTGGCACCCTGTCCGGGCCAAGGGCCTTCCTGGGTATGCTATTCAAAATAGCAACAGTTACTTCAGATACATCAATATGTCTCATGGTGAAAACACCAGCCGTCCCTTGGTTGGCGGTATAATTTGCCTCGCAAGGAGGGTTAGTTAGAAAGCTAGAATCAGCAGAGCTGAAAATCGTGGGGAAGTAAATCAGACACTCCTCTGGCAAAATGTGGCAGGATATTTTAGAGTTCCATCTGCTAAAAAATATGGGTGATTCATTACATTCCAAAATACCTTAGAGTCTCTAGATTTAGCAGCAAACTGCAGGTCTTCCCATGCCATCTCTCTGATTTCCTTTCTTCTTGCCCCAAGGGGTCGACCTGTAAACCCACCTTGCATACCAAATGGCTTCTAAGTCTTTAGGGAACAGCATGAATAATCTGGCAGGAAAGGGTCCCACTGGGAGTGAGATTTAATAGAAAGGTAAAGAGGGGTAATAGAGAACATAGAGCAGGCTGAATTCAGCAGACACATTGAGGATGGCAGAGGCAAGTCTATTAGAGAGTCTGATGAAGCGTCCATTCTGCAACAGTGTAATAGCATTTTTCCAAGCTGCCTCCCAGACTTACCTTCTATGCCCTTGCAGGGGGTAAACAGCATACAAGGCATGCAAAGTCTCCAAGCTGAGGCATCGGGCCAACTTCGGGGCCAGCAACTGCAAGTACTGTCTTCAATGTCCTACAGGGTCAGTTGGGGGGACCCGATCATTAGGGGGATCTTAGCGGCTGTGCGCTGCAAAGTAGATAGCAATGTGTCTATTGATCTAGTCTCTGAAGAAAGTGCAGCAGTACAGCAGTGTGACAATTCAAGTGAAAAAGCTCCTTCAAAGACAACTTGTAGTAAGGATCATGCATCTATCCCTGTTATCCTTGATGCCCCCGGTCACCAATCAGATAATGTTCTGTACAATAATCCAAATATGGAACCAATTCTTATTCAGGGGCGCAGTCAGCTTCTAGCCCAGCGCAAGACAAGACAAACCAGGAAAAAGTCTACAGACCTGGCTAAGTCTTACCAACAGCCCAAACCCACAAAACAGAGTCAAGCTGGTAAGACAAGTGTTCAAGTGGCTTAGAGCAGCCCGCTTCGGAAGTGGGTAACATCAAAGGGAGAAGTGAAAACACTCATCTCTTGCTTATCTGCCACACTTACATGGACAGAGGTGGTCAAGCAGTGCACAGAACAACGTGCTCGAAACTGAACTCCAGACTTACCTCTGAAATATCTTCTGATACTCTGTCTGATCACTCTCCCCCACTTACTACCAAAGAGGGTCACCCTGAGGTACAAGAGCCATCATTAAGAGCAATCGTATTGTCTCTTCAGACCCAGTGTGCAGAGGCTCAGGTATATTACACTTAGGCGAGGGCAGACAATCTTAAAATGTAACAATCCCTGGATGACGTCTCAGGGCACATCACAAATCTTACAATGTAGCTCACAGAGCAGCAGTAGAGAGTGGCTCACACAAGGAGACAGTGACTGCAAGCAAGGCTATTGGGAATCATGATGATAAGCTAAAACTCCTCCTAATCAAAATTGAAGATATGAAAAACTGTCAGAGGAGAAACAATGTCAGGATTTTTAGGCTACCAGAGGGAAAAGAGGTCTTTGATTCATGGCAACATATAGTGCAATTGTTCAGGAGGGCCTTCCCTGATCAGATGGACTGGGACTCTCAAATTCAGTTTGCCCACTGTCTCCCATTCAATCATAATTCCTTAATGCTAGCACAGCTCAGCCTCGCCCAATGCTAATAAATGTTGGAAATTTCCTTTTGAGGCAGGCAGTCTCCCTTAAAGAATGGCCAACAACCCTATGTCAATTCTTGCCCAGTCTGACTTCTGCAGATCTACAATGGACTGTAGATGGAAGCTGCACCAACTCATTGACCATTGAAGGCTGTGGGGACACAAGTTTTCTTGCAGGAGCCAGCTCACTCAAAATTATTAGGGAAGGACGTCCCAGATGTGCTTCTCTGAGACAGTAAATATGACGCATCCATGGTGTTGCAAGGAGGGTGCCGTGGAAAGTGTTGCATTGCTGTTTTATCGCAGCGATGCAACACTTTTCATAAATGAGATTCAGAGGTCTTATGGCTAAGATTAATTGTATGTGCTGGAACGTGTCAGGGATCAATGCGCGGAGCAAGCGACAATTAGTTCGGGAGGGGATCTTGCGTAAACCCGAATTGGTGGCTGTGACTGAGACCCATCTGGTATACAAGGATAGGTCTTTACTTAAGAAGTCGCCTGAACATGGAAAACTGTCTTGATCCGTGGGGTGGCTGTGCTTTCTGCTAAGAACTATCAAGGTCAAGTATTAAAAACTGCGGTCGACCCCAGGAGAAGGTGGGCACTTGTATAATGAATACTACATTCAATAAAATTTGTGTTATGAGTGGTTTACGGGCCCAATACTGATGATCCAGAAATGCTGGATATGCTATACCTGGAAATAGTGGTTTGTGCTGAAGAATTGATTTAATGGATGATTTTAATTGTGAATTGAGCAACAACCGCCCAACCACCCTGCACAAGTCTAGAACTAGGGCTTCCCTCAAAGATCTGATCCAGCTACATGGGCTTGGCGATGTGAGGCAGACTCTCTATCCAAGGGAGTCCGGTTATACTTATTATTCATGTCCGCATATGCACTACTCTAGGATCAATATGATCTTTATTAAGTGGTCTTTGCTGGATAGGATGGAAATGAATGTATGCGCCAGGGTTGTGTCAGATCACAACCCGATTGTGTTTTCATAAAAACAACTGTTCCAATTTCTCTTTTCATTGCCATCTGCTGGCTAATAACGAGTATAGAACGCATGTTTCAGGGTTACTCAGGGAGTTTCTTTCTATTATAATTGGTACAGCTTCACTTCGAATAATTTAGGATAGAATGAAAGCATACATTCGGGGTATAACATTACAGTACATGGGTGAGCAAAATAGAGCCATTGCTGAAGAGGCCCACTCTCTTTGCTAAGCCTTTCTCCAACTTGAAATGTTACATGCCTTTAAAATCACTCAAGGAATGGCAGAGTGACAGGTGGCATTTTTTCAGTTATTAGAAACATGGTCTTGTCTAGTATGCAGATTGAAAGATCAGGTAGCTGCCAGATACATCAAACATAGAATGCTATAATATGAATATGGGGAAATGGTAGGCAAGTTTTAGCACATCCGATAACAGATTGACGGTCCAAGGGTACAATTCATGTAATCTAGAGTTTGGATGGTAATGTCTAGACCACCACTACATATATTTTGGAACAGTTCTCCTATTTTACAGGAAGTTATAATGTCAGCCACCGGTATTAGATCAGGGCAAATGTATGGAATGCATTCAGCAGTGTGATCTACCTCATCTCAGAGAGGATCCGGCTGATGATCTGCAGGCAGAATTTTTCATTTCAGAAATTGAGGCTGCTATAATGGACTTCCCTACTTTCAAGGCAGCCGGTGGAAATTCTATACCTATTGAATTCTACAAGACATTCAAAGATCTAATAGTTGTCGAATTTCTTATGGTCACTCAATTTATCCAGAAATTTGGAACACAACCAATATCGTGGTATTTCTTAAAAAGGACAAGCCTGCAGAGGACATGAGGTCATATAGTCCCATTTCTCTGATTAATACAGATACAAAATGGTTTGCCAAATTTGGAGCTTACCGTCTTGCTCCTGTAATCTCGTTCTTAGTCTCCCCACAACAACACAGGTTTGTCCGAGGCAGGGATACTACCAAGCAGTGTCGGATCACAGAGGGAGTGCTGCTGGCGGTGGGACGGGGAAGGGGATGGGACAGGGAGGGGGGATAGGGGTGTCGGTAACTCGGCGATGAAGCACGCACAAGGTAAATTGTTTTATTTATTTAATAACTTACCGTAGTCCTGTCCATCGTATGTCGGACTCCACTACTCCACCAACCATGCCCCTCCCAATCCCAATGCCCCACAGCACTCCCTCGGTGAGCCACCACTGCTACCAGGCATACTAACACTGCAATTGTGACTTTTCATGTTGCTGGGATATCTAACATCAACATGGGTATGATCAAATTTGAGGAGGCCTACGCGAAGAGGATAGGGGTGGTGCAGAGATTTGGGATGACATGGGAGAGCTATGCTGTAACAACGCATGCAAATTATACTATGTAATTTATTTAAAGGATATTTTGTATAAACTTAACATCAGCGAATATTAACCTTTGTATGGTACAGTAACAGTTAAAAGGAGGGTAAACCCCAGAAGGGAGATTAGGATCCAGAATCAAACTAATTATGAAGTACCCTTTTCGAAGGAAAGACTGTAATCATATAGGTCATCATGGTAGGGGTCACATGTTATCACTGAGCTGCTATTTAGAATGCTAGTATCGCATACCATGTAAAATGGGATATGAATTTGCGCTTTTTATTAGTGTACATTATAAATATGAGACTCAATATTTTGTATGTTTTATCTTTCTTTTTCTGTATATATTGTGTATCATAGTTATCATGTACAAATGGATTATGAAATTTGTTCTACTTATGGTCTATTTATAATATGAGATTGGAGAGTTTGCAAATTTGTCTGCATTATGTACCTCGATTAACATGTCTACTATGTGTTTTATGCTCAATATAAAATTTCAAAATGACTTTTTAAAAAAACATGGGTATTATCCTACTAGACACAGAGAAGGCTTTTGATTGTGGTTCGTGAGGGATGTATGTGGGCTAAACTGCATGCCTTATGTATAGGCGAAAGATTAATCAAACTGACTCTGGCTCTATATAAGGCCCTATGGGCTTGGGTAGCCCGTCCAGGGACTTACTCAAATCTATTCCCATTCATCGAGGTACACGACAGGGGTACCTGCTCTTCCCCCTTTTATTTGCCTTATATATAGAGCCCTATTTACAGTCGCTCCTTAAGAATGCAGTCATCCAACCTCTGTTTCTTGGTGGTAAACTATTGATGATGGGATCTTCTAACCCATTAACAGCGATCAGACAGATTGCCCATGAGGCTACCAGGTTTGGCAAGTTCTTGGGATACAAACCTAACTTATCTAACACTCAGGCTCCTACACCAGCGGTAACTGCTTTGGTGGTCTATCTAGGCATTAGACTATGCTCTGAGGTTTTTAGTATTATCAAATTGAACTACAAACCTCTTGTATCTGCAGTAATTTAGAAACTAAATTTGTGAAATAAGCCACCACTTACCATTGTTGGACGAGTCAATATCATAAAATTAATATCCTTCCAAAATGTCTTTATTTGTTTAGGGCAATCCCATTGAGGGTTCCCGACTCTTTCTTTAGACGCCTGGAGAGCGATATTGGAAGTTTCATATGAGGTTACAGGCATGCATGCGAGCCATTGGATTAATGAAACTCCCCTATGAGAAAGGAGGGCTCTCACTCCCAGATTTTAAGCTCTATTTCTGGGCAGCATTTACGGGCCGCCTGCGCGGCTTATTAACCTCAGATAATTCAGATTCATCATCCTTTGGCTACCAGGTAGCTTTCGGGCTGAGCTCAGTTTTTTTTCTATCGGTTTGGGGACCCCAACTACTACATCAGAGAACACTTCAAAGTATTAAGGGATATTATCTGTATTTGAAAGAAGATCTGTAAAAAATATTCAAATGCTTTTATAAACAAGGATACGCCAATATGGGACAATCCTACTTTCTCCTCCATTTTTCAGGATTCAACTTGTAGGATCTGAGCACGTTGCAGGGTTGTAACAATGGGTCAGCTGTTTGACCTAAATGGCTTTCGGTCTGTCTAAGGATTGCAAGACTCCTACAAGCTCCCGCGACATTCTTTCTTTAAATACTTGCAAATCAGGGACTATATTCAGACAAGCTGTGAATATACGCTTGATATTGAAGGCTCAGAGCTCTTGTTGTACTATTTTAAACCTGGTGTGAAACCCTCAACCAGTATGACCTATCACGGGCTCTCTCCTCTTGTTACAGAGGATACATCGTTATTAGCTGCTAAGTGCAGTTAGCTCCTCTCATCCAATGTTTCAGAGATTCAGATGGGTTTAGAACTATCAGACCGTTCTGTATATTCTGTTAATCTAAAGCTACAACAGTTGAGTACTATATGCCTCCTATACTATACTTCGGATAAAATGTCTAGATGGGGAACAAATGCTACCACTGATAAAACTAGATGTCCTGAGTGTAATCTCTTGGCCGCAGATATTGTACATGTGGGCTTCTGCCCCTGCTTACAAAAATTACGGGAGGGGTTGATGAAATTTACGTCCTCAGGTATGGGACATCCACTCCTATTATCTATCAACCACATCAATGCTACAGCAATTCTCCCTCTGTGCTGAGAAGTCTTTGATTTCCATTATTTATGACGAGCTAAGCTCGTCATGAGCACACAAACAGTGTACTGCATGACGAGCTGAGCTCGTCATGAGCATGGAAGGGGTTAAAGAGAGAATGATGGGGGTTAAATATGAGTACGAGGCAGGCACTCAGGGAATAATAACAATTATGCTTGTGTGTGCATTAGGAGGTCCTGGGTTTGTCTGAATCCCCCTAAGGATTTTTAATGGTGTGTCCTTATCCATGCCAATGTTAGAGGGCCCTCTTCCTTGTTAAAGCTGAAGAAGATCTGGAATAATCTATGCTGGGATTTCACGAATGTCAATCATGATTAATTATATATGATGATGTATTGTTCTCACTTTTTTATCTTGATCTGTTATTTATATTTTGTATACTGTGATTATTATATATCTGTGACTAACTCTGTCTTGGGAAAAAAGATGAAGGTTCAGGATCACAACCCTTTGTGATGGAGGACACATTAATCTCAAAACTAAGACTTTGTTGACATTTTTCAACAGGAAAACAAAGAGCTAGGAAATTGTAAACGTTAGCAAAAGTTTCAACGGGCTTAGAAGCACACACTGGTTCAGCAACATTTTTATCTCTTCTCAATCCTCACTACCTTGTTGCTGATTCTGCTCACTTACATCCACCTCACCCCTGCATGCTCTACTTTCACATCTTCTCTTGCCCAGCCTATTACTTACTCTTCCTGCCCTACCCCCTTTCTACCCCCTTTGATATCCACTTTGCCCTGCATTATTTCCTGTTCACTTATCTCTCACCAAGCAACTCGTTTTCTCTCTTTGATTCTGCCACTCTCACACCCATCTTTCCCCTCAATGCTCTACTCCTTTCCTTTCATCATCTCACCCAGCATCTCACCTTCTTTTGTCTCAACTTGTCTGCTGGTTAAACCCCCCTTTACATATTTATCTCCCTTTTCCCCAGTCTCTTCTCGCTGATTCTGCCTCTCTTACATCCACACCTTCTGGAGTTCTGGACTTTTTGGTTCCGTCCAGAGGTGTCAGGGGACAACACCCAAAGACCCCGGAGTTCTACCTGTCTCGGTGCACGAATAAACAGAAACACGGGCTTCTCGATGGTGGCGTCAAAGACCAAAGGTTTATTACTGCAGGGACACAGAAGTCACAGAAACTACACACGGGCAGTGTCTAGGAGCCTGTTCGATTTGTACAAAAAGGGTTGCTCCTTATATACTAAAATTTGAGCTTGAGGCAAATTCTTTACATGTAATACATTCCCAAACCTTTCTGTCCTAAACAATAAATATTTGGCGTTGCACAGGAATCGTCGACAATATCTGATGTCAAAACATTACGAACAAGGGGTTCCCACTTTTCCATCATAATCTAATGTCAACTTTTCATTCAAGACCCGGACCGCCTCATCGTAAATTTCGTTACCTCCCCCTAATAAAGGCCCAGAAGGAAAGGAGCAGACTCAGGTGCAGAAGATAGAAAAGCAGGATAAGGGATGTTTGTGGGTCGTAAATGGGCAAGGCTACCAGCTTCGGCCGCCTAATCATGATCAGGCCAACGAACACGAGAACCAGTATAGCAGGATTGGCCTCGGGCAGAGGAGGCAGCCTTTGTCGAGTCATGCAGCTACAGCATGTTCTGTTCTAAGGTGCACGTGTCACTAGAGAGGTGAATCGCCGGCTAAGCCTACGTGTCCTTAATCGAAATGAAGTGATCAGAAGTCATTGCGTATGTGAGGGCAAGAAACACAAAATGGCTGCCACGATCTAAGATGGATGCCATGGGTAGAAGAGAAATGTGTTTGTAACAGGAGTACTCTTGCTCGTAGCATAGCGAAAACACCAGGATATGCTAAATGGATCATTTGCGGTTCGCTGATACCAATATTATGTATTTACGACAATATTGAAAACACGGGTTCAAATCGTCACGGAACCTCAGACCCTCCTTTTGCCCTTACATAGGCAATTACTCAGTCTATGTCAGAGTCTAATTCTATGCTCATCAGGTCAGTGACATGCTGTTGTATCATCATCCTTTCTCGTGCCTTTTCTCCGAACGCAGGTGGTTTTCTGAAACAGGTTGCAGCACAGAGACTACACAAAGCGGGACCACACTGGATAATCAGGCAGCATGAGAATAGGAATACTAAGATGACACCAATGACCATCAGAACCTTCCATCCCCACGCTGATATCAGAGTCCACAACCACTCCATGAAGGACCAGTTTCCCTTGTCTACATGTATAGAGTCGGAAATCTTGTGTAGCTTAGAGATCGCCTCATAGACTGTTGGAGCATTATTGGGAATAAAGACACAGCAGCTCGATTGGATCATTCTGCATACCCCACCTCGATCTGCAAGTATTACGTCTAGAACCATACGGTTCTGCAACGTCATGAGTCTATCCGCCTGAAGCTCAGCTGTCAAATTGCTAAGGGCACCAGCAGTTTCGGTAATAGTAGATTCAACTACCCGTGTTAGCTGACGTATGTTTCTACTATTGGCCATAGGCCCCCAGAACGGAAGGAAACCTTTGAAGAAGTCTCCAGCTTCCTGACCAGCGGTGTCTTCCTTGCTGAAAACACCTCTCGCTACTCTGGTCTTGTGATAGTCTGATGAGGCAGTGTATGTCGGAGGCAACAATCGAGCAATATAACATGAACCTGAAAAGTCAACAGGCAACCATGTATATGCTCTGTCTTGACAGATGAAGTAGGTACCCCTAGCAGTAAGGAAGGCAGGGGAAGAGTTAGACGGAAACACATAAGTCTCAAAGCACTCACTCCTCCCTAGCTGAGCTCTCGGATTTCTCCCATTACCTTGCAAACAGACCTGACCTCGGTGAGGCACGACCCAGATTGGAGTGGAGCTTTTACGCTTGCTTTCTCCCAAACTAAGGCGATACTCTGAAGAATTCCAACTCAAATATACTCGTAATTCATCTCTAGGGTAAGATGGAGTATTATTGACGTCCTTGATCATGTCAATAATTCCCTGGACTAAAGCTTTGTTGGCCGAGTTATATTTAGTGGAACGTGGTGGACGCGGAGGATAGGTTTCAAGGGCATAAGCAAAAATGGTCTGAAGGGCCTGAAATGATCCATTATAGCTGAAAGGCAACACCAAATAGGGAATGCCTTTATCCATAGTGTGGGCTATCAAGCCACACACCCAGCAGTCTGTAGTGTTAACTACCAGTTGGTGTTGGTGCAAGAGCTGTACGAACGTGTTATTGATAAATTCTGAGCGTCGAGCTTGCTCATGTTCAGGAAACGAGTGAAAAGAGTGTATAGAAGAAACAGTAGAAGTAGCAGGATCAAGGGGAGGTACTGTAGTTACTGGCATAAAAATTAAATTTACACCGAAAACGATTCCACCCACCAACGTTATCAAAACAATTAAGAATGTAATAGCACATTGCATCAGAAAACATTTACTATGGAGGATTCTATAAAGTCTGTTTCTGCAAACATAAATCACATTTTCTCGTTGCAGCGCAGGAAGCTCCATCTTCTACAATCCGCTCGCGACCACTGATGATGTGTACGTAGATGAAAATGCCTCTATCAGCCCTGGGAGTTCCCAGAACTAACAGAAAGATCGACCTTGTGTCAGACCCCCGCAGATTCAACTAGGCACACAGCCACGACCCTACGGCTACCCAGACGGCAAGGCAATTTTAAAAACAATAAAACAATAGCAAACTTCCTGGCTGAAGGCAAAGTGTTAAAATTTCAAATGTGTAAAATTGGCAGTTTCCTGCTTTATTTGTCCATATTACGAGATCGTAAGTTGTATCTTAGTTTTGCAGGAACTGTTTGATCAGGAAACAGTGTCTTGTCAGCAGAGGTTGCAATGTTCAAGTTCGCAGATGGCAAAGTTTCTTCTGATGCAGAGGGCAAGTGTTCAGGAGTCAAAGAAGTAGTTTTAAGAGGAGAGTCAGAGTTCGATATGTCAGTTATCAGTTCGGCATCGCTGAAAGGGACAAACTTGGGTGTTCGCTCGAACTCAGAGGCACCAACTCCTTTCTTAATCCAGTTGTCATAAGGAAGTGGCAAGGGCACACGTTTGACATGTGTCGCATGGATCCAGTGCTTGCGTCCGGCCACACGAACAGCAGTTCTCGTTGATAACAATACTTGATAGGGGCCGGTAAATCTGGGCTGAAGGTTCTTTGTCCTGGCGAAGTTCCGCACCACAACGTGGTCGCCGGGTTTCAGCTGATGGCCTGGACTCTCCGGTGGCTTTGGCAATGCATCGAAAACCTGTTGGTGAATAAGACTCAATTTAGCAGTCAAGTCGTAAAGGTAATCAATCAACATTGGATATTCCAGAGAACAAAATTCCTTTGGCCTTGGCACTCCCCAAATATTAGCGGGACGGCCAAAGACAATTTCATACGGACTAAGCCCTACTCTAGAATGTACAGTCGCTCTCGTAGATAACAAAGCCAAGGGTAGTGCGTCTGGCCAGGATAAATCCGTGGATGCCTGTGTTTTAGCAAGTTTTAGTTTGAGGGTGCCATTGTAACCCTCAACTAAACCAGCAGACTGGGGATGGTTTGCACTGTGGAATTTTTGCTTTATTCCTAAACCGGCACACACACTCTGCATAACTTTCCCTATAAACTCACTTCCATTATCTGACCATACAATCCGTGGCATTCCGAATCTAGGAAAATATTCCTTGAGAAGAATTTTCGCAGTTGATAAGGCAGTATTGTCCTTTAGTGGATATGCTTTGATCCATCTGGAGAAAGCACAGACTACCACCAGGACGTATTTTAAGTTGTTGCACCGATCCATGTGAATGAAATCTAACTGAATCACTTCAAAGGGACAGGAAGGAGGAGCGAAGTGACCAGCAGGGGTTGGGATTCCCTTGCCAGGATTATGCATCAGGCATACCATACAATTTTTCACCACTCTCTCTGCACATTTACTAATCCCATCATTCTTCCAGACTGGAGCTAACATTTTACAGATTCCTTTAGAACTAATATGCGCTACTCCATGTGCCATTGTCACCACTGCAAGCACATACGCATCAGGCAACATCCAACGCTGTTGTTCCGACAAATCAATCCAACATCCACTCGAGTCCAATTTACCCGTACTCTCTTTCCATGCACGCTTTTCCTCCTCAGTCGCCTCTTTCTGAATCTCTTTCACACTTTCCAATGTGTCTTCACACATTCCAGACTCAGAAATCCATCTTGCAGACGTTGCAACATACATTCTACTCATCATATTTCTAGCTGTCTGTTTTGCGGTCTCATCAGCAAACGCATTCCCACGACCAACATCATCCGTGATTGCTTTATGAGCACTGCATTTCACAATCGCAACTTCAGTCGGCAAGGTTAGAGATTCCAACAAGTCGTTAACTAGCTGACCATGTTGAATCTTAGTCCCATGGGATGTAATGAAACCTCTTTCTTTCCACAAACGGCCAAAATTATGGGCCACACCGAATGCGTACTGACTATCTGTGAACACATTCACTCTCTTTCCCTTTGCTAAAACACACGCTCTCGTTAGAGCGATTAATTCTGCAGCTTGGGCAGAATTCTGACTCACTCTTGCAGTCTCCACAATCGTCCTCAAAGTCGTTACTGCATAAGCAGCAGTCACATCACCATTCTCCAATTTAAAGCATGACCCATCAACATACAACGTGCCATCTGGATCTGACAATGGAGTGTCTTTTAAATCAATTCGTCCTTTTGTCTCCTCCTCGGTTCTGAAACAACAGTCATGGGGTTCGGAATCACTCGACTCTTGATTAGTCGGCAACAATGTTGCTGGATTCAATACATTGCATCTTTTGATCTGTATATGACTCGCTAGCAGTGTCAGCTCGTAGCCAGATAATCTAGCACTGGTAAGGTGTTGCGTCTTAGTTCGATTCATGAGTGTATCCACAGCATGAGGAACCATGACCACTAGCATGTTATTCATCACCAAACCAGCAGATTGTCGAATGGAAGCCGCAGCTGCCGCTGTAGCTCTCCAACAACTAGGCAACGCTCTAGCTACCGGATCTAATGTTGATGAAAAATACGCACAAGGGTGTTGTTTATCACCAAATCTCTGTGTCAGAACACTCAACGCGCAACCTTCTCTCTCGTGAACATAGAGCGTGAATGGCTTACTGTAATCGGGTGTACCCAATACAGGAGCTGAACATAATGCTTTTCGTAACTCAGAAAAACTCTCCTGACATTCAGCAGACCATGGCACCGGACTCGGAACACCTTTCCCAGTCAAAGCTACCAATGGTTTTGCTAAAAGAGAAAAATTTGGGATCCACTGCCTACAGTAAGAGGTAATACCTAAAAAGGCACGTACTTCTCTCTGTGTACGAGGAACACTCATCTGTGTAATTGCTTTTATTCTCTCTGGGGTCAACTTCCTTCCCTCCTTTGACAAGAGATGACCTAGGTAGGTCACTTCTTGGCAGCAGTATTGCATTTTGGAAGGTGACACTATGTGATTCAACTTAGACAAATGATGCAATAATGAAATCGTAGCTGCTTTGCAAGTTTCCTTGTCATCGGCAGCCACTAGAAGGTCATCTACATACTGCACTAAAGCAGAACCAGGAGGAAGTACAAAGGAATCTAACTGACTTTTTAGTGCCTGACTGTAAATGGACGGACTCTCACAATAGCCTTGTGGAGCGCGTTTAAACCTGAAGCTTCGACCTCCTAGACAGAAGCCGAAAATATCTCTGCTTTCCTCGGCTATTGGAATGCTGAAGAAGGCATTTTTCAAGTCGATGACTGAGAACCATGTAGCTGTTGCAGGAATTAGTGTTAATAATGCAGTAATATCTGGAACCACAGGAAACTGCGGAACCACAATTGTATTAACCTCTCTGAGATCGATAACAAACCTATATACTGGAGGTTTTGAAGGATCAGTACGTTTCAAAATCGGTAATACAGGACTGTTACAGACATTTCCTCTAGTCTCCTCAACCACCCCTTTCTTAATCAAATCTTGCACAATCAATAAAAGTGCACGTTCACCCTCGCTAGAGATTTTGTATTGAGGAATTCGTGGAAATTTGACATTTGCTTTCAAAGTGACTACATATGGTGGTATTTCTAAAAGGCCTACATCGTTAGGACCAGTCGCCCAAAGAGTATCAGGGAGAGAACGCAGCTCTGGCGGGAGTGCATCCATTGACAAGTACATCGGAGAGGGGATTCTTTTACCCAACGTAAGCTGTACTCCTTCCGGAGAACAGTATAATGTCGCATATAGGCGTTTTAACAAGTCTAAACAAGCAGATTTTCATTACAACCTGTCGTCAAAATCAGGGGTGCTTTCAATTGACATGGTCCAACAGAAATAGGCAAAGGACCAGATACGGGATTGTAACCAGGGGCGCCTGAAAAACCTACAGAAACATTTGTTAAGCCGGACAAAGGTGCGCCAGGGAGTTTCGCATGAATGATCGAACTTTTTGCGGCACCAGTATCCAACAGAAATGGTTCGACTACACCTGATGTTGCTACAGCGACATAAGGCCCACTCTGATCCACTGGAACTGATACTACTCCCTCTCTCTGTCCATGGCTGTCCTAGTACTCATTTTGTTGAAATCCCTCAACGTTTTCACCATAATCTTCAACATGATACTGCTGCGACCTATTCTGTTGAGCAGGCTGTCCATTACGCTGATCAAAGTGGTTAGAAGGGCGATCATTCGTTTGTGGAGGCATAGCACCTCGTCCTCGACCTCTAGAATTTTGCACGAAACCACCACGACCTCTCTGGGCTGCTGCAGCATTATTTTGCGCTAAGACTGGACACTCGTTCTTATAATGACCCTCTTTCTTACAATATGCACATTGATTCCACTGGTATTGCGGTCTCTGAGAACCATAATCTGTCCTTTGATACGACCCTTGCTGTGTATTGGTCTGATTCATGCGAGGAGGATATGCCTGTTGCAAAAGAACTTTAGTCTTTAAATCTTTCGTTTTCTTATCTGATTTCTCTTTCTCCTCTTTATCCCTGTTTTCATAATACTGTGCAGTTGCAAGTATTTGCGCAGTTGTAGAGACAGCCCACGCACTCTCGGAATCTTTCAATTTATTACAGAGCTCGGGTAGTAGATTGTGTACGAATTTATCGACAAACAATCTCTGTCCTCCTACTGTGCTCATATCCTGACCACTGTGATCTACAAAAGTCTCTTCGAACCTCGTGAAAAAGTCGGAGACACTTTCGTCTTTCTTTTGCCTGCATGCGGACAACTTGTCCCAGTTAACGCGCAGTGCTGGCATCAGAGTCTTCATTAAATCAATTATCCTATTTGGGAGATCAGCAATTAGAGGTTCGGGTTTGGAACCTCCTGTTTGCTGACCATCCGCTGCAACGATAGCTGCCCAATCACCACCTAGAGCAATTGGATGATTCTCTTTACGAATTTTAGCCCAAATTGGTTGCGGGACTACATTCCCAAATAACATGTCGATATCCGCTAGATTCATCACACAAGCTTCAACTGTCTGCGTTAACTCCTTATAATATCCGGCAGGATTCTTACGCGGATCTGGCAAGGCCTGTTTTACTGCTAATACTTCGGCTCGCTTCCATGGAATGTGTATCCACACTCTCTGGAATTGCGCCGGAGCGGCTGCAATACCAAGATTCACATCAGCTTGCACAGCATCGCGCCAAATTGGAGGAACCTCCCTCATTGGATATTGGCGATTCTGCTTCGTACTGCTCTTCTCTAGATCCCTCGGTGAATGAAGAGATGGATCATTCCTATAACTTAAAATCAGTTCCATCGCTTCTTTAATATTTTGACCTACTATCATACCTGCAGCAAACTCTTTCTGAACTTTAATTAATTCTTCTAAACTCGAGTCGGAGTCATCTTCTTCTAGTTCCTCACGTAAGAGAGAGCACATCTTGTCAAACGCATATCGTTGCGTTGGTTCATTCCACTGCATAAATGTATCTAGTACATCTCTCGTACTATATCTCCTACTCTTCGAAATCCATCTGAGAGCCGTGGAATCTAAGATTCCCCATTCCTCAGTACTTGGAAGCTGACTACGTCTCTGTACAGAGTCAGAAGTAGGGGTCTTAATTAAAGATTTATAGAAGGGAGACAGAATATTAGAGACAGAATCAGTGATTCTTCGACGAACAGAAAGCGGAGTCATGATACTAGCAGATGTAGAAAACACAGTAGTAGTTGGAACAGACAAACCAGAAACAGTAGGAGTATCAGATAAGATAGCTTGTGAAACAGTAGGGGTAAGAGATACAGGTATAGGCAAAGAAGTCGGCAACCCAGGAAGAGGGGGTGCCGAAGGAACATTCACATTAACCACAGGAAGTACAGGAGCTTGATTCTGGGGTGCAGGAGCAGGAATACCAGGTTGTCCAGCAACCGGCAATTGAACATTTGGTACAGGTGGAGCCGTAGCACCCTGTGCATACGGTGGGGGTGACCGTAACAAGTAAGACAACAGAGGATCGTTTTCGGGGTCCTCTACTATCTTAGTTGTACTTGGTGGCAAGGCAGGATAGCACTTGTCGATCGCCAAATTTCGGTCTCTAATGGCCACATCTATGGCCTTCTCAGACTCGTTGATTTGCAGCTGCTTAGCCGCCTGTTCTAAAGTCAACTCTTGCTCTTTCTGTTCTTTCTTCAACCTTTTAATCTCTCTTTGTTTAGATTCTTTTCGCCAGTAACGGAAAGAATCAAACATTGCCGGCCGGGCTTTCTTCTTAAACAATTTCGCTTCTAAATTGTCAAGGATTTCGGATTCAAAACTACCATGCAGTGGCCAACTAAGGACACCGTCTTTTTCAGTGTAGCGGACCCACACCTCATTATAAGATATAGGACCCACACCATGCTTACAATAAAGATCATATAAAGGAGTCCCAATCGGAGGAACCAGACATGAGTCCTCCAACCGTGAATCACTGTTGCAACCAAAACACGACAACATACAATTTTTCCGACTTACCATTTTGCAATCCGGAACACAGAACGAACAAAACACAAACAGAAATGTGCACTTGAACCAAGAACTTAGGCCTAGCAAAAACGAACTAATGTATCGATACCCAAAACTGAACCAAGAGATTATCGTAACCAGAACAACCAGTGATAATCTTACGAAACCAAACCAAACCAAGAACTAAAAGGATCTTAACAACCCTTACGAAGTAACCAACTAGCAATCACTAAATACTTAACTGAGGCACTGGAGACGTCACCAAGGAGAAACCCGTCACGTTTCGCTGTACTAAGGACTGCACCTCGGGTCCAAGACAGGGCGACGGTCAAGGCAACGGACCACTGCAGCCGTCCTGAACGGGAACCCTCGTGGAAGAGAACGTCGGGCCACTTTTGCGATATGCCGGGATCGATGAAGTGGGGCGCCTCCCTCAGGAATCTTCACACGAAGCTTCTCGAACTCTTCAGGCTTTTGGACCGGTACCGAATGACGTCGCCCCATGTTGGGCGCCAATTGGAGTTCTGGACTTTTTGGTTCCGTCCAGAGGTGTCAGGGGACAACACCCAAAGACCCCGGAGTTCTACCTGTCTCGGTGCACGAATAAACAGAAACACGGGCTTCTCGATGGTGGCGTCAAAGACCAAAGGTTTATTACTGCAGGGACACAGAAGTCACAGAAACTACACACGGGCAGTGTCTAGGAGCCTGTTCGATTTGTACAAAAAGGGTTGCTCCTTATATACTAAAATTTGAGCTTGAGGCAAATTCTTTACATGTAATACATTCCCAAACCTTTGTGTCCTAAACAATAAATATTTGGTGTTGCACAGGAATCGTCGACAATATCTGATGTCAAAACATTACGAACGAGGGGTTCCCACTTTTCGATCATAATCTCATGTCAACTTTTCATTCAAGACCCAGACCGCCTCATCGTAAATTTCGTTACCTCCCCCTAATAAAGGCCCAGAAGGAAAGGAGCAGACTCAGGTGCAGAAGATAGAAAAGCAGGATAAGGGATGTTTGTGGGTCGTAAATGGGCAAGGCTACCAGCTTCGGCCGCCTAATCATGATCAGGCCAACGAACACGAGAACCAGTATAGCAGGATTGGCCTCGGGCAGAGGAGGCAGCCATTGTCGAGGCCGCAGCTACAGCATGTTCTGTTCTAAGGTGCACGTGTCACTAGAGAGGTGAATCGCCGGCTAAGCCTACGTGTCCTTAATCGAAATGAAGTGATCAGAAGTCATTGCGTATGTGAGGGCAAGAAACACAAAATGGCTGCCACGATCTAAGATGGATGCCATGGGTAGAAGAGAAATGTGTTTGTAACAGGAGTACTCTTGCTCGTAGCATAGCGAAAACACCAGGATATGCTAAATGGATCATTTGCGGTTCGCTGATACCAATATTATGTATTTACGACAATATTGAAAACACGGGTTCAAATCGTCACGGAACCTCACTTCCCTTCATATGTTTCTCTTTGCCACTCTTCTACCCCTAGCCTCTTACTTTATTTCAGCTGTTCTCTTCCTTCATACCCATCTCTCCCCTTCCAGACTCACACTCTCAAAATGCTTTTAAAATGTTTGCATGGATTCTGCCCTTCCTAACATTGCTCTGTGGCACTGAAAAACTGAGTCAGGGGGCTGGCTTTGCTCAGCTCAGGATCCTCTTAAACCCATGAGCCCAAATTGAGTTAAGGCTTTCACGGGATGCGACATGGCCTAGTGGCTACAACTGCCAACCATGAATCTTGGGGAGCCAGGCTAAATGGCCTTGTAACTCTGACGGTTTTTGAATAGCAGTGTGAGGCCCCTTTGTTCTGAGCAGGAGTGGGGCCATGTGCAGCGGCCCACCCTGCCCATGACTAGCGCCGGCCCTGAGTACAGCATCCTCCCTCACTCCAGGAAAGGCTTTTCAATACCATGGTTCCCATTCTTAGATGTCCTCCTTTCAAGTGAAAAATGAGTAATAAACTTCAAGTTCAATTGTTTAAGTTCCTGTCTTCAAGGGGTATAAAAGACTCCAAGAGTTTTCCAGCCTGTGACACAACATAGTCAAATTGTTTCCAAGCAGGTTCTTCGTCCCTCAAGTCTTGAATTTTGTCTGATGTGTTCTTCTAGTTCTGGTACCTTGCCCTATTCTTCAGACCTCTTTCTACCTCATCTTTCTTGAGCCTTTTTCGAAACTTGGATTTGAATAGTGCTTTCTTCGTCAGAAGATTGACATTCAGGAGAGTTTTTTTTCTGCCATTTAGCTTACTTTGCAGACACCTCCTCCTTTCATGCGGGGCGCTGTGTGCAAGGTTGTAGTGACTACCAGAAGGCCTGACCAAGCACCCACAAACATAATAAAGTTCAGCACTCAACAGTTTGTTACAACCTATGTTATAATTATTGAGTGAACCTCTAGGGTAAAATATCTGCAACCAGAAAAGGTTTAGTACTGGAGATGTTTTTCAGTACTATTTAGAGATGTGAAAGTTCCCTACTTTCCTAGTGTTATCAGGTGCGGCCAGTGTAGGTAAGATCGATGGGGTGGGGTGGGGTGGGGGAGAGTTAACAGATGACTGTGGTAAATCTATTTTACCGAATCATTTCTGCCATATAATTATCAATACAAGACAGCTCATTCAAATGAGAGGCAGAGTCCGTGGTATCTGAGTCATACAGGCTTTAATGATAATCCACGTGGATGGGACATCATGTTCCATCACCACTAAGGTTCAGGAAGGGACATTCAACATTTTCTTAACAGTACACATTATATATAGTAAAACGATACAATTGGATTCAATACAGTAGGCGTAACAGGTGAAAAGAGAGAGATAAGAACACATGTACGTAACAGGAGGCGTGTAAGAAGGCGTACACATGGGCGTGCATTTGATATGTCAGAGAAACGTAACATGAAACGTCACAAGTGGGTGGATGCTTTCTGAAAATTTTGCAGAGTCGGCAGAAACATCTAACCTATATGCGCGCGCAGCTGAGCATGACGTGTAACAGGGGAGAACTGGGGGCTTTGACTTTTGCACGAGTAGAGGAGACTGATGTCTGGAGTGTCAGAACGACCTGCACCTATAACATATCTGGTATCTCATGTTTGGAGGATGTAGTGTCTGAAGTAAACGGTCTCTCGGGCAGAGGCCGTTCATCACTGAATGCTAGTGCGTGCAAAGGGATGTTCATGTAGAGTGCGGGGGCCATGGGCCTACCATGGTAACGGGAGCAGTAAATTACTTGCATGGAGAGAGGAAGGCAGGGCCCTTTGCTCTGTAGCCGGGAATATGTTTACCTATTTCACTAGACTGGAATGTGTTTTCGCGGAGGCTGAACAGATAACTGTAGGCAAAATAACGTTTTGGCAGGCAAGCAGGCCGAGCCGGGCACCGCTCGTCTGTGCAGGATGTAAGGTAGAGGTCAGGGATGTATACAGTTTCAGAGACAGGAGAGATGAGGCTCGGGGCCTCGTTTAAGGGCCTAGCTCGACTGGACCAGGAAACATGGAGAAAACATGAGCTGAATTCAAAAGTGCACCAGGTAAAGACGTTGGCACCATAGGTTTAGAAACCTAATTAACTGGATATTCATGCATGACTGGATAGCTAACATGTTAAGGATCAACGCAAATCCATATGCGTCTTTCTAGCATGAACAGAACAGAAGTTACACGACATACAAGGAACATGGGTGCATGGATAGGGTGCGAGTGGGGGACACAGTGGCTACCTGAAATTTCTATTACCTCATTCCCTCCTTGGCCCCTACTTCACCCTTTAGGATATATCTATATTCATGAGACCATCTATCTGTTCATAGAGCATCATTTGCTCTTCTTTCTTTATTCAGGAATGGGAACGTGAACTTGGACGGGGAATACAAGCTGTGGCGCACAAGCTGCAAATCGCTGGCCCACATTGTAGACATAGACAACAACTGAATACAATAAGCAGTATCATCCCTAGGAAGGATAGCAATCTCCATCCCCAGGTGGACAATACACTCCAGAGCCAACCGGACCAAGTCCAGGTGCCTGGATTCTGGTGGATCAGGTGAGCTATTTCATGGAGCCTAGTAATAGCCTTATACACGGATGGCGCGTTATTAGTAATAAAAACGCAACAACTGGATCCGATGACTCTACAAGCCCCGCCCCTATCGGCCAGTATGACGTCAAGGACAAGGCGATTTTGAAGAACTACGAGTCTCATAGCAGATTGTTCTTCAGTCAGGTTACCTAAGGCAGAGGTAGTTTCGTTCACTACCACTTCAAGAGTTCTTGTTAATCTACGTATTATTTTACTGTTCTGGACTGGACCTATAAACCAGAAGTATCCTTTAACATAATCCTTATACTGATCCCATGCTGATTCGGAATAATCAATAACAGGAGGAAGGTCTCTTCTGTGTCTGGCATTCACAAGCCGTGAATTTCGATGATAGTCAGGCGGGGCTAGAAAAACAGGTGGCAATAGGAATGCAATATAACACGTCCCAGCCCAATCAGGGGGCAGATGAACATAAGCTGTATGTCCACAAATAAAATAAGAATGGCTTGAGGCTTTGAAAGTAGACTTTCCTTTATCACTGAACTCGACCACAGTATCACAATCACTGTGTCCTAGATGTACTGAACCACTCTTTTTAACACACAATTTACCTTTCACCGGTAAAACTGTAATAGACGGCAAGTTCGAATTAGTCTCGGACTGGACGTTCAGAATCATGAGATTGAGGGAAAAGTTGCCTAATGCATACACTTCATTTTCTAGATCGGTCCCTACCCTTTGTGGGAGACCGTCAGCATCTGGGAAACATGCTTTATTCATGACTGTATTCAAGTTCCCCCATATCCAATTGTCTTGGGATACTTTGGACTTACTATCTAGGGAGGACAGTAAGCAAACCATGCACCACATGAACCATTATGTGTGAACGGGTAAGGAAAGAGAGGCAGAGCTCCCTTGTATTTCTGGTAAGGTGGGAGTCGGCCACATACCCAACAATTAGTGGCATTGCTGGACTGGTGAGTATGGTGTAACATACGAATGAAGGTATTATTGCGCATTGCTAGTCGATAGGACAACTCATGTGGGGGCAGGTCGCTGAAAGTGTGCTCTGCGGAATCATTAGAGGAAGCATGTACATGTGCATTGAAAGGAAAAAAGTCATGTAACCAGAAGCTTGCACAAATTATCAAGATGCTCAGAAGAAACATGAGAATTAACGTAATCACACAACGACTGTGCAAGTCTTTACAATACTGTTCTCTCTTTTTGATACGCCTATCTCTCTGACTACTGGGGGGGTCTATCTTATTCATGTCAGAAACCTGTCTAACCGCTTCACCCGAGGGGGACTTAAACAATTAAACGCTGTCTGACTTACTAGACCTTAGTTTTAAACGGTACTCCTCTTGGGGAGTTTTCTCGATCAGGGGAAGTTTAGAATCAATGTCCGGGAGGGGGCAGTCTTTATTCACAGTATCTGGGTATAGTCCATGAATCTTCTTCACATGGCTGGAATGCAGCCATCCTTTTCTTCCTTCCAGCTTCACGGCGGTCCTCGTCGTCATAAGCACCAACTTAGGCTGTTTCCATCTGGGCTCCAGTGGACTCTTCCTGTCGAAATTTCTTACGAGCACATGCTCGCCGGGGACAACGTCATGCGGTTTCACTTGGGTGTTGTCTGGGAAGGCAGCTGCGACCTGTGAACGACAAGATTGTAGTGCAGACATCAAGGAGGCTAGGTAATCTGTCAGCATATTACTGTCAACATCGGTGATTCTTTTCGGCATTGGCGTGCCCCACATATTGGGAGGCCGCCAAAAAACTACTTCATATGGAGACAACCCTGTTCTGGAGTGAGCTACCATACGCATGTAGAAGAGTGCAACTGGCAGTGCAACGATCCAATCTACACCCTTTTCTGCACATATTTTGGCTAACCGTGTTTTCAGGGTCTGGTTGTGTCTCTCGACCAAACCAGCTGCTTCGGGATGTCGTACACAGTGGAACTTCCACTGGTAACCTAACAGGAGCGAAACCTGTTTCATGAGCTCGGACAAGAATGGTTGTCCGTTATCTGAGTACACGACACGGGGCAAGCCGTATCGCGGGATAAATTCACGAACCAGCTGCTTGGCAGTGGTCGGGGCAGTGTAATCTGGGACTGGATATGCTTTTGTCCAACGGGAAAGGGCACATACAACTACAAGGACATATTTGAATCCTCTACATCGGTCCATCTGGATATAATCCATCTGTAGGACTTCAAAAGGATGATCGGGAGGGTGGAAACCACCTTGTTCCACGGGAACACCTTTGCCTGGATTGAACTGACAACAGATCATGCAGGTACGCACTTTCTGTTTTGCTGCTGCTCGTAAATGTTTGTTGAACCATAGATTCTGGATGCTGTCTAACATAGCTTTTTCTCCTAAGTGTGCTGGACTATGTGCAGTGTTAATGATAACTTGAACCATAGAGTCGGGGAGGAACCATGTGGCTCTTCCCTTCGTCATCCATACCTGATCTGTTTGGATCCCTCCTTGTTCAGTCCATTTCTTGATTTCGTCTGGTGTGGCATGTGTCTGTATATCGAGTACTTCCAGTATGGGATCCTTCACTGTCATACAATGTGTCTGTGTTGGTACTACGGTCTTTGTCTGGTTTGTCTGAGTCTGAGCTGTAAGTTTAGCTGTTTGATCTGCCAGGTCGTTACCCTGGGAAATAGTATCAGTGACTTTCGTATGTGCTTTGCACTTCATGATAGCAATGGATGCAGGTAAGTGTATTGCTTCTAACAGAGCCTGAATAAGGGGACCATGCTGGATCTTGGTACCGTGAGAAGTTAAAAAACCTCTCTCTTCCCAAAGAACACCGAAGTCGTGAACGACTCCGAATGCATACTGTGAATCTGTGTATATGTTTACTTTCTTGTTCTTGGCTAGTATACAGGCTTGGGTCAGAGCGATGAGTTCTGCTGCTTGGGCAGACAGTGTGTCAATGCGGTGTGTTTCTAAGACTTCAGTTTCAGTGGTCACTGCATAGGCGGCCACTAATTCTCCTGTGCTTGTCCTCATACATGAACCATCCACGTAAAGTGTCAGGTCTGGGTCGGGTAATGCAATGTCTGTCAAGTCTTGTCTGGGCTTCGTTACAGTATTGATGACTTCTGTGCAGTCATGTGGTGTCGGGTCAATCGTACTTGAGGGTAACAATGTGGCAGGATTTAATATGTTGCAGCATCTGATTTCTATGTGTGGCTGAAACAATGTCAATTCGTATCCGGTCAGTCTTGCTATGGTCAGGTGTTGAGTCTGGGTTCGGTTCAAAAGAACTTCCACAGAGTGCGGAACTTGTACTGTCAGGGGATGTCCTAACACTAATGAATCGCTTTGTCTGATCGCTAGAGCTTTTGCTGCAACTGATTTGAGGCACGCAGGCAGAGCCTGGGCCACTGGATCTAATGTACTCGAAAAATAAACACAAGGCTTGTGGTGTCCTGCTTGATCTTGTGTGAGCACAGATAATGCTGTGCCGTCGCGTTCAGTAACGAAAAGTGTAAAAGGCTTGCTGTAACATGGTGTCGCTAAAACAGGTGCTTGACATAAGGCTTTCTTTAACTCGTCAAAAGCTTGTGTGTGTTCCTGAGTCCAAGGGAGGACAGTCGAAGTCGCTGCCTCCTGTGTTGTCAACTGTATGAGTGGTTTGGCTAGATATGCATACCGAAGGATCCATTGTCTGCAGTACGAGGTGAGGCCAATGAAGGCCCGTACCTCCTTTTGTGTCTTGGGTTGTGGCAGATGTGCAATTAACTGGATACGTTCTGGTGTCAGTTGTCTCCCCCATTTGGACAGCAAGTGTCCAAGGTATACCACTTGCTGGGCACAGAATTGTAGCTTCGAAGGGGACACTTTATGCCCCTTTTCGGCCAAGAAACATAGGACAATCAGTGACGCGTGCTCGCAATCACGTTCGGTCCGTGCAGTTATCAACAAGTCATCTACATATTGGAGCAGAGCAGTGTCAGCAGGCATGTGAATACTGTCTAATTGTCTTTTCAGGGCTTGACTGTATATACTGGGACTTTCCGTGAACCCTTGAGGTGCATGTGCAAATTTAAAACTTCGGCCATTTAATGAGAATCCGAATAAAAATTGGCTTTCCGGATAAATGGGGACACTAAAGAAGGCGTTCTTAAGATCAATTACAGTGAAGAACGCAGCTTCGGAATAAATGGCAGTCAATAAAGAAGAAATGTCTGGCACTACTGGGTACTGGGGAACAATGCATTTATTTAGCTCGCGAAGATCGATCACCAATCTGTAGACTGGCGGTGCATTTGGGTCAGCTCTTTTAAGAATCGGAATGATTGGAGAATTACATACATTGGAGTCAGTTTCTATAACTACTCCTTGGGCAATCAATTCGTCAATGATTTTCAATAAGGCCACTACAGCCTCGGGGGGGCAATTTGTATTGTCGGATCCGGGGCAGTACAACACCTTGCTTGAGAGTGACACGATAAGGTGTAATGTGCATACAACCTACATCAGTTGGACCTTTTGCCCATAAATGTGCTGGTACATTTTTCAATCTGTGATCAAAATCTCGTAACACATAGTGACCCTTGAAGTCACGTAAGAACAATCTCACTCCTTCCGGAGAACAACATATCACAGCTCCTAAAGCTTTTAACGTTTTAATACCAAGCAGATTTTCAGGACATGCTTTCGTAAGTAACAGGTCAGTAGTGCGTGATAATGGACCAACTTCTAGGGAAACTGGCTTTGATACTTCATTAACAATAGGCTTTCATCTGAAAAACCCAGGGAAACATTCTGTGAGCCTGAGAGGGGTGCCCCTGGAACTTCGTCATGGCTGATGGTCGTTCTACTTGCCCCTGTGTCAATCAAAAATTTTCTGTCTTTCCCTAATACCTGACTATGTACATAGGGACCATCTTGATCTACAGGAACCTCAATAAGAGGCAAGCCAACCTCCCCCTCTAGGCTGTTTCATGTGTACTGCTGATAATCGGGGTAATCTGACTGTGCATACTGGTACATTTGTTGCGTGACATGTTGAGTGGCAGCAATAGGCTGTGGTTGAGGTTGGGGTCGGGGTTGGGATACAGCTACTGTCTGTTGTGCTTGCTGTGGCTGCTGTGGTGTATTCTGTGGGACATGCTGTGGAACGTGTTCCTGTCTAGGAGGACGCGGCCTTTCTTTCGTCCTACCGGTAGCAATATTATGTTTCAAAACCAAACATTCACTAATATAGTGACTTGGCTGCTTGCAGTAATTGCAATTCCCTTTAACAGGAGCTGCAGACTGACCTGGAGGAGCTGTACCCTTTCTTTGACCATCTGCTGGAACAGTCTGGGCTACTAGTACTTTCATTTTCGTGTCTTTCATACGTCTCTGTTCATGATCATGTTCCTCTCTAATTCGGTTCTGGTGGTACTGTAACATTTGTAACATTTGGGAAGGTGTATTTGCTTGCCACGTGCTTTCGACCTTCAGGACTCTGGGCCCGATTCACAGAACTAACTTAAGACAAAATCCTAAACTTACTACTTTTGGTATTCACAAAAGTTAGGATTTTGTCTTAAGTTTGTCTTAAGACAGACTTAAGACAGACTTAAGACAAAATCCTAACTTAAGTCTGTCTTAAGTCTCTCTTAAGACAAACTTAAGACAAAATCCTAACTTCTGTGAATACCAAAAGTAGTAAGTTTAGGATTTTGTCTTAAGTTAGTTCTGTGAATCGGGCCCTCTATTCTTAACTTGGGGTAAGGAATTCTCAACTAATTTGGTCACAAAAAGATGTGGATAAGATTCACTACTTGTTTTCAGGCCACTATTAATAATAAAACATTTCTCAAATCTGGAATAAAAATCACTAGTGTCTTCGTCCTGTTTCTGTTTGCAGGCTGAGATTGCATCCCAGTCTTCCTTTTTAGTTATCAATAACCTCGGCAAAACCTGTACTAATAATCCTGGTAATGCTTTAGTTTTGTCCCCAAGACCTAAACCTGGGGTTCGTCCGTTTTCTTCGTTTTCTAATTCAGTCCAATTAATCTTTTGATCTCCCACCTCCCATTCCTTTTCTTTGAGTTTCTCGTAAATACCGGCAGGCAATAGTACTTTTAACATTTTCATAATATCGGGATATGTGTAATCTCCCATGAGTAACATGTCTTTTAATTCACGGTGAAACCCTGCTGGATCTTTATCATGACAAGGCACTATTTTCTTCATTTCCAATAATTCCATTTTACTTATGGGCGTGTATACGAATACGCGTTGAAGCGCACCCCCGGGAGTCGTCTGGACGGGATGAACTTCTCGTAAAGGATTCTGTCTGTCTACGTGAAAAGGATGGCTTACTGGGGGTGGAACGGGAACAAAATGTGGAGTCAAAAATGCTCTGTATCTATGGCGTTGTTCAAGAATCACATTAATCAAATCGGTACCTAGGCCTCTCCATCTATTCAGGAGTAATTCATCTAATATATTGTATAGGGGACCTGTATCAGAATGCTGACTTGTAGTGTAGTTCCTAGTTTCCCACTAGGCCCTGCGCATTGGAATAACATAAACAGTAGTATCGACGTGGAACTGCTTATATTCCAGGCCTCCACTGACTATGCTAAACTTAATTGGGTTGTGTTACCAACTAGCTCAGAGGTCACTGGAAACTTTCTTCTCTGCATAGGAAGTGATCAGCTTCCTTGGCACAGACAAGAAGGGATTCAGCTTTCCAACAACCGTGCAACATGACAACTTTGCTCCTCAGATCAAGAGTCGATCTCTAGGGTCGTGTGAAACAATAGACACAGATTTCACTCAGTCAGTCTAGTGCAGTTTACTTTCACAGTATGTAGAGAATAGAGAGACGGGCGTGTATCAATAAAGGGTTAACATTTATTGAACAGTCTTTCTTCTCATACAAGAGAAATGTATTGCCACAATTGCAATAACTGTTATTATAAAAAGTACGTACAGTAAGATAAGAATAGCAAAATAGAACTGTAAAAGCATTGATATGGTTTCTTAGCCATACAATGGTTTAAAAGTAATAAAACATATATACAGTCATATATACATTAGGCTAACATACTCAACTGGTGCTTCTAACTACGCCTACCCCAGTGTGCCTGACCTAAGCCTAACACGTGAGAAGGGGGAGTAAGTAAGTAGCTTAAGTTAAGTTGGTTTTGCCAAGGTTTGTTTCAAGAATTCTCGTCTAAGGGTTTAGTCAACACCATACCTCTGAATAGAATGATGGAGGATTGGTATCTCCTTCAGGGGTCTCTCTCGATATCCCAGTCACCTGCGAGGGTAAACCGGAAGCGCCGGGACTGGATTTCTCTGCACGAGAAAGGCAGCGGCTTCTCTCAGCGCGTCTGGAGGAAGGAGGGGTGACAGCGTCCGCGGGCAGCTGGGCTGGATGTCTTCGCAGAGGACGGCTGCACGGCTCCTCAAGCGTACTGCACCATAGGTCGCGCTGTAGCGGCGATAATGGTAATCAGTAGCTTCACCACCACAGGATAGCAGGCTGCAGCGACAGGCAACGCTCAACAGCAGTTAGCTTCGCTCTCACAGCTCACAGCTTCGTATTGCTTAAGGCAACGTTGGTAATATTTATACCTGACAGGTGCCGGGTTTGACGCAAGTTTGCTGGACATAAGACGTCAATTAAAGATGTCACTAGGAAGTGGCAGCTATCAGTTGCTCATTAGAGTTCCATTACTAATCAAAACATAGCAAGCGGGGATTTCCAGGTTTGCTAAGTTTTTATCTTGTTGAAGAACTCGAAGTGTTATCTAGGAATATCAGATAGTGACTGCTGCTCTGTCATTGCACTAATTGGTCGCAAAGGAAGTAGCAGAGAGTCATGCTGGAATGTGGCTCTGTGGCTCTGCTCGTGTGAGGCCAGAGATGACTTTACAGAAAATCGCACTTGAACGGTTATGCCAATATAGGGAATAAATGGATTTATAGCCGAATAGGGGCATAAGGTCACAGTATCGATCAGAAACCTAGATAAGCACATGACACCCACTCCACGAATTCATGTCCATCAAAATTACTAAAACTAAGCAATTAGATGTATGTGTAACATTGTGTAACATAGCCCACCCCAAAATACATAAATGCATTCGAAATAGGCGTACTTGTAATACATGGAATTTAGGTACTGTACGTTTTTTAAAGCATAGTAATCATTCAAAAGGTATTGCATATGAAGTCAATGAACGATTATGCAAAAGAATTACACATGAAGTACCTCTGACAGAAGAAATGCGAGATAAATCATCACATAAAAATGCATTGTAATAATATGTGTGCTAGAGGCTGGTGTTATGTTAATATGTCTCTAGATGTGTTTTTTAGAAATAGAAGTGTGAAGCTTCTGTTCTCTAAGAATAGTTTTTACGTTAAGCAAAGAATTGTTCGTGCCAAAAAGAGAGGGTCAATATTTTTAAAAAAATTGTCCAATTCAAAGAAAAATCAGTTTACCAAAGCTCCTGGCAGTTTTATGTTGATCAAAACTGAAGGCCGAATACAGAGTTCATGGGAACGCTGTGTGCCGGAAAGCTTCTCAAAAGTTATTGTTTCTCTGTGGGTGAGAACATCGTATCAGACAGGCTCGCAAAGAATTGGTCTACAAAATCAGGTGATAGTTCAACCAAATTAGATAGCGCTGTAACTTGGCAGGTGTGAGAATGATTGCTGTCATCGAAGGCAGGATCAGCAATGCTCACAGAACGTTGTACCTGGATGATGTTGCTTTTGTCACTCGCTCCACTGTTACCACTTGGCTGTAGTACAGGAGTCTCCACGAATGCCGTCATCAGGATTGGTAGCCGCTGGGGACAACACAATGCGTGAGCCGTTATTGGACTGAGCAAAGTATCGACGTCCATTGGTACTGCTGATGGAAGTGAAAGACAGATGTCCAACACGCATTCATCGCCGCAAAGCATACACCGTAGCACAGGTAAAATGCAATTTTGCCATATCGGTCTGAATGAAAGGAACCAGGTCATGTTTAGATCTCTCAGCCTGGCCAATCCGAGGACGTTAGTTATCCTGTCCCTGTAGCGCATTGCTAGGATTGTTTCTTCCATTCCCATGGGAGCTATGTCTGAGCCGAGGCTTGCCATAACGTAGCAGAAGGGTCAAAAATCGAATCCCTGCGATGAGTCCAAAAAATAGTGGAATACCACCAAAGATGGAGTGCACAAAATTAGGAAAGATTCCCAAAATTGCCTGGAAGGGTGTTAGCAGTCCCGTAAAGACTGTCTTAAATATGCCTGGGATGCTTGTAGCACTAGACATGTTAAGGAGTTCGTCGAGCATTTGTACGAAATGCACGGGGCAATTTGTTGATAAAAGGTCATGGACTTCAGTAGCCGTCCTTGCGACTAGAAGATCATACGTCTCTTTAGATGACGTTATAGGCACTGTTGTCTGTAAAAGCACAGATTTCATTTTGCTTAATGTATCAATTCGTATAGAATAGAGATTCAGACGAGGCCAGAGGGGAGTCACTGTGTCTGGAGGCCCGCTCGGGAACAATGCTTGCATACAACATTTGACCATGGACGTTACTTCTACTAGATAACTTAGTCCGGGCGCGAGGCCACAGCACCTGTGATCCGTTCTTAGAATGTAACTCCCGTTTGCGAGTTGCATAAAGAAGGGCTCTATCTGAGTTGCAGGTGTGACTAGCTGGTGGCATGAAAGGTTGTTTGAATTGCCATCACATGCTCCGTGTAAATTAATACCCTGACACAAAAGTATACCGCTTAGTGAGTGTTTACAGTTGTCACCACTAAGAAATACATTTTTGTCGCTGTCACTATAGCAAGAATGAGTGTATGGTAATTTCCATTCGGATTTAACATATCCCTTACCCAATTGTTCATACTGGCCAGCAGGTATGTATTCAAGGCATTTATGAAATCGGAAAGTTGTTATCGGAATTGTGATAATTCCGTGTATTATCCATTCAATGACAGGGCTCTCTGACATTGTCAATGATAATCTCTCGAGTTTCTCGATGCTCAAAATTGTATAGTCTGCTCCTTTCTGTGCCAAACTGATCTGTTTATCAGTAAGGTTAAAAATGGAAAATAATGACGTTGTGTTTATCAGACGCCAAGGCACATAGCCTGAACGAAGATTTTGCAGCGTCCAGCCTAGTTCTATAATAGAGCGTAATTGAGACTGGCCATGTTGTAACATTAGCAAATCTCTGTCTATCACATCAAAGGCAGAGGATACAATATTGTCCAAAGAATATATTCTGGAAGACAGAGTCATTAACCCATTGTCTACCACAGAAAGTGATTTTTCCAAATTAATACGATCAATTTCTCGTATCTTTTCAGCAGTTTCAATTTGCTTTACTTTCCAAGCCTCGTTGTAAGCAGCATAGATACTGGTCGCTATGAAACGCTTTTGACGCTGTTTGCGTGGTCCAAGAATGAAATCGCGCAAATCAGCACCATCTTTTAATAAAGACAAGTGTTGCTTAATTTCAGCCAGTGTGGATGAAGTTAGCCATTCTAGGCAGAGTTTACCTACACTGTATGTGGTTATAATTCCTGGATGTTGTCTCTGGGAATATCTTGAGTCTAATCTGGTCATTTTTAACCCCTGTGTTTTATTCAGGAACCTATCTTGACAGCTATTTGTGTCTGTAGACCAGATTAACCACTTTTTCCAATCCGGATGTGTTCTGTTGAAATGTAAAATGTGTGACACGTCTAACTCATTATCTGCAGTTGTATTCTCAGCTATTGGCTTTGGTATAGACGGTGTTTTCATTTCTTTGTTCTTAGCTAGGCCAAGACAAGATGTTTGGTGTACAGTGTCATTTAAAAATAACATTTGTTCTGGTATCATGCAGGTTCTAAACAGTGCTTCTATGCCTTGCACCTGCCAATCTTTTGTACCCCAAATTGATTTTGTTTCAATATTATTTTTCCAATAATCAAAACCAAATGTCATCATTTTGTCATAAAATGCTTCTGAATATATCAATTTAGAATTTGTCAGCATTGTTTTCATGCCTGTTTTATCTAACAGTTTATAATAAAACGTTTCTGCATCACTGGTGTTAAACCCTGAAAAATATTTGAATTTCTCAAAAAATGCTTTAGAACTGCTTTTAGGTGGTGTAGAACAATGTTCCCATTGATTATACATAAAAACATTTCTAGGCTGTGCAGATTTATGCAAGTAATGATCCCCATAGTGGGTATAACAGAATAACTGCTCATAACTAGATGAACCTTGTAAATAATCATGATCTGTGAATCTAGCTGACATTACTAAATCAGACATCATGTCATTAATACTGTTAAAGTCCCAATCATCAGAGAATGTACTAGGTGTAACAAAGTCACTTAAGGAAACCTTTAGTTGATGAGGATACTTCAGGATTTCGACCGGACCATAGATCTCATAGTCTGTTTTCTCCCATACTACCCCACCAGGTATTGGAATTGCTGTGACATTTACTGTTGACAGTTCTCTTTTCTTCACGTGGGATGATCTGTGTGGTTTCAGGACTAGGTTGATGTTCTGACTTGCTGTGTCCATTGTAATATATTTTCCTTCAATGAATTTTCCCAAACACAGTACCATGATGAGCCAAAGCAGGAGGAAAAATACACCTAGACCGAACCAGAACTCTAGCCAAGGGGAATTTAGGTAGATTTCCTTCAGTTGATGAAAGAGTTCCGTTGCTTTTTCTTTAAAAGACTTTTTTGTTTCTGGCATCACTTCGGGCTCATTTTCATCTTCAGAGAAGTTGTCGAAGTTGATGAAATAACCAGAGGCAGTTCTGTCAATTGATGGGATTGTTCTTTCAATCTGTCTCTCGGTAGCACTTTCTGATGCCACATTATTGTAGACTGGTGTTGTTTCTTGACGAACTGTTTCAATCTGTGTTTCAAGAGGCACGAGTTCCATGGCATTATTGCATAGTCCTTCATTGTGCACTGCAGGCTGATCGAATGTGATTAGTCTTTCAGTTTGAACCTCTTGGATTGTTGCAAGTTTGGGTATTCTGTTGTTTCTTGGGAGTCCACTGGGCCTACTGTTGATTATAGGCCACATGCTTGTGGTTTTACCAGGTCGATGGACACGACTCTGTTCTCCTTTTTACCAGCAAGGGGCGGTAGCACAACTGATCTTGTTCCGGTGACTGCTAAGACAGGTACTGCTTTTCTGTAAGAAGGCCCAAATTCCTTCTTAACCGCGATCTTTTCTCTGACTAGATCCCCAATCTTTGGAATCCAGACAGGCCTTGCTGGGGCTGTTGCTGGTGGTGCCTCGTCAGTGGTATTTGGCTGTTGCTTTAACTTTATGTTGCTTAATGATTTTCTTGTTTCATTCAGTTCCTGTAAAACAGCCAAACGGTCTTTTACTTCAAACTGCTTTGTTTCTTCTTGTACCACTGACATCTGACTATCGAGGTCCTGAACGTTCATTCTAATTCCGAACAATAGTTCGTATGGGCTGAAACCTTTTAGAGAATTTCTTGGCATGTTGTTAAGACTAGTCTGGACACTTATTAAATGTTTGACCCACCCAGCGCCTGAACCTAATACCTTCGCTGTTATAGATTGCTTTATGTCCCGGTTTTTTCTTTCTATCACACTTGTGCGACGGACAAGAATACCGCAACCCAATTCCCATGCTGGCCATGGCCTCCCCATAAGCTCGAGAGCTAAAAGCAGGACCCTGGTCAGAATGGAACGTGGTAATTGCGTATGTGCCGATAAAGACTCGCAAATCTTTTATAACCGTTCTAGCGTCAGCCGAGCGCTGGAGGCCTCATTTTTTTAAGTGTATTTCGTCTTAACTTTTAATAGGACGCAGGATGGGGTGTAGGCAGCGTTACGCTCTTTCTGACTGGTAGCCGGTAGCAAGGTTCGTTACTGCGATCCCTATTGCAGTTTTCACAGTTGTTTGCATATATTTGGTGTTCTACACTCATTCCCGGCCACCAGAATACTGATTGTAATTCAGTCAGTGATTCCTTGATCTCTCTGTGCCGTAGACCCAAACCCATGTGTGCGTCTGCTATTAAAAATATTCTCCTGTTCATGTTTGGAATTACTCTGTCCCCCACTCCAGGGATTCGAGCAAAAGGAACGGAGTTTGCATCGATTATGTATGCATAATTGAGTGGATAGTTTACGGGTAGTGCTGCACAGTCGCCTTTTACGGTCGTTTTTACTGCCAGCATGGTTTCCCCGTCTATATACTTATCTGTACGCTTTTTTGTGGCTACGGAAGCCGGGTTAGTTGCTTCCGCGGTGGCTGTATTAGCCAATGAATTCCCTGCAACGTGAACGCCATCACGCTGAAGACTCTGTGCGTGAATCACGTGAGTCTTTTGTAGTTCTTTACTTAAAAGAGCTACCTCGTTCCAAAGCAATTTATGCTTTATTGTGGCACCTGTGTCATCTTTGTAGTCGTTTTCGATCCAACTCTGCAGTTTATTGTTGTAAGAATTGACGCAAAAATTAGAATCGCACACTATAAGTGTGGGGAATTCGCGTTCTGCATTTTCGAGCGCCATCTTTAAAGATCTGATTTCAGTTCTTTGAACCGAACAGTTTCTTACAGATTCAGTTTTTGTTACTTTCGGTCTGAATTTACCGCACAGCCAACGACCTTTAATGATCGCACATGCTGCATTGTAGGATTTACTCTCTACATTAAAATGCTGTACAAAGCTATCTGTATAGATTATACAGGCGTATTGTGGGAGAGGCAGAATTTCGATTGGCAGAGGATATTCTTCTTCATATTCTAAATCATTTAGTTCTGTGTATTGCGGGGCGAAATAGTATTTCACGTCTTCCGCTCCAAGAGAATCTATGCACTGTATCCATTTCGGGTCCAGTGACACTGTAGGCAGGTTTACTGGGCTGAATAGCGCCTCGAAGGCGGATTCCGCTGTAAGGATATTAATCCGTTTGCCGTGTGCTAGTTCTCGTTCATTTGCTAATGCGATTTGCACTGCGTTCACAGTTTTTTCTGTGCGACTGAATGTTTTTTCTGCTTGTGTGTACAAGTGAGATTTAATTGAAATTGGTACCTTTTCTCCCTCATTAGAGGTTAGGTACGTGAATCCGCATTTTCCTGGGATGACTCGGATTACAAGATCACGTGTGTTGTCACGTGTATCTAATTTTGTTTTTGCTAACATGTCTGTTTGCAGTGATCTCAAAATTTCTGTGTGTTTTTGAGTCCAATTGATTTGTTTTAAATCAGGTTTAATTAGTTCGTAGAGAGGTTTAACCCTTTCTGCGTAATTTAGAATGTAAGTTCTTCCGAAATTCAGAAAACCTAGTATTGATTGTAAATTCTTCAGCGTTTTTGGAGCTTGGAGTACAGCGCACTTCTCTAAGAAGTTGTCCGCTAGGCTTTTTCCTTCACTTGATAATTCGTACCCTAAAAATAGTACTGTCAGATGGGCAATTCGGGACTTTTTAAAGTTGAATTTGTAACCCTCTGCTGCGAACCCAAGTATAATGGTGTTCACTCTTTTTAAGTGAGTATCCAAGTCGTCGTCTGTGAGATAAATATCATCTACGTAAGACAATGCTTCATCATCATAGATTTGTAGTAACTCTGTTACCCTAGCTGAGAATAGTCCTGGGCTGTTCTTGAACCCCTGTGGGAGTCGACAGAATTTTTTCTGTGACCCAAATGCGGAGAAAGCGGTCAAGTATCTGCTTTCTGGTGCAATGTTTTGACAAAAGAAACCATTAGAAATGTCTAATGTCGTTTTGTATTTTTTCCTAACTATGTTATTCATTAGGGCTGCACTATGCGAGTTTTGTACTGCAAAAGTTTTGCAACATGTATTAAGGTGTCTGTAGTCCAAAACTAGACGATATGAATTGTCTGGCTTGGAGACAGGAAACAAAGGATTGTTCATTTGAGAGGTGCATGTTTCAATCACCCCCTGGTACTCAAGTTGATCCAAGATCTCCCTGACCTGTTTTTTAGCTTCTTGCTTTATGGGATACTGCCGTTGGGCAGTTGGTTCACTTTTTAGTTGGATTTTGTGAGGTGTAGAATCCTCATCCCATCCTACATGATTTTTATACAATGCAGGTGCCTGGGCTACAGCCCATTTCCTTGCATATGTGTATTTTTTGTGAATCGGTATGTGATTCGAGAAGGCAGGCATAATCACTTCTTCGCCACGAGGGCACTCCCTGACAAACTCCGGGGGCCAATCTTTTTCAGCTAACAGAATATCATAGCCTTTTGAGAGCTTATCCCAAAATAGACCCTTAACTTTCCTAGTCTTATCACCCTCTATACGTAATGTTATTTCGTATATTTTATGGGGCTCGCTAAGTCTGGCGTCGGCAGTTTCAACCTGAATGTATTCATTCGTGTCCACTGTCTCCAGATGACTCATCAAGATCTTGCGCGCTATACTGATCTCTGCTGCACTGTCCAACATTGTCAATGCCCACTCCCCGTTTTTCAACTGTGTCCTCAGTATTCTCGGCATGGTTGATTACTCTAATACTGGCTACCTTCTTTTTCTGAAATTGAGATTTCTTATTTTGAGCAGGTTCCTTGTCTTTGGACTTGGTGTGCTCTCCTGGGTCTGACCGTCCTCTTCTTTCCGAATTCTGTGGAAGAGATCGAGAGGGACGTGTATCAATACTTTGATATCTATCAGGTTTTTTTATATTATCCCTATTTCTAAGGTTATATCTTTTCTCAGAGGGCTCCCGTTGGGGAGACTGGCGTTCTCGAGTCGGAGTTCTCTCCCTCCGTCGAGGAGACCTTCCTCTGGACTGGAAAACTTTTTCCTTGGGACTGGATTGTTTATTTCCATCCCAGCTCTTTTTAGGAGTATTTGAATTATTTTTAATAAATAATTTTTCAGGATTTTCGAGCAGTTGGGGCTTAACTGGTTTCCCACCCAAGCTGTCTCTACCTAATTCTTCATAGCATTTTTCTATGATTTTTGCAAGCTCAACAGGATCTTTTATATCTGTTTCCCTCAACTTCTGGCGAATCGCCACAGATGCTGCTTCTCCCTTTACATTGGCTAATAATATAGCCGTGACCTGCTTGAAGTCTTTCAGTAATTTCATACCTAGATTTAAAGCTGGTTCTGGACCGAATTCATTTTGAATCTGTTTTAGCACGTCTGGTATTACCGCCATAGACGGAACACCGTGTGTTTTTGTGTAAATGGAAGCAAAGACTGTACCCCAAGTGTCACAGTCCTCCACGTGTGGTGCGATTCCCATGGGAAGGCAGATGGTCAAGATTCTGTGTTTCTCAATAGGGGTAGTATCAGGAAATACTGCCTCTATTTGAGTGATTTTCTGGGTTAACCAGAAAGGAATTTGTTCCCGTTTTACGGGTGTTTTACCAAGACATGACTGTATGTTCTGTGGTGTAATTTTATTTGTGTTCCCCTGATGAGGGGTCAGCTGTGGTGTATTAACAGCTGGCTGGACTGTAGCAGTCCGTATTACATATTGGACTAATTGCCTATGTATTTTTATTAATGTGTTTAGCTGTGCTAACAGCTCTTCTCTAGACATTCTTATAATGTCAGGATGTGGTGTGTAGCTGGCTAGAACCGGCCACGTGGCTCCTGGTCTACCTAGTGGACCGAGCCTGGTTATGTGATCATTGTGTTTTAGGGCGCCATTAAACCAGAGCAGGTGCTCTTGAAATTTAAGTGGAATTTCAACCTCCTCGAAAGGAGCATACTCTTCCGGAGGTTCCTCTATTTTGTAATAGTGAAACTCTTGTGTTATAGCGTTTACCGCTGGAAAGTTTATCCATGAATAGAATACCTCTGTCTGCCGATACTCGTGAGCCTCTATCACGAAAATTACTGTACCACCTTGAGGTGGCAGTCCGTGTTCTATAAGTTTTAAAGTTATAGATCTTCTTAACTGGACCGGGATGATAATAGCATCCGGGTCTGCCTGTAGGAGACTCGAGTCCTCCTCTATTAGTATGGAAGCCAGCCTAGCTGCTTCTTCATTGTCTGACATTTTAAAAATGCAGTTTTTGCAGAGTAGGTCTCCAAGGAGACAAAGATTAGATGCACAATATTTTGGAACACTGTATCCTTCAACGTTGAATAAACCAGAGCTTTACATAGGAATCTCTTCCTACTAAGGTCGGGCGGATTTTAACCTTTCACCCACTCCAGACGTCTATTGGAGTAATTACGGGAGAAAGGGGTGTGAAATATGCACGACTGATTTACTCTACAAGTCTTACGTTAGTTTATCGCCTTACCAAACGTTGGGCGCCATGTAGTGTAGTTCCTAGTTTCCCACTAGGCCCTGCGCATTGGAATAACATAAACAGTAGTATCGACGTGGAACTGCTTATATTCCAGGCCTCCACTGACTATGCTAAACTTAATTGGGTTGTGTTACCAACTAGCTCAGAGGTCACTGGAAACTTTCTTCTCTGCATAGGAAGTGATCAGCTTCCTTGGCACAGACAAGAAGGGATTCAGCTTTCCAACAACCGTGCAACATGACAACTTTGCTCCTCAGATCAAGAGTCGATCTCTAGGGTCGTGTGAAACAATAGACACAGATTTCACTCAGTCAGTCTAGTGCAGTTTACTTTCACAGTATGTAGAGAATAGAGAGACGGGCGTGTATCAATAAAGGGTTAACATTTATTGAACAGTCTTTCTTCTCATACAAGAGAAATGTATTGCCACAATTGCAATAACTGTTATTATAAAAAGTACGTACAGTAAGATAAGAATAGCAAAATAGAACTGTAAAAGCATTGATATGGTTTCTTAGCCATACAATGGTTTAAAAGTAATAAAACATATATACAGTCATATATACATTAGGCTAACATACTCAACTGGTGCTTCTAACTACGCCTACCCCAGTGTGCCTGACCTAAGCCTAACACGTGAGAAGGGGGAGTAAGTAAGTAGCTTAAGTTAAGTTGGTTTTGCCAAGGTTTGTTTCAAGAATTCTCGTCTAAGGGTTTAGTCAACACCATACCTCTGAATAGAATGATGGAGGATTGGTATCTCCTTCAGGGGTCTCTCTCGATATCCCAGTCACCTGCGAGGGTAAACCGGAAGCGCCGGGACTGGATTTCTCTGCACGAGAAAGGCAGCGGCTTCTCTCAGCGCGTCTGGAGGAAGGAGGGGTGACAGCGTCCGCGGGCAGCTGGGCTGGATGTCTTCGCAGAGGACGGCTGCACGGCTCCTCAAGCGTACTGCACCATAGGTCGCGCTGTAGCGGCGATAATGGTAATCAGTAGCTTCACCACCACAGGATAGCAGGCTGCAGCGACAGGCAACGCTCAACAGCAGTTAGCTTCGCTCTCACAGCTCACAGCTTCGTATTGCTTAAGGCAACGTTGGTAATATTTATACCTGACAGGTGCCGGGTTTGACGCAAGTTTGCTGGACATAAGACGTCAATTAAAGATGTCACTAGGAAGTGGCAGCTATCAGTTGCTCATTAGAGTTCCATTACTAATCAAAACATAGCAAGCGGGGATTTCCAGGTTTGCTAAGTTTTTATCTTGTTGAAGAACTCGGAGTGTTATCTAGGAATATCAGATAGTGACTGCTGCTCTGTCATTGCACTAATTGGTCGCAAAGGAAGTAGCAGAGAGTCATGCTGGAATGTGGCTCTGTGGCTCTGCTCGTGTGAGGCCAGAGATGACTTTACAGAAAATCGCACTTGAACGGTTATGCCAATATAGGGAATAAATGGATTTATAGCCGAATAGGGGCATAAGGTCACAGTATCGATCAGAAACCTAGATAAGCACATGACAGACTCTCATATAGCATAATGATATGCTGGATCATGTACATACCAGCTAAACGTTGTTCAGTTGGAGTAAGACTCAAAAATGTTTGCGCTACTGAATCATCTTTATATACGCTGTCATTATCGGCCCACTGTACTGCGGACCGTGCTAGTTCTTGTTCACGCATTGTACTAAGTTCATTGTAACCTATCCTATCTTTCAGGATTTTATCAGAGGCTTGGAATAAATGTTCAAGAGAACATTTTTCTGGTATGTGAGTAAGAAAACGTCTTTTATTTTCTAGGCGTATAGGTCTATCAAAAGGTCTATCAAAAGAATACTGTTTAGGGAGTTTCACTCTACCTACGTATGCCATCGTCTCGGGGGGATCTGGCTCTTCTAACTCTTCTTCTTCGGTTTCACTCTCTTTCTCGGCTCCCCTAGCTTCCTTGTCTTTTTCATGCATTATCAATATATCTTTACGAATCTTTCTGTACATGGCATCTATGCAATTTTGTTTATCATGTTTACAATCTGCAATATTATTACTCCATTTCATCAATGCGTCCATCTCTTCTTTGACAGCACCAGGCCGATCTCGTTCCCTTATCAAACAATTTATCAAAAACCGTAAAATCATACTTTGTGTCTCAACCTTCTGGTAGGCCATGGCCTCGCGAATACTTCCTGGTCCTTCTCCTGTTCTAATAAAGTGATATATTTTATCTAGATGGTTAGTCATTTCTGGTAAAAGCATCAAATATCCTGTAGCACGTCGTAGTCGTAAAGAGACTAACATCATGTCTCCTTCCTGACCGGGCACCAGGTCATACCTACAATCTGTCAGATATTGTCTAAGGGTTTCGAGTGTAGCCGCTTTCGGCGTACGTTGCATTGCGAATTCTCTAGCTGTCATTCGTTTAAGTGGAGGCGGGGTGCGAAGGTAGCCTTCGGCACCTCCTGAAGCAGAAGCATGGGCATGACCTGACTGATCAGTAGCTGCTGACGTCATAGCGGGTACAGGTTTTAACGGATGTGCACTCTGTGCCACATCTGTCGCGAAAGGATTAAGGGGACCAATAGTAGGTGGGACAGTAACAGAAGCAGTAGCAATAGGAGAAGTAACAGGTGCGGGAAGCGTGACTTGGGAGCGTGGAGGGGTCGTGGTTTGAACAGTAAGTTGAGCAGTCGGAGCAGACTGCTGTGCATTGTTAACGGGTTGTACGGGTACATTAGTATATGCTGGAGCTACACCATCTAAATAGCTAGAAAGGAAAATGTCTGCTGCGGTTTGTTTGTGACGGAGTTTAGTCGGAACCAATGGTGGTGGCAAGTTACGTGGTATTTCCGGGGTCGCCTTGGGCAGGCCCTCGGCTAGTACTGGATACAGTCCTGTAATAAGGGCATTTCTCTGTCTGTCTTGTTGTTCTATTCTGACTCGTTCTCCTTCTTCTAGTAACTCTTTTTCTCTAGCTTTTTCGGATTCTTCTCTACTTCTCTCTGCTTTCCTGATTTCTTTTTCATTTCGTCTATGCGCTTCTTTACGCCATAATTCTATGGCATCTTTCTGGGATTTTCTGGCTTACTTTTTCCACAATGCTTCTTCTACTCTCATGATGCAATCAGCATCCCATGTCCCTGAGACAGGCCATCTATACTTTTCTTCCAAACCCTTGGTGTAGTCCACCCACAAATCTAGGTACAGTATGGCATCTAAGCCATGTTTATTATACATAAAATGTCCAGGAATGTCCCTAGGTGGGACGGGAACTGCTTCTTCGAGTATCCCTTTCCTAGTTCCTATCTGACGTAACTTTGAGAACAGCGGCATTTTCAGACTGATTCGGACTTGAACACAATAAACACAGTAATGAATTGCAAACAGTCACTCATACCACGACATGGGACACATTAAAACATTTTCGAACAGTTACATGAAAACACAATACTGGATTATTCTCGAATCACTAGAATACTAGATATACAGGATTTCTGGATGCACTGCTAAAACAGTACAGACCGGTCTCATAAAGAGACACGTGTTGTCGTATTTACCTAAATAAACACGTTCGGACCAGGTCTGTGTACCCAGACCTGTCTTGACCGGGCACAAATTAATGAACCCGTCTAGATGCGTTCCCAATAACGGTACTCACCGGGAAGCAGAAACTGAAGGCCTCGGAAACTGGACTGGACTGGACTGCGTCAGGTGACGATTCTCCTACGCATGCGCTTCGGAACATGTGGGCCTCTGGACACCTCGGACTTTGCTCTCTCGACTAGGGGCTCTGGTCGGGATCCTCCGCATTCCTCACCGCCTCGTCTGGATGCTGGGCCGCAGTCACCGTCTCCTCCGTAGGCCCAAGGGAGAATAGCAGGAAAACCCGTGGAAGTGCACTGGTTCCGTCGCAACCACAGAAGGGGTCAAGGCCTGCGGGTCATCTCCGGCGAGTGGGGAAGGGGGGGTCCCTGTTCGGGCGCCAAATTATGTGGTAAATCTATTTTACCGAATCATTTTTGCCATATAATTATCAATACAAGACAGCTCATTCAAATGAGAGGCAGAGTCCATGGTATCTGAGTCATACGGGCTTTAATGATAAGCCACGTGGATGGGACATCATGTTCCATCACCACTAAGGTTCAGGAAGGGACATTCAACATTTTCTTAACAGTACACATTATATATAGTAAAACGATACAATTGGATTCAATACAGTAGGCGTAACAGGTGAAAAGAGAGAGATAAGAACACATGTACGTAACAGGAGGCGTGTAAGAAGGCGTACACATGGGCGTGCATTTGATATGTCAGAGAAACGTAACATGAAACGTCACAAGTGGGTGGATGCTTTCTGAAAATTTTGCAGAGTCGGCAAAAACATCTAACCTATATGCGTGCGCAGCTGAGCATGACGTATAACAGGGGAGAACTGGGGGATTTGACTTTTGCACGAGTAGAGGAGACTGATGTCTGGAGTGTCAGAACGACCTGCACCTATAACATATCTGGTATCTCATGTTTGGAGGATGTAGTGTCTGAAGTAAAAGGTCTCTCGGGCAGAGGCCGTTCATCACTGAATGCTAGTGCGTGCAAAGGGATCTTCATGTAGAGTGCAGGGGCCATGGGCCTACCATGGTAACGGGAGCAGTAAATTACTTGCATGGAGACAGGAAGGCAGGGCCCTTTGCTCTGTAGCCGGGAATATGTTTACCTATTTCACTAGACTGGAATGTGTTTTCGCGAAGGCTGAACAGATAACTGTAGGCAAAATAACGTTTTGGCAGGCAAGCAGGCCGAGCCGGGCACCGCTCGTCTGTGCAGGATGTAAGGTAGAGATCAGGGATGTATACAGTTTCAGAGACAGGAGAGATGAGGCTCGGGGCCTCGTTTAAGGGCCTAGCTCGACTGGACCAGGAAACATGGAGAAAACATGAGCTGAATTAAAAAGTGCACCATGTAAAGACGTTGGCACCATAGGTTTAGAAACCTAATTAACTGTATATTAATGCATGACTGGATAGCTAACATGTTAAGGATCAACCAAATCCATATGCGTCTTTCTAGCATGAACAGAACAGAAGTTACACGACATACAAGGAACATGGGTGCATGGATAGGGTGCGAGTGGGGGACACATTGGCTACCTGAAATTTCTATTACCTCATGACAATGATGTAAATTTAAAATAAAAAAATTAAAACCACTTACCTTGTGCTCGCCGCACCGCCAACTCACCCCACTTCCTGCCCCACTGCTCTTACCTGCACGGGCCACAACTGAGTCTATTGGCCCACCCACCACATGAGATCAAAAGATGTTGGACTTTATGAATGTCTTGTACCATTTCATAAAAAACATTGCAGGTTTTCCTCAAAATTAGTTTCTTGACCATCTGAAAATTATTGCAAATACCAATCGATCTGTGGAACACACATTAAAGAACAAGGGATCCCTCTAACATCTGCAATGGAGAAAAACTGCCTGAGGCAAACCTCACATGTGTGACCTATTGCAGAATATTCTAGTATCAATTACATGACTAAGTTATCAATTACATATAACAAAAGTGGTTCTGTCGGGTAACCGGATAAATTGCTTTGAAGAAGAGGCTGGGATAGCTCAGGAACACAATGTAATAATTCAAGTGCAATTAAATTGAATAAAACCTCTCTGAAAACTAATATAGTTCAAGGTATTTATATAGGAAACAAAGTCACATTTGTAAAACACAGGAATTACTTCATTCCATTTCAGTTTATACAAATTCTAAGAACATGTGAAAAAGTGACTGTAAGTGAACAAAGTGAATAGTGCAATATATTGAGTGACACTTATTTACAATTATATACAGTACTATACACGGGGAAAGGGGAGGAAAAACAATTTTAAATTGGCGGTCAGTGTTCTTAATTAAAACTCCAAGGAGACAGATGGTTAGTATGATCGTTCCTGTAGGTATCTTGACCAGTGTTATGCGTCGACGTTTCGACCCTGTTGTGCCCCAATTGGTGGTCTTGGCGGGTCTTTATCAAGACAAGGGGGCGTGGGGGGGACCTGGAAGTGAATTAGAGTGGGTTTCAGAGAGGTATGGATGATGAACCATCAGTTTTTTGGTAAAATCAGGTGAGTGCATTATACTCACGGGGGTTCAGGATTCGCAGGAGGCAAATAAGTCACACCCTGGTATGGAAAGCCGGAGGTCAATCTGGGAAAGAAGTACAATGAGTCCCTTAGTAAAAGCATGTTGATATAGCCATGACTCAGAGGGATAGGTCATGCATTACCTACATGTATCATGGGAGTTAGTTAAGAGAATGTTATTAAGTGGCTAAATGTATGCCAGATGCACCTGGGAGCTCAAGTGATCACAAAATAAGTGGTGTGACTAGACAACTTTAAAGGCAAAAATGGACACCACCTGGGCAGCGCTCGTGGTTGAGGCTGAACCCGGGGGCGAGTTGCCCCAGGTGACCACCAGGCGTGTGTGGCATTTAAAAAGACTTGGTGCTCGTTATAAAATGGGGGCTCGTACTGCCGAAGTTGTGCAGTTTAAAACGGGTGCCGGAGCGTGATTGAGGAACGGCACCGATCGGGCGAAGACCGCACACTGTGAGGCTGTGTGCACTTTAATGGCTTACCCCAAGTCAAATAAACGAGAGTATCACGCTGCTCACTCTCGAACATCCGAGTCCCGTCTGGCATGAATCACAGTGGCTCGATTGCGGGAGGAGCGGGGCGCGAGGACGTTGTACACGTCGGTTGCCTGGCAACGCCGTAGCTTACAGCGTGGTGCCGTGTGCTAAACCCTCATTAGCTAGCAAAGGCGAGCCCCTGGGTAGCTAGGCAACGCGTGGAGTATTCGGGACAGCGTCGAATGACGGTTTACACAGACGGCGCAATGCGCTTGGGGGCCGCCTACAGCTTGGTGGATAATTTGGCGGCATATTAAGAATCTTCTGGCATGAGAGTACAAACAAAGTCAAGAGCATAATATTAAACCTTATGTTTGAAAAAAGTTAATGCAGTCATGTGGTTAAATTAAACAGCATATTAATAGTCAAGTTCAGCATGTCACAGATAGGTAAATTAAAACATGTAATTGTTAGGCTTCATATCATGAGGTGGGAAAGAGATGGCAAGTCCAGCATTTCATGGGTGAGCCTAATTAAACATACAACATGTCACAGATAAGTAAAATACAACATGTAATTGTAAGGCTTCATATCATGAGGCGGGAAAGAGATGGCAAGTCCAGCATTTCATGGGTGAGCCTAATTAAACATACAATTCACAAGCGTCATACAGAATGGAAGAGGGTCATAGTTAGAGAAATGCATCATATTCATAAAAGACCCATCGGCCTTTGACGCTGTCCCGAATACTCCACGTGTTGCCTAGCTACCCAGGGGCTCGCCTTTGCTATCCAATGAGGGTTTAGCACACGGCACCACGCTGTAAGCTACGGCGTTGCCAGGCGACCGACGTGTACAACGTCCTCGCGCCCCGCTCCTCCCGCAATCGAGCCTCCGTGATTCATGCCAGACGGGACTCGGATGTTCGACAGTGAGCAGCGTGATACTCTCGTTTATTTGACTTGGGGTAAGCCATTAAAGTGCACACAGCCTCACGGTGTGCGGTCTTCGCCCGATCGGTGCCGTTCCTCAATCACGCTCCGGCACCCGTTTTAAACTGCACAACTTCGGCACAACGAGCCCCCATTTTATAACGAGCACCAAGTCTTTTTAAATGCCACACACGCCTTGTGGTCACCTGGGGCAACTCTCCCCCGGGTTCAGCCTTAACCACGAGCGCAGCCCGGGTGGTGTCCATTTTTGCCTTTAAAGTTGTCTAGTCACACCACTTATTTTGTGATCACTTGAGTTCCCAGGTGCATCTGGCATACATTTAGCCACTTAATAACATTCTCTTAACTAACTCCCATGATACATGTAGGTAATGCATGACCTATCCCTCTGAGTCATGGCTATATCAGCATGCTTTTACTAAGGGGCTCATTGTACTTCTTTCCCAGATTGACCTCCGGCATTCCATACCAGAGTGTGACTTATTTGCCTCCTGCGAATCCTGAACCCCCCCGTGAGTATAATGCACTCACCTGATTTTACCAAAAAACTGATGGTTCATCATCCATACCTCTCTGAAACCCACTCTTATTCACTTCCAGGTCCCCCCACCCCTCCCTTGTCTCGTCACCAATTGGGGCACAACAGGGTCGAAACGTCGACGCATAACACTGGTCAAGATACCTCCAGGAACGATCATAGTAACCATCTGTCTCCTTGGAGTTTTAATTAAGAACACTGACCGCCAATTTAAAATTGTTTTTCCTCCCCTTTCCCCGTGTATAGTACTGTATATAATTGTAGATAAGTGTCACTCAATATATTGCACTATTCACTCTGTTCACTTACAGTCACTTTTTCACATGTTCTTAGAATTTGTATAAACTGAAATGGAATGAAGTAATTCCTGTGTTTTACAAATGTGACTTTGTTTCCTATATAAATACCTTGAGCTATATTTGTTTTCAGAGAGGTTTTATTCAATTTAATTGCACTTGAATTATTACATTGTGTTCCTGAGCTATCCCAGCCTCTTCTTCAAAGCAATTTATCCGGTTACCCGACAGAACCATTTATGTTGTTAACCACGCCTACCCAGGTTCTGAGGGACACAGGGTTACCCCGTTTTTGTTAAAACATCAATTACATATAGGCAGGTGCATCAAGAAGACCATGGGAAAGGGTGCAGAAGACCTCAGAAAAGTAACAAATCTACTACAGTTTTAGATGAGTATGCGAAATTCTAAAATCCTCACTTTGGGTACCAAGTTGCTTCATATCTTGCCTCAGAGACATGCACATTTGGTGATCAGAGTTAGCATGACCAGATAAAAATCAAAGTTACAGGGCAACTACAGCTGAGCATTTTTAATTTCCTCCTATGCTTTGTTATGTGGGCACATTAGACCCGGGTGAGTTCACCACCATTTTATATGTTCACAGTTTAAAGATGATTTTTTTTTCTTCAACATTCCTTTATGGATAATATTGACTTTTGCTTACTTATAAATTTCTTCGTAGGCATATAATCAGAGCCTTGACCATTCTATATGAAAGCTAAATTTCACTATGTAAAATGTTGATGTTTGGTATTGTTCGCTCTGTGACAGCTTTGTCAGGATAGAATAAATAATGACGGCCTGACTGGAACTTCGGCATGACAACATTGGTGAAGTTTATTATATTAACAACATCACTCCTTCGTTAAGTTAGAGGAGCATTTCGATGACACTGCCGAGGTCGCCTTATGCCGGATTTCCAACCCAGATGAATCCTGTTTACCTCCTGTCAAGGACGGTGCCCAGTTCTATACCAAGACGGGCTCCTAGATGAAACATACCCACTGGGGAGTTATATCACCTGTGGGGATTCTGGCAGATTCACCCACCCTAGGCACACTAGGATAAGGAGCGCTAAGTGAGAGCACAAATATAATTGTACTTATATGCAAGCATATAATCTATGTAACAGCACAATGGTTGTATTGTTTATTTTCTTTACCATTCTTGTGATGCTGATTACTCTGTTTGGTTTCCTTCTGTAGATAATTGCAGCACATGTTTTTTACATAAGAATCTTATTGCTTCAATAAATATTTGAAATGCCAATTCGAGTATTTCTTGTGATTCCCTATGGGCATGAATGAGTAACCAAGTGAAAGGGCTTTAGATCTGTTTCCACAATTTCCTTGGGGAGTCACAGTTGTCATACCGCCTGTTACCTTGCTAGTTTAAGGGTACAGATGGTACACTATGAGCTAGCCAGGACTAAAGCCAACATATCCTGATGGTGTGCGTGGACTCAGTCTTGCACTGTTTTGACATTTATGTTGTCCAACAAATGCACAGTTTTATTGAGAAAGTATGACCTGGACAACAGCCTGTCCTTCCTTTTCTACTAAAGCATCATCAACATCATTTGCATTATCATCATTATCCGTTAACGTATAACAAGAGGAAGCTCCCTTGCCTCTTGCATGTCCCTTTATACAGGCGTGCAAACTCAGATAAGAGCATAAAACACTAAAAGGACAAAAACAATGAGGAAGATAACCTTCAGAATCTTCACCTCTCAATTCCCAAGTGCACTTTATATTTTGGCCAAAATGTTCTATCCCTCTGTTGATGTTCTATCCCTCTATTTCATCATCAACAGCATGTAAGTCTTTAAAAGCTTCTCATATATTTTTAATCTGCTCTTATATCTTCACCAATGTATCAGGGCTTTCTTTTTTGTATCAACTTTTATAGAGTCAACATTTTCTTACTTTAGCCATTTGGTGCCTGCTGCCTGTATCTGGTCATGTCTAGGGTGGGTGACAGGCTGTCCAAGCCACACGCAATAGGAGCTTATGTGTGGCCTGATGGGCCTTCCTGAGAGGATGGGAGGGAGGAGCTGGACCCAGCCTCACTTACCCCTAAATAGGCTGTGTCCTGTCCCCACACAAGGGGTTTCCTAACCCTCCCCGTAGTGAGTCTAGAGTCAGAGAAGGAAGGGAGGTCCGCTCTGCACTTTAAAGGCATTTCTTTGACGTCTACCCCACTTCAAAGGCAGAGCTGGATATGAGTATTGGAACTCTGACACCACCACTTCAGTGCACTTCTGGACCTGTGAAGACTCTGTCAGGAAGAAGGACTGCTGTGCTGCTGAAGAACTGCCACTCCGCTGGACTGCTGCTACACTGGACCACTGCCTTGCTTTTTTGCCCTGCTGCATGCTATTCCCTTGGTTGGGTGATAAAGACTGGACCTGCATCAGTTGTACCCATCATGACTCCAAGGACTAGCTAGGTGGCCTACTGATCTGAAGTCTCAGGGACATAAAAGACTTCCAACCACCCTGCTTCTGCACCTGGACTCTGCCATCTGTAAGTCTGCCCTGCCAAGTGGTGGGCCCAGTCCTGGACCTTTGGAAGTGGGCCTTGGGTGTTTCCTGCAGCAGAACCCATGCATCTTCTGTTGAAATGGTGCATCACCACTGCTGCACAGATCAGATCTGGCCCATTGCCTCTGTTGCTTCGATCAGAGCCCGTGCATCTCCTTTGTTGCATGGCTCAGTACCAATGCATGGCTGCCGTTGCATAGACCAGAACCAGCACATCACCTCTGCTACATAGATCGGACTCAATGCACTGCCTTTGGAACCTCCCCTGTGCGATGCTCCTCCCAGTGCAAAATTTGCATGCCTGATAATAGCCGCCTTGACGACGAACCTCTGCATCGCAGCTCACCCTTCATCAGAGCAGAATCATCGCCGCTGCTGGGTGGATCAGAACCGGCGCATCGCCCCGCTATGTGGATTAGGACCTGCAAAATGCCACCGCTGCATGGATCGGCACTGACGCACCTGCGATGTCGACGCAACCAGGATTAAGGTACTTTTGTTCAGCGTGCTTTACTAGGTCCCTGTATCCAGCCTGTGCTCCATCGCGATTGGCCTGAACTTTTTGCCTTGTCCTGGTCCAGTGCGACCAGATATCGCAAATAGGCACTTATTTCTTCAAAGTGCTATTTTACAGTTTATTCTTTACAAATAAATATCGCAAATTCTACTTATTGGATTTTTGTTGTTTTGGTCTTATTTCATTTATGAAGCCAAGTTATTTTTTTCTAACCTGGTGTTGAATCTCTTTCTGTGGTCTTTTTACTGTTGTACTGTGTTGCACAAATACTTTACACATTGCCTCTAAGTTAAGTTTGGCAGCTCTGCGCCAAGCTGACATAGGATGAGCGCTGGTTAATTTAGGGTTTGCCTGTGTCCTACACTGACTAGGATTCTGGCTGCTGCTTGACTAGGGCTCTTACTGCAGTCCATCTACAACCCATTTTCTAGCACAGCTCAAGGGATGGGACTTGGCGAAGATCAAAGGGATGCTGTCTAGATACAAAGAGCAGAGGCTGAGATGGACTGATCCAACACTGGAATATGTCATTTCCTTCACTGAAAGGAATCAGCCAATGGATGGTTTATAGAATTTTGGAATGCCTAGCTTAAGGGCCTCTTTGCTCCAGGCCGGGTGTTTGCGGTTGACAATGTGAATCGTTTGTTATAATTATACTTGGTCGGTTTAGTAAAATCTTGAGTAGATAGATAATGCGTGCTAGTTTGTAAGCACATCCAGATCCCAACACCGGAATATGTCACGTGCTTCACTGAAAGGAATCAGCCAATGGATGGTTGTGGAAGTGAGACTGACGTTGTCCAATCAGCAAATTGAGGCAGGCAGAGAGTATTCCAACTCCTGCTGACCGCTCACTGTAATCAGTTTTGAACCCTTCCAGGGTGCCCAGGTTTGCACGTGTACACGAGAGTCATGTGGACAGCAGATCCCGTGTGAGCAGCATTAACCCCAGTGACAGACATGTACCTACCTCAGTGCAGATGATTCTATCTGATGCTCAGGGCTACTCCTTCACATTGATTAGTATCTACGTATGATAGAAGGCTGCACCATGACGTGTGTATCAGTAGCTCTTGATTGCACGCAGCTGGAACCCCCCCCCTCACACTCTTGGGTAGCATGGCATTATCCGCAAGAGGGCCAGTTATTACTAGGAGACCCCTGGCACTCTGAGAGCGCCCCGGCCTAGCTGAGCATTGGAACTCATCTCTGGCAGATGTGTGTTTGAGCAGAACTCTGGCACCGCAGAGCAGCACCACAGGATGGCTGGCACATTCAGTATCATTTGAGCATCGCCCTAACACTGACCACAGACCGCTGGCGCTCTGAGAAAGCCTCAGCCTTCCTCAGCATTGGCTCTCCTCCCTGGCGAAATCATACTATAAACATAGGTGACAGAGCTGGGCAGCATCACATGTATGCTGGCACACTGAGTGCCATAGTACCAGCATGTGGGAACTTTTAGCAGACCCCTAGCACCAGGCCTCTGGAACTCTGAGAGCGCCCTGGCCTATCTGAGCATCAGAGCTCATCCCTGGCGGTCTCGTGTTTGTAGCAGAACTCTGGCACCGTAGAGCAGCGTCACAGGACGGCTGGCACATTGAGCATCATTTGAGCATCACCATTGCAGGTTGGGCAGACATCTGGCGCTCTGAGAAAGCCTCAGCATTCCTCAGCATTGGTTCTCCTCACTGGCTGAATCGTACTACGAGCACAGGTGAGCGAGCTGGGCAGCATCACAGGCATGTTGGCACACTGATTGCCATATTAGCAACATCCGAGCACGGTTAGCAGACCCCTAGCTTTGTGAGCAGGCCTCTGGCACTCTAAGAAAGCCCCAGCCTATCTGAGCATCAGTGCTGCTCCCATCATACCATGAACATAGCTGGCACAGCTGGGCAGCATCACATTCATGCTGGCACATGGACCACCATAGTACCAGCATCTGGACACTTTTAGCAGACCCCTAGCATAATGACTAGGCCTTTGGAACTCTGAAAAAACATCAGCTTATCTGAGCACCAGCACTCCTCCCTGGCAGACTTGTGTTTAAGCAGAGCTCCGCACAACTGGCTGGGTGGCATATTGTACACCATATTAGCAAGACTAATGGCTATATCATTGGGAGAATAGACTCATTTCTGATAGAAGGTTTAATGAACAATTACCTGGCAGAGGATCAGTAATGAGCATTCAAAATTGGCGTCATTTTCCAATGGATTTTAAATGGGTATTTTCCAGCTGACACTTTATATCAGATAGTTGTTGCTTCTCTCTTGGTACCAACGAATTTGCCGGTTGTGTGTCCAGTGTATGCAAATCATATTTCTGACTCATTTATTTTTCAACAGTCTTCTGCCAGGAACCCCCCACTTCCTCAAAATCATAGTCTTGTGGTGGAGAGTTGTAACGCTAGACCCATCACTGGCCATAGACACAAGGACCCGATCATGGTGATCTTCAAGTCACTCCATTGGCTCCTGGTCAAAGAGAGATCCCAATTTCATAGCCTTAGTCCTGTCCATATATCTGTCCACGGACAGGCTCCCAGCTATATAACCAAAGTCTCCTGAGTAGACATCTGAGATCTGTTAACCAGAAGAGTCCAACCACCCGCTCTCCAAGTTTCAAGGATGCGGCAGAAGATCCGGACACGTGCAGGGCCTGACGCTCTCAAGGCCTCCTTCCCCCAAGAAACCCAAGGCATTGACTTCTAATTAGAACTGTTGTCCACCACCCGGCCCAAGAATCTCTCCTATCTTTCTGTTTACCTTTTATCTCATAGCGCCCTGACGCAGCATTATTGGGCTATGTTTAGCTCCTCAAAAACCTAAATAGTTGTGTTGTCAGTGCTCAGTAATAATGTGGCATGTTCATGCGTCTGCTGACAAGTTGTACCGCTTGTTAGAGTGCCCCCCCCCCCCCCCACTCTAACTTGGTTGAGGTACAGCAGCCCCTGCTCTGAAGTCTCTGCCGTCAATAAACATCCCAGACTGTCCCTTTAGACTGAGGTGCTGTCACTTGTTGTTCCAGGTGCTTCATAGACCTGTGGAACCAGCTCTGTGGAAGAAACAGGGAGGAGCTGGTATGATGAAATGTACCCTACACAATGACACCCCTGAGAGGTGTTTATTGTCTGTAACTCTCGGGATTTCTTACCTTCGGAAACAGAGGCAGTGAGTGGAGCTCCCTGCAGGGCTCAGAGGGGGGTTCTACTTGGAGACTGCGCCCGCCTCCAGCGCCCTTAAAAGAGATGGAACTTCCTGTCCGGATTCTTAAGGTTATTATAGGGAATTAAAGTTGAAACTTCATCTCCCAAACTGCTACCCTTACGTTTCTGAGATATGACATCACAGGTTTCTAATGAGAAATTATTTCATTTTACTGTTAAAAGTCTATTATTAAGAATACATTCCAACCATGGAAAGCACAGAGGAAATATCCGTTTTTTAGTTATTCCTTATAAAAATGATATATCATGCCCTTAAATTATGAGAACGAGGTTTGAGAGAGTTATTTAAAGTCGGTTTTAATGTGTGAATGTAACTGTTCTTTTGTAAACTAAAATCGCCGGTATATTCTAATAGAGAGATGCTTAGAATTTTAGGCACAGAGTCATATAGAGACAGAGATAAAGAATTGCCTACAAACACTTGCACTCACGTAGAGAAATGGCAAATATAAATAACGTATTAAACGGGTGTTCGCATTAACTATTTACTATGTTGGATCCACATGTGTGAAAGTAAAAATGTTATTGTAAATACAAATGGGTGTTTTAAATACATACATGCGCAGATGTATAGGCATACAGAAAGATACAGATGCGCCTCGCGACCCTCACCAGTGATTTGCCCCGCTTTTCAAATCCCTTCAATTGATCTGCGCGCGCTCACAAACACTTTAATGTTACGATTACTAGTATAATCCCAGTTCATCCTTCATTTTAGGAAGAAAGGTAGGGGCGACACAGCCACTGGATCAGCCTGGGGTCTCTTCCACGGATTTCCCACGGGCCCCTCTCTCTTTGGTCTGCTCTACGGTATTTCCTCCAGGAATTTCCCAGATGTCTAGGGGTCTTTCCCAGAGGATGACACCTGGCGCTGGTCACTCCTCGCCCGCCCCTTTTAGTGACGTCACTCTCCACAGGGCTCGATCTCATGCGCCTCTTCAGGGTATATAACCTCTGTCAGGAGAGAGACGCATCAGCCAGCACCAGAAGCTCACCTGCCCTCAGCACCGGAGAGAGCGAGGCAAAGCGAACCACTGTCGCAGGACAGAGACAAAAGCGACCCCTCTCAGGTCGACAGAGATAGACTGCGGGGCACAGGAGGTCCACCTCGAAAGACACAGAGACTGCTTGCAGAGACGGGAAACTTATCTCAGGACAGAGGTAGACACCAGTGCAGAACATGCTTCAATGCGCCTTCCAGGTGAGCCCACGCTACAGGCATCAGGTTTTGGCAGCTTTGATGGCTGGATTTGTATATTTTTCGTCTGCTTGGGGGGCATAATTTGTTTTCATAGTCCACTTAGATTGGCTGAAAGCCTTTCTCTCTATCTCACTATTCGTTTTTATAGAGGGATATCTTCTAAAATACAACAGACAGCGCATTTACTTATTAGAACATGTATGTGGCTATATTACTGCTTTCACGTTTATTTGCTTTTTTCACCTTGGCATTCTGATGCTTTATATGTACTTTTTAGATTCTCATATTTCTCTAGTATTTGTTTAGTTTTTCAATATATGTTAGTGAATAGGAGAGCCCCTTTTATTCTTACCTTGCCGCGTGTTTTAATATCGCCAGTTCTGAGACCATTCGCCATGTGTTCTGTGATGTTCATAATATGGGCGTCTCTGTCTTCCATGAAGATTGCAGAAGCATCCTGGGTAGTTAAGGTCTGTTATAAGATGTTCGCCAATAGAGGCTGTTATCATACAGCATAATCCTCAGAAATACGACAGTAATATTTAAAGCGTCTTGGGGTTTTGCCGCAGTCCTGTTGTTTGTAGCGCTGCTGCTGTTAAGCACAGCCAGTGAAGCATAAACTGCTGGTTAAAATGCAGAATTAGCAGCAAGAGATTGAACTGAAAGGAGTTTGGGACGTTATTGTAAGTATTTGCTTCCCAGAGTAGGAGTAAAAATGCACAAAGCTTGATACATAGTGCCTCGGTGGTGCACTGTGGCCCAAGAGACATTGGGCCTTATTTATGAAGGCCTTGCGCCGCCGGTGCGTCACTTTTAAAATGGGAAAAAGTGACGCACCGGTGGCGCAAGGCCTTTATAAATAAGACCGATTGTCTTTCTCGCATCCACGGCAGGAGCAAAGTAAAGTTTCATACTGTGCCAGCTGATATCATGCTTCACACCGCTTCTCTGCCAACATCCAATCAGAATGCTTGCACCAGAACAGAGACCCTCTGAAGTATGTGGTAAGGCGCTGACATCATACGACAGTCTGTTGGCATCACAGGCCAAAAGACCAGCATCATTGGACATGGTGCTGCGATCAGATGTATGCCAATTTAAGGTGCTGGCATAATACACCAGAATGGTTCCTGTAATGTCAGGGTACTTTCATCATATGTCAGTGCCCTGACTTCATATGCCAAGGTGCTGGCATCATTTATTAGAGTCCTACCATCATACGTGTTCCCTGGTGCAAGCATCATATGTTATGGTGGTGCCTATCATACCTTGGTGCTGCCCTGCTGTTGGGCTCCCCCTGTGATGGAGTGGCTGTAGTGCCAGTCCTGCAGCTCATGTGCGAGTCTTTGGCTGTTTATACACCATGCTCTACCTGCTGATATGCCAGGCAGTGTGCCATGCTGGGGGAGCTCATGTTTCAACCTTGAATTGCTAAATGCCAGGCTGAGACTGCTCACGTGCCAGGAAGCAGTCACTCGTTTGCCAGTCTTGGACTGCAGTTTGGCAGATTGCACTTGCTAGCTGTGAAAACCCTCAAATCTCTCCTGTTATTCCCCCTTCTCTGTCCTCTTCCCCTTCTCGACTCTGTTGCCTTGTGTTTCTCTCTTTTAGCCCTGTCCACTCCCTTCCATGTTCTTATACAATGAAACAACTCGACTAATATTGCTTTTTCCCTTCTTCCAGAATCCACACGCCGTCCTCAGGCTGTCCAGGCAGGTGCACACAGCGGCGGTGGAAGGTAAGTGTCTGTGTGTACTCACTGCCATTGGTCTGAGGTCACGCTGTATTTTTTGTACGCAGTTAATGGCTCTGGTGTCCCCGCCTCTGGTCTGCGATCGCTCGCTATATCTTGGTCCCAGTTGCTGGTTCTGGAGTCACTCTCCCTGATCTGATGCCTCTCAGTATACCCTGGGCCCAGTTACCTGTTCTGATGCCACTCTCCCTGCTCTGATGCCGCTCAGTATACCATGGGCCCAGTTACTGGTTCTGATGCCACTCTTGATGGTCCTGGACCACTCTTTATCCCATGGGCCCAGTTACAGGTTCTGGTATCACTTACCTTGACTTGGGTCCCTAATGCCATGATCCCCATAACCGGTTATAAAGCCGCTAGCATTGGTTTGCATCTGCTATCAGTCTACAACTCCAAGAGTCCTGTGTAATGATTGTCCCATATGAACAACATCTGGTTCTGGTCCGGGTCAGCTGGATTTGTGTCTGATGCCAGCCCAGAATGCTTGTAGTTCTGATCCTGTCTCTTCTCTTCATTCAGTGCTGGAGGGGAGCCCCCTGGAAAAGGCGGTCACTAGCAGCTTTGCGTCCTTCATACATGGAGTCCAGACAGATCACCTGTCCCAAACCGTGCGGCACCGAAGCAAGCGTATGATCCTGGACAGCATCGGCGTTGGACTGGTGGGAAGCACGACCCATGTGTTCAACATCGCCCTGGGATACTGCCAGGTAAGAGGAGACATTGAACTCACTAAGCAACACACCATGCAGAACAATTAAAAACCCTTTTTACGCCAAGAGTGTGACTATACTCCTGTGGTTGTGCCATGTAAAACTGCTTACAGACTTTAGTGGTTCAGGATCACCATAAGATTTTACCAGGATATTCAAATCTTGGATCGAACCAAGCAACACACCATGAACCCCTTGGCCATTAAATAGCCCTCTAGAATCATAGGGGTAAAAAACCCTCCAGAATAATAGGTAAGAAGAGAGAAAGACCAAGTCACACCATGAATTACTCATCCACCATGAAATACTCATCCACTAATCGCAGCCCAGGCTGCCTCCAGATGCAAAGCAGCTAATGTCTTGAGACACTGGCAGGGCTGCGAGCATGGACTAGGGTACTCAAATAAACATTAGGAACTCTGGTCCCCTAAACAACTGTCCTTCAGAAACACTGCATCTACTCGCAGAGACCCCTTGCCTGACCATGTGTTTCTTCTAATAGATACCACCACGTATCAGGTGAATAATCCTGTGTTTAAAGTTGAATAATCCACATTCCCAAAATATCCGCAGTTTCTTTACTAGGTTTCTAGGTGCACTTTCTATTTCTAACTTAATTGTATTTCCAACAGGACATGTACTCCTTGTCTGCCATCAGCTCTGTGTATGGAAGGAAAGGATTGAGACTCCCACCTACGCTGGCTGCATATGTCAATGGAGTAGCGGTAAGGATTTTGAGAGCGGGCTATCACTTTATCCCTCAAGCATACACTAAGAACAATGAGTTTATGAGAATTTTACTTAAATGCTGTCTCCTCCAATGTTCAATTCTGTCTGTTTCTACTTCTGTAAAGAGTCTGTATTGGGCAATGGCTCAGTCACTCAACTAAATCTTAGAATATGAATCCTACATTTCTGTAAATTGTGTCCCTAGGTCGATGCCACTATCTCTCTGCTTAACATCTTTCTGACACACCCTTCTTTAAAGACCTTCTAATCCTCTACTCCTCCTTTAACAGAGTCACTCCATGGACTTCGATGACACTTGGCACCCTGCCACTCACCCGTCAGGTGCTGTGCTGCCGGCTCTAATGGCTGCCTCCCAGATGTTGCCCGTGGGCTTAAGACCCAGCGGCTCAGACTTCCTGTTGGCATTCAATGTTGGCATTGAGGTGCAAGGAAGACTCATGCGTTTCTCCAATGAAGCCAGCAATATCCCTAAAAGGTTTGTATGATACCCACAAAGGGCAGAAAAATCCCATGACCAACACTCGATGCCCACAGGGGGCGCAGTATCTCCCGGGCATGGTTATGATGTACGATGTATGAAAAGGGTAGAAATATTCCATGTGTAATGTATGAGAACCCTAAAGAGAGGGTGTGTTATGATGTGTGCCCGATTGGCACATAGGGCAGAAATATACCTAAGAGGAACCTATCATGCAAACAAAATCATGTATGTGGATAGCACACAATACAAAGTAAATATGGTAAAGTAAATTTTTCTGCTCACTGTAACTAGATTATTTATTTGTGTCAAATGATTGATTAGATCCTATTATAGTTACTCTGTTTCCTTGTACTACATAATAGCATTAATGGCTGATATGCTTTTATATTTCCGTAGTTCGCACTTATTGTTTGCATTACCCCTCTTTTAAATCTATTTTGATATTATCCTTATTCCATGTCTGACACTGATCTTTTTATTTCCTTCAGGTTCCACCCTCCTTCTGTTGTTGGCACCATGGGCAGCGCTGCTGCTACAGCAAAACTCCTTTCATTGAATGCAGAACAATGTGCGCATGCTTTGGCGATCGCTGCCTCTCTGGCGGGGGCACCTATGGCCAATGCTGCAACTCTTGCCAAGCCTCTCCATATTGGCAATGCAACCCGCTTTGGGATGGAAGCAGCACTTCTGGCTGCCCGTGGGATGGAAGCCAACCCACTTATCTTGGATGATGTGCCAGGCTGCTCAGGGTTCAGTGCTTTCTATGGTGATTACCAGCCATCGTCCCTGGCAATGCCAGATCAAGATTACAGCTTTCTCTTGGAGAAGCAAGACATTGCCTTCAAGAGGTTCCCAGCTCACTTGGGCATGCACTGGGTGGCAGACGCTGCCATCTCAGTCAGAAACCGAGTCACCAATATAACAGGCTCCTTTAACCCTGCTTCCATCCGCGCTGTTCTTCTGAGGGTCCCAGTCTCCAAGTATATCAACAGGCCCTTCCCAGAGTCTGAGCACGAGGCACGACACTCCTTCCAGTTCAACGCCTGCACAGCCCTTCTGGATGGCGAAGTGGGCATTTCTTCCTTCAGTGAGGACAGCCTTAGTAGACCAGATCTCATCAACCTGTTGAAGAAGGTGATGGTGGAACACCCTGAAGACAATGTGGCCAACTTTGACAAGATGTACGGGGAAGTGGTGCTGCTCCTGGAGAGCGGAGAGATCGTGACTGGCAGATGTGACACCTTCTACGGACACTGGAGGAAGCCTCTTAGCCAAGAATCGCTCCATGAGAAGTTCCTCTCCAATGCTACCCATGTGCTCCACCAAGACCAGGCGCAAACAATTATTGAGGTGGTGAAGGAGATAGAAAGCCTTGCAGACTGTTCACAACTGGCATCCTCGCTGCAGTAAACATGTTAAATTAAAATTAATCCCTCTCACAAAGTGGGAGTAAAACTTTAAATGAACTACCAGGTGCAAACAACTTTATTGTAACTAGTTTTACAAATATTGAAAATTTACTCAAGGAGAGGGACTTTAGCGATACACTGTATAAAACGACGAGAGTCAATCATGTCCTCTCCTATCATGAAAGGAACTGTTATGTCTCACAGTACAGTGAGGTCCCCTTTCAACCTAAAACAATACAGAAGCATCTGGCTGGCAAGAAACAGTATGCTTACGTTTCCTATAACCTCATTAGTACTTTGCAAGAGCTGTAAAATGCAAGTTGTATTTATTGTTATTTAATTTTTGTTTATTTATTATTCAGTGAAATATCATGTCTTTTTTCCAGTGGCCAAATATAGGAAGAGCGGAATCTGCAGTTTTACTCTAGTACTGAATTGTCCCTCTGATGCGCTCTCTCATGTGTACTTTTATGTAAAAAAAAAACACAGGACAAAATAGGTCACTCCAAGAACTTTTTATTTCAATCTCTCATGTTTTGTCAATGAAAAGTATTTTGTGCTTTCTGTGGTTATTTATTTAATTTTGAATAAAGTCTCTGAATTCATTGTACAGTGACTGTAATTTTTGATGTGTGCAGAAGCTGACATTTTAGAGGCTAACTTACTGGGTGGCCACGGCTTGATGACAGTGAGACTGGATTCTCTCACATACAGACCTTACATATGAAACTCTATTTTCAGCTGATGCTCAACATGCTGACCCTCCTACTAGTGTTTTACAATCTTCCCTGTTTTAGGAACTTCCCTTACATGCGCAAATACTCACATAACAGTCAGAATATACATATTTGGACAAGTACCAAAGAGTGATCCGATCATCGGCACACCTTTTAAATGTTAACATGTTTCATCATACTTTGACAATTTAGAACTGTGTAAGCAGCTGTGTGTTAGGATAGATTATAACAACCACTAAATACATTAGGGAACGAGCTAAGGAATCATTAGCTAGTCTGAATATGGCTGGTTTACACCTTAAACGTATCAGAGTTAATGAGGATATTGGATGCGAGTTATTTTCACATTTTGAAATGACTGACATTTTATAGTGTAATTTTTCAGAAGTTTACTTTTTGAAAAATGTCTTGAAAAACATGCATATTGTTATTAAACATTGTGAGCTTTGGTAGATTTTACTATTTTTCACACTGGTATTGTGTTTTTGACAGTGCTTAATTTACAGTAGTGGTTGCAGGTGGCCCACACCAGCATTCATTTTTTGGGAGTCACACTTACTTTTTCCTCAACAAACTTTAACCTATAGCAAGAGAGAAAAAATCACAAGGAGGAAAGAAAGATGATATGAAAGGCTGAAAAACAGTGACAAAAGAAGGAAAGAGGGATAAAAAAGAACTACAAAAGTGAGATCCCAGCGCAACCAGAGACCTAACCGGAGCAAGCAAGCGCAGCTATTATCAAGAGCAGGTTGAGTGACCATTCAACCGTGCCCACCTCTTGGCAGATACCATATTGTACCTCTGACAGAAAACTATTGTCATCTGCCCAATCCTCTATCCTGGAGAATCACCCAACCCAGGATCTTATCAGAAGAGACCAGAAGAGAGATCGTACAGTAACATGTGGGGTTTCCCCTGTCGCCCTTCTTAAAGACAGGGACAATGGTGGAAAACCTCCAAGTTTTAGGCAATCCTGCAGGGGAAATGGCCCGGAACAGATTTGCCAATAAGAGGGGCCCACAATGGTATGTTCTGTTTACAAACATCAAGTGGCACCCTGTCCGGGCCAAGGGCCTTCCTGGGTATGCTATTCAAAATAGCAACAGTTACTTCCGATACATCAATATGTGTCATGGTGAAAACACCAGCCGACCCTTGGTTGGCGGTATAATTTGCCTCGCAAGGAGGATTAGTTAGAAAGCTAGAATCAGCAGAGCTGAAAATCGTGGGGAAGTAAATCAGACACTCCTCTGGCAAAATGTGGCAGGATATTTTAGAGTTACCATTTGCTAAAAAATATGGGTGATTCTTTACATTCCAAAATGCCTTTGAGTATCTAGATTTAGCAGCAAACTGCACGTTTTCCCATGCCATCTCTCTGATTTCCTTTCTTCTTGCCCCCAGGGGTCGACCTGTAAGCCCACCTTGCATACCTAATGGCTACTAAGTCTTTAGGCAACAGCATGAATAATCTGGCTAAAGGGTCCCACTGGGAGTGAGATTTAATAGAAAGGTAAAGAGGGGTAATAGAGAACATAGAGCAGGTTGAATTTAGCAGACACATTGAGGATGGCATAGGCAAGTCTATTAGAGAGTCTTATGAAGCGTCCATTCTGCAACAGTGTAATAGCATTTTTCCAAGCTGCCTCCCAGACTTACCTTCTATGCCCTTGCAGGGGATAAACAGCATATAAGGCATGCAAAGTCTCCAAGCTGAGGCATCGGGCCAACTTCGGGGCCAGCAACTGCAAGTACTGTCTTCAATGTCCTACAGGGTCAGTTGGGGGGACCCGATCATTAGGGGGATCTTAGCGGGTGTGCGCTGCAAAGTAGATAGCAATGTGTCTATTGATCTAGTCTCTGAAGAAAGTGCAGCAGTACAGCAGTGTGACAATTCAAGTGAAAAAGCTCCTTCAAAGACAACTTGTAGTAAGGATCATGCATCTATCCCTGTTATCCTTGATGCCCCCGGTCACCAATCAGATAATGTTCTGTACAATAATCCAAATATGGGACTGTTGGACTTGGCCTTTTTCCCCCAAAATTTTTCGCTTTTGACCCCCTTACCTAGGATGTCTCCCCCATGGGATTAAACCTGTATAGGCCATGAGTGGTGTGAGACACCTTGTTGAAAATGTAAAATTACATGATGTTAAATGGTGTACAGAAAATATCCCCCATTTTAAAACTGCACCTGACTGAAATGTACTGAGACTTAAAATGGATGCCATGGCCCTGGGTAGTGCCACCTGACTGCGTTAGGTTGGCGGTCTAGTTAATATTACCCAGCTACCCCTAGCTTTTGGAGGGAAAGCCTGGCACCCAGGGTGCTCACCCCCTCCCCTAGAACCAGTTTAGGCTAGATGTGCCAACATTCTAGAAGGTCCTGGCACTGCCTGGGAGGAGGGTATAAATAGGGAGAAGTCTCAGAAGTGTCACCAGAGAGTCAGTCAGCGCTGGGACAAAAAAGAGAGGGGACCTGCTGTGAGGTGCTACCGCCACATGGGCCTGTGAGCTGGGCCCTGCACCCCTATAACCCCCCCCCCTCTGCTGTCCCCATGGGCCCCTGACAAGGGAGGACTCTTCATAGGTCCCTGACGCCGTGGGACCTTGAACTACGCCAGCGCGGAGGAAAAAAGGTGCCCAGAAGAGGAGGAATGCTGTGGGCTTGAACCCCCCAGGAGGTGAGGAGTGTGCCCCTGGGGCTGGCTGTGGAACTGTTCGCCCCCCCCCTCCGTGAGGTGCGCCTGTCAGACGCTGTTGAGGAGGTTGGTGCCCCTGGAGGAGCTGTGGCCCCCTTTGGATGCACAGAGCTGTGAGGAGCCTACTTGGAAGCCCTGGTTTGCCTACCTAAGCGCTGTAAATTCCAAGACTGTTGCTGCCCTGACCTAAACTGTACTGCCTGGGGAGCGCTATAATTTGGAAGCGCTAGAGAAGGACTGGGAGGAGCTGCGTGTCCCTAGAAGCCCTGAACTGCCTCTATTCTGTTGGGCTGAGAGGGAGGAGCAGTGCGCTGTAAATAGCGTCATCTGCTGAGGAGAATCGCGCTGTGGCCTGAGGGCACTGTGAGGGGACTCGAGCTGGAGGAGCCTACCCTCGTTTTGGCGCGCTGTCCGCCATTTAAGTAATTAATTAAAAAGGGAGCCTACCCCATGCACCGCCGGTTTCACCGCCGCAGCCCGGCGCTGCGAGGAGGCCTTTCCCCGCTGTGTGGCGCATCGTTGCAGCGACCCCCGGTGTCAGGAGGGGGCCGCCGAAGTGAGGAGAGGGCCGCGCTAGGCCCTGAGGCCGTGGTCTGCCGCCTCACGTGACGGGGGCCTGACCGCGTCATCGGCCCGCCCCCGCCGCGCACTGATTGGCCTGCGCGACCGTGAGCCAAAAAGGCCGCGCAGGGATTGGCTGCCGGAAGCTGAGGCAGGAAGAAGCTGGCCGGCGGCGTCGCGGGCCCCCAGTGAGCTGAGGGGAGTCCCGATAGTGTAAGAAGACCGGAGCGGGAGCCTACCCCGCCGGTCTGCGGCCGCGGACAGAAGCTGTGGAGGAGGCGGGGCCGGGGCACACTGTCGGTGCTAGCCCCGCCGCCACAAAAAGAAGCGTAGCCGTGGGGAGAGTGCGGAGGGCGGGAGCCTACCCCGCCTGCCAAGGAAAGCCCGGCCGCAGGGAGATCCCAGAGGAGCAGAGTGCCTGCGGGGCTCGCGAGAACGAGGGAGCCCGACTGTGCCGCCCGGAGGCCGCATTGAATTCCCCCCCCAGCCCCCGTGAGGATGAGAGGCCCGAGTGACGCCGCAGGAAGGGGAAGGGCCTCGAGGCATATTGCCGGTGCCTGACCCCTCCCCGGAGGAGAGCCCCGCGTGTGTCCTGCGTCCACATAGAGGCAAAGGCAGAGCCCTTGGGAAGCCGGTGAGTGGGAGCTCGAGCGGAGCCACCCTGGGAGGGACCTACATGACTTCCGAGTCCCGGAGGGGACTCAATCAGTAAAAGACCTCGTAACCTGTATGCAGCTGCCTGTGGGGACCGAACCCAGCAGGGTGCCCTGAGTAAAGGACCTTGTGGAGGGCATGACCGGGTGGTTGGGCCTGGTTCCTATGTATAGCTGGTATGCTGATGGTACTGCCGAGGTTTCGGTTGCGGGTTGGGAACTGGGGGTGGTTATACCCAGGTGCCCAGGATTCAGTTAATGACCCCGGGTGGAGGTGATTAGACTAGCCCGGACCTTGCTGAATGAAGTGTTACACCCACCTAATGAGTTGGTTACCTTCCGGGCCTAATGTGATGTTGCCGGAGCTATAATGAAATGTGCATTCTGGATTGAGGGGTTGCCTGTCCCTTGCTTTAGGCCTACTCCGCCTGATGTTTGGTACCCCTAGGTTTATGGTAGAGGAAACCTTGCTGTATTAAGGTGCTGTAGTGACCTGCCCTGCAGATCTTGCAAAGGCGGCCTGAGGGACCTATGGTTATACCTGCATGCTATTAGATGTTGGGTTGCTATGAGGGCTTCCCTTACAAGGGGTTAAGTATGAGGTGATGTTCCAGGCCCTGGGTTATGTACCAGATTGATGGGCCAGACAGGCTGACTCATTACAGGTGCTCCTGTCTGTTATTAAATGTGCTGTGATGCTCTGTTTTTCCCTTACAGGGGTGGGGTTTGGCGTTCTAACGCAAGAAGTGTGGTTATGCAGGATGTTGCCTTTTGTAATTACAGCCTACTACCTAGGATGAAGGCCTGAGTTGGCCCTGCCTGACGCGTAGTTCCCTAGGTGGAGGGGGGAGGAAACCTAATGTTTTATTACAGGTGTTCCTGCCTAATGTTAATGCCAGGTGATTCCTATTCTTTTTGCAGGAGTCGCCAAAGCCAGCTATTTTGGGTTCTTACCCCTAATGTTTGATTGCATGCTTAATGGGCGTACACGCCAAATGAATTTGTCCCTTACATAGATGTCATTAATAATATGTGCCAAGTGCTAACCTTGTTATATTTCAGCTAGACACTATGGACTATGGACTCAACCCTTTTCGTCCCATGTAAATAATCCCCCACTGAAATACTTGGCTTGGGTGCCAGTTGGCGTCATGTTATGATTACCAGTGTATTTTTCCTTTTTACCTTACAGGTTGGAGATATCACTAAACTACTTCTTTTCCAACCAAAGGTGGAGTTGCGTCTCTTTTGTAGTGTGCCTGGTGTGTCGTCTGTGGATACTGCGTGAATGCTTCACATGTCCTTGGAGTTTGGCCTGCCCGCTTGATGCCATGCTACCCCCTTGAAGATTTGGGTAACCCCCATTTCCTACAGGGACCTATTCTTATTCAGGGGCGCAGTCAGCTTCTAGCCCAGCGCAAGACAAGACAAACCAGGAAAAAGTCTACAGACCTGGCTAAGTCTTACCAACAGCCCAAACCCACAAAACAGAGTCAGGCTGGTAAGACAAGTGTTCAAGTAGCTTAGAGCAGCCCGCTTAGGAAGTGGGTAACATAAAAGGGAGAAGTGAAAACACTCATCTCTTGCTTATCTGCCACACTTACATGGACAGAGGTGGTCAAGCAGTGCACAGAACAACATGCTCCAAACTGAACTCCAGTCTTACCTCTGAAATATCTTCTGATACTCTGTCTGATCACTGTCCCCCACTTACTACCAAAGAGGGTCACCCTGAGGTACAAGAGCCATCATTAAGAGCAATCGTATTGTCTCTTCAGGCCCAGTGTGCAGAGGCTCAGGTATATTACACTTAGGCGAGGGCAGACAATCTGAAAATGTAACAATCCCTGGATGACGTCTCAGGGCACATCACAAATCTTACAATGTAGCTCACAGAGCAGCAGTAGAGAGTGGCTCACACAAGGAGACAGTGACTGCAAGCAAGGCTATTGGGAATCATGATGATAAGCTAAAACTCCTCCTAATCAAAATTGAAGATATGGAAAACTGTCAGAGGAGAAACAATGTCAGGATTTTTAGGATACCAGAGGGAAAAGAGGTCTTTGATTCTTGGCAACATATGGTGCAATTGTTCAGGAGGGCCTTCCCTGATCAGATGGACTGGGACTCTCAAATTCAGTTTGCCCATTGTCTCCCATTCAATCATAATTCCTTAATGCTAGCACAGCTCATCCTCGCCCAATGCTAATATATGTTGGAAATTTCCTTTTGAGGCAGGCAATCTCCCTTAAAGAATGGCCAACAACCCAATGTCAATTCTTGCCCAGTCTGACTTCTGCAGATCTACAATGGACTCTAGATGGTAGCTGCACCAACTCATTGACCCATTGAAGGCTGTGGGGGCACAAGTTTTCTTGCAGGAGCCAGCTCACTCAAAATTATTAGGGAAGGATGTCCCAGATGTGCGTCTCTGAGACAGTAAATACGACGCATCCATGGTGTTGCAAGGAGGGTGCAGTGGAAAGTGTTGCATTGCTGTTTAATCGCAGAGATGCAACACTTTTCTTAAATGAGATTCAGAGGTCTTATGGCTAAGATTAATTGTATGTGCTGGAACGTGTCAGGGATCAATGCGCGGAGCAAGCGACAATTAGTTCGGGAGGGGATCAGATTGCGTAAACCCGAATTGGTGGCTGTGACTGAGACCCATCTGGTATACAAGGATAGGTCTTTACTTAAGAAGTCACCTGAACATGGCAAACTGTCTTGATCCATGGGGTGGCTGTGCTTTCTGCTAAGAACTATCAAGGTCAAGTATTAAAAACTGCGGTCGACCACAGGAGAAGGTGGGCACTTGTATAATGAATACTACATTCAATAAAATTTGTGTTATGAGTGGTTTACGGGCCCAATACTGATGATCCAGAAATGCTGGATAGGCTATACCTGGAAATAGTGGTTTGTGCTGAAGAATTGATTTAATGGATGATTTTAATTGTGAATTGAGCAACAACCGCCCAACCACCCTGCACAAGCCTAGAACTAGGGCTTCCCTCAAAGATCTGATCCAGCTACATGGGCTTGGCGATGTGAGGCAGACTCTCTATCCAAGGGAGTCCGGTTTTACTTATTATTCATGTCCGCATATGCACTACTCTAGGATCAATAAGATCTTTATTAAGTGGTCTTTGCTGGATAGGATGGAAATGAATGTATGGGCCAGGGTTCTGTCAGATCACAACCTGATTGTGTTTTCATAAGAACAACTGTTCCAAGTTCTCTTTTCATTGCCATCTGCTGGCTAATAACGAGTATAGAACGCATGTTTCATGGTTACTCAGGGAGTTTCTTTCTATTATAATTGGTACAGCTTCACTTCGATTAATTTGGGATAGAATGAAAGCATACATTCGGGGTATAATATTACAGTACATGGGTGAGCAAAATAGAGCCATTGCTGAAGAGGCCCACTCTCTTTGCTAAGCCTTTCTCCAACTTGAAATGTTACATGCCTTTAAAATCACTCAAGGAATGGCAGAGTGACAGGTGGCATTTTTTCAGTTATTAGAAACATGGTCTTGTCTAGTATGCAGATTGAAAGATCAGGTAGCTGCCAGATACATCAAACATAGAATGCTATAATATGAATATGGGGAAATGGTAGGCAAGTTTTAGCACATCGGATAACAGATTGACCGTCCAAGGGTACAATTCATGTAATCTAGAGTTTGGATGGTAATGTCTAGACCACCACTCATATATTTTGGAACAGTTCTCCTATTTTACAGGAAGTTATAATGTCAGCCACCGGTATAAGATCAGGGCAAATGTATGGAATGCATTCAGCAGTGTGACCTACCTCATCTCAGAGAGGATCCGGCTGATGATCTGCAGGCAGAATTTTTCATTTCAGAAATTGAGGCTGCTATAATGGACTTCCCTACTGGCAAGGCAGCCGGTGGAAATTCTATACCTATTGAATTCTACAAGACATTCAAAGATCTAATAGTTGTCGAATTTCTTATGGTCATTCAATTTATCCAGAAATTTGGAACACAACCAATATCGTGGTATTTCTTAAAAAGGACAAGCCTGCAGAGGACATGAGGTCATATAGTCCCATTTCTCTGATTAATACAGATACAAAATGGTTTGCCAAATTTGGAGCTTACCGTCTTGCTCCTGTAATCTCGTTCTTAGTCTCCCCACAACAACATAGGTTTGTCCGAGGCAGGGAAACTACCAAGCAGTGTCGGATCACAGAGGGAGTGCTGCTGGCGGTAGGACGGGGAAGGGGATGGGACAGGGAGGGGGGATAGGGGTGTCGGTAACTCGGCGATGAAGTGCATCGTATGTCGGACTCCACTACTCCACCAACCATGCCCCTCCCAATCCCAATGCCTTACAGCACTCCCTCGGTGAGCGACCAATGCTACCAGGCATACTAACACTGCAATTGTGACTTTTCATGTTTGCTGGGATATCTAACATCAACATGGGTATGATCAAATTTGAGGAGGCCTACGCGAAGAGGATAGGGGTGGTGCAGAGATTTGGGATGGCATGGGAGAGCTATGCTGTAACAACGCATGTAAATTATACTATGTAATTTATTTAAAGGATATTTTGTATAAACTTAACATCAGCGAATATTAACCTCTGTATGGTACAGTAACAGTTAAAAGTAGGGTAAACCCCAGAAGGGAGCTTAGGATCCAGAATCAAACTAATTATGAAGTACCACTTTTCGAAGGAAAGACTGTAATCATATAGGTCATCATGGTAGGGGTCACATGTTATCACTGAGCTGCTATTTAGAATGCTGGTATTGCATACCATGTAAAATGGGATATGAATTTGCGCTTTTTATTAGTGTACATTATAAATATGAGACTCAATATTTTGTAGGTTTTATCTTTCTTTTTCTGTATATCTTGTGTATCATAGTTATCATGTACAAATGGATTATGACATTTGTTCTACTTATTGTCTATTTATAATATGAGATTGGAGAGTTTGCAAATTTGTCTGCTTTATGTACCTCGATTAACATGTCTACTATGTGTTTTATGCTCAATATAAAATTTCAAAATGACTTTAAAAAAAACATGGGTATTATCCTACTAGACACAGAGAAGGCTTTTGATTGTGGTTCGTGAGGCTGTATGTGGGCTAAACTGCATGCCTTATGTATAGGCAAAAGATTAATCAAACTGACTCCGGCTCTATATAAGGCCCTATGGGCTTGGGTAGCCCGTCCAGGGACTAACTCAAATCTATTCCCATTCATCGAGGTACACGGCAGGGGTACCTGCTCTTCCCCCTTTTATTTGCCTTATATATAGAGCCCTATTTACAGTCGCTCCTTAAGAATGCAGTCATCCAACCTCTGTTTCTTTGTGGTAAACTATTGATGATGGGATCTTCTAACCCACTAACAGCGATCAGACAGATTGCCCATGAGGCTACCAGGTTTGGCAAGTTCTTGGGATACAAACCTAACTTGTCTAACACTCAGGCTCCTACTCCAGCGGTAACTGCTTTGGTGGTCTATCTAGGCATTAGACTATGCTCTGAGGTTTTTAGTATTATCAAATTGAACTACAAACCTCTTGTATCTGCAGTAATTTAGAAACTAAATTTCTGAAATAAGCCACCACTTACCATTGTTGGACGAGTCAATATCATAAAAATTAATATCCTTCCAAAATGTCTTTATTTGTTTAGGGCAATCCCATTGAGGGTTCCCGACTCTTTCTTTAGACGCCTGGAGAGCGATATTGGAAGTTTCATATGAGGTTACAGGCATGCATGCGAGCCATTGGATTAATGAAACTCCCCTATGAGAAAGGAGGGCTCTCACTCCCAGATTTTAAGCTCTATTTCTGGGCAGCATTTACTGGCCGCCTGCGCGGCTTATTAACCTCAGATAATTCAGATTCATCATCCTTTGGCTACCAGGTAGCTTTCGGGCTGAGCTCAGATTTTTTTCTATCGGTTTGGGGACCCCAACTACTACATCAGAGAATACTTCAAAGTATTAAGGGATATTATCTGTATTTGAAAGAAGATCTGTAAAAAATATTCAAATGCTTTTATAAACAAGGATACGCCAATATGGGACAATCCTACTTTCCGCTCCATTTTTCAGGATTCAACTTGTAGGATCTGAGCACGTTGCAGGGTTGTAACAATGGGTCAGCTGTTTGACCTAAATGGCTTTCGGTCTGTCTAAGGATTGCAAGACTCCTACAAGCTCCCGCGACATTCTTTTTTTAAATACTTGCAAATCAGGGACTATATTCAGACAAGTTGTGAATATACGCTTGATATTGAAGGCTCAGAGCTCTTGTTGTACTATTTTAAACCTGGTGTGAAACCCTCAACCAGTATGACCTATCACAGGCTCTCTCCTCTTGTTACAGAGGATACATCTTTATTAGCTGCTCAGTGCAGTAGGCTCCTCTCATCCAATGTTTCAGAGATTCAGATGGGTTTAGAACTATCAGACCGTTCTGTATATTCTGTTAATCTAAAGCTACAACAGTTGAGTACTATATGCCTCCTATACTATACTTCGGATAAAATGTCTAGATGGGGAACAAATGCTACCACTGATAAAACTAGATGTCCTGAGTGTAATCTCTTGGCCGCAGATATTGTACATGTGGGCTTCTGCCCCTGCTTACAAAAATTATGGGAGGGGTTGATGAAATTTACGTCCTCAGGTATGGGACATCCAGTCCTATTATCTATCAACCACATCAATGCTACAGCAATTCTCCCTCTGTGCTGAGAAGTCTTTGATTTCCATTATTTATGATGAGCTAAGCTCGTCATGAGCACACAAACAGTGTACTGCATGACGAGCTGAGCTCGTCATGAGCATGGAAGGGGTTAAAGAGAGAATGATGGGGGTTAAATATGAGTACGAGGCAGGCACTCAGGGAATAATAACAATTATGCTTGTGTGTGCATTAGGAGGTCCTGGGTTTCTCTGAATCCCCCTAAGGATTTTGAATGGTGTGTCCTTATCCATGCCAATGTTAGAGGGCCCTCTTCCTTGTTAAAGCTGAAGAAGATCTGGAATAATCTATGCTGGGATTTCACGAATGTCAATCGTCATTAATTATATATGATGATGTATTGTTCTCACTTTTTTATCTTGATCTGTTATTTATACTTTGTATACTGTGATTATTATATATCTGTGACTAACTCTGTCTTGGGAAAATAGAGGAAGGTTCAGGATCACAACCCTTTGTGATGGATGACATATTAATCTCAAAACTAAGACTTTGTTGACATTTTTCAACAGGAAAACAAAGAGCTAGGAAATTGTAAACGTTAGCAAAAGTTTCAACGGGCTTAGAAGCACACACTGGTTCAGCAACATTTTTATCTCTTCTCAATCCTCACTACCTTGTTGCTGATTCTGCTCACTTACATCCACCTCACCCCTGCATGCTCTACTTTCACATCTTCTCTTGCCCAGCCTATTACTTACTCTTCCTGCTTTAACCCCCTTTGATATCCACTTTGCCCTGCATTATTTCCTGTTCACTTATCTCTCACCAAGCAACTCGTTTTTTCTCTTTGATTCTGCCACTCTCACACCCATCTTTCCCCTCAATGCTCTACTCCTTTCCTTTCATCATCTCACCCAGCATCTGACCTTCTTTTGTCTCAACTTGTCTGCTGGTTAAACCCCCCTTTACATATTTATCTCCCTTTTCCCCAGTCTCTTCTCGCTGATTCTGCCTCTCTTACATCCACACCTTCCCTTCATATGTTTCTCTTTGCCACTCTTCTCCCCCTAGCCTCTTACTTTTTTTCAGCTGTTCTCTTCCTTTATATGCATGTCTCCTCTTCCAGAGTCACACTCTCAAAATGCTTTTAAAATGTTTGCATGGATTCTGCCCTTCCTAACATTACTCTGTGGCACTGAAAAACTGAGTCAGGGGCCTGGCTCTGCTCAGCTCAGGGTCTTCTTAAAACCATGAGCCCAAATTGAGTTAAGGCTTTCACGGGATGCGACATGGCCTAGTGGCTACAACTGCCCACCATGAATCTTGGGGAGCCAGGCTAAATGGCCTTGTAACTCTGACGTTTTTTGAATAGCAGTGTGAGGCCCCTTTGTTCTGAGCAGGAGTGGGGCCATGTGCAGCGGCCCACCCTGCCCATGACTAGCGCCGGTCCTGAGTACAGCATCCTCCCTCACTCCAGGAAAGGATTTTCAATACCATGGTTCCCATTCTTAGATGTCCTCCTTTCAAGTGTAAAATGAGTAATAAACTTCAAGTTCAATTGTTTAAGTTCCTGTCTTCAAGGGGTATAAAAGACTCCAAGAGTTTTCCAGCCTGTGACACAACATAGTAAAATTGTTTTCAAGCAGGTTCTTCGTCCAGAAAGTCTTGAATTTTGTCTGATGTGTTCTTCTAGTTCTGGTACCTTGCCCTATTCTTCAGACCTCTTTCTACCTCATCTTTCTTGAGCCTTTTTCGAAACTTGGATTTGAATATTGCTTTCTTCGTCAGAAGACTGACATTCAGGAGAGTTTTTTTTCTGCCATTTAGCTTACTTTGCAGACACCTCCTCCTTTCATGCGGGGCGCTGTGTGCAAGGCTATAGTGACCACCAGAAGGCCTGACCAAGCAACCACAAACATAATAAAGTTCAGCACTCAACAGTTTGTTACAACCTATGTTATAATTATTGAGTGAACCTCTAGGGTAAAATATCTCCAACCAGAAAAGGTTTAGTACTGGAGATGTTTTTCAGTACTATTTAGAGATGTGAAAGTTCCCTACATTCCTAGTGTTATCAGGTGCGGCCAGTGTAGGTAAGATCGATGGGGTGGGGTGGGGTGGGGGAGAGTTGACAGATGACAATGATGTAAATTTAAATTAAAAAAATTAAAACCACTTACCTTGTGTTCGCCGCACCGCCAACTCACCCCACTTCCTGCCCCACTGCTCTTACCTGCACGGGCCACAACTGAGTCTATTGGCCCACCCACCACATGAGATCAAAAGATGTTGGACTTTATGAATGTCTTGTACCATTTCATAAAAAACATTGCAGGTTTTCCTCAAAATTAGTTTCTTGACCATCTGAAAATTATTGCAAATACCAATCGATCTGTGGAACACACATTAAAGAACAAGGGATCCCTCTAACATCTGCAATGGAGAAAAACTGCCTGAGGCAAACCTCACATGTGTGGCCTATTGCAGAATATTCTAGTATCAATTACATGACTAAGTTATCAATTACATATAACAAAAGTGGTTCTGTCGGGTGACCGGATAAATTGCTTTGAAGAAGAGGCTGGGATAGCTCAGGAACACAATGTAATAATTCAAGTGCAATTAAATTGAATAAAACCTCTCTGAAAACAAATATAGTTCAAGGTATTTATATAGGAAACAAAGTCACATTTGTAAAACACAGGAATTACTTCATTCCATTTCAGTTTATACAAATTCTAAGAACATGTGAAAAAGTGACTGTAAGTGAACAAAGTGAATAGTGCAATATATTGAGTGACACTTATTTACAATTATATACAGTACTATACACGGGGAAAGGGGAGGAAAAACAATTTGAAATTGGCGGTCAGTGTTCTTAATTAAAACTCCAATGAGACAGATGGTTACTATGATCGTTCCTGGAGGTATCTTGACCAGTGTTATGCGTCGACGTTTCGACCCTGTTGTGCCCCAATTGGTGGTCACGGCGGATCTTTATCAAGACAAGGGGGGTGGGAGGGACCTGGAAGTGAATAAGAGTGGGTTTCAGAGGTATGGATGATGAACCATCAGTTTTTTGGTAAAATCAGGTGAGTGCATTATACTCACGGGGGGGGGGGTTCAGGATTCGCTGGAGGCAAATAAGTCACACCCTGGTATGGAAAGCCGGAGGTCAATCTGGGAAAGAAGTACAATGAGTCCCTTAGTAAAAGCATGTTGATATAGCCATGACTCAGAGGGATGAGTCATGCATTACCTACATGTATCATGGGAGTTAGTTAAGAGAATGTTATTAAGTGGCTAAATGTATGCCAGATGCACCTGGGAACTCAAGTGATCACAAAATAAGTGGTGTGACTAGACAACTTTAAAGGCAAAAATGGACACCACCTGGGCAGCGCTCGTGGTTAAGGCTGAACCCGGGGGCGAGTTGCCCCAGGTGACCACCAGGCGTGTGTGGCATTTAAAAAGACTTGGTGCTCATTATAAAATGGGGGCTCGTAGTGCCGAAGTTGTGCAGTTTAAAACGGGTGCCGGAGCGTGATTGAGGAACGGCACCGATCGGGCGAAGACCGCACACCGTGAGGCTGTGTGCACTTTAATGGCTTACCCCAAGTCAAATAAACGAGAGTATCACGCTGCTCACTCTCGAACATCCGAGTCCCGTCTGGCATGAATCACGGAGGCTCAATTGCGGGAGGAGCGGGGCGCGAGGACGTTGTACATGTCGGTCGCCTGGCAACGCCGTAGCTTACAGCGTGGTGCCGTGTGCTAAACCCTCATTGGCTAGCAAAGGCGAGCCCCTGGGTAGCTAGGCAACGCGTGGAGTATTCGGGACAGCGTCAAATGACGGTTTACACAGACTGCGCAATGCGCTTGGGGGCCGCCTACAGCTTGGTGGATAATTTGGCGGCATATTAAGAATCTTCTGGCATGAGAGTACAGACAAAGTCAAGAGCATAATATTAAACCTTATGTTTGAAAAAAGTTAATGCAGTCATGTGGTTACATTAAACAGCATATTAATAGTAAAGTTCAGCATGTCACAGATAGGTAAATTAAAACATGTAATTGTTAGGCTTCATATCATGAGGTGGGAAAGAGATGGCAAGTCCAGCATTTCATGGGTGAGCCTAATTAAACATACAACATGTCACAGATAAGTAAATTACAACATGTAATTGTAAGGCTTCATATCATGAGGCGGGAAAGAGATGGCAAGTCCAGCATTTCAAGGGTGAGCCTAATTAAAGATACAATTCACAAGCGTCATACAGAATGGAAGAGGGTCATAGTTAGAGAAATGCATCATATTCATAAAAGACCCTTCTGCCTTGATATCTCCTCATGTTCATTTAGACCTTGGCTCAAAGAGTTAAGAATGTGGATCCATTTACATTCCTTTCTATTGAGTCCAGAGGTAATGGAGCCACCACGAGGGTTGGTGTTGATTTTTTCCAGTATGCGCCAGCGCAAACTGTTTGGGTCATGATTCTGGCTAACAAAATGATCCACCTTGGGGGCTCCCTGGACCTTGCAGCGGATTCTGCTCATGTGCTGTAGTATGCGTGCCTTAACTTTCTGTGTTGTTTGGCCCACATATGGTTTGTCGCATGGGCACAGAATGATGTATATGACATTTGAGGCGTTACAATTTGTCAGGGAAGGTAATGTATATGTTTTATTGTTGTGTGAGAAAGATGGTCCATCAATGGATAACGGGCAAGCTTTGCATGTGCTGCATTTGAAGTGTCCTTTCACTGGGGGCAAGCCTTACTGTATGAGCCAACGCATACTGGCGTTTGAACAAATAGTCATGTACGAAGTGATGAAGAGCCTAGAAGAAAGGCACTACATCAAATTTAATATCACGAAGGAAGAGAACCTTGCATTGAAGAACCTCAGCCTCAACACCTCCATTATTGTCAAAGCGGCTGTCAAAGGCGGAGCAGTGGTACTACAAAACACTGAGGATTATTCGGCTGAAATCAGACATCAACTGGATGTAAAAGAAAGCTACCAACTGACAGCGAGGGATCCGACACCAGGCATCAGAACCCTAATTGAGACCTAGGCAGAAGATGGTGTCAACAAGGGTTTTTTGAGTCCTCCTGAAAGAGATTTCCTGATTAAAAAGGAACCCCGTATTCCCACAATTTACAGCTTTCCAAAGGTACACAAGGGGTTAGACAATCCACCAGGAAGACCTATCATTTCTGGATATGGATCCATATTGGAACCTGTAAATCAATGTATTGACCACTTTCTCCAGCCATTGGTAGCGGAAACCAAATCCTATGTGAGAGATTCAATGCACATAATCCAATTACTTGAAAATCAACCCTACGATGAAACCACCCAACTCATGGTAACACTCGATGTTGCATCTTTATACACATCCATACCCCAAGACGAGGCAATTAACATCATACAGGGCGTACTGGAAAAACGACCATCACCGCATTGGATACCAACTGACTTCCTCATCAACCTCCTTCAGATTGCGATGAAAGGCAATTACTTTGTCTTTCAACAACAATTCTATATTCAATGCAAGGGAGTGCCGATGGGGGCCACGTATGCCCCTAGTCTGGCGAATCTATACATGGACCAATATGAGGAACAACATCTATACTCAGAAGGAAATCCATACATCAATTCAATATCAATATGGAAAAGATATATTGATGACGTGATGATGATATGGACAGGCACAGAAGCTGATCTAAAAGACTTCTTCCTCTGGCTGAATTCCAGATGCAATGACATCCAGTTCACAATGAGCTATGATATAACAAACATTGCTTTCCTTGACCTTCGATTCAAGGCTGAAGATGGCCTAATCATCTGTGATCTTTACAGAAAACCTACGGAGAGAAACACCCTCTTAAAATATGACTCTCACCACCCACGTAATTTACGTGACAACTTGCCCTTCGGGCAATACCTACGGATGAGACGCAACTGCACCAAAAAAGCAGACTTCTTCAAGGAGTGTGAGACACTTACTAACCGCCTACGGGAACGAGGCTACCCAATGGGCCTACTCAAACGTGCCAAAAAAAGAGCCTGGTACAGTCCGAGAGAGGAGTTACTTGCCCCAAAAGAGAAGAGAGATACTTGCCCGAATCTGGTCTGTGTCACTACGTTCCATTCCAGGAGCAACATCATGAAGAAGACTATAAAGAAGTACTGGAACCTGGTTGCCTCAGAGCTCAACACCAATGAAAGTCCACTATTTGCCTTCAAAAGAGGACGGAACATAAAGGATAGTGTGGTAAAGGCATTCCTAGAACCTCCAAAACCGGTCACCCTCCTTGACCACTTAGGCTTGCCCCCAGTGAAAGGACACTTCAAATGCAGCACATGCAAAGCTTGCCCGTTATCCATTGATGGACCATCTTTCTCACACAACAATAAAACATATACATTACCTTCCCTGACAAATTGTAACACCTCATATGTCATATACATCATTCTGTGCCCATGCGACAAACCATATGTGGGCCAAACAACACAGAAAGTTAAGGCACGCATACCACAGCACATGAGCAGAATCCGCTGCAAGGTCCAGGGAGCCCCCATGGTGGATCATTTTGTTTGCCAGAATCATGACCCAAACAGTTTGCGCTGGCGCATACTGGAAAAAATCAACACCAACCCTCGTGGTGGCTCCATTACCTCTGGACTCAATAGAAAGGAGCGTAAATGGATCCAAATTCTTAACTCTGTGAGCCAAGGTCTAAATGAACATGAGGAGATATCAAGGCAGATGGGTCTTTTATGAATATGATGCATTTCTCTAACTATGACCCTCTTCCATTCTGTATGACGCTTGTGAATTTTATGTTTAATTAGGCTCACCCATGAAATGCTGGACTTGCCATCTCTTTCCCGCCTCATGATATGAAGCCTTACAATTACATGTTGTAATTTACTTATCTGTGACATGTTGTATGTTTAATTAGGCCCACCCATGAAATGCTGGACTTGCCATCTCTTTCCCACCTCATGATATGAAGCCTAACAATTACATGTTTTAATTTACCTATATGTGACATGCTGAACTTGACTATTAATATGCTGTTTAATTTAACCACATGACTGCATTAACTTTTTTCAAACATAAGGTTTAATATTATGCTCTTGACTTTGTCTATACTCTCATGCCAGAAGATTCTTAATATGCCGCCAAATTATCCACCAAGCTGTAGGCGGCCCCCAAGCGCATTGCGCTGTCTGTGTAAACCGTCATTTGACGCTGTCCCGAATACTCCACGCGTTGCCTAGCTACCCAGGGGCTCGCCTTTGCTAGCCAATGAGGGTTTAGCACACGGCACCACGCTGTAAGCTACGGCGTTGCCAGGCGACCGACATGTACAACGTCCTCGCGCCCCGCTCCTCCCGCAATCGAGCCTCCGTGATTCATGCCAGACGGGACTTGGATGTTCGAGAGTGAGCAGCGTGATACTCTTGTTTATTTGACTTGGGGTAAGCCATTAAAGTGCACACAGCCTCACGGTGTGCGGTCTTCGCCCGATCGGTGCCGTTCCTCAATCACGCTCTGGCACCCGTTTTAAACTGCACAACTTCGGCACTACGAGCCCCCATTTTATAACGAGCACCAAGTCTTTTTAAATGCCACACACGCCTGGTGGTCACCTGGGGCAACTCGCCCCCGGGTTCAGCCTTAACCACGAGCGCTGCCCAGGTGGTGTCCAATTTTGCCTTTAAAGTTGTCTAGTCACACCACTTATTTTGTGATCACTTGAGTTCCCAGGTGCATCTGGCATACATTTAGCCACTTAATAACATTCTCTTAAACTAACTCCCATGATACATGCAGGTAATGGATGACCTATCCCTCTGAGTCATGGCTATATCAACATGCTTTTACTAAGGGACTCATTGTACTTCTTTCCCAGATTGACCTCCGGCTTTCCATACCAGGGTGTGACTTATTTGCCTCCTGCGAATCCTGAACCCCCCCTGAGTATAATGCACTCACCTGATTTTACCAAAAAACTGATGGTTCATCATCCATACCTCTCTGAAACTCACTCTTATTCACTTCCAGGTCCCCACCAGCCCCCCTTGTCTTGATAAAGACCCGCCGTGACCACCAATTGGGGCACAACAGGGTCAAAACGTCGACGCATAACACTGGTCAAGATACCTCCAGGAACGATCATAGTAACCATCTGTCTCCTTGGAGTTTTAATTAAGAACACTGACCGCCAATTTAAAATTGTTTTTCCTCCCCTTTCCCCGTGTATAGTACTGTATATAATTGTAAATAAGTGTCACTCAACATATTGCACTATTCACTTTGTTCACTTACAGTCACTTTTTCACATGTTCTTAGAATTTGTATAAACTGAAATGGAATGAAGTAATTCCTGTGTTTTACAAATGTGACTTTGTTTCCTATATAAATACCTTGAACTATATTTGTTTTCAGAGTGGTTTTATTCAATTTAATTGCACTTGAATTATTACATTGTGTTTCTGAGCTATCCCAGCCTCTTCTTCAAAGCAATTTATCCGGTTACCCGACGGAACCACTTTTGTTGTTAACCACGCCTACCCAGGTTCTGAGGGACACAGGGTTACCCCGTTTTTGTTAAAACATTCTTTTGCAAGTACTGACTTGCGAGGGTCACTTTTTCTGCTGATTCATTGCTCTTCATACAAATTATCTTAAATGTACAACACTTGAGAACATATAATGTCTGACAAAGAAACTCTTTCATACAGTGAAGAATACATAGCGAAGCTAATACAAGAGCAAGGTTCATCCAACTTTCTCTTAGGTTCAGACAGAACAACCGCTGATGTAACACTCAATGAAAAATTGTTGAAAATAGAGAGATTAGAAAAGAAACTGATCCGTTCTCGTTTGCATGGACACGTCCTCACCAAATATTTGGCGTCCAATATAATTCCCAAGGGCTTACAAGTCAGAAACGAGCCTGGGATATTCATCGACGTACCTAAATTCAGGGAAGGATTTAGTTTTGTGGCCAACAACTGCTCCAGGCACTGGATGGTGCTAGGGGTTTTACACAGCCATAGAATACGTAAAAAAACTAACACAAGAAATTGCGGATCTAAAGAAAGAGATACTTGAAGACGGTGCACTTATAAACGCCAAGGAGGCACTAGAAAAAGCTGAAAAAACATTGGCTGAGTTCAACACTGTGACATTGAACACAAAACTAGATAAACTCACCAAAGATATCCGCAATTACGACAAAAAAGTTACTTACCCCTACCTAGCTGACGAGTACTACCAGCAAGACGACCAAGGTTTCTTCCCAAACAGAAACAGACAAGGACCAAGAAGGTTTACAACATTCTCTGACTCATCAGCAGGGAGCTGCTCCGAGTCTGAACAAGAAGGAGCTTCCACCAGCAGGCAAACACCTCAGGCCCAACAACATTTTTTAGATCAGGGCAACCGCCAACCCAACCGAGGTGGTACTGCCAATCAAGGTTGGACACCAAGAAGACCATGGAACAAGCCCAGAGGAGCAACGAGGGGGAACACGAGAGTAAGGTTCTACCAACCGGAAGTACATGGCGAAATCTCCACCAGGAAACAAACCTACAGATGGTAACACAAACAAGAGAAGAAAACCCCATCAATACAGTGGTGGATGGGACGCCCCCAGGAGAAAGACAGGATGGGGTCCTTCCAACGATATCTGTAAGCGAAATCAGAGAAGAACCAGCTCTAGTGGCCACTGCACTCCCAACCCTGACGGGAGAAGTCGTACAAGCCAACAGTCTCCCTGCAGACCCCATTATCAACCTCTCCAATCACTCCATGACGGCGGCTGAAAGGAGTGTTCTAAGCAAGGGACTATCATTTGTTCCCACCAGCAGACCAGATGCCTTCACGACCAAATTAGAACTACAGAAATTCTTCCGAAAAATAAGGTTGAAATATTACTTTGGCAAAAATGACTATACCCCGAAAATGAAGATACAAACAAAAAAGGGGAGAGAGAGAGTCAGTGGATTCAGTCTCACTTGGTAATGCGAATAAACAAAATGGAATCCACTCAAGGTGGTGGTGGTCCCTAAAGTGATGGGGAACACACAGTGTTGTTTAAATGCCCCTCACACACCAACAGGCCCCTTGGTGTCATGCTTCATCATCGGGGCCTTCGCACCCCTCTACGGATGTGGCGTGCTGCGACTCACGACTACGTAGGAGCACTAAGTAGTGAACTATGTGAGGGGGTGTGTTTCTAAAGGAAAGTGTGAGTGAGGTGAGGTGGAGGTGAATTACTTAAAAAATACCTGGCACGTAGGGAAAAAAAATATATATATTTTATTAAATCCTCGGCTGGTATTGTTAAAAAGGTTCAGAGTAGGGTTGTAAGTATACGTGTTAGGGTATTACAACCACTTCAAAGTGTCAACATGTTTCGGAGCGCAGGGGCTCCTTCTTCAGGACAAGGATAAGCACATATCCTCACCTTACTCACATGCAGATGTAAAAGTGTTAAAAAAGAAGAAATTACAACAATGTGTAATGTTCCTAACAATGTTTATGTGTAGGTGAGTTCAGTTGCGCCCAATTGGCGTTGAAGAAAACCTGTAAAAAGAAGACACAATAAACACAATGGTCTAAAGTTCAAGAACTAAGGAAAAAACTGTTTCTCTTAGTATATACGGGTAATAGGTAGAACCCAAAATGAGGTTCAACAAACCCTGTAAAAAAGACATTCAAAAAAAGATTTTTTGAAAATATTATAAGGACAAACACAGCAACATAGAGACATACAATCACAGTGTAGAAACTCTCCCTACTTGGGTGGAAAGAGAGGGAGAGGATGACAAGTTTTTTGGCTTACTTATTGTTCTCAATCTCATAACCTCATGAGCCTATGCGTGGTATTGGGGGGATCCTTCCATACTGCTCAGTAAAGCAACCTAAAAAGTATTAATTAGTGGGATTTAGTTTGTTTAAGGCATAAACTATCTAAAGCACCAAAGTAGTACTAGTTGTTATAGCCCTACTCACGGTTACTGCAAAGCTAGTCGCCTGCCTTCCCCTCAACGCTGCTCCGGTGAAGTGAGCGTTTGGTTGTGCCGATGCCCTATTTATACTATCCTAATTGGTAATTAGTGAACGCAATTGAATAATGAGACTCGGAAAGCTGCCCAAATACGGAGTTTTTGCCCTATGGATCCGGAATTGCGCGCCCGACTGAGTTGGGAGTCGGTAAGAGTCGCGCATGCGCAGTTACATCGAAGACACCGTTCGATGCACGCATGCGCGAAGACGGATATGAACGCGCATGCGCGAGGTTCTTAAACTGATCGGATATGGAGCAAGCGCGAAGCACAATCTGAATGCGCATGTGCAAAAGCTCTTATGCTGATCGAAAGCGATGTTCATAACAAATAGTTGCTTAGAATAAAGACAACATGAGGAATACTCGCAAGATAGGCACTATGATAAATAAGCAATATTGCGGGCAGGAATGCTTGATGAGTGTGGTTCTCGTAAGTCATATGTAGACACTCGATACAGGGAATTAAATAGACAGATAAGCCTATTAGTTAGTAGGATAATTCTTGAAAAGGGCGATGTCACTAAGGGCAAATGTTGGGAGTTCAGGGTCCCAATGGTAACAGTAATAGGAGGTTTATCAGTGATTACTTCAAAGGCATATAGCTAGGACCTTCTCATATATTACAGAAATTCAGTGTTAATAAGAGATGGCCTGGTGATATTCATCTTAACAGGTTCCATGGAATGGAGTCATTGAGGCCCGCGGTATCGGTCCCAAGACGGAACACCCACCGTTGTACTTTTTCCAGAAGTCCTACCTCTGAAGGCAAGTGTTCGATCACCGTCCACTGTAACTCATTGACACAGTGTTGATGTTCAAGAAAGTGGGCTGACATTTTTGTTGTTAACTTTTTGCACCTAATGTTACTCTTGTGCTCGTTAATTCTTACTTTCACTGGTCTTGTTGTCATTCCCACATACTATTTTGCACATGGACATGTGATCAAATATACAACATTCTTGCTGTTGCAGTTGGTAAATGTGCGTTGTTCCCAATTTGTACCAGTGGAAAAAGTAAGAGTTTGGCTTTTTTTGGTAAGATGACAGTTATTGCAGTTGCCACAAGGATGGTGGCCCTGTATCCCTTGTAATCTTGGCTGTTTTTCTCTGATTGGAGGGGGTCTTGTATGAACAAGCATGTCTTTCAAGTTCCTACCCCGTCTGTGTGCAAACAGTGGTTTCTCCAGTGATAGAGTACCACTTGTAAGTATACGCCAATGTTTGTTGACCAGTTTTGCAACCTGGTTGGTTTTTATACCCCGAAAATAGCAGCAACGCCATTTAAGCCACCTTCCACCTTCACCCCTGGTGCTTACTGTATGAGCCAACGCATACTGGCGTTTGAACAAATAGTCATGTACGAAGTGATGAAGAGCCTAGAAGAAAGACACTACATCAAATTTGATATCACGAAGGAAGAGAACCTTGCATTGAAGAACCTCAGCCTCAACACCTCCATCATTGTCAAAGCGGCTGACAAAGGCGGAGCAGTGGTACTACAAAACACTGAGGATTATGTGGCTGAAATCAGACATCAACTGGATGTAAAAGAAAGCTACCAACCGACAGCGAGGGATCCGACACCAGGCATCAGAACCCTAATTGAGACCTTGGCAGAAGATGGTGTCAACAAGGGTTTTTTGAGTCCTCCTGAAAGAGATTTCCTGATTAAAAAGGAACCCCGTATTCCCACAATTTACACCTTTCCAAAGGTACACAAGGGGTTAGACAATCCACCAGGAAGACCTATCATTTCTGGATATGGATCCATATTGGAACCTGTGAATCAATTTATTGACCACTTTCTCCAGCCATTGGTAGCAGAAACCAAATCCTATGTGAGAGATTCAATGCACATAATCCAATTACTTGAAAATCAACCCTACGATGAAGCCACCCAACTCATGGTAACACTCGATGTTGCATCTTTATACACATCCATACCCCAAGACGAGGCAATTAACATCATACAGGGCGTACTGGAAAAACGACCATCACCGCATTGGATACCAACTGACTTCCTCATCAACCTCCTTGAGATTGCGATGAAACGCAATTACTTTGTCTTTCAACAACAATTCTATATTCAATGCAAGGGAGTGCCGATGGGGGCCACGTATGCCCCTAGTCTGGCGAATCTATACATGGACCAATATGAGGAACAACATCTATACTCAGAAGGAAATCCATACATCAATTCAATATCAATATGGAAAAGATATATTGATGACGTGATGATGATATGGACAGGCACAGAAGCTGATCTAAAAGACTTCTTCCTCTGGCTGAATTCCAGATGCAATGACATCCAGTTCACAATGAGCTATGATATAACAAACATTGCTTTCCTTGACCTTCGATTCAAGGCTGAAGATGGCCTAATCATCTGTGATCTTTACAGCAAACCTACGGAGAGAAACACCCTTTTAAAATATGACTCTCACCACCCACGTAATTTACGTGACAACTTGCCCTTCGGGCAATACCTACGGATGAGACGCAACTGCACCAAAAAAGCAGACTTCTTCAAGGAGTGTGAGACACTTACTAACCGCCTACGGGAACGAGGCTTCCCAATGGGCCTACTCAAACGTGCCAAAAAAAGAGCCTGGTACAGTCCGAGAGAGGAGTTACTTGCCCCAAAAGAGAAGAGAGATACTTGCCCGAATCTGGTCTGTGTCACTACGTTCCATTCCAGGAGCAACATCATGAAGAAGACTATAAAGAAGTACTGGGACCTGGTTGCCTCAGAGCTCAACACCAATGAAAGTCCACTATTTGCCTTCAAAAGAGGACGGAACATAAAGGATAGTGTGGTAAAGGCATTCCTAGAACCTCCAAAACCGGTCACCCTCCGTGACCACTTAGGCTTGCCCCCAGTGAAAGGACACTTCAAATGCAGCACATGCAAAGCTTGCCCGTTATCCATTGATGGACCATCTTTCTCACACAACAATAAAACATATACATTACCTTCCCTGACAAATTGTAACACCTCAAATGTCATATACATCATTCTGTGCCCATGCGACAAACCATATGTGGGCCAAACAACACAGAAAGTTAAGGCACGCATACTACAGCACATGAGCAGAATCCGCTGCAAGGTCCAGGGAGCCCCCATGGTGGATCAATTAGTATTCCAGAATCATGACCAAAACAGTTTGCGCTGGCGCATACTGGAAAAAATCAACACCAACCCTCGTGGTGGCTCCATTACCTCTGGACTCAATAGAAAGGAGCCTAAATGGATCCACATTCTTAACTCTGTGAGAAAAGGTCTAAATGAACATGAGGAGATATCAAGGCAGATGGGTCTTTTATGAATATGATGCATTTCTCTAACTATGACCCTCTTCCATTCTGTATGACGCTTGTGAATTGTATGTTTAATTAGGCTCACCCTTGAAATGCTGGACTTGCCATCTCTTTCCTGCCTCATTATATGAAGCCTTACAATTACATGTTGGAATTTACTTATCTGTGACATGTTGTATGTTTAATTAGGCTCACCCATGAAATGCTGGACTTGCCATCTCTTTCCCACCTCATGATATGAAGCCTTACAATTACATGTTTTAATTTACCTATCTGTGACATGCTGAACTTGACTATTAATATGCTGTTTAATTTAACCACATGACTGCATTAACTTTTTTCAAACATAAGGTTTAATATTATGCTCTTGACTTTGTCTGTACTCTCATGCTAGAAGATTCTTACTATGCCGCCAAATTATCCACCAAGCTGTAGGCGGCCCCCAAGCGCATTGCGCCGTCTGTGTAAACCGTCATTTGACACTGTCCCGAATACTCCACGCATTGCCTAGCTACCCAGGGGCTCGCCTTTGCTATCGTTTTATGTATATCTGTGGGTATACGTGGATATGTCAAGAGATCATTCCAAACACACCTTTGAATCTAACAATAGGTGTCTGACTCCAGATGCTTGCCAGAAAATTTTTAAAAGTAGCCAATCTCTGATACATCTAACTTTAGACAACACAGGACAAACATTCAGAAGAGAGACGACATCTGAAAAAATGTGTGAGTAGCTAGAAGACACCTCACGGGCAATGCAATGCGTCGAACTGGCGCTGACACGAAACTATTTCTGTTATAAAAACGATCTCTTTCTGCAAGTGACGGGAACATCTATGGGCGCGACGATGGCACCTAGTGTAGCATGTATCTACGTGGGTCAGTTTGAGGAGCACGTTATTGAATCAGATAACAACCCTTTCAAAGACCATCTACGTTTATGGAAACGTTATATCGATGACGTGCTCCTCATTTGGTCTGGAGAAGAAGACTCACTTGTTGAGTTTCTCAACTGGCTTAACACTCAGGACAGGAGCCTCAGGTTGACATGGAAGTACCATCACACAAGTGCAGTCTACCTCGATCTAGATATTGAAGCCAAAGATGGAAAAATTGCCACCAGCGTACACCAAAAGCCCACCGACAGGAACTCGCTACTAGCCTATCATTCATACCATCCAAGGGCCTTGAGGGACAATCTCCCAGTGGGCCAGTTTATGCGATACAGAAGAAACTGTTCATCCACGGACGTATACAAAGAACAAGCCAAAGACCTAAGTAGTAGACTAAAAGCACGAAATTACCCAAGCAAAGTTATCCAACAAGCAAATAAGAGAGCCCTGAATACACCACGTACAGCTCTCTTAGAATCACAAACAAAAGAAAAATCAGAATGTCTACCTGTGGTCATGACCTTTGACCCATTGGCCTCCAAAACCCGGCAAGCCATTAGAAAACACTGGCATATTCTGTCCACACAAGAACATAAAATGCCACCACCTCGGTTTGCGTTCCGTAGAGCCCAAAATCTCAAGGACAAATTAGTCCATACAAGAATGATAGAGAGAACACCAACTGAAAAAACCACTGTACCAAATGGCCACTACCCCTGTGGGAGTTGCTCTGTTTGCCACCTTACCGAAAAATGCACCACAGTTACACTAAAATCTGGGAAGATATGGTCATTAAACCATTTTAGCAACTGTAACACTGTAAATGTCGTGTACAGATTGAGCTGTGAATGTGGGCTTGAATACATTGGACTAACAACGCGCAAGATCAAGCTCCGCATCCAGGAACATCTAAGCACCATACGACAAGGAAAATTGACCACCAAACTAGTGCAGCATTGCCATCGCAATAAACATGCATTTTCCTGGGTGGTTTTGGAAAGAGTGGTAGGTGAAACCCAAACCATGGAAAGACGCCTGTTGACAAAAGAGGCACGCTGGATATACCAAGAGCGGAGTGAACAACAGGGGTTAAATGAATTGTTGGAATGGAACAAGCTTCGTTGAGCTGCACCCCTGAAATACAGATATAGTTGTTCCTTGGCACAGTACTCGATTGTCTAACAATTGGACGGAATGAAATCACTCTTTAAGTTAAACATACTAATCTCCTTGCATGGGGGTTGAGCTGTTTTAAACAAAACCTCCTATCTGTTGAAAATATCTGTCAAATACCATCATAATATGAATGAGAGAAACATATGTCTCTTCTTACTAAGGGCTATGACCACTGGTCTCCATTAACTGCATATATACCTCTGTAAAGCATTGCGACACCTTGTACATAATTAATGCATTACACCTCACTTGAAAAGCGTCTATATTACATGAGATGTGATTATTATAATAATTAGATCTGAGCAGCTCCACACATAGCACTTGTTCTATAATTCCTGGCGCGCCTTTTGTAAATTACATGGCTGGGGATAAGGGTTAATATAAATAAAATAATATCGCGTTCGTGTTGACATTTATAAATGAATCCCCACGTAGTATTGTCAATCGAACCCTTTGAAGGCTAGGGCCAATCGGAATCGAGATACCACGGCAAGCGAATCCCCGAACCAATCAGATTCGCTTTTCATATTTAGCCGGGTGACAGACACACCACGTGACGCTACGAGCCAATGAGAAACCTGGAGCTAAAAATAAATATTACACGCCCCAAACGCTCGGTGATCCGGTGCTGAGAAGACGCCGGTGAATCCTTCTCCACTGGTATTTACCTTGCTGCACACGAAGCGTTTGGAAACGGAGCTCCCGGTGAGACTAGATTAGCTATTTCTAATGTCCGCCCACGCGGGGCTGTTCTTTTGTCTTGAATAGATACATTTTTATGGGAGGATAGACTACACTTACCGACTGGGAGTGGGTCCCTGACTTTTCAAAATAGATGATTACAATGGTATGAAAGTCGAAGCTGTAAGCCAGGTAATTTACATTTCCACAGTGTGGTTGGATAGCAATAATATACAGCACACAGTGCAATCACAGATAGCCCCTCATACGTGCTTTCCTCCTCTCTTTGATTTACAGCACCCCAAACGCAGTACTTTGCTGGCAGTGGCTTTCTATAAACATCTTTGCCCTGAAGAAATTGCCTGAAACTTTACCATGGCAATGAAACATGTCGGCAGCGAGTTGAAAGCGAATCGATAGGGAGTATTCGCTTCTCTCTTTGTTTTATATATGTGTTTACTGTTAGCGGACAGGAGAATACAAATAAAAAGGTTCTTATTCCTGTGCGCCCAGTATTTGTTTTGTTATATGTTGAACGTTGTTAGTCTTTGTCACATATAAGTTTGTGTACACTGCACCATTCACTGTCTTTTACTTTTGGGAGTCGGTCACGTTTACGTTAAGCTAGTTGATACCAATGATGAGAACAGGGCCACCCTGGTGAGTACCAACCAGGGGCCCCAATGGTGGTGCGCCCGTGAGGTGTCTTCTAGCTACTCACACATTTTTTCAGATGTCGTCTCTCTTCTGAATGTTTGTCCTGTGTTGTCTAAAGTTAGATGTATCAGAGATTGGCTACTTTTAAAAATTTTCTGGCAAGCATCTGGAGTCAGACACCTATTGTTAAATTCAAAGGTGTGTTTGGAATGATCTCTTGACATATCCACGTATACCCACAGATATACATAAAACGATTGCCTTGTGGACTAGGTCACTGTGTTTCTTGATTGCTTGAGTGGAGGGCGACCTAGTCCTGTAAATCCCTCTGTACTCCTAGTATATGAACGTGATGTGTACGGCAGATTAGCCGTGAGAGTTTCCACCGTAGCCTTTTAGATATACTCTGATTTTTATTCGTGCTGTTATCTCATTGATACTATCTGCGTATTGCACTCCACATATCTGTGGAATGGATAAAAATTGCCTGGCTTTCACAGACGCGCAAATTGCAGCGATTCTAGCAGGTCCTTCCCTCTTTAGCGATAACCCCCTAAAAGGGACCAATAAAGTAAGGGAAGAATGGGAGAAACTCAGTAATCTAAAAAAGAAACATATTAGGATTGCTTTACATGGAGCCCTTATGTCAGAATACTACCAGGCAGGTGCTTCCCCCGCTAGCCTAATAGTCAGAATTGAGCCCCGCATCTTTTTGGATGATAAAAAATTCCGTTGCGATTGGAGTTACATCGCCAACAAGTGTACAAGGGATTGGCTAATCCTCATAATTAGTACAGCTCAGCGACTAAGTGAGGAGGTATTGAAAGAAATTGCTGAACTAGAGGAAACCATTAATCGGGACAATAGTTTTACTGATGCCAAGGAACATCTAGAGAAGATCAACACAGAGTTGGATGAGTATAAGGAATACATGGTGACGCAGAAAACCAGAGATTTACAACGTAACCTCCAACGTTACACACACGAGTGGGCATTCCCCTATACCAACGACACATACTACCAATCCAATCAAGAACAACAGCCACAGATTAGTGGTAACAGAAACGGCAAGACATCCCGTTTTCAGCAACGCAAAAGAACACCCGCCAACTGGTCATTTGCTAATACGTCAAGCGAAGAGGACCCGGAACCAGGCCCTAGCACTAGCAGAGTCAGGTTTAATCAACCTGAACCAACCAACACTGACTTAAGCACCTTGCTGAGGAATTTTTTAGAACAGGGCCAAGCATCCAACAAAGGCCCGGGTTTCCCACAACAACAAGGAAGAGGGAGAGGGCGCGGGAACCGCCAACAACCACAATGGCAAACCTCGTCACCACGACTGACGCGGAGCAAGGGGAAGAAACCGGTGTAAATAGCATTGTAATAAATCTTTCCAACCATCAACTTACTGCTGAAGAAGAGAAGGTATTAAATAAAGGCCTTGGCTGTGTGCCTACACCAAACCATGATGCTTTCAGATGTCGAACTGAGTTCCATGAAACAATGCGCAAAATAAAACTTAAAAAGTTTTTTGTGAAACAAATATCAGAAGAAAGCAAGGGTTATAATTCAAACTTAAGAAAACCCTCATCATTTTGCCCTCCAACTGCATCTATTGGACCTGAAACTGCAGTATTTGAAGCGAAAGTTCTGGAAGAGATTACAGCCATAGAGGACAAAAACAAGTCTATGGGCTTCAAAAATATGACGAGAGAAGATTGGGAATCCATCAAGTCCCTTCAGAACAACGAGAAAATAATCATTAAAAGCGCCGACAAGGGCGGCGCTATTGTAATCTTGAATACGGATGATTATGAAGCCGAAGTACGAAGACTGTTGGATGTGAGAGCTAACTACCAACCTCTTGTCAGAGATCCAACACCCGAATTAAGAGATACCATCACTCAACTAGTCGCTAATGCAAAAGAAAAGAAATGGATAAGCGCTAAAGAGGCTGAGTTCCTCATTAACACCAACCCGAGGACCCCTGCCTTTTACATTCTCCCCAAGATACATAAGCCTGCCAGGCCCCCCCCTGGCAGGCCTATTGTGTCAGGCATCCAATCTATATTGGAACCTTTGTCCCAATTTGCAGACTATTACCTCCGTGAATCAGTCATAACTCAAAATTCATATGTAAAGGACACCACCGACATCTTGAATACCCTGGACCCCATGTCATTCAATCCAACTACTGAATACATCGTGACCATAGACATCGAGTCTTTATACTCATGCATCCCTCAAGAAGCAGCCCTGGTGGCAGTAGCGAAAGCATTGAACAAACAAGAATGGTTCTACGATGCGCCACAGAGCTTCGTATTGCAATGCGTCGAACTGGCGCTGACACGAAACTATTTCTGTTATAAAAACGATCTCTTTCTGCAAGTGACGGGAACATCTATGGGCGCGACGATGGCACCTAGTGTAGCATGTATCTACGTGGGTCAGTTTGAGGAGCACGTTATTGAATCAGATAACAACCCTTTCAAAGACCATCTACGTTTATGGAAACGTTATATCGATGACGTGCTCCTCATTTGGTCTGGAGAAGAAGACTCACTTGTTGAGTTTCTCAACTGGCTTAACACTCAGGACAGGAGCCTCAGGTTTACATGGAAGTACCATCACACAAGTGCAGTCTACCTCGATCTAGATATTGAAGCCAAAGATGGAAAATTTGCCACCAGCGTACACCAAAAGCCCACCGACAGGAACTCGCTACTAGCCTATCATTCATACCATCCAAGGGCCTTGAGGGACAATCTCCCAGTGGGCCAGTTTATGCGATACAGAAGAAACTGTTCATCCACGGACGTATACAAAGAACAAGCCAAAGACCTAAGTAGTAGACTAAAAGCACGAAATTACCCAAGCAAAGTTATCCAACAAGCAAATAAGAGAGCCCTGAATACACCACATACAGCTCTCTTAGAATCACAAACAAAAGAAAAATCAGAATGTCTACCTGTGGTCATGACCTTTGACCCATTGGCCTCCAAAATCCGGCAAGCCATTAGAAAACACTGGCATATTCTGTCCACACAAGAACATAAAATGCCACCACCTCGGTTTGCGTTCCGTAGAGCCCAAAATCTCAAGGACAAATTAGTCCATACAAGAATGATAGAGAGAACACCAACTGAAAAAAACACTGTACCAAATGGCCACTACCCCTGTGGGAGTTGCTCTGTTTGCCACCTTACCGAAAAATGCACCACAGTTACACTAAAATCTGGGAAGATATGGTCATTAAACCATTTTAGCAACTGTAACACTGTAAATGTCGTGTACAGATTGAGCTGTGAATGTGGGCTTGAATACATTGGACTAACAACGCGCAAGATCAAGCTCCGCATCCAGGAACATCTAAGCACCATACGACAAGGAAAATTGACCACCAAACTAGTGCAGCATTGCCATCGCAATAAACATGCATTTTCCTGGGTGGTTTTGGAAAGAGTGGTAGGTGAAACCCAAACCATGGAAAGACGTCTGTTGACAAAAGAGGCACGCTGGATATACCAAGAGCGGAGTGAACAACAGGGGTTAAATGAATTGTTGGAATGGAACAAGCTTCGTTGAGCTGCACCCCTGAAATACAGATATAGTTGTTCCTTGGCACAGTACTCGATTGTCTAACAATTGGACGGAATGAAATAACTCTTTAAGTTAAACATACTAATCTCCTTGCATGGGGGTTGAGCTGTTTTAAACAAAACCTCCTATCTGTTGAAAATATCTGTCAAATACCATCATAATATGAATGAGAGAAACATATGTCTCTTCTTACTAAGGGCTATGACCACTGGTCTCCATTAACTGCATATATACCTCTGTAAAGCATTGCGACACCTTGTACATAATTAATGCATTACACCTCACTTGAAAAGCGTCTATATTACATGAGATGTGATTATTATAATAATTAGATCTGAGCAGCTCCACATATAGCACTTGTTCTATAATTCCTGGCGCGCCTTTTGTAAATTACATGGCTGGGGATAAGGGTTAATATAAATAAAATAATATCGCGTTCGTGTTGACATTTATAAATGAATCCCCACGTAGTATTGTCAATCGAACCCTTTGAAGGCTAGGGCCAATCGGAATCGAGATACCACGGCAAGCGAATCCCCGAACCAATCAGATTCGCTTTTCATATTTAGCCGGGTGACAGACACACCACGTGACGCTACGAGCCAATGAGAAACCTGGAGCTAAAAATAAATATTACACGCCCCAAACGCTCGGTGATCCGGTGCTGAGAAGACGCCGGTGAATCCTTCTCCACTGGTATTTACCTTGCTGCACACGAAGCGTTTGGAAACGGAGCTCCCGGTAAGACTAGATTAGCTATTTCTAATGTCCGCCCACGCGGGGCTGTTCTTTTGTCTTGAATAGATAAATTTTTATGGGAGGATAGACTACACTTACCGACTGGGAGTGGGTCCCTGACTTTTCAAAATAGATGATTACAATGGTATGAAAGTCGAAGCTGTAAGCCAGGTAATTTACATTTCCACAGTGTGGTTGGATAGCAATAATATACAGCACACAGTGCAATCACAGATAGCCCCTCATACGTGCTTTCCTCCTCTCTTTGATTTACAGCACCCCAAACGCAGTACTTTGCTGGCAGTGGCTTTCTATAAACATCTTTGCCCTGAAGAAATTGCCTGAAACTTTACCATGGCAATGAAACATGTCGGCAGCGAGTTGAAAGCGAATCGATAGGGAGTATTCGCTTCTCTCTTTGTTTTATATATGTGTTTACTGTTAGCGGACAGGAGAATACAAATAAAAAGGTTCTTATTCCTGTGCGCCCAGTATTTGTTTTGTTATATGTTGAACGTTGTTAGTCTTTGTCACATATAAGTTTGTGTACACTGCACCATTCACTGTCTTTTACTTTTGGGAGTCGGTCACGTTTACGTTAAGCTAGTTGATACCAATGATGAGAACAGGGCCACCCTGGTGAGTACTAACCAGGGGCCCCAATGGTGGTGCGCCCGTGAGGTGTCTTCTAGCTACTCACACATTTTTTCAGATGTCGTCTCTCTTCTGAATGTTTGTCCTGTGTTGTCTAAAGTTAGATGTATCAGAGATTGGCTACTTTTAAAAATTTTCTGGCAAGCATCTGGAGTCAGACACCTATTGTTAAATTCAAAGGTGTGTTTGGAATGATCTCTTGACATATCCACGTATACCCACAGATATACATAAAACGATTGCCTTGTGGACTAGGTCACTGTGTTTCTTGATTGCTTGAGTGGAGGGCGACCTAGTCCTGTAAATCCCTCTGTACTCCTAGTATATGAACGCTCGCCTTTGCTAGCCAATGAGTGTTTAGCACATGGCATCACGCTGTAAGGTACGGAGTTGCCAGGCGACCGACGTGTACAACGTCCTCGCGCCACGCTCCTCCCGCAATCGAGCCTCCGTGATTCATGCCAGAAGGGACTCGGATGTTCGAGAGTGAGCAGCGTGATACTCTCGTTTATTTGACTTGGGCTAAGCCATTAAAGTGCACACAGCCTCACGGTGTGCGGTCTTCGCCCGATTGGTGCCGTTCCTCAATCACGCTCCAGCACCCGTTTTAAACTGCACAACTTCGGCACTACGAGCCCCCATTTTATAACGAGCACCAAGTCTTTTTAAATGCCACACACGCCTGGTGGTCACCTGGGGCAACTCGCCCCCGGGTTCAGCCTTAACCACGAGCGCTGCCCAGGTGGTGTCCATTTTTGCCTTTAAAGTTGTCTAGTCACACCACTTATTTTGTGATCACTTGAGTTCCCATGTGCATCTGGTATACATTTAGCCACTTAATAACATTCTCTTAACTAACTCCCATGATACATGTAGGTAATGCATGACCTATCCCTCTGAGTCATGCCTATATCAACATGCTTTTACTAAGGGACTCATTGTACTTCTTTCTCAGATTGACCTCCGGCTTTCCATACCAGGGTGTGACTTATTTGCCTCCTGCGAATCCTGAACCCCCCCCCCGTGAGTATAATGCACTCACCTGATTTTACCAAAAAACTGATGGTTCATCATCCATACCTCTCTGAAACCCACTCTTATTCACTTCCAGGTCCCCCCACCCCCCCTTGTCTTGATAAAGACCCACCGTGACCACCAATTGGGGCACAACAGGGTCGAAACGTCGACGCATAACACTGGTCAAGATACCTCCAGGAGCGATCATAGTAACCATCTGTTTCCTTGGAGTTTTAATTAAGAACACTGACTGCCAATTTAAAATTGTTTTTCCTCCCCTTTCCCCGTGTATAGTACTGTATATAATTGTAAATAAGTGTCACTCAATATATTGCACTATTCACTTTGTTCACTTACAGTCACTTTTTCACATGTTCTTAGAATTTGTATAAACTGAAATGGAATGAAGTAATTCCTGTGTTTTACAAATGTGACTTTGTTTCCTATATAAATACCTTGAACTATATTTGTTTTCAGAGAGGTTTTATTCAATTTAATTGCACTTGAATTATTACATTGTGTTCCTGAGCTATCCCAGCCTCTTCTTCAAAGCAATTTATCCGGTTACCCGACAGAACCACTTTTGTTGTTAACCAGGCCTACCCAGGTTCTGAGGGACACAGGGTTACCCCGTTTTTGTTAAAACATCAATTACATATAGGCAGGTGCATCAAGAAGACCATGGGAAAGGGTGCAGAAGACCTCAGAAAAGTAACAAATCTACTACAGTTTTAGATGAGTATGCGAAATTCTAAAATCCTCACTTTGGGTACCAAGTTGCTTCATATCTTGCCTCAGAGACATGCACATTTGGTGATCAGAGTTAGCATGTCCAGAAAAAAAATCAAAGTTACAGGGCAACTACAGCTGAGCATTTTTAATTTCCTCCTATGCTTTGTTATGTGGGCACATTAGACCCGGGTGAGTTCACCACCATTTTATATGTTCACAGTTTAAAGATGATTTTTTTTTCTTCAACATTCCTTTATGGATAATGTTGACTTTTGCTTACTTATAAATTTCTTCGTAGGCATATAATCAGAGCCTTGACCATTCTATATGAAAGCTAAATTTCACTATGTAAAATGTTGATGTTTGGTATTGTTCGCTCTGTGACAGCTTTGTCAGGATAGAATAAATAATGACGGCCTGACTGGAACTTCGGCATGACAACATTGGTGAAGTTTATTATATTAACAACATCACTCCTTCGTTAAGTTAGAAGAGCATTTCGATGACACTGCTGAGGTCGCCTTATGCCGGATTTCCAACCCAGATGAATCCTGTTTACCTCCTGTCAAGGACGGTGCCCAGTTCTACACCAAGACGGGCTCCTAGATGAAACATACCCACTGGGGAGTTATATCACCTGTGGGGATTCTGGCAGGCTCACCCACCATAGGCGCACTAGGATAGGGAGCGCTAAGTGAGAGCACAAATATAATTGTACTTATATGCAAGCATATAATCTATGTAACAGCACAATGGTTGTATTGTTTATTTTCTTTACCATTCTTGTGATGCTGATTACTCTGTTTGGTTTCCTTCTGTAGATAATTGCAGCACATGTTTTTTACATAAGAATCTTATTGCTTCAATAAATATTTGAAATGCCAATTCGAGTATTTCTTGTGATTCCCTATGGGCATGAATGAGTAACCAAGTGAAAGGGCTTTACATCTGTTTCCACAATTTCCTTGGGGAGTCACAGTTGTCATACCACCTGTTACCTTGCTAGTTTAAGGGTACAGATGGTACACTATGAGCTAGCCAGGACTAAAGCCAACATATCTTGATGGTGTGTGTGGACTCAGTCTTGCACTGTTTTGACATTTATGTTGTCCAACAAATGCACAGTTTTATTGAGAAAGTATGACCTGGACAACAGCCTGTCCTTCCTTTTCTACTAAAGCATCATCAACATCATTTGCATTATCATCATTATCCGTTAACGGATAACAAGAGGAAGCTCCCTTGCCTCTTGTATGTCCCTTTATACAGGCGATGCAAACTCAGATAAGAGCATAAAACACTAAAAGGACAAAAACAATGAGGAAGATAACCTTCAGAATCTTTACCTCTCAATTCCCAAGTGCACTTTATATTTTGGCCAAAATGTTCTATCCCTCTATTGATGTTCTATCCCTCTATTTCATCATCAACAGCATGCAAGTCTTTAAAAGCTTCTCATATATTTTTAATCTGCTCTTATATCTTCACCAATGTATCAGGGCTTTCTTTTTTGTATCAACTTTTATAGAGTCAACATTTTCTTACTTAAGCCATTTGGTGCCTGCTGCCTGTATCTGGTCATGTCTAGGGTGGGTGGCAGGCTGTCCAAGCCACACGCAATAGGAGCTTATGTGTGGCCTGATGGGCCTTCCTGAGAGGATGGGAGGGAGGAGCTGGACCCAGCCTCACTTACGCCTGAATAGGCTGTGTCCTATCCCCACACAAGGGGTTTCCTAACCCTCCCCTGTAGTGAGTCTAGAGTCAGAGAAGGAAGGGAGGTCCACTCTGCACTTTAAAGGCATTTCTTTGACGTCTACCCCACTTCAAAGGCAGAGCTGGATATGAGTATTGGAACTCTGACACCACCACTTCAGTGCACTTCTGGACCTGTGAAGACTCTGTCAGGAAGAAGGACTGCTGTGCTGCTGAAGAACTGCCACTCCGCTGGACTGCTGCTACACTGGACCACTGCCTTGCTTTTTTGCCCTGCTGCATGCTATTCCCTTGGTTGGGTGATAAAGACTGGACCTGCATCAGTTGAACCCATCATGACTCCAAGGGCTAGCTAGGTGGCCTACTGATCTGAAGTCTCAGGGACATAAAAGACTTCCAACCACCCTGCTTCTGCACCTGGACTCTGCCATCTGTAAGTCTGCCCTGCCAAGTGGTGGGCCCAGTCCTGGACCTTTGGAAGTGGGCCTTGGGTGTTTCCTGCAGCAGAACCCATGCATCTTCTGTTGAAATGGTGCATCACCACTGCTGCACAGATCAGATCTGTCCCATTGCCTCTGTTGCTTCGATCAGAGCCTGTGCATCTCCTTTGTTGCATGGCTCAGTACCAATGCATGGCTGCTGTTGCATAGACCAGAACCAGCACATCACCTCTGCTACATAGATCGGACTCAATGCATTGCCTTTGGAACCTCCCCTGTGCGATGCTCCTCCCAGTGCAAGGTCTTTGCATGCCTGATAATAGCCGCCTTGACGACGAACCTCTGCATCGCAGCTCACCCTTCATCAGAGCAGAATCATCGCCCCTGCTGGGTGGATCAGAACCGGCGCATCGCCCCGCTATGTGGATTAGGACCTGCAAAATGCCACCGCTGCATGGATCGGCACTGACGCATCTGCGATGTCGACGCAACCAGGATTAAGGTACTTTTGTTCAGCGTGCTTTACTAGGTCCCTGTATCCAGCCTGTGCTCCATCGGGATTGGCCTGAACTTTTTGCCTTGTCCTGGTCCAGTGCGACCAGATATCGCAAATAGGCACTTATTTCTTCAAAGTGCTATTTTACAGTTTATTCTTTACAAATACATATCGCAAATTCTACTTATTGGATTTTTGTTGTTTTGGTCTTATTTCATTTATGAAGCCAAGTTATTTTTTTCTAACCTGGTGTTGAATCTCTTTCTGTGGTCTTTTTACTGTTGTACTGTGTTGCACAAATACTTTACACATTGCCTCTAAGTTAAGTTTGGCAGCTCTGCGCCAAGCTGACATAGGATGAGCGCTGGTTAATTTAGGGTTTGCCTGTGTCCTACACTGACTAGGATTCTGGCTGCTGCTTGACTAGGGCTCTTACTGCAGTCCATCTACAACCCAATTTCTAGCACAGCTCAAGGGATGGGACTTGGCGAAGATCAAAGGGATGCTGTCTAGATACACAGAGCAGAGGCTGAGATGGACTGATCCGTCTGTTCATAGAATTTTGGAATGCCTAGCTTAAGGACCTCTTTGCTGCTGGCGCGGTGTTTGCGGTTGACAATGTGAATCGTTTGTTATAATTATACTTGGTCGGTTTAGTCAAATCTTGAGTAGATAGATAATGCGTGCTAGTTTGTAAGCACATCCAGATCCCAACACCGGAATATGTCACGTGCTTCACTGAAAGGAATCAGCCAATGGATGGTTGTGGAAGTGAGACTGACGTTGTCCAATCAGCAAATTGAGGCAGGCAGAGAGTATTCCAACTCCTGCTGACCGCTCACTGTAATCAGTTTTGAACCCTTCCAGGGTGCCCAGGTTTGCACGTGTACACGAGAGTCATGTGGACAGCAGATCCCGTGTGAGCAGCATTAACCCCAGTGACAGACATGTACCTACCTCAGTGCAGATGATTCTATCTGATGCTCAGGGCTACTCCTTCACATTGATTAGTATCTACGTATGATAGAAGGCTGCACCATGACGTGTGTATCCGTAGCTCTTGATTGCACGCAGCTGGCATCCCCTCCACTGTAAGTCACTGGCTTGGCGATGATGCCTTACATTCAGGGTCAATGTAGGAAAATGGCATAGTAATGTGTACTTCACACTCTTGGGTAGCATGGCATTATCCGCAAGAGGGCCAGTTATGACTAGGAGACCCCTGGCACTCTGAGAGCGCCCCAGCCTAGCTGAGCATTGGATCTCATCCCTGGCAGACTTGTGTTTGAGCAGAACTCTGGCACCGCAGAGCAGCACCACAGGATGGCTGGCACATTGAGTATCATTTGAGCATCGCCCTAACACTGAGCACAGACCGCTGGCGCTCTGAGAAAGCCTCAGCCTTCCTCAGCATTGGCTCTCCTCCCTGCGAAATCATACTATAAACGTAGGTGACAGAGCTGGGCAGCATCACATGTATGCTGGCACACTGAGTGCGATAGTACAAGCATGTGGGAACTTTTAGCACACCCCTAGCACCAGGCCTCTGGAAGTCTGTGAGCGCCCTGGCCTATCTGAGCATTAGAGCTCATCCCTGGCAGTCTCGTGTTTGTAGCAGAACTCTGGCACCGCAGAGCAGCGCCACAGGATGGCTGGCACATTGAGTATCATTTGAGCATCGCCCTAACACTGAGCACAGACCGCTGGCGCTCTGAGAAAGCCTCAGCCTTCCTCAGCATTGGCTCTCCTCCCCGCGAAATCATACTATAAACGTAGGTGACAGAGCTGGGCAGCATCACATGTATGCTGGCACACTGAGTGCCATAGTACCAGCATGTGGGAACTTTTAGCAGACCCCTAGCACCAGGCCTCTGGAACTCTGAGAGCGCCCTGGCCTATCTGAGCATCAGAGCTCATCCCTGGCAGTCTCGTGTTTGTAGCAGAACTCTGGCACCGTAGAGCAGCGCCACAGGACGGCTGGCACATTGAGCATCATTTGAGCATCACCATTGCAGGTTGGGCAGACATCTGGCGCTCTGAGAAAGCCTCAGCCTTCCTCAGCATTGGATCTCCTCACTGGCGGAATCGTACTACGAGCACAGGTGAGAGAGCTGGGCAGCATCACAGGCATGTTGGCACACTGATTGCCATATTAGCAACATCCGAGCACGGTTAGCAGACCCCTAGCTTTGTGAGCAGGCCTCTGGCACTCTAAGAAAGCCCCAGCCTATCTGGGCATCAGTGCTGCTCCCATCATACCATAAACATAGCTGGCACAGCTGGGCAGCATCACATTCATGCTGGCACATGGACCACCATAGTACCAGCATCTGGGCACTTTTAGCAGACCCCTAGCATAATGACCAGGCCTTTGGAACTCTGAAAAAACATCAGCTTATCTGAGCACCAGCACTCCTCCCTGGCAGACTTGTGTTTAAGCAGAGCTCCGCACAACTGGCTGGGTGGCATATTGGGCACCATATTAGCAAGACTAATGGCTATATAATTGGGAGAATAGACTCATTTCTGATAGAAGGTTTAATGAATAATTACCTGGCAGAGGATCAGTAATGAGCATTCAAAATTGGCGTCATTTTCCAATGGATTTTAAATGGGTATTTTCCAGCAGACACTTTATATCAGATAGTTGTTGCTTCTCTCTTGGTACCAACGAATTTGCCGGTTGGGTGTCCAGTGTTTGCAAATCATATTTCTGACTCATTTATTTTTCAAAAGTCTTCTGCCAGGAAACCCCCCCTTCCTCAAAATCATAGTCGTGTGGTGGAGAGTTGTAACGCTAGACCCATCACTGGCCATAGACACAAGGACCAGATTACGGTGATCTTCAAGTCATGGGAGAGTTTGAATTTATAGAGTATCCCAATTTTATGTATATGGCCCTCATAAGTGTTGTAATTGTATAAAATGAACTGTGGTTTTAACTATTGTATGCGTATGGTTTTACAAGTGCTGTAATATGTAAAATGAATTGTGGTTTTAAATGTCTTATCACGATACGCGTTCCATTGTTCTATGTATGGTTTATAGACTATGGTCTAAATAAACTTATGTGTTAACAGTAACACTCCATTGGCTCCTGGTCAAAGAGAGATCCCAATTTGATAGCTTTAGTCCTGTTCATATATCTGGCCATGGACAGGCTCCTAGCTATATAACCAAGTCTATATAACCAAGTCTCCTGAGTAGACATCTGAGATCTGCTAACCAGAAGAGTCCAACCACCCGCTCTCCAGTTCCAAGGATGTGGCAGAAGATCCGGACACGTGCAGGGCCTGACGCCCTCAAGGCCTCCTTCTCCCAAGAAACCCAAGGCATTGACTTCTAGTTAGAGCTGTTGTCCACCACCCGGCCCAAGCATCTCTCCTATCTTTCTGTTTACCTTTTATCTCATAGCGCCCTGACGCAGCATTAATGGGCTATGTTTAGCTCCTCAAAAACCTAAATAGTTGTGTTGTCAGTGCTCAGTAATGTGACATGTTCATGCGTCTGCTGACCAGTTGTACCGCTTGTTAGAGTGGGGGGGGGTGTTGAGGTACAGCAGCCCCTGCTCTGAAGTCTCTGCCGTCAATGATTGTCTCTTTAGACCGAGGTGCTGTCACTTGGGGTTCCAGGTCCTTCTCAGACCTGTGGAACCAGCTCTGTGGGAGAGACAGGGAGGAGCTGGTATGATGAAATGTACCCTACACAGGGACACCCCTGAGAGGTGTTTATTGTCTGTAACTCCCGGGATTTCTTAACTTCGGAAACAGAGGCAGTGAGTGGAGCTCCCTGCAGGGCTCAGTGGGGGGTTCTACTTGGAGACTGCGCCCGCCTCCAGCTCCCCCAAAAGAAATGGATCTTACTGTTCGGATTCTTAAGGTTATTACAGGGAATTAAAGTTGAAACTTCATCTCCCAAACTGCTACCCTTACGTTTCTGAGATATGACATCATAGGTTTCTAATGAGAAATTATTTCCTTTTACTGTTAAAAGTCTATTATTAAGAATACATTCCAACCATGGAAAGCACATAGGAAATATCAGTTTTTTAGTTATTCCTTATAAAAATGATATATGATGCCCTTAAATTACGAGAACGAGGTTTGAGAGAATTATTTAAAGTCGGTTTGAAAGTGTGAATGTAACTGTTCTTTTGTCAACTAAAATCGCCGATATATTCTAATAGAGAGATGCTTAGAATTTTAGGCACAGAGTCATATAGAGACAGAGATAAAGAATTGCCTACAAACACTTGCACTCACGTAGAGAAATGGCAAATATAAATAACGTATTAAACGAGTGTTCGCATTAACTATTTACTATGTTGGATCCAAATGTGTGAAAGTAAAAATGTTATTGTAAATACAAATGGGTGTTTTAAACACATACATGCGCAGATGTATAGGCATAACGCAATACAGAGAAAGATACAGATGCGCCTTGAGACCCTCACCAGTGATTTGCCGCGCTTTTCAAATCCCTTCAATTGATCTGCGCGCGCTCACAAACACTCTTAATGTTACGATTACTAGTATAATCCCAGTTAATCCTTCATTTTAGGAAGCCAGGTGGGGGCGACACAGCCACTGGATCAGCCAGGGGTGTCTTCCTTGGATTTCCCACGGGCCCCTCTCTCTTTGGTCTGCTCTACGGTATTTCCTCTAGGAATTTCCCAGATGTCTAGGGGTCTTTCCCAGAGGATGACACCTGGCGCTGGTCACTCCTCGCCCGCCCCTTTTAGTGACGTCACTCTCCACAGGGCTCGATCTCATGCGCCTCTTCAGGGTATATAACCTCTGTCAGGAGAGAGACACATCAGCCAACACCAGAAGCTCACCTGCCCTCAGCACCGGAGAGAGCGAGGCCGAGCGAACCACTGTCCAAGGACAGAGACAAAAGAGACCCCTCTCAGGTCGACAGAGATAGACTGCGGGGCACAGGAGGTTCACCTCGAAAGACATAGAGACTGCTCGCAGAGACAGGGGTAACTTCTCTCAGGACAGAGGCAGACAGCAGTGCAGAGCATGCTTCAATGCGCCTTCCAGGTGAGCCCACGCTACAGACATCAGGTTTTGGCAGCTTTGATGGTTGGATTTGTTTATTTTTCGTCTGCTTGGGTGGCATAATTTGTTTTCATAGTCCACTTAGATTGGCTGAAAGCCTTTCTCTCTATCTCACTATTCGTTTTTATAGAGGGATATCTTCTAAAATACAACAGACAGCGCATTTACTTATTAGAACATGTATGTGGCTATATTACTGCTTTCACGTTTATTTGCTTTTTTCACCTTGGCATTCTGATGCTTTTTATGTACTTTTTAGATTCTCATACTTCTCTAGTATTTGTTTTGTTTTTCAATAAATGTTTGTGAATAAAATGAGAGCCCCTTTTATTCTTACCTTGCCACGTGTTATATTGTTAGTTCTGAGACCATTCGCCATGTGTTCTGTGATGTTCATAATATGGACGTCTCTGTCTACTGTGAGCATAGCAGAAGCGTCCTGAGTAGTTAAGGTCTGTTATAAGATGTTCGCCAATAGGGCCTTTTATCACACGGCATAATACTCAGAAATCAGACAGTAATATTTAAAGCGTCTGCGGGTTTTGCTGCAGTCCTGTTGTTTGTAGCGCTGCTGCTGTTAACAAACACAGCCAGTGAAGCTTAAACTGCTGGTTAAAATGCAGTATTAGCAGCAAGAGATTGAACTGAAAGGAGTTTGGAACGTTATTGTAAGTATTTGCTTCCCAGAGTAGGAGTCAAAATGCACAAAGCTTGATACATAGTGCCTCGGTGGTGCACTGTGGCCCAAGACACATTGTCTTTCTCGCCTCTACCTTAGGAGCAAAGTATAGTTTCATACTGTGCCAGCTGATATCATGCTTCACACCGCTTCTCTGCCAACATCCAATCAGAATGCTTGCACCAGAACAGAGACCCTCTGATGTATGTGGTGAGGCGCTGGCATCATACGACAGTCTGTTGGCATCACAGGCCAAAAGACCAGCATCATTGGACATGGTGCTGCGATCAGATGTATGCCAATTTAAGGTGCTGGCATAATACACCAGAATGGTTCCTGTAATGTCAGGGTACTTTCATCAAATGTCAGTGCCCTGACTTCATATGCCAAGGTGCTGGCATCATTTATCAGAGTCCTACCATCATACGTGTTCCCAGGTGCAGGCATCATATGTTAGGGTAGTGCCTATCATACCAGGGTGCTGCTCTGCTGTTGGGCTCCCCCTGTGATGGGTGGCTTTGGTGCCAGTCCTGCGGCTCATGTGCGAGTCTTTGGCTGTTTATACACCATGCTCTACCTGCTGATATGTCAGGCAATGTGCCATGCTGGGGCAGCTAATGTTCCAACCTTGAATTGCTTATATGCCAGGCTGAGAATGCTCATGTGCCAGGCATCAGTCACTCGTTTGCCAGTCTTGGACTGCAGTTTGACAGATTGCACTTGCTAGCTGTGAAAACCCTCAAATCTCTCCTGTTATTCCCCCTTCTCTGTCCTCTTCCCCTTCTCGACTCTGTTGCCTTGTGTTCCTCTCTTTTAGCCCTGTCCACTCTCTTCCATGTTCTTATACAATTAAACAACTCGACTAATATTGCTTTCTCCCTTCTTCCAGAAACCACACACCATCCTCAGGCTGTCCAGGCAGGTGCACACAGCGGCAGTGGAAGGTAAGTGTCTGTGTGTGCTCAATGCTCTTGGTTTGAGTTCCCGCTGTATTTTTTGTGCGCAGTTAATGGTTCTGGTGTCCCTTCTCCTGGTCTGAGACCTCTCTCTATATCTTGGCCCCAGTTACTGGTTCTGGAGTCACTCTCCCTGCTCTGATGCCGCTCAGTATACCCCGGGCCCAGTTACTGGTTCTGATGCCACTCTCCTTGTACCCGGACTGCTCTGTATCCCATGGGCCCAGTTACTGGTTCTGGTATCACTTACTTTGACCTGGGTCCCTAATGCCACTGGTTTGAGTCTGCTATCAGTCTAGAACTCCAAGAGTCCTGGGTAATGATTGTCCCATATAAACATCATCTGGTTCTGGTCCGGATCAGCTGGATTTGTGTCTGATGCCAGCCCAGAATGCCTGTAGTTCTGATCCTGTCTCTTCTCTTCATTCAGTGCTGGAGGGGAGCCCCCTGGAAAAGGCGGTCACTAGCAGCTTTGCGTCCTTCATACATGGAGTCCAGACAGATCACCTGTCCCAAACCGTGCGGCACCGAAGCAAGCGTATGATCCTGGACAGCGTCGGCGTTGGACTGGTGGGAAGCACGACCCATGTGTTCAACATCGCCCTGGGATACTGCCAGGTAAGAGAAGACATTGAACTCACTAAGCAACACACCATGCAGAACAATTAAAAACCCTTTTAACGCCAAGAGTGTGACTATACTCCTGTGGTTGTGCCATGTAAAACTGCTTACAGACTTTAGTGGTTCAGGATCACCATAAGATTTTACCAGGTTATTCAAATCTTGGATCGAACCAAGCAACACACCATGAACCCCTTGGCTATTAAATAACCCTCTAGAATAATAGGGTTAAATAACCCTCCAGAATAATAGGTAAGAAGAGAGAAAGACCAAGTCACACCATGAATTACTCATCCACCATGAAATACTCATCCACTAATCACAGCCCGGGCTGCCTTCAGATGCAAAGCAGCTAATGTCTTGAGACACTGGCAGGACTGCGAGCATGGACTAGGGTACTCAAATAAACATTAGGAACTCTGGTCCCCTAAACAACTGTCCTTCAGAAACACTGCATCTACTCGCAGAGACCCCTTGTCTGCTCATGTGTTTCTTCAAATAGATCCCACCACATATCAGGTGAATCATCCTGTGTTTAAAGTTGAATAATCCACATTCCCCAAATCTCCGCTGTTTCTTTATTAGGTTTCTAGGTGCACTTTCTATTCCTAACTTAATTTTATTTCCAACAGGACATGTACTCCTTGTCTGCCATAAGCTCTGTGTATGGAAGGAAAGGACTGAGACTCCCACCTACGCTGGCTGCATATGTCAATGGAGTAGCGGTAAGGATTTTGAGAGCGGGCTATCACTTTATCCCTCAATCATACACTAAGAACAATGAGTTTATGAGAATTTTACTTAAATGCTGTCGCCTCCAATGTTCAATTCTGTCTGTTTCCACTTCTGTAAAGAGTCTGTATTGGGCAATGGCACAGTCACTCAACCAAATCTTAGAATATGAATCATACACTTCTGTAAATTGTATCCGTAGGTCGATGATACAATCTCTCTACTTAACATCACTTCCTGACCCACCCTTCTTTAAGTGCCTTCTAATCCTCTACTCCTCCTTTAACAGAGTCACTCCATGGACTTCGATGACACTTGGCACCCTGCCACTCACCCGTCAGGTGCTGTGCTGCCAGCTCTAATGGCTGCCTCCCAGATGTTGCCGGTGGGCTTCCGACCCAGTGGCTCAGACTTCCTGTTAGCATTCAACGTGGGCATTGAGGTGCAAGGAAGGCTCATGCGTTTCTCCAATGAAGCCAGCAATATCCCTAAAAGGTTTGTATGATACCCACAAAGGACAGAAAAATCCCATGACCAACACTCGATGCCCACAGGGGGCGCAGTATCTCCCGGGCATGGTTATGATGTACGATGTATGAAAAGGGTAGAAATATTCCATGTGTAATGTATGAGAACCCTAAAGAGGGGGTGTGTTATGATTTGTGCCCGATTGGCACATAGGGCAGAAATATCCCTAAGAGGAACCTATCATGCAAACAAAATCATGTATGTGGACAGCACACAATACAAAGTTAATATGGTAAAGTAAATTTTTCTGCTCACTGTAACTAGATTATTTATTTGTGTCAAATGACTGATTGGATCCTATTATAGTTTCTCTGTTTCCTTGTACTACATAATAGCATTAATGGCTGATATGCTTTTAGTATATTTCCGTAGTTCGCACTTATTGTTAGCATTACCCCTCTTTTAAATCTATTTTGGTATTATCCTTATTCCATGTCTGACACCGATCTTTTTATTTCCTTCAGGTTCCACCCTCCTTCTGTTGTTGGCACCATGGGCAGCGCTGCTGCTACAGCAAAGCTCCTTTCACTGAATGCAAAACAATGTGCCCATGCTTTGGCGATCGCTGCCTCTCTGGCGGGGGCACCTATGGCCAATGCTGCAACCCTCGCCAAGCCTCTCCATATTGGCAATGCGACCCGCTTTGGGATGGAAGCAGCACTTCTGGCTGCCCGTGGGATGGAAGCCAACCCACTTATCTTGGACGATGTGCCTGGCTGCTCAGGGTTCAGTGCTTTTTATGGTGACTACCAGCCCTCGTCCCTGGCAATGCCAGATCAAGATTACAGCTTTCTCTTGGAGAAGCAAGACATCGCCTTCAAGAGGTTTCCAGCTCACTTGGGCATGCACTGGGTGGCAGACGCTGCCATCTCAGTCAGAAACCGAGTCATCAATATAATGGGCTCCTTTAACCCAGCTTCCATCCGCGCTGTTCTTCTGAGGGTCCCAGTCTCCAAGTATATCAACAGGCCCTTCCCAGAGTCTGAGCACGAGGCGCGACACTCCTTCCAGTTCAACGCCTGCACAGCCCTTCTGGATGGCGAGGTGGGCATTTCTTCCTTCAGTGAGGACAGCCTTAGTAGACCAGATCTTATCAACCTGTTGAAGAAGGTGGTGGTGGAACACCCTGAAGACAATGTGGCCAACTTTGACAAGATGTACGGGGAAGTGGTGCTGCTCCTGGAGAGCGGAGAGATCGTGACTGGCAGATGTGACACCTTCTATGGACACTGGAGGAAGCCTCTCAGCCAAGAATCCCTCCATGAGAAGTTCCTCTCCAATGCTACCCATGTGCTCCACCAGGACCAGGCACAAGAAATTATTGAGGTGGTGAAGGGGATAGAAAGCCTTACAGACTGTTCACAACTGGCATCCTCTCTGCAGTAAACATATTCAATTAAAATGAATCCCTCTCACAAAGTGGGAGTAAAACTTTAAATGAACTACCAGGTGCAATCAACTTTATTGTAAATAGTTTTACAAATATTGAAAATTTACTCAAGGAGAGGGGCTTTAGCAATACACTGTATAAAACGACGAGAGTCATTCATGTCCTCTCCTATCATGAAAGGAGCTGTTATGTCTCCCGGTACAGTGAGGTCCCCTTTCAACCTAAAACAATACAGAAGCATCTGGCTGGCAAGAAACAGTATGCTTACGTTTCCTATAACCTCATTAGTACTTTGCAAGAGCTGTAAAATGCAAGTTGTATTTATTGTTATTTAATTTTTGTTTATTTATTATTCAGTGAAATATCATGTCTTTTTTCCAGTGGCCAAATATAGGAAGAGCGGGATATGCAGGTTTACTCTAGTACTGAATTGTCCCTCTGCTGCGCTCTCTCAAGTGTACTTTTATGTAAAAAAAAAACACAGGACAAAATAGGTCACTCCAAGAACTTTCTATTTCGATCTCTCATGTTTTGTCAGTGAAAAGTATTTTGTGCTTTCTGTGGTTATTTATTTAATTTTGAATAAAGTCTGAATTCATTGTACAGTGGCTGTAATTTTTGATGTGTGCAGAAGCTGACATTTTAGATGCTAACTTACTGGGTGGCCACGGCTTGATGACAGTGATACTGGATTCTCTCACATACAGACCTTACATATGAAACTCTGGGGCATATTACCAAGCAATAGCGATAATTATCGCTATTGCTTGGTTAGAGACAAAAATTTACCGCTGAGCTGCGGCGATTTTTATCGCAGATAAACCTTGGTATTACCAAGGTTTATTGCAAATGCGATAAAGAACGGCCGCAATGCATGAATATCGCTGAAAAGTCAGCGATATTCATGCATTACCGAGCTAATGCTCTTACAGGTACATGCATCAAACTCGGCATTTGCGATTCCTTAATTGCGATTTTTAAGGAATCGCAATTAAGGAATTGCAAATGCCTATGCATCAAGAAATCGCTAAATAAATTGCGATTTCTTAGAATTCCTTAATTGCGATTAGCATTTTGCGAATCGCAATTAAGGAATCCCTTCCCATTCATTCCTATGGGCCTAGAGGCCCATAGGAATGAATGGGAAGACAATCTCAATTTGCGAATCGCAATTAGCTAATCGCAAATTGAGATTGCGATTTCAAGGGTGCAGGGGTGTCCAAAGGACACCCTGTTGCACCCCTGAAATCAAACAATGCACATATGTTGTGTACACACATGCCCTAAGGGCATGTGTGTGCACAACATGAAAGTTAAAAAAATGCAAAAAATAGCATTTTTCTAACATTTCGCAAAATTACCATGAGGTCCAACCTCATGGTAATTTTTTCTCTCTAATTGCGAATTCGCAATTTTTTTTAGGTTCATGCATTGCTTTTGAGGAATCGCAAATTTGCGATTCCTTAAAAGTAATCGCACTTGAAAAAAATCGCTAAAATTGCGATTTATTCACTTTTAAGTTGATGCATCCCAAATAGTGATTTGGGAATCGCAAACGGCCGAATTTTGCGATTCGCACCGTTTGCGATTCCCAAATCGCTTGATGCATGTGCCTGTTTGCCATGTTATCCACCTCCCATTGGATAACATGGCTAAGAACTGCTCAGGGCAGGTGTTAGCTTTTGGAGATATTCGCGCTTAGCGCGAATATCTTCAAAAGTTGGTAACAGGAGATAGCGATGTTAGCAACTGTTTTCAGACGCTAACATCTTGACACGCCCACTTTGCATGTCATTAGTCATAAATTTCTCTGACATGCAAAGTGGGGCCCAAGATGGTCGCTATCTCCCACTAGCTGTCGCTAACTGGTGTTAGCGACAGCTAGGTAATAGGGTGATCATTTTATCTCCGCTTTCTTGGCTTTTTTTTTTTTTTTTTGAAACCTTTATTGTGCAACATAAGCATACAGGTACGGGCCCACAACCATTCTGGCCGGCCTCGAAACGATTGGTAGCACAAAAAGCAAGGTTGAGACAGTCCAGCGGTCCCAGAGACAAAAAGCAGCAAGTATCCGAAACATTACTTATGGGAAAAAGGGACCACAGAGTACAGGATGAATGAGGTTAATTTTTAAAAATTTTAAATAAGAAGGATCAGGCGCATTCAATCCACCGAAAGCACATAGCGGGCAATGATCGCAGCAGAATATCAACAAACTAAGGGTAGCAATCGAAGGATCAGCATAAAAATACACTTCAGGATAATAGCATATATTACATTACACACTGGTCATTACCCGCCCCATGAACGTGGAACATCTTAACTAATGTTAGTGGTAAAACTAACAACAGAAACAATAAGCAGCGCTACACCTAGCCACCACCCTGACCCAAGAGAAGAAGGAGAAAGGGAAAGAATCAAGAAAAGAGAGGAGAAAAATAAGGCCCGTAGAACTAAAACGAAACAGAAAACCCGCCCCCAAACCTCCCACCCCGCACGCATGCAGAGGCTACGGCCTATCCTCCCCCTAGCAGTGTGCCTGTCGCCCAAAAACCGAGACCCGAAATTTAGATATAGAGACAGAAAAGAAACGTGATAAGAAAAAGAAAAGAAAGAGGGCCATAGAAACACAGAAGAATATAAAACACATCCCATCCCCCAACCCCCCACCCTGCATACCAGCGGAAGGCCACGGCCCACCCCCCCCATAGGCATGCCTGTCGCCCCAAGAAGAACCCCAAAAGAGGGAATTAGCGGAGGAGGGCCATAGCTCCAGCCCCTTGCACACCCCCCACCCCCAAAAAGCGTAAGCCCACTAAGAAGGAATGTGGGCATTAAACTTCGGTCATCCCAGCCACCCAAGGTCTCCAGTGCAAACAATGTTCTGCTTCGGCACCGAGGTCACAAAAGGAGTGTCGTATATAGGCAGTGGTCAGCCCTGACCAGTCCGAGAAAAAGTCAGCAATCCTCCCAAAGCGTGCGCAGGTATTAGCAATAGATCGACAGTACCAGAAGGGGCCATACAGGTCCATAACAAAGACCATAATAACAGCTCAGGAGCGTTCCTCCGGGATGTAGCAATCTCCCGCTGTAAGGCAGGGCGATGGCAGCCAGGAAACAGATCAGCCGGTAGGAGAGCAGGAGGAGTAACAAAGGCACAGTCTCGATCATTGTGCTCCCTGGTCCCGTCATCCAGCATCACACACGCCTGGGAGTCCTCAGCTGCGACAACCAGGGACAAAGCGGGCTCACTTTCCTCAGTGCATACAGCTGCGCCCAAATGTTCCACAGCAGGAGAGGCGGTTAACTGCGAGGTATGCACATCCATTCACAGTCCTTGCAGGTCAATGCGCAAGTCATGAAGAGCCAGCCAAACATCTTTAACCGTAAGCGCCATTTCCTCTCTGCCAGTGTACCAGGACCTCGGATCTCACGGAACAAATAAAATCTGTCTCAGCGGCGGTACGGCTCCAACAAACAGTGCGCAGTTTGTGAAGGAGTTGCAAAGAGACACACTCAAGCCCACACGCAAACACGGCGTCACGCGCCTCTTACCGCAGTTCGGCCAAAGTCCGGGCAGGGCAAAGCAATTCTGCCTCACAGAGTACCCTTCCCAAAGCCACAGGTACCGGCCGGAAACATGTGTTGCCGAGATCAATGGTCCAGTGCCGCGACTCGTTCAAAGGCTGCGGCAAAAAGTAGTTTCGGTTTCCCACTCGGGGCATCGGACCATCATGGCCGATCGAGGCCGTTGTTTATCCATTGCGAGGCGGCCGTGACGCAACTCAAGGTCCCGGCTCACATCAGAGCGAAGGCCAGAAACTTCAAGACGACGATTCTCGGTCGTCCGGGGCGGTGCGTGGACCGGAGTCACACGGTCGGGCTCTACCGCAGTTCCGCTGCACGGGACCACGGCTGGGGTGCAGGATCATGAGCAGGATATTACTGGAGGCGAGGGCGAGCGGCGGAGCTGGGCGTCTATGCGGCCATTTTGGCCGCCGTCTTGGCTCCTCCCCCCTTTCTTGGCTTTTAAAGCCAAAAAATGCGGAGATAAACCCCCTTGATAATATGCCCCTCTATTTTTCAGCTGATGCTCAACATGCTGGCCCTCCTACTAGAGTTTTACAATCTTCCCTGTTTTAGGAACTTCCCTTACATGCGCAAATACTCATATAACAGTCAGAATATACATATTTGGGCAAGTACCAAAGAGTGATCCGATCATTGGCACACATTTTAAATGTTAACATGTTTCATCATACTTTGACAATTTAGAACTGTGTAAGCAGCTGTGTGTTAGGATAGATTATAACAACCACTAAATACATTGGGGAACGAGCTAAGGAAACAATAGCTAGTTTGAATATGGCTGGTGTGCACCTTAATCGTATCAGAGTTAATGAGGATATTGGATGCGAGTTATTTTCACATTTTGAAATGACTGACATTTTATAGTGTAATTTTTCGGAAGTTTATTTTTTGGAAAATGTCTTGAAAAACATGCATATTGTTATTAAATATTGTGAGCTTTGGTAGATTTTACTATTTTTCACACTGGGATTGTGTTTTTGACAGTGCTTAATTTACAGTAGTGGTTGCAGGTGGCCCACACCAGCATTCATTTTTGGGGAGTCACACCTACTTTTTCCTCAACAAACTTTAACCTATAGCAAGAGAGAGAAAAACACAAGGAGGAAAGAAAGAAGATATGAAAGGCTGAAAAACAGTGACAAAAGAAGGAAAGAGGGATACAAAAGAACTGCAAAAGTGAGATAAAAAGGCAGGAAGTGTCTGGTGGTAGATTAAAGAGATATGATATGGAATCAAAACAAGACAAGACAGCCTTGGTATTTAGCACCCCAAACGTATATAGTTCAGATCAAGGCCTTCGGAAAAAAACGTAGGGCTCTAGCACTTATTCTTATACAAACTAAGGATTGCTTTTTGGGCTTTCTAAATAGTTACTATATTCCATTCAGAATAAACCCAGAATTTTTATGTAACTTCATTATTTTTTTACCTTAAACATTTGGGATGAATTTTATTTTTTAAGCATTTATAGGGAAGGCTGCCCAAATATGCTACAATCACACATACATACAATCATATCAAACCACTGAAGTAGGAGTAAAAACTTTATGCAGCAACGAGGCCATAAAAGATGCTTAACACAAAAATCATTTAAAACCTATTACAATGTACAGTACAAACATTTAATGGACTCATTGTCGCACATCTTTCCTGATCTAAAAAGCAGCATAAATATAACATGACAACATTGCAAACAAATTCCTACGTTAAATACTGTAGAAGTTTGAGGCTCATTTTAGTGGAACAACAAACAAGCGAACGTAAAATTGGGCATACAAATATTTTCCTGGGGACAGAATAAAAACTACACAAAACATAAAATGTAAACACGATTGCTGGCTAGTGCGGAACAGGGGCAGCACAATTGGGATGGTAACCAACTTCCCTGAGAGGGAGGAGCTACCAAAAAATAGACAAGGTTTAACCTAAAACGTGTTAAATAAAAACGGTGCTCAGGGTTAGGTATCCATTCCAGGCAAGATCCTGATCCAACCGGGAGGGCGATCTCCATGTGGTAGCTCACCGTTGCCATACCTGATTATTTTTTAGAGCGGTTTAAATAACTATTATAAAAAAAAGATTGAGTCAAGGCTTTTGAGTTAATATCAATTTCATTTGGTGAATAAAAAAGCTGTGGCACACCCACGTTTTTGAAAGATTTTCTAACATAGGCGAGCCTGGGGATAGTTTGGCCTTGATCTAAGGTAATACAATCAGAAGGGACAAGACAGGAAAAAATAGTGTGGGTTGAGCTCCAGATATGAAGTAGAAATAGGGCTAATTTAACTGTATACTCAATGTATGGCAAATTTACCTCAGCATGGGTGATATATTTAGAAGTACACATAGGAACTTCTAATACTCTGCAAATAATTGTATTTTCTACAATTTGTAGATGGGTAGAATTCGTATACTCCTACCCCATAGGTGCCCAAAGAGAGACACTTGGCTTTATATAAAGTAATTAGGTCCCTTATTGGTTTATGTTTGAGCTTTCTGGGAAACAAGAAAAGTGCACCAACCACATTACTCATTTTGAGCACCCTTTGAGTCAGTAGCATGTCCCAGTCCAAACTTACATCCATTAGGATCCCCAAGTAACTAAAATGTAGAACTTTCACAATAGGAATCTCACCCATTATAAATTTGCGTGAGCGAGTATTCCTGGGGCCTCAAGGCATGATAACATGTAAATGTTTTGTACTTGTATAGCGCACAGCTACCCGGATCGGGTCTCCCAGCGCTTGTACTCATACCGCTAAGGAACCCTTCCTGGCTTTTCCCTGTGAAATGTCCACTCCTGGGCATCCCCAAGGTGAAGCCAGACATACCAGCGCTGTTGGGGCCGTTGTGGAGATTAAGCAAGCTATTGCCCAGAGTTGCAGAGTGGGACCCATGATTAGAATAGGCACGAAGCAAGAAATCAGGTCCGAGGAATTTAGAGCTCAAGACCCAACCAAGGCAGGAATTGAACCCTGGTCCCAGGCCAGATCTCTGCATCAGGGTCTGCCACTCTAACCTTTGAGCCACACTTCTCCACAAGATTGAACACGATCAACCTCCAAACCTAAATTGGTCATGAAAGAATTAAAAGCATTCATTAAAAGTTGCAACCCATTTGCAGTACGAGACAACAGCACCCTGTTGCCAGCGTACAATTACATTGGCCCAAACCTATCTCCTATTTTAGGTAAATCTTTGACATTTGAATGTAAAACCCCTCCAGCGAATTAATGTATAAAAGAAACAAAAAAGGGCCAAAATTCACCCCTGTCTCACCCCCTTGGTAACCTTAAAAGTAGAAGTGCAGTCCCCAGATGGGGGTATACCAAATCTGTACATAAGTGTCCTAATGCAGGTGTTTTAAAGGTTTGGCGCTTTAAAAGTTCGATTATGTCTCTGTCAACCACATCATTGGTCATCAGAGTCCACAAACTACCCCTGTCCATAAGATCAAAAGCACTAGACAAGTCCAAACAGACCAGGTGCAGAGCACCACCCCTGCCCTTTATGTAATTCCCTATTATCAAGAGCTGGTTAAGTGACCATTCGACCGTGCCCACCTCTTGGCAGATACCATATTGTACCTCTGACAGAAAACTTTTGTCATTTGCCCAATCCTCTATCCTGGAGAATCACCCTACCCAGGATCTTAACAGAAGGGTCCATAAGAGAGATCGGACATTAGCATATGGACTTTCCCCTGTCGCCCTTCTTAAAGACAGGGACAATGGTGGAAAACCTCCAAGTTTTAGGCAATCCTGCAGGGGGAATGGCCCGGAACAGATTTGCCAATAAGAGGGGCCCACAATGGTATGTTCTGTTTACAAACATCAATTGGCACCCTGTCCGGGCCAAGGGCCTTCCTGGCTATGCTATTCAAAATACCCACAGTTACTTCAGATACATCAATATGTGTCATGGTGAAAACACCAGCCGACCCTTGGTTGACGGTATAATTTGCCTCGCAAGGAGGATTAGTTCGAAAGCTAGAAACAGCAGAGCTGAAAATCGTGGGGAAGTAAATCAGACACTCCTCTGGCAAAATGTGGCAGGATATTTTAGAGTTACCATCTGCTAAAAAATATGGGTGATTAATTACATTCCAAAATGCCTTCGAGTCTCTAGATTTAGCAGCAAACTGCAGGTCTTCCCATGCCATCTCTCTGATTTCCTTTCTTCTTGCCCCAAGGGATCGACCTGGAAACCCACCTTGCATACCTAATGGCTTCTAAGTCTTTAGGGAACAGCATGAATAATCTGGCAGGAAAGGGTCCCACTGGGAGTGAGATTTAATAGAAAGGTAAAGAGGGGTAATAGAGAACATAGAGCAGGCTTATTATTATTGGTACAGCTTCACTTCGATTAATTTGGGATAAAATGAAAGTATACATTCGGGGTATAACATTACAGTACATGGTTGAGCGAAATAGAGCCATTGCGAAGAGGCCCACTCTCTTCGCCAAGCCATTCTCCAACTTGAAATGTTACATTCCTTTAAAATGGCTTTAAAATCACTCAAGGAATGGCAGAGTGACAGGTTTGCATTTTTTCAGTTATTAGAAACATGGTCTTGTCTAGGATGCAGACTGAAAGATCAGGTAGCTGCCAGATACATCAAACATAGAATGCTATAATATGAATATGGGAAAATGGTAGGCAAGTTTTAGCACATAAGATAACAGATTGACGGTCCAAGGATACAATTCATGTAATCTAGGGTTTGGATGGTAAGGTCTAGACCACCACTACATCTATTTTGGAACAGTTCTCCTATTTTACAGGAAGTTATAATGTCAGCCACCGGTATTAGATCAGGGCGAATGTATGGCATGCATTCAGCAGTGTGATCTACCCCATCTCAGAGAGGATCAGGCTGATGATCTGCAGGCACAATTTTTCATTTCAGAAATTGAGGCTGCTATAATGGACTTCCCTACTGCCAAGGCAGCCGGTGGAAATTCTATACCTATTGAATTCTACAAGATATTCAAAGACCTAATAGTTCAGGCTCCTACTCCAGCGGTAACTGCTTTGGTGGTCTATCTAGGCATTAGACTATGCTCTGAGGTTTTTAGTATTATCAAATTGAACTATAAACCTCTTGTATCTGCAGTAATTTAGAAACTAAATTTGTGAAATAAGCCACTACTTACCATTGTTGGACCAGTCAATATCATAAAAATTATTATCCTTCCAAAATGTCTTTATTTGTTTAGGGCAATCCCATTGAGGGTTCCCGACTCTTTCTTTAGACCCCTGGAGAGTGATATTGGAAGTTTCATATGAGGTTACAGGCATGCATAGCGAGCCATTGGATTAATGAAACTCCCCTATGAGAAAGGAGGGCTCTCTCTCCCAGATTTTAAGCTCTATTTCTGGGCAGCATTTACTGGCCACCTGCACGGCTTATTAACCTCAGATAATTCAGATTCATCATCCTTTGGCTACCAGGTAGCTTTCGGGCTGAGCTCAGTTTTTTTTTCTGTCGGTTTGGGGACCCCAACTACTACATCAGAGAACCCTTCAAAGTATTAAGGGATATTATCTGTATTTGAAAGGAGATCTGTAAAAAAGATTCAAATGCTTTTATAAATAAGGATACGCCAATATGGGACAATCCTACTTTCCCCTCCAGTTTTTCAGGACTCAACTTGTAGGGTCTGAGCACGTTGCCGGGTTGTAACAATGGGTCAGCTGTTTGACCTAAATGGCTTTCGGTCTGTCTAAGGATTGCCAGACTACTATAAGCTCCTTCGACATTCTTTCTTTAAATACTTGCAAATCAGGGACTATATTCAGACAAGCTGTGAATATATGCTTGATATTGAAGGCTCAGAGCTCTTGTTGTACTATTTTAAACCTGGTGTGAAACCCTCAACCAGTATGACCTATCACGGCCTCTCTCCTCTTGTTACAGAGGATACATCGTTATTAGCTGCTAAGTGGAGTAGGCTCCTCTCATCTAATGTTTCAGAGATTCAGATGGGTTTAGAACTATCAGACCGTTCTGTACACTCTGCTAATCTAAAGCTACAACAGTTGAGTACTATATGCCTCCTATACTATACTTCGGATAAAATGTCTAGATGGGGAACAAGTGCTACCACTGATAAAACTAGATGTGTCCTAAGTGTAATCTCTTGGCCGCAGATATTGTACATGTGTTCTTCTGCCCTTGCTTACAAAAATTATGGGAGGGGTTGATGAAATTTATGTCCTCAGGTATGGGACATCCAGTCCTATTATCTATTAACCACATCAATGCTACAGCAATTCTCCCTCTGTGCTGAGAAGTCTTTGATTTCCATTATTCATGACGAGCTGAGCTCGTCATGAGCACACAAGCAGTGTACTGCATGACGAGCTGAGCTCATCATGAGCATGGAAGGGGTTAAAGAGAGAATGATGGGGGTTAAATATGAGTACGAGGCAGGCACTCAGGGAATAATACCAATTATGCTTGTGTGTGCATTAGGAGGTCCTCGGTTTCTCTGAATCCCCCTAAGGATTTTGAATGGTGTGTCCTTATCCATGGCAATGTTAGAGGGCCCTCTTCCTTGTTAAAGTTGAAGGAGATATGGAATAATCTATGCTGGGATTTCACGAATGTCAATCGTGATTAATTATATATTATGATGTATTGCTCTCACTTTTTTTATCTTGATCTGTTATTTATACTTTGTATACTGTGATTATTATATATCTTTGACTAACTCTGTCTTGGGAAAAAAGAGGAAGGTTCAGGATCACAACCCTTTATGACGGATGACACATTAATCTCAAAACTAAGACTTTGTTGACATTTTTCAAAAGGAAAACAAAGAGCTAGGAAATTGTAAACGTTAGCAAAAGTTTCACCGGACTTAGAAGCACACACTGGTTCAGGAACATTTTTATCTCTTCTCAAGCCTCACTACCTTGTTCCTGATTCTGCTCACTTACATCCACCTCACCCCTGCATGCTCTACTTTCACCTCTTCTCTTGCCCAGCCTATAACTTACTCTTCCTGCTTTAACCCCCTTTGATATCCACTTTACCCTGCATTATTTCCTGTTCACTTATCTCTCACCAAGCAACTCATTTTCTCTCTTTGATTCGGCCACTTTCACACCCATCTTTCCCCCAATGCTCTACTCCTTTCCTTTCATCATCTCACCCAGTCTCTCACCTTCTTTTGTCTCAAATTGTCTGCTGGTTATACCCCCCTTTACATATTTACCTCCCTTTTCCCCAGTCTCTTCTTCCTGATTTTGCCTCTCTTACATCCACACCTTCCCTTCATTTGTTTCTCTTTGCCACTCTTCTCCCCCTAGCCTCTTACTTTATTTCAGCTGTTCTCTTCCTTCATACCCATCTCTCCTCTTCCAGACTCACACTCTCAAAATGCTTTTACAATGTTTGCATGGATTCTGCCCGTCCTAACATTACTCTGTGGCACTGAAAAAACTGAGTCAGGGGCCTGGCTCTGCTCAGCTCAGGATCCTCTTAAAACCATGAGCCCAAATTGAGTTAAGGTTTTCACGGGAGGCGACATGGCCTAGTGGCTACAACTGCCCACCATGAACCTTGGGGAGCCAGGCTAAATGGGCCTTGTAACTCTGACGTTTTTTGAATAGCAGTGTGAGGCCCCTTTGTTGTGAGCAGGAGTGGGGCCATGTGCAGCGGCCCACCCTGCCCATGACTAGCGCCGGCCCTGAGTACAGCATCCTCCCTCACTCCAGGAAAGGCTTTTCAATACCATGGTTCCCATTCTTAGATGTCCTCCTTTCAAGTGTAAAATGAGTAATAAACTTCAAGTTCAATTGTTTAAGTTCCTGTCTTCAAGGGGTATAAAAGACTCCAAGAGTTTTCCAGCCTGTGACACAACATAGTCAAATTGTTTTCAAGCAGGTTCTTCGTCCCTCAAGTCTTGAATTTTGTATAATGTGTTCTTCTAGTTCTGGTACCTTGCCCTATTCTTCAGACCTCTTTCTACCTCATCTTTCTTGAGCCTTTTTCGAAACTTAGATTTGAATAGTGCTTTCTTCGTCAGAAGATTGACATTCAGGAGAGTTTTTTTTCTGCCATTTAGCTTACTTTGCAGACACCTCCTCCTTTCATGCGGGGCGCTGTGTGCAAGGTTATAGTGACTACCAGAAGGCCTGACCAAGCAACCACAAACATAATAAAGTTCAGCACTCAACAGTTTGTTACAACCTATGTTATAATTATTGAGTGAACCTCTAGGGTAAAATATCTCCAACCAGAAAAGGTTTAGTACTGGAGATGTTTTTCAGTACTATTTAGAGATGTGAAAGTTCCCTACATTCCTAGTGTTATCAGGTGCGGCCAGTGTAGGTAAGATCGATGGGGTGGGGTGGGGTGGGGGAGAGTTGACAGATGACAATGATGTAAATTTAAATGAAAAAAATTAAAACCACTTACCTTGTGCTTGCCGCACCGCCAACTCACCCCACTTCCTGCCCCACTGCTCTTACCTGCACGGGCCACAACTGAGTCTATTGGCCCACCCACCACATGAGATCAAAATATGTGGACTTTATGAATGTCTTGTACCATTTCATAAAAAACATTGCAGGTTTTCCTCAAAATTAGTTTCTTGACCATCTGAAAATTATTGCAAATACCAATCGATCTGTGGAACAAACATTAAAGAACAAGGGATCCCTCTAACATCTGCAATGGAGAAAAACTGCCTGAGGCAAACCTCACATGTGTGACCTATTGCAGAATATTCTAGTATCTATTACATGACTAAGTTATCAATTACATATAACAAAAGTGGTTCTGTCAGGTGACTGGATAAATTGCTTTGAAGAAGAGGCTGGGATAGCTCAGGAACACAATGTAATAATTCAAGTGCAATTAAATTGAATAAAACCTCTCTGAAAACAAATATAGTTCAAGGTATTTATATAGGAAACAAAGTCACATTTGTAAAACACAGAAATTACTTCATTCCATTTCAGTTTATACAAATTCTAAGAACACGTGAAAAAGTGACTGTAAGTGAACAAAGTGAATAGTGCAATATATTGAGTGACACTTATTTACAATTATATACAGTACTATACACGGGGAAAGGGGAGGAAAAACAATTTTAAATTGGCGGTCAGTGTTCTTAATTAAAACTCCAAGGAGACAGATGGTTACTATGATCGTTCCTGGAGGTATCTTGACCAGTGTTATGCGTCGACGTTTCGACCCTGTTGTGCCCCAATTGGTGGTCACGGCGGGTCTTTATCAAGACAAGGGGGGGGTGGGGGGGACCTGGAAGTGAATAAGAGTGGGTTTCAGAGAGGTATGGATGATGAACCATCAGTTTTTTGGTAAAATCAGGTGAGTGCATTATACTCACGGGGGGGGGTCAGGATTCCCAGGAGGCAAATAATTCACACCCTGGTATGGAAAGCCGGAGGTCAATCTGGGAAAGAAGTACAATGAGTCCCTTAGTAAAAGCATGTTGATATAGCCATTCCTCAGAGGGATAGGTCATGCATTACCTACATGTATCATGGGAGTTAGTTAAGAGAATGTTATTAAGTAGCTAAATGTATGCCAGATGCACCTGGGAACTCAAGTGATCACAAAAAAAGTGGTGTGACTAGACAACTTTAAAGGCAAAAATGGACACCACCTGGGCAGCGCTCGTGGTTAAGGCTGAACCCGGGGGCGAGTTGCCCCAGGTGACCACCAGGCGTGTGTGGCATTTAAAAAGACTTGGTGCTCGTTATAAAATGGGGGCTCGTAGTGCCGAAGTTGTGCAGTTTAAAACGGGTGCCGGAGCGTGATTGAGGAACGGCACTGATCGGGCGAAGACCGCACACCGTGAGGCTGTGTGCACTTTAATGGCTTACCCCAAGTCAAATAAACGAGAGTATGACGCTGCTCACTCTCGAACATCCGAGTCCCGTCTAGCATGAATCACGGAGGCTCGATTGCGGGAGGAGCGGGCAACGCCGTAGCTTACAGAATGATGCCATGTGCTAAACCCTCATTGGCTAGCAAAGGCGAGCCCCTGGGTAGCTAGGCAACGCGTGGAGTATTCGGGACAGCGTCAAATGACGGTTTACACAGACGGCGCAATGCGCTTGGGGGCCGCCTACAGCTTGGTGGATAATTTGGCGGCATAGTAAGAATCTTCTGGCATGAGAGTACAGACAAAGTCTTGCCCCCAGTGAAAGAACACTTCAAATGCAGCACATGCAAAGCTTGCCCGTTATCCATTGATGGACCATCTTTCTCACACAACAATAAAACATATACATTACCTTCCCTGACAAATTGTAACACCTCAAATGTCATATACATCATTCTGTGCCCATGCGACAAACCATATGTGGGCCAAACAACACAGAAAGTTAAGGCACGCATACTACAGCACATGAGCATAATCCGCTGCAAGGTCCAGGGAGCCCCCATGGGGGATCATTTTGTTTGCCAGAATCATGACCCAAACAGTTTGCGCTGGCGCATACTGGAAAAAATCAACACCAACCCTTGTGGTGGCTCCATTACCTCTGGACTCAATAGAAAGGAGAGTAAATGGATCCACATTCTTAACTCTGTGAGCAAAGGTCTAAATGAACATGAGGAGATATCAAGGCAGATGGGTCTTTTATGAATATGATGCATTTCTCTAACTATGACCCTCTTCCATTCTGTATGACGCTTGTGAATTGTATGTTTAATTAGGCTCACCCATGAAATGCTGGACTTGCCATCTCTTTCCCGCTTCATGATATGAAGCCTTACAATTACATGTTGTAATTTACTTATCTGTGACATGTTGTATGTTTAATTAGGCTCACCCATGAAATGCTGGACTTGCCATCTCTTTCCCACCTCATGATATGAAGCCTAACAATTACATGTTTTAATTTACCTATCTGTGACATGCTGAACTTGACTATTAATATTCTGTTTAATTTAACCACATGACTACATTAACTTTTTTCAAACATAAGGTTTAATATTATGCTCTTGACTTTGTCTGTACTCTCATGCCAGAAGATTCTTAATATGCCGCCAAATTATCCACAAAGCTGTAGGCGGCCCCCAAGCGCATTGCGCTGTCTGTGTAAACCGTCATTTGACGCTGTCCCGAATACTCCACGCGTTGCCTAGCTACCCAGGGGCTCGCCTTTGCTAGCCAATGAGGGTTTAGCACACGGCACCACGCTGTAAGCTACGGCGTTGCCAGGCGACCGACGTGTACAACGTCCTCGCGCCCCGCTCCTCCCGCAATCGAGCCTCTGTGATTCATGCCAGACGGGACTCGGATGTTCGAGAGTGAGCAGTGTGATACTCTCGTTTATTTGACTTGGGGTAAGCCATTAAGGTGCACACAGCCTCACGGTGTGCGGTCTTCGCCCGATCGGTGCCGTTCCTCAATCACGCTCCGGCACCCGTTTTAAACTGCACAACTTCGGCCCTACGAGCCCCCATTTTATAACGAGCACCAAGTCTTTTTAAATGCCACACACGCCTGGTGGTCACCTGGGGCAACTCGCCCCCGGGTTCAGCCTCAACCACGAGCGCTGCCCAGGTGGTGTCCATTTTTGCCTTTAAAGTTGTCTAGTCGCACCACTTATTTTGTGATCACTTGAGTTCCCAGGTGCATCTGGCATACATTTAGCCACTTAATAACATTCTCTTAACTAACTCCCATGATACATGTAGGTAATGCATGACCTATCCCTCTGAGTCATGGCTATATCAACATGCTTTTACTAAGGGACTCATTGTACTTCATTCCCAGATTGACCTCCGGCTTTCCATACCAGGGTGTGACTTATTTGCCTCCTGCGAATCCTGAACCCCCCCCCGTGAGTATAATGCACTCACCTGATTTTACCAAAAAACTGATGGTTCATCATCCATACCTCTCTGAAACCCACTCTTCTTCACTTCCAGGTCCCCCCCACCCCCCCTTGACCCGCCGTGACCACCAATTGGGGCACAACAGGGTCGAAACGTCGACGCATAACACTGGTCAAGATACCTCCAGGAACGATCATAGTAACCATCTGTCTCCTTGGAGATTTAATTAAAACACTGACCGCCAATTTAAAATTGTTTTTCCTCCCCTTTCCCCCTGTATAGTACTGTATATAATTGTAAATAAGTGTCACTCAACATATTGCACTATTCACTTTGTTCACTTACAGTCACTTTTTCACATGTTCTTAGAATTTGTATAAACTGAAATGGAATGAAGTAATTCCTGTGTTTTAAAAATGTGACTTTGTTTCCTATATAAATACCTTGAACTATATTTGTTTTCAGAGTGGTTTTATTCAATTTAATTGCACTTGAATTATTACATTGTGTTCCTGAGCTATCCCAGCCTCTTCTTCAAAGCAATTTATCCGGTTACCCGACAGAACCACTTTTGTTGTTAACCACGCCTACCCAGGTTCTGAGGGACACAGGGTTACCCCATTTTTGTTAAAACATTCTTTTGCAAGTACTGACTTGCGAGGGTCACTTTTTCTGCTGATTCATTGCTCTTCATACAAATTATCTTAAATGTACAACACTTGAGAACATATAATGTCTGACAAAGAAACTCTTTCATACAGTGAAGAATACATAGCGAAGCTAATACAAGAGCAAGGTTCATCCAACTTTCTCTTAGGTTCAGACAGAACAACCGCTGATGTAACACTCAATGAAAAATTGTTGAAAATAGAGAGATTAGAAAAGAAACTGATCCGTTCTCGTTGGCATGGGCACGTCCTCACCAAATATCTGGCATCCAATATAATTCCCAAGGGCTTACAAGTCAGAAACGAGCCTGGGATATTCATCGACGTACCTAAATTCAGGGAAGGATTTAGTTTTGTGGCCAACAACTGCTCCAGGCACTGGATGGTGCTAGGGGTTGAGACAGCCATAGAATACGTAAAAAAACTAACACAAGAAATTGCGGATCTAAAGAAAGAGATACTTGAAGACGGTGCACTTATAAACGCCAAGGAGGCACTAGAAAAAGCTGAAAAAACATTGGCTGCGTTCAACACTGTGACATTGAACAGAAAACTAGATAAACTCACCAAAGATATCCGCAATTACGACAAAAAAGTTACTTACCCCTACTTAGCTGACGAGTACTACCAGCAAGACGACCAAGGTTTCTTCACAAACAGAAACAGACAAGGACTAAGAAGGTTTACAACTTTCTCTGACTCATCAGCAGGGAGCTGCTCCGAGTCTGAACAAGAAGGAGCTTCCACCAGCAGGCAAACACCTCAGGCCCAACAACATTTTTTAGATCAGGGCTACCGCCAACCCAACCCAGGTGGTACTGCCAATCAAGGTTGGACACCAAGAAGACCATGGAACAAGCCCAGAGGAGCAACGAGGGGGAACACGAGAGTAAGGTTCTACCAACCGGAAGTACATGGCGAAATCTCCACCAGGAAACAAACCTACAGATGGTAACACAAACAAGAGAAGAAAACACCAGCAATACAGTGGTGGATGGGACGCCCCCAGGAGAAAGACAGGATGGGGTCCTTCCAACGATATCTGTAAGCGAAATCGGAGAAGAACCAGCTCTAGTGGCCACTGCACTCCCAACCCTGACGGGAAAAGTCGTACAAGCCAACAGTCTCCCTGCAGACCCCATTATCAACCTCTCCAATCACTCCATGACGGTGGCTGAAAGGAGTGTTCTAAGCAAGGGACTGTCATTTGTTCCCACCAGCAGACCAGATGCCTTCACGACCAAATTAGAACTACAGAAATTCTTCCGAAAAATAAGGTTGAAATATTACTTTGGCAAAAATGACTATACCCCGAAAATAGCAGCAACGCCATTTAAGCCACCTTCCACCTTCACCCCTGGTGCTTACTGTATGAGCCAACGCATACTGGTGTTTGAACAAATAGTCATGTACGAAGTGATGAAGAGCCTAGAAGAAAGACACATCAAATTTAATATCACAAAGGAAGAGAACCTTGCATTGAAGAACCTCAGCCTCAACACCTCCATCATTGTCAAAGCGGCTGACAAAGGCGGAGCAGTGGTACTACAAAACACTGAGGATTATGTGGCTGAAATCAGACGTGACCACCAATTGGGGCACAACAGGGTCAAAACGTCGACGCATAACACTGGTCAAGATACCTCCAGGAACGATCATAGTAACCATCTGTCTCCTTGGAGTTTTAATTAAGAACACTGACCGCCAATTTAAAATTGTTTTTCCTCCCCTTTCCCCGTGTATAGTACTGTATATAATTGTAAATAAGTGTCACTCAACATATTGCACTATTCACTTTGTTCACTTACAGTCACTTTTTCACATGTTCTTAGAATTTGTATAAACTGAAATGGAATGAAGTAATTCCTGTGTTTTACAAATGTGACTTTGTTTCCTATATAAATACCTTGAACTATATTTGTTTTCAGAGTGGTTTTATTCAATTTAATTGCACTTGAATTATTACATTGTGTTCCTGAGCTATCCCAGCCTCTTCTTCAAAGCAATGTATCCGGTTACCCGACAGAACCACTTTTGTTGTTAACCACGCCTACCCAGGTTCTGAGGGACACAGGGTTACCCCATTTTTGTTAAAACATTCTTTTGCAAGTACTGACTTGCGAGGGTCACTTTTTCTGCTGATTCATTGCTCTTCATACAAATTATCTTAAATGTACAACACTTGAGAACATATAATGTCTGACAAAGAAACTCTTTCATACAGTGAAGAATACATAGCGAAGCTAATACAAGAGCAAGGTTCATCCAACTTTCTCTTAGGTTCAGACAGAACAACCGCTGATGTAACACTCAATGAAAAATTGTTGAAAATAGAGAGATTAGAAAAGAAACTGATCCGTTCTCGTTGGCATGGGCACGTCCTCACCAAATATCTGGCATCCAATATAATTCCCAAGGGCTTACAAGTCAGAAACGAGCCTGGGATATTCATCGACGTACCTAAATTCAGGGAAGGATTTAGTTTTGTGGCCAACAACTGCTCCAGGCACTGGATGGTGCTAGGGGTTGAGACAGCCATAGAATACGTAAAAAAACTAACACAAGAAATTGCGGATCTAAAGAAAGAGATACTTGAAGACGGTGCACTTATAAATGCCAAGGAGGCACTAGAAAAAGCTGAAAAAACATTGGCTGCGTTCAACACTGTGACATTGAACAGAAAACTAGATAAACTCACCAAAGATATCCGCAATTACGACAAAAAAGTTACTTACCCCTACTTAGCTGACGAGTACTACCAGCAAGACGACCAAGGTTTCTTCACAAACAGAAACAGACAAGGACTAAGAAGGTTTACAACTTTCTCTGACTCATCAGCAGGGAGCTGCTCCGAGTCTGAACAAGAAGGAGCTTCCACCAGCAGGCAAACACCTCAGGCCCAACAACATTTTTTAGATCAGGGCTACCGCCAACCCAACCGAGGTGGTACTGCCAATCAAGGTTGGACACCAAGAAGACCATGCAACAAGCCCAGAGGAGCAACGAGGGGGAACACGAGAGTAAGGTTCTACCAACCGGAAGTACATGGCGAAATCTCCACCAGGAAACAAACCTACAGATGGTAACACAAACAAGAGAAGAAAACACCAGCAATACAGTGGTGGATGGGACGCCCCCAGGAGAAAGACAGGATGGGGTCCTTCCAACGATATCTGTAAGCGAAATCGGAGAAGAACCAGCTCTAGTGGCCACTGCACTCCCAACCCTGACGGGAAAAGTCGTACAAGCCAACAGTCTCCCTGCAGACCCCATTATCAACCTCTCCAATCACTCCATGACGGTGGCTGAAAGGAGTGTTCTAAGCAAGGGACTGTCATTTGTTCCCACCAGCAGACCAGATGCCTTCACGACCAAATTAGAACTACAGAAATTCTTCCGAAAAATAAGGTTGAAATATTACTTTGGCAAAAATGACTATACCCCGAAAATAGCAGCAACGCCATTTAAGCCACCTTCCACCTTCACCCCTGGTGCTTACTGTATGAGCCAACGCATACTGGTGTTTGAACAAATAGTCATGTACGAAGTGATGAAGAGCCTAGAAGAAAGACACTACATCAAATTTAATATCACAAAGGAAGAGAACCTTGCATTGAAGAACCTCAGCCTCAACACCTCCATCATTGTCAAAGCGGCTGACAAAGGCGGAGCAGTGGTACTACAAAACACTGAGGATTATGTGGCTGAAATCAGACGTGACCACCAATTGGGGCACAACAGGGTCAAAACGTCGACGCATAACACTGGTCAAGATACCTCCAGGAACGATCATAGTAACCATCTGTCTCCTTGGAGTTTTAATTAAGAACACTGACCGCCAATTTAAAATTGTTTTTCCTCCCCTTTCCCCGTGTATAGTACTGTATATAATTGTAAATAAGTGTCACTCAACATATTGCACTATTCACTTTGTTCACTTACAGTCACTTTTTCACATGTTCTTAGAATTTGTATAAACTGAAATGGAATGAAGTAATTCCTGTGTTTTACAAATGTGACTTTGTTTCCTATATAAATACCTTGAACTATATTTGTTTTCAGAGTGGTTTTATTCAATTTAATTGCACTTGAATTATTACATTGTGTTCCTGAGCTATCCCAGCCTCTTCTTCAAAGCAATTTATCCGGTTACCCGACAGAACCACTTTTGTTGTTAACCACGCCTACCCAGGTTCTGAGGGACACAGGGTTACCCCATTTTTGTTAAAACATTCTTTTGCAAGTACTGACTTGCGAGGGTCACTTTTTCTGCTGATTCATTGCTCTTCATACAAATTATCTTAAATGTACAACACTTGAGAACATATAATGTCTGACAAAGAAACTCTTTCATACAGTGAAGAATACATAGCGAAGCTAATACAAGAGCAAGGTTCATCCAACTTTCTCTTAGGTTCAGACAGAACAACCGCTGATGTAACACTCAATGAAAAATTGTTGAAAATAGAGAGATTAGAAAAGAAACTGATCCGTTCTCGTTGGCATGGGCACGTCCTCACCAAATATCTGGCATCCAATATAATTCCCAAGGGCTTACAAGTCAGAAACGAGCCTGGGATATTCATCGACGTACCTAAATTCAGGGAAGGATTTAGTTTTGTGGCCAACAACTGCTCCAGGCACTGGATGGTGCTAGGGGTTGAGACAGCCATAGAATACGTAAAAAAACTAACACAAGAAATTGCGGATCTAAAGAAAGAGATACTTGAAGACGGTGCACTTATAAACGCCAAGGAGGCACTAGAAAAAGCTGAAAAAACATTGGCTGCGTTCAACACTGTGACATTGAACAGAAAACTAGATAAACTCACCAAAGATATCCGCAATTACGACAAAAAAGTTACTTACCCCTACTTAGCTGACGAGTACTACCAGCAAGACGACCAAGGTTTCTTCACAAACAGAAACAGACAAGGACTAAGAAGGTTTACAACTTTCTCTGACTCATCAGCAGGGAGCTGCTCCGAGTCTGAACAAGAAGGAGCTTCCACCAGCAGGCAAACACCTCAGGCCCAACAACATTTTTTAGATCAGGGCTACCGCCAACCCAACCGAGGTGGTACTGCCAATCAAGGTTGGACACCAAGAAGACCATGGAACAAGCCCAGAGGAGCAACGAGGGGGAACACGAGAGTAAGGTTCTACCAACCGGAAGTACATGGCGAAATCTCCACCAGGAAACAAACCTACAGATGGTAACACAAACAAGAGAAGAAAACACCAGCAATACAGTGGTGGATGGGACGCCCCCAGGAGAAAGACAGGATGGGGTCCTTCCAACGATATCTGTAAGCGAAATCGGAGAAGAACCAGCTCTAGTGGCCACTGCACTCCCAACCCTGACGGGAAAAGTCGTACAAGCCAACAGTCTCCCTGCAGACCCCATTATCAACCTCTCCAATCACTCCATGACGGTGGCTGAAAGGAGTGTTCTAAGCAAGGGACTGTCATTTGTTCCCACCAGCAGACCAGATGCCTTCACGACCAAATTAGAACTACAGAAATTCTTCCGAAAAATAAGGTTGAAATATTACTTTGGCAAAAATGACTATACCCCGAAAATAGCAGCAACGCCATTTAAGCCACCTTCCACCTTCACCCCTGGTGCTTACTGTATGAGCCAACGCATACTGGTGTTTGAACAAATAGTCATGTACGAAGTGATGAAGAGCCTAGAAGAAAGACACTACATCAAATTTAATATCACGAAGGAAGAGAACCTTGCATTGAAGAACCTCAGCCTCAACACCTCCATCATTGTCAAAGCGGCTGACAAAGGCGGAGCAGTGGTACTACAAAACACTGAGGATTATGTGGCTGAAATCAGACGTGACCACCAATTGGGGCACAACAGGGTCAAAACGTCGACGCATAACACTGGTCAAGATACCTCCAGGAACGATCATAGTAACCATCTGTCTCCTTGGAGTTTTAATTAAGAACACTGACCGCCAATTTAAAATTGTTTTTCCTCCCCTTTCCCCGTGTATAGTACTGTATATAATTGTAAATAAGTGTCACTCAACATATTGCACTATTCACTTTGTTCACTTACAGTCACTTTTTCACATGTTCTTAGAATTTGTATAAACTGAAATGGAATGAAGTAATTCCTGTGTTTTACAAATGTGACTTTGTTTCCTATATAAATACCTTGAACTATATTTGTTTTCAGAGTGGTTTTATTCAATTTAATTGCACTTGAATTATTACATTGTGTTCCTGAGCTATCCCAGCCTCTTCTTCAAAGCAATTTATCCGGTTACCCGACAGAACCACTTTTGTTGTTAACCACGCCTACCCAGGTTCTGAGGGACACAGGGTTACCCCATTTTTGTTAAAACATTCTTTTGCAAGTACTGACTTGCGAGGGTCACTTTTTCTGCTGATTCATTGCTCTTCATACAAATTATCTTAAATGTACAACACTTGAGAACATATAATGTCTGACAAAGAAACTCTTTCATACAGTGAAGAATACATAGCGAAGCTAATACAAGAGCAAGGTTCATCCAACTTTCTCTTAGGTTCAGACAGAACAACCGCTGATGTAACACTCAATGAAAAATTGTTGAAAATAGAGAGATTAGAAAAGAAACTGATCCGTTCTCGTTGGCATGGGCACGTCCTCACCAAATATCTGGCATCCAATATAATTCCCAAGGGCTTACAAGTCAGAAACGAGCCTGGGATATTCATCGACGTACCTAAATTCAGGGAAGGATTTAGTTTTGTGGCCAACAACTGCTCCAGGCACTGGATGGTGCTAGGGGTTGAGACAGCCATAGAATACGTAAAAAAACTAACACAAGAAATTGCGGATCTAAAGAAAGAGATACTTGAAGACGGTGCACTTATAAACGCCAAGGAGGCACTAGAAAAAGCTGAAAAAACATTGGCTGCGTTCAACACTGTGACATTGAACAGAAAACTAGATAAACTCACCAAAGATATCCGCAATTACGACAAAAAAGTTACTTACCCCTACTTAGCTGACGAGTACTACCAGCAAGACGACCAAGGTTTCTTCACAAACAGAAACAGACAAGGACTAAGAAGGTTTACAACTTTCTCTGACTCATCAGCAGGGAGCTGCTCCGAGTCTGAACAAGAAGGAGCTTCCACCAGCAGGCAAACACCTCAGGCCCAACAACATTTTTTAGATCAGGGCTACCGCCAACCCAACCGAGGTGGTACTGCCAATCAAGGTTGGACACCAAGAAGACCATGGAACAAGCCCAGAGGAGCAACGAGGGGGAACACGAGAGTAAGGTTCTACCAACCGGAAGTACATGGCGAAATCTCCACCAGGAAACAAACCTACAGATGGTAACACAAACAAGAGAAGAAAACACCAGCAATACAGTGGTGGATGGGACGCCCCCAGGAGAAAGACAGGATGGGGTCCTTCCAACGATATCTGTAAGCGAAATCAGAGAAGAACCAGCTCTAGTGGCCACTGCACTCCCAACCCTGACGGGAAAAGTCGTACAAGCCAACAGTCTCCCTGCAGACCCCATTATCAACCTCTCCAATCACTCCATGACGGTGGCTGAAAGGAGTGTTCTAAGCAAGGGACTGTCATTTGTTCCCACCAGCAGACCAGATGCCTTCACGACCAAATTAGAACTACAGAAATTCTTCTGAAAAATAAGGTTGAAATATTACTTTGGCAAAAATGACTATACCCCGAAAATAGCAGCAACGCCATTTAAGCCACCTTCCACCTTCACCCCTGGTGCTTACTGTATGAGCCAACGCATACTGGCGTTTGAACAAATAGTCATGTACGAAGTGATGAAGAGCCTAGAAGAAAGACACTACATCAAATTTAATATCACGAAGGAAGAGAACCTTGCATTGAAGAACCTCAGCCTCAACACCTCCATCATTGTCAAAGCGGCTGACAAAGGCGGAGCAGTGGTACTACAAAACACTGAGGATTATGTGGCTGAAATCAGACGTCAGCTGGATGTAAAAGAAAGCTACCAACCGACAGCGAGGGATCCGACACCAGGCATCAGAACCCTAATTGAGACCTTGGCAGAAGATGGTGTCAACAAGGGTTTTTTGAGTCCTCCTGAAAGAGATTTCCTGATTCAAAAGGAACCCCGTATTCCCACAATTTACACCTTGCCAAAGGTACACAAGGGGTTAGACAATCCACCAGGAAGACCTATCATTTCTGGATATGGATCCATATTGGAACCTGTGAATCAATTTATTGACCACTTTCTCCAGCCATTGGTAGCGGAAACCAAATCCTATGTGAGAGATTCAATGCACATAATCCAATTACTTGAAAATCAACCCTACGATGAAGCCACCCAACGCATGGTAACACTCGATGTTGCATCTTTATACACATCCATACCCCAAGACGAGGCAATTACCATCATACAGGGTGTACTGGAAAAACGACCATCACCGCATTGGATACCAACTGACTTCCTCACCAACCTCCTTGAGAATGCGATGAAACGCAATTACTTTGTCTTTCAACAACAATTCTATATTCAATGCAAGGGAGTGGCGATGGGGGCCACGTATGCCCCTAGTCTGGCGAATCTATACATGGACCAATATGAGGAACAACATCTATACTCAGAAGGAAATCCATACATCAATTCAATATCAATATGGAAAAGATATATTGATGACGTGATGATGATATGGACAGGCACAGAAGCTGATCTAAAAGACTTCTTCCTCTGGCTGAATTCCAGATGCAATGACATCCAGTTCACAATGAGCTATGATAAAACAAACATTGCTTTCCTTGACCTTCGATTCAAGGCTGAAGATGGCCTAATCATCTGTGATCTTTACAGAAAACCTACGGAGAGAAACACCCTCTTAAAATATGACTCTCACCACCCACGTAATTTACGTGACAACTTGCCCTTCGGGCAATACCTACGGATGAGACCCAACTGCACCAAAAAAGCAGACTTCTTCAAGGAGTGTGAGACACTTACCAACCGCCTACAGGAACGAGGCTACCCAATGGGCCTACTCAAACGTGCCAAAAAAAGAGCCTGGTACAGTCCGAGAGAGGAGTTACTTGCCCCAAAAGAGAAGAGAGATACTTGCCCGGATCTGGTCTGTGTCACTATGTTCCATTCCAGTAGCAACATCATGAAGAAGACTATAAAGAAGTACTGGAACCTGGTTGCCTTAGAGCTCAACACCAATGAAAGTCCACTATTTGCCTTCAAAAGAGGACGGAACATAAAGGATAGTGTGGTAAAGGCATTCCTAGAACCTCCAAAACCGGTCACCCTCCGTGACCACTTAGGCTTGCCCCCAGTGAAAGGACACTTCAAATGCAGCACATGCAAAGCTTGCCCGTTATCCATTGATGGGCCATCTTTCTCACACAACAATAAAACATATACATTACCTTCCCTGACAAATTGTAACACCTCAAATGTCATATACATCATTCTGTGCCCATGCGACAAACCATATGTGGGCCAAACAACACAGAAAGTTAAGGCACGCATACTACAGCACATGAGCAGCATCCGCTGCAAGGTCCAGGGAGCCCCCATGGTGGATCATTTTGTTTGCCAGAATCATGACCCAAACAGTTTGCGCTGGCGCATACTGGAAAAAATCCACACCAACCCTCGTGGTGGCTCCATTACCTCTGGACTCAATAGAAAGGAGCGTAAATGGATCCACATTCTTAACTCTGTGAGCCAAGGTCTAAATGAACATGAGGAGATATCAAGGCAGATGGGTCTATTATGAATATGATGCATTTCTCTAACTATGACCCTCTTCCATTCTGTATGACGCTTGTGAATTGTATGTTTAATTAGGCTCATCCATGAAATGCTGGACTTGCCATCTCTTTCCCGCCTCATGATATGAAGCCTTACAATTACATGTTGTAATTTACTTATCTGTGACATGTTGCATGTTTAATTAGGCCCACCCATGAAATGCTGGACTTGCCATCTCTTTCCCACCTCATGATATGAAGCCTAACAATTACATGTTTTAATTTACCTATCTGTGACATGCTGAACTTGACTATTAATATGCTGTTTAATTTAACCACATGACTGCATTAACTTTTTTCAAACATAAGGTTTAATATTATGCTCTTGACTTTGTCTGTACTCTCATGCCAGAAGATTCTTACTATGCCGCCAAATTATCCACCAAGCTGTAGGCGGCCCCCAAGCGCATTGCGCTGTCTGTGTAAACCGTCATTTGACGCTGTCCTGAATACTCCACGCGTTGCCTAGCTACCCAGGGGCTCGCCTTTGCTAGCCAATGAGGGTTTAGCACACGGCACCACGCTGTAAGCTACGGCGTTGCCAGGCGACCGACGTGTACAACGTCCTCGCGCCCCGCTCCTCCCGCAATCGAGCCTCCGTGATTCATGCCAGACGGGACTCGGATGTTCGAGAGTGAGCAGCGTGATACTCTCGTTTATTTGACTTGGGGTAAGCCATTAAAGTGCACACAGCCTCACGGTGTGCGGTCTTCGCCCGATCGGTGCCGTTCCTCAATCACGCTCCGGCACCCGTTTTAAACTGCACAACTTCGGCACTATGAGTCCCCATTTTATAACGAGCACCAAGTCTTTTTAAATGCCACACACGCCTGGTGGTCACCTGGGGCAACTCGCCCCTGGGTTCAGCCTTAACCACGAGCGCTGCCCAGCTGGTGTCCATTTTTGCCTTTAAAGTTGTCTAGTCACACCACTTATTTTGTGATCACTTGAGTTCCCAGGTGCATCTGGCATACATTTAGCCACTTAATAACATTCTCTTAACTAACTCCCATGATACATGTAGGTAATGCATGACCTATCCCTCTGAGTCATGGCTATATCAACATGCTTTTACTAAGGGACTCATTGTACTTCTTTCCCAGATTGACCTCCGGCTTTCCATACCAGGGTGTGACTTATTTGCCTCCTGCGAATCCTGAACCCCCCCCGTGAGTATAATGCACTCACCTGATTTTACCAAAAAACTGATGGTTCATCATCCATACCTCTCTGAAACCCACTCTTATTCACTTCCAGGTCCCCCCCCAGCCCCCCTTGTCTTGATAAAGACCCGCCGTGACCACCAATTGGGGCACAACAGGGTCAAAACGTCGACGCATAACACTGGTCAAGATACCTCCAGGAACGATCATAGTAACCATCTGTCTCCTTGGAGTTTTAATTAAGAACACTGACCGCCAATTTAAAATTGTTTTTCCTCCCCTTTCCCCGTGTATAGTACTGTATATAATTGTAAATAAGTGTCACTCAACATATTGCACTATTCACTTTGTTCACTTACAGTCACTTTTTCACATGTTCTTAGAATTTGTATAAACTGAAATGGAATGAAGTAATTCCTGTGTTTTACAAATGTGACTTTGTTTCCTATATAAATACCTTGAACTATATTTGTTTTCGGAGTGGTTTTATTCAATTTAATTGCACTTGAATTATTACATTGTGTTTCTGAGCTATCCCAGCCTCTTCTTCAAAGCAATTTATCCGGTTACCCGACGGAACCACTTTTGTTGTTAACCACGCCTACCCAGGTTCTGAGGGACACAGGGTTACCCCGTTTTTGTTAAAACATTCTTTTGCAAGTACTGACTTGCGAGGGTCACTTTTTCTGCTGATTTATTGCTCTTCATACAAATTATCTTAAATGTACAACACTTGAGAACATATAATGTCTGACAAAGAAACTCTTTCATACAGTGAAGAATACATAGCGAAGCTAATACAAGAGCAAGGTTCATCCAACTTTCTCTTAGGTTCAGACAGAACAACCGCTGATGTAACACTCAATGAAAAATTGTTGAAAATAGAGAGATTAGAAAAGAAACTGATCTGTTCTCGTTTGCATGGACACGTCCTCACCAAATATCTGGCGTCCAATATAATTCCCAAGGGCTTACAAGTCAGAAACGAGCCTGGGATATTCATCGACGTACCTAAATTCAGGGAAGGATTTAGTTTTGTGGCCAACAACTGCTCCAGGCACTGGATGGTGCTAGGGGTTGAGACAGCCATAGAATACGTAAAAAAACTAACACAAGAAATTGCGGATCTAAAGAAAGAGATACTTGAAGACGGTGCACTTATAAACGCCAAGGAGGCACTAGAAAAAGCTGAAAAAACATTGGCTGAGTTCAACACTGTGACATTGAACAGAAAACTAGATAAACTCACCAAAGATATCCGCAATTACGACAAAAAAGTTACTTACCCCTACTTAGCTGACGAGTACTACCAGCAAGACGACCAAGGTTTCTTCACAAACAGAAACAGACAAGGACCAAGAAGGTTTACAACTTTCTCTGACTCATCAGCAGGGAGCTGCTCCGAGTCTGAACAAGAAGGAGCTTCCACCAGCAGGCAAACACCTCAGGCCCAACAACAATTTTTAGATCAGGGCTACCGCCAACCCAACCGAGGTGGTACTGCCAATCAAGGTTGGACACCAAGAAGACCATGGAACAAGCCCAGAGGAGCAACGAGGGGGAACACGAGAGTAAGGTTCTACCAACCGGAAGTACATGGCGAAATCTCCACCAGGAAACAAACCTACAGATGGTAACACAAACAAGAGAAGAAAACACCAGCAATACAGTGGTGGATGGGACGCCCCCAGGAGAAAGACAGGATGGGGTCCTTCCAACGATATCTGTAAGCGAAATCGGAGAAGAACCAGCTCTAGTGGCCACTGCACTCCCAACCCTGACGGGAGAAGTCGTACAAGCCAACAGTCTCCCTGCAGACCCCATTATCAACCTCTCCAATCACTACATGACGGTGGCTGAAAGGAGTGTTCTAAGCAAGGGACTGTCATTTGTTCCCACCAGCAGACCAGATGCCTTCACGACCAAATTAGAACTACAGAAATTCTTCCGAAAAATAAGGTTGAAATATTACTTTGGCAAAAATGACTATACCCCGAAAATGAAGATACAAACAAAAAAGGGGAGAGAGAGAGTCAGTGGATTCAGTCTCCCTTGGTAATGCGAATAAACAAAATGGAATCCACTCAAGGTGGTGGTGGTCCCTAAAGTGATGGGGAACACACAGTGTTGTTTAAATGCCCCTCACACACCAACAGGCCCCTTGGTGTCATGCTTCATCATCGGGGCCTTCGCACCCCTCTACGGGATGCGGCGTGCTGCGACTCACGACTACGTGGGAGCACTAAGTAGTGAACTATGTGAGGGGGTGTGTTTCTAAAGGAAAGTGTGAGTGAGGTGAGGTGGAGGTGAATTACTTAAAAAATACCTGGCACGTAGGGAAAAAAAATATATATATTTTATTAAATCCTCGGCTGGTATTGTTAAAAAGGTGCAGAGTAGGGTTGTAAGTAGACGTGTTAGGGTATTACAACCACTTCAAAGTGTCAACATGTTTCGGAGCGCAGGGGCTCCTTCTTCAGGACAAGGATAAGCACATATCCTCACCTTACTCACATGCAGATGTAAAAGTGTTAAAAAAGAAGAATTTACAACAATGTGTAATGTACCTAACAATGTTTATGTGTAGGTGAGTTCAGTTGCGCCCAATTGGCGTTGAAGAAAACCTGTAAAAAGAAGACACAATAAACACAATGGTCTAAAGTTCAAGAACTAAGGAAAAAACTGTTTCTCTTAGTATATACGGGTAATAGGTAGAACCCAAAATGAGGTTCAACAAACCCTGTAAAAAAGACATTCAAAAAAAGATTTTTTGAAAATATTATAAGGACAAACACAGCAACATAGAGACATACAATCACAGTGTAGAAACTCTCCCTACTTCGGTGGAAAGAGAGGGAGAGGATGACAAGTTTTTTGGCTTACTTATTGTTCTCAATCTCATAACCTCATGAGCCTATGCGTGGTATTGGGGGGGATCCTTCCATACTGCTCAGTAAAGCAACCTAAAAAGTATTAATTAGTGGGATTTAGTTTGTTTAAGGCATAAACTATCTAAAGCACCAAAGTAGTACTAGTTGTTATAGCCCTACTCACGGTTACTGCAAAGCTAGTCGCCTGCCTTCCCCTCAACGTTGCTCCGGTGAAGTGAGCGTTTGGTTGTGCCGATGCCCTATTTATACTATCCTAATTGGTAAGTAGTGAACGCAATTGAATAATGAGACTCGGAAAGCTGCCCAAATACGGAGTTTTTAGCCTTTGGATCCGGAATTGCGCGCCCGACTGAGTTGGGAGTCGGTAAGAGTCACGCATGCGTGCATCGAACGGTGTCTTCGATGTTACTGCGCATGCGCGAAGACGGATATGAATGCGCATGCGCGAGGTTCTTAAACTGATCGGATATGGAGCAAGCGCGAAGCACAATCTGAATGCGCATGTGCAAAAGCTCTTATGCTGATCGAAAGCGATGTTCATAACAAATAGTTGCTTAGAATAAAGAAAACATGAGGAATACTCACAAGATAGGCACTATGATAAATAAGCAATATTGCGGGCAGGAATGCTTGATGAGTGAGGTTCTCGTAAGTCATATGTAGACACTCGATACAGGGAATTAAATAGACAGATAAGCCTATTAGTTAGTAGGATAATTCTTGAAAAGGGCGATGTCACCAAGGGCAAATGTTGGGAGTTCAGGGTCCCAATGGTAACAGTAATAGGAGGTTTATCAGTGATTACTTCAAAGGCATATAGCTAGGACCTTCTCATATATTACAGAAATTCAGTGTTAATAAGAGATGGCCTGGTGATATTCATCTTAACAGGTTCCATGGAATGGAGTCATTGAGGCCCGCGGTATCGGTCCCAAGACCGAACACCCACCGTTGTACTTTTTCCAGAAGTCCTACCTCTGAAGGCAACTGTTCGATCACCGTCCACTGTAACTCATTGACACAGTGTTGATGTTCAAGAAAGTGGGCTGACATTTTTGTTGTTAACTTTTTGCACCTAATGTTACTCTTGTGCTCGTTAATTCTTACTTTCACTGGTCTTGTTGTCATTCCCCCATACTCTTTTGCACATGGACATGTGATCAAATATACAACATTCTTGCTGTTGCAGTTGGTAAATGTGCGTTGTTCCCAATTTGTACCAGTGGAAAAAGTAAGAGTTTGGCTTTTTTTGGTAAGATGACAGTTATTGCAGTTGCCACAAGGATGGTGGCCCTGTATCCCTTGTAATCTTGGCTGTTTTTCTCTGATTGGAGGGGGTCTTGTATGAACAAGCATGTCTTTCAAGTTCCTACCCTGTCTGTGTGCAAACAGTGGTTTCTCCAGTGATAGAGTACCACTTGTAAGTATACGCCAATGTTTGTTGACCAGTTTTGCAACCTGGTTGGTTTTTATACCCCGAAAATAGCAGCAACGCCATTTAAGCCACCTTCCACCTTCACCCCTGGTGCTTACTGTATGAGCCAACGCATACTGGCGTTTGAACAAATAGTCATGTACGAAGTGATGAAGAGCCTAGAAGAAAGACACTACATCAAATTTGATATCACGAAGGAAGAGAACCTTGCATTGAAGAACCTCAGCCTCAACACCTCCATCATTGTCAAAGCGGCTGACAAAGGCGGAACAGTGGTACTACAAAACACTGAGGATTATGTGGCTGAAATCAGACATCAACTGGATGTAAAAGAAAGCTACCAACCGACAGCGAGGGATCCGACACCAGGCATCAGAACCCTAATTGAGACCTTGGTCAGAAGATGGTGTCAACAAGGGTTTTTTGAGTCCTCCTGAAAGAGATTTCCTGAATAAAAAGGAACCCCGTATTCCCACAATTTACACCTTTCCAAAGGTACACAAGGGGTTAGACAATCCACCAGGAAGACCTATCATTTCTGGATATGGATCCATATTGGAACCTGTGAATCAATTTATTGACCACTTTCTCCAGCCATTGGTAGCGGAAACCAAATCCTATGTGAGAGATTCAATGCACATAATCCAATTACTTGAAAATCAACCCTACGATGAAGCCACCCAACTCATGGTAACACTTGATGTTGCATCTTTATACACATCCATACCCCAAGACGAGGCAATTAACATCATACAGGGCGTACTGGAAAAACGACCATCACCGCATTGGATACCAACTGACTTCATCATCAACCTCCTTGAGATTGCGATGAAACGCAATTACTTTGTCTTTCAACAACAATTCTATATTCAATGCAAGGGAGTGGCGATGGGGGCCACGTATGCCCCTAGTCTGGCGAATCTATACATGGACCAATATGAGGAACAACATCTATACTCAGAAGGAAATCCATACATCAATTCAATATCAATATGGAAAAGATATATTGATGACGTGATGATGATATGGACAGGCACAGAAGCTGATCTAAAAGACTTCTTCCTCTGGCTGAATTCCAGATGCAATGACATCCAGTTAACAATGAGCTATGATATAACAAACATTGCTTTCCTTGACCTTCGATTCAAGGCTGAAGATGGCCTAATCATCTGTGATCTTTACAGAAAACCTACGGAGAAAAACACCCTCTTAAAATATGACTCTCACCACCCACGTAATTTACGTGACAACTTGCCCTTCGGGCAATACCTACGGATGAGACGCAACTGCACCAAAAAAGAAGACTTCTTCAAGGAGTGTGAGACACTTACCAACCGCCTACGGGAACTAGGCTACCCAATGGGCCTACTCGAACGTGCCAAAAAAAGAGCCTGGTACAGTCCGAGAGAGGAGTTACTTGCCCCAAAAGAGAAGAGAGATACTTGCCCGAATCTGGTCTGTGTCACTACGTTCCATTCCAGGAGCAACATCATGAAGAAGACTATAAAGAAGTACTGGAACCTGGTTGCCTCAGAGCTCAACACCAATGAAAGTCCACTATTTGCCTTCAAAAGAGGACGGAACATAAAGGATAGTGTGGTAAAGGCATTCCTAGAACCTCCAAAACCGGTCACCCTCCGTGACCACTTAGGCTTGCCCCCAGTGAAAGGACACTTCAGATGCAGCACATGCAAAGCTTGCCCGTTATCCATTGATGGACCATCTTTCTCACACAACAATAAAACATATACATTACCTTCCCTGACAAATTGTAACACCTCAAATGTCATATACATCATTCTGTGCCCATGCGACAAACCATATGTGGGCCAAACAACACAGAAAGTTAAGGCATGCATACTACAGCACATGAGCAGAATCCGCTGCAAGGTCCAGGGAGCCCCCATGGTGGATCATTTTGTTTGCCAGAATCATGACCCAAACAGTTTGCGCTGGCGCATACTGGAAAAAATCAACACCAACCCTCGTGGTGGCTCCATTACCTCTGGACTCAATAGAAAGGAGCCTAAATGGATCCACATTCTTAACTCTGTGAGCAAAGGTCTAAATGAACATGAGGAGATATCAAGGCAGATGGGTCTTTTATGAATATGATGCATTTCTCTAACTATGACCCTCTTCCATTCTGTATGACGCTTGTGAATTGTATGTTTAATTAGGCTCACCCATGAAATGCTGGACTTGCCATCTCTTTCCTGCCTCATTATATGAAGCCTTACAATTACATGTTGTAATTTACTTATCTGTGACATGTTGTATGTTTAATTAGCCTCACCCATGAAATGCTGGACTTGCCATCTCTTTCCCACCTCATGATATGAAGCCTTACAATTACATGTTTTAATTTGCCTATCTGTGACATGCTGAACTTGACTATTAATATGGTGTTTAATTTAACCACATGACTGCATTAACTTTTTTCAAACATAAGGTTTAATATTATGCTCTTGACTTTGTCTGTACTCTCATGCCAGAAGATTCTTACTATGCCGCCAAATTATCCACCAAGCTGTCTGTGTAAACCGTCATTTGACGCTGTCCCGAATACTCCACGCGTTGCCTAGCTACCCAGGGGCTCGCCTTTGCTAGCCAATGAGTGTTTAGCACATGGCATCACGCTGTAAGCTACGGCGTTGCCAGGCGACCGACGTGTACAACGTCCTCGCGCCACGCTCCTCCCGCAATCGAGCCTCCGTGATTCATGCCAGACGGGACTCGGATGTTCGAGAGTGAGCAGCGTGATACTCTCGTTTATTTGACTTGGGATAAGCCATTAAAGTGCACACAGCCTCACGGTGTGCGGTCTTCGCCCGATTGGTGCCGTTCCTCAATCACGCTCCGGCACCCGTTTTAAACCGCACAACTTCGGCACTACGAGCCCCCATTTTATAACGAGCACTAAGTCTTTTTAAATGCCACACACGCCTGGTGGTCACCTGGGGCAACTCGCCCCCGGGTTCAGCCTTAACCACGAGCGCTGCCCAGGTGGTGTCCATTTTTGCCTTTAAAGTTGTCTAGTCACACCACTTATTTTGTGATCACTTGAGTTTCCATGTGCATCTGGTATACATTTAGCCACTTAATAACATTCTCTTAACTAACTCCCATGATACATGTAGGTAATGCATGACCTATCCCTCTGAGTCATGCCTATATCAACATGCTTTTACTAAGGGACTCATTGTACTTCTTTCTCAGATTGACCTCCGGCTTTCCATACCAGGGTGTGACTTATTTGCCTCCTGCGAATCCTGAACCCCCCCCGTGAGTATAATGCACTCACCTGATTTTACCAAAAAACTGATGGTTCATCATCCATACCTCTCTGAAACCCACTCTTATTCACTTCCAGGTCCCCCCACCCCCCCTTGTCTTGATAAAGACCCACCGTGACCACCAATTGGGGCACAACAGGGTCGAAACGTCGACGCATAACACTGGTCAAGATACCTCCAGGAGCGATCATAGTAACCATCTGTTTCCTTGGAGTTTTAATTAAGAACACTGACCGCCAATTTAAAATTGTTTTTCCTCCCCTTTCCCCGTGTATAGTACTGTATATAATTGTAAATAAGTGTCACTCAATATATTGCACTATTCACTTTGTTCACTTACAGTCACTTTTTCACATGTTCTTAGAATTTGTATAAACTGAAATGGAATGAAGTAATTCCTGTGTTTTACAAATGTGACTTTGTTTCCTATATAAATACCTTGAACTATATTTGTTTTCAGAGAGGTTTTATTCAATTTAATTGCACTTGAATTATTACATTGTGTTCCTGAGCTATCCCAGCCTCTTCTTCAAAGCAATTTATCCGGTTACCCGACAGAACCACTTTTGTTGTTAACCACGCCTACCCAGGTTCTGAGGGACACAGGGTTACCCCGTTTTTGTTAAAACATCAATTACATATAGGCAGGTGCATCAAGAAGACCATGGGAAAGGTTGCAGAAGACCTCAGAAAAGTAACAAATCTACTACAGTTTTAGATGAGTATGCGAAATTCTAAAATCCTCACTTTGGGTACCAAGTTGCTTCATATCTTGCCTCAGAGACATGCACATTTGGTGATCAGAGTTAGCATGACCAGAAAAAAATCAAAGTTACAGGGCAACTACAGCTGAGCATTTTTAATTTCCTCCTATGCTTTGTTATGTGGGCACATTAGACCCGGGTGAGTTCACCACCATTTTATATGTTCACAGTTTAAAGATGATTTTTTTTTCTTCAACATTCCTTTATGGATAATGTTGACTTTTGCTTACTTATAAATTTCTTCGTAGGCATATAATCAGAGCCTTGACCATTCTATATGAAAGCTAAATTTCACTATGTAAAATGTTGATGTTTGGTATTGTTTGCTCGGTGACAGCTTTGTCAGGATAGAATAAATAATGACGGCCTGACTGGAACTTCGGCATGACAACATTGGTGAAGTTTATTATATTAACAACATCACTCCTTCGTTAAGTTAGAAGAGCATTTCGATGACACTGCTGAGGTCGCCTTATGCCGGATTTCCAACCCAGATGAATCCTGTTTACCTCCTGTCAAGGACGGTGCCCAGTTCTACACCAAGACGGGCTCCTAGATGAAACATACCCACTGGGGAGTTATATCACCTGTGGGGATTCTGGCAGGTTCACCCACCCTAGGCACGCTAGGATAGGGAGCGCTAAGGGAGAGCACAAATATAATTGTACTTATATGCAAGCATATAATCTATGTAACAGCACAATGGTTGTATTGTTTATTTTCTTTACCATACTTGTGATGCTGATTACTCTGTTTGGTTTCCTTCTGTAGATAATTGCAGCACATGTTTTTTACATAAGAATCTTATTGCTTCAATAAATATTTGAAATGCCAATTCGAGTATTTCTTGTGATTCCCTATGGGCATGAATGAGTAACCAAGTGAAAGGGATTTAGATCTGTTTCCACAATTTCCTTGGGGAGTCACAGTTGTCATACCACCTGTTACCTTGCTAGTTTAAGGGTACATATGGTACACTATGAGCTAGCCAGGACTAAAGCCAACATATCCTGATGGAGTGCGTGGACTCAGTCTTGCACTGTTTTGACATTTATGTTGTCCAACAAATGCACAGTTTTATTGAGAAAGTATGACCTGGACAACAGCCTGTCCTTCCTTTTCTACTAAAGCATCATCAACATCATTTGCATTATCATCATTATCCGTTAACGGATAACAAGAGGAAGCTCCCTTGCCTCCAGTATGTCCCTTTATACAGGCGATGCAAACTCAGATAAGAGCATAAAACACTAAAAGGACAAAAACAATGAGGAAGATAACCTTCAGAATCTTTACCTCTCAATTCCCAAGTGCACTTTATATTTTGGCCAAAATGTTCTATCCCTCTATTGATGTTCTATCCCTCTATTTCATCATCAACAGCATGTAAGTCTTTAAAAGTTTCTCATATATTTTTAAACTGCTCTTATATCTTCACCAATGTATCAGGGCTTTCTCTTTTGTATCAACTTTTATAGAGTCAACATTTTCTTACTTTAGCCATTTGGTGCCTGCTGCCTGTATCTGGTCATGTCTAGGGTGGGTGACAGGCTGTCCAAGCCACACGCAATAGGAGCTTATGTGTGGCCTGATGGGCCTTCCTGAGAGGATGGGAGGGAGGAGCTGGACCCAGCCTCACTTACGCCTGAATAGGCTGTGTCCTATCCCCACACAAGGGGTTTCCTAACCCTCCCCTGTAGTGAGTCTAGAGTCAGAGAAGGAAGGGAGGTCCGCTCTGAACTTTAAAGGCATTTCTTTGACGTCTACCCCACTTCAAAAGCCAGAGCTGGATATGAGTATTGGAACTCTGACACCACCACTTCAGTGCACTTCTGGACCTGTGAAGACTCTGTCAGGAAGAAGGACTGCTGTGCTGCTGAAGAACTGCCACTCCGCTGGACTGCTGCTACACTGGACCACTGCCTTGCTTTTTTGCCCTGCTGCATGCTATTCCCTTGGTTGGGTGATAAAGACTGGACCTGCATCAGTTGAACCCATCATGACTCCAAGGGCTAGCTAGGTGGCCTACTGATCTGAAGTCTCAGGGACATAAAAGACTTCCAACCACCCTGCTTCTGCACCTGGACTCTGCCATCTGTAAGTCTGCCCTGCCAAGTGGTGGGCCCAGTCCTGGACCTTTGGAAGTGGGCCTTGGGTGTTTCCTGCAGCAGAACCCATGCATCTTCTGTTGAAATGGTGCATCACCACTGCTGCACAGATCAGATCTGGCCCATTGCCTCTGTTGCTTCGATCAGAGCCCGTGCATCTCCTTTGTTGCATGGCTCAGTACCAATGCATGGCTGCCGTTGCATAGACCAGAACCAGCACATCACCTCTGCTACATAGATCGGACTCAATGCATTGCCTTTGGAACCTCCCCTGTGCGATGCTCCTCCCAGTGCAAGGTCTTTGCATGCCTGATAATAGCCGCCTTGACGATGAACCTCTGCATCGCAGCTCACCCTTCATCAGAGCAGAATCATCGCCGCTGCTGGGTGGATCAGAACCGGCGCATCGCCCCGCTATGTGGATTAGGACCTGCAAAATGCCACCGCTGCATGGATCGGCACTGACGCATCTGCGATGTCGACGCAACCAGGATTAAGGTACTTTTGTTCAGCGTGCTTTACTAGGTCCCTGTTTCCAGCCTGTGCTCCATCGCGATTGGCCTGAACTTTTTGCCTTGTCCTGGTCCAGTGCGACCAGATATCGCAAATAGGCACTTATTTCTTCAAAGTGCTATTTTACAGTTTATTCTTTACAAATACATATCGCAAATTCTACTTATTGGATTTTTGTTGTTTTGGTCTTATTTCATTTATGAAGCCAAGTTATTTTTTTCTAACCTGGTGTTGAATCTCTTTCTTTGGTCTTTTTACTGTTGTACTGTGTTGCACAAATACTTTACACATTGCCTCTAAGTTAAGTTTGGCAGCTCTGCGCCAAGCTGACATAGGATGAGCGCTGGTTAATTTAGGGTTTGCCTGTGTCCTACACTGACTAGGATTCTGGCTGCTGCTTGACTAGGGCTCTTACTGCAGTCCATCTACAACCCAATTTCTAGCACAGCTCAAGGGATGGGACTTGGCGAAGATCAAAGGGATGCTGTCTAGATACAAAGAGCAGAGGCTGAGATGGACTGATCCAACACTGGAATATGTCATTTCCTTCACTGAAAGGAATCAGCCAATGGATGGTTTATAGAATTTTGGAATGCCTAGCTTAAGGGCCTCTTTGCTCCAGGCCGGGTGTTTGCGGTTGACAATGTGAATCGTTTGTTATAATTATACTTGGTCGGTTTAGTCAAATCTTGAGTAGATAGATAATGCGTGCTAGTTTGTAAGCACATCCAGATCCCAACACCGGAATATGTCACGTGCTTCACTGAAAGGAATCAGCCAATGGATGGTTGTGGAAGTGAGACTGACGTTGTCCAATCAGCAAATTGAAGCAGGCAGAGAGCTCACTGTAATCAGTTGTGAACCCTTCCAGGGTGCCCAGGTTTGCACGTGTACACGAGAGTCATGTGGACAGCAGATCCCGTGTGAGCAGCATTAACCCCAGTGACAGACATGTACCTACCTCAGTGCAGATGATTCTATCTGATGCTCAGGGCTACTCCTTCACATTGATTAGTATCTACGTATGATAGAAGGCTGCACCATGACGTGTGTATCAGTAGCTCTTGATTGCACGCAGCTGGCATCCCCTCCACTGTAAGTCACTGGCATGGCGATGATGCCTTACATTCAGGGTCAATGTAGGAAAATGGCATAGTAATGTGTACTTCACACTCTTGGGTAGCATGGCATTATCAGCATGCGGGCCAGTTATGACTAGGAGACACCTGGCACTCTGAGAGCGCCCCAGCCTAGCTGAGCATTGGAACTCATCCCTGGCAGACGTGTGTTTGAGCAGAACTCTGGCACCGCAGAGCAGCACCACAGGATGGCTGGCACATTGAGTATCATTTGAGCATCGCCCTAAAACTGAGCACAGACCGCTGGCGCTCTGAGAAAGCCTCAGCATTCCTCAGCATTGGTTCTCCTCACTGGCGGAATCGTACTACGAGCACAGGTGAGAGAGCTGGGCAGCATCACAGGCATGCTGGCACACTGAGTGCCATATTAGCAACATCCGAGCACGGTTAGCAGACCCCTAGCTTTGTGAGCAGGCCTCTGGCACTCTAAGAAAGCCCCAGCCTATCTGAGCATCAGTGCTGCTCCCATCATTCCATGAACATAGCTGGCACAGCTGGGCAGCATCATATGTATGCTGGCACATGGACCAACATAGTACCAGCATCTGGGCACTTTTAGCAGACCCCTAGCATAATGACCAGGCCTTTGGAACTCTGAAAAAACATCAGCTTATCTGAGCACCAGCACTCCTCCCTGGCAGACTTGTGTTTAAGCAGAGCTCTGCACAACTGGCTGGGTGGCATATTGGGCACCATATGAGCAAGACAAAGGGCTATATAATTGGGAGAATAGACTCATTTCTGATAGAAGGTTTTAATGAACAATTACCTGGCAGAGGATCAGCAATGAGCATTCAAAATTGGCGTCATTTTCCAATGGATTTTAAATGGGTATTTTCCAGCAGACACTTTATATCAGATAGTTTTTGCTTCTCCCTTGGTACCAACGAATTTGCCGGTTGTGTGTCCAGTGTTTGCAAATCATATTTCTGACTCATTTATTTTTCAACAGTCTTCTGCCAGGAACCCACCACTTCCTCAAAATCATAGTCTTGTGGTGGAGAGTTGTAACTCTAGACCCATCACTGGACATAGACACAAGGACCAGATCACTGTTATCTTCATGTCACTCCATTGGCTCCTGGTCAAATAGAGATCCCAATTTGATAGCCTTAGTCCTGTCCATATATCTGTCAATGGACAGGCTCCTAGCTATATAACCAAAGTCTCCTGAGAAGACATCTGAGATCTGTTAACCAGAAGAGTCCGACCACCCGCTCTCCAAGTTTCAAGGATGTGGCAGAAGATCCGGACACGTGCAGGGCCTGACGCTCTCAAGGCCTTCTTCTCCCAAGAAACCCAAGGCATTGACTTCTAATTAGAACTGTTGTCCACCACCCGTCCCAAGCATCTCTCCTATCTTTCTGTTTACCTTTTATTTTATCTCATAGCGCCCTGACGCAGCATTAATGGGCTATGTTTAGCTCCACAAAAACCTAATTAGTTGTTTTGTCAGTGCTCAGTAATGTGACATGTTCATGCGTCTGCTGACCAGTTGTACCGCTGAGTGTGGGGGGGGGGGGTGTTGAGGTACAGCAGCCCCTGCTCTGAAGTCTCTGCCATCAATGAACATCCCAGACTGCCTCTTTAGACCGAGGTGCTGTCACTTGGGGTTCCAGGTCCTTCTCAGACCTGTGGAACCAGCTCTGAAGGAGAGAGGGAGGAGCTGGTATGATGAAATGTGCCCTACACAAGGACACCCCTGAGAGGTGTTTATTGTCTGTAACTCCCGGGATTTCTTAACTTCGGAAACAGAGGCAGTGAGTGGAGCTCCCTGCAGGGCTCAGTGGGGGGTTCTACTTGGAGCCTACTCCCGCCTCCAGCGCCCCCAAAAGAAATGGATCTTACTGTTCGGATTCTTAAGGTTATTATGGGTATTTAAAGTTGAAACTTCATCTCGCAATCTGCTACCCTTACGTTTCTGAGATATGACATCACAGGATTCTAATGAGAAATTATTTCCTTTTACTGTTAAAAGTCTATTATTAAGAATACATTCCAACCATGGAAAGCACAGAGGAAATATCCGTTTTTTAGTTATTCCTTATAAAAATGATAATATATGCCCTTAAATTATAAGAGCGAGGTTTGAGAGAATTATTTAAAGTCGGTTTGAATGTGTGAATGTAACTGTTCTTTTGTAAACTAAAGTCGCCGGTATATTCTAATAGAGATATGCTTAGAATTGTAGGCACAGAGTCATATAGAGACAGAGATAAAGAATTGCCTACAAACACTTGCACTCACGTAGAGAAATGTCAAATATAAATAACGTATTAAACGGGTGTTCGCATTAACTATTTACTATGTTGGATCCAAATGTGTGAAAGTAAAAATGTTATTGTAAATACAATTGGGTGTTTTAAATACATACATGCGCAGATGTATAGGCATACAGTAATACAGAGAAAGATACAGATGCGCCTCGCGACCCTCACCAGTGATTTGCCCCGCTTTTCAAATCCCTTCAATTGATCTGCGCGCGCTCACAAACACTCTTAATGTTACGATTACTAGTATAATTCCAGTTCATCCTCCATTTTAGGAAGCCAGGTGGGGGCGAGAAAGACACTGGATCAGCCTGGGGTCTCTTCCATGGATTTCCCACGGGCCCCTCTCTCTTTGGTCTGCTCTACGGTATTTCCTCCAGAAATTTCCCAGATGTCTCCGTGGTCTTTCCCAGAGGATGGCACCTGGCGCTGGTCACTCCTCGCCCGCCCCTTTTAGTGACGTCACTCTCCACAGGGCTCGATCTCACGCGCCTCTTCAGCGTATATAACCTCTGTCAGGAGAGAGACACATCAGCCAACACCAGAAGCGCACCTGCCCTCAGCACCGGAGAGAGCGAGGCCGAGCGAACCACTGTCCAAGGACAGAGACAAAAGAGACCCCTCTCAGGTCGACAGAGATAGAGTGCGGGGCACAGGAGATCCACCTCGAAAGACAGAGAGACTGCTTGTAGAGACGGGAAACTTATCTCAGGACAGAGGCAGACACCAGTGCAGAGCATGCTTCAATGCGCCTTCCAGGTGAGCCCCGCTACAGGCATTAGGTTTTGGCAGCTTTAAAGGCTGGATTTGTATATTTTTCGTCTGCTTGGGGGGCATAATTTGTTTTCATAGTCCACTTAGATTGGCTGAAAGCCTTTCTCTCGATCTCACTATTCGTTTTTATAGAGGGATATCTTCTAAAATACAACAGACAGCGCATTTACTTATTAGAACATGTATGTGGCCAGGGCTTTAAGTGGGCCGGGTTTCAAGGGGTCTGAGCACCGGCAGTTTTTTAAGGGGGGCCTCGAAACGGGTCTCTATCGGGCTCTGTTTTGAGCTCTGGCACAGGCGCTCCGTTTTTTTCCGTACTGCAGTGACAGCATTTTGCTGCCAGTGCAGTCCAGAAAAAAGTGCCAGGGCGCACAGAGCCTGATTGAGACCCGTTTCAAGACAGCAGGCACATCGGTGTGTACGTGCTCACATTGCTCACTTCTCACTAGGGGAGAAGTTTCGGCATGACGTCATGCCAGGTGAGCGGTGTAGTTGAAGGGAAATGCTTTAAAGAGTCATTTTCTTTCTGGATTTCCCTTCTATTTCTGAAACGCTAGAGCAGGAGCATTGTGGTAGGGTCACCAGGGCTTCAATTGGAAGCTTTTTCAATGTTATATGTAACCAGCCATAGTTGCAGCTTATTTATCTTATGCAACTAATAACCATTGACAAAGCCAATAGTCCTTACTTGTTGTAGGTGTAATGTGACTTGTTGTCTCACATATTTGGATGCAATGACAGGAACAGCAAAATACAAGTCGGGCGGCAGACTATGCTAAACACAGATTTTTAGCGTGTGTTAAAGCCACGCCCCTAATTACATTGACCACGCCCCTTTGAGAGACCCTCCAGTTTTTTCAGCCCACTTAAAGCCCTGTATGTGGCTATATTACTGCTTTCACGTTTATTTGCTTTTTTCACCTTGGCATTCTGATGCTTTTTATGTACTTTTTACATTCTCATACTTCTTAATAAGTATGTGTTTGTTTTTTCAATATATGTTTGTGAATAGACGGAGAGCCCCTTTTATTCTTACCTTGCCACGTGTTTTAATATCGCCAGTTCTGAGACCATTCGCCATGTGTTCTGTGATGTTCGTTATATGGGCGTCTCTGTCTACTGTGAACATTGCAAAAGCATCCTGGGTAGTTACGGTCTTATAAGATGTTCACCAATAGAGGCTGTTATCATACGGAATAATCCTCAGAAATCCGACAGTAATATTTAAAGCGTCTTGGGGTTTTGCTGCCGTCCTGTTGTTTGTAGCGCTGCTGCTGATAACAAGCAGAGCCAGTGAAGCATAAACTGCTGGTTAAAATGCAGAATTAGCAGCAAGAGATTGAACTGAAAGGAGTTTGGGACGTTATTGTAAGTATTTGCTTCCCAGAGTAGGAGTAAAAAAGCACAAAGCTTGATACATAGTGCCTCGGTGGTGCACTGTGGCCCAAGAGACATTGGGCCTTATTTATGAAGGCCTTGCGCCGCCGGTGCGTCACTTTTAAAATGGGAAAAAGTGACGCACCGGTGGCGCAAGGCCTTCATAAATAAGACCCATTGTCTTTCTCGCATCCACGGCAGGAGCAAAGTAAAGTTTCACACTGTGCCAGCTGATATCATGCTTCACACCGCTTCTCTGCCAACATCCAATCAGAATGCTTGCACCAGAACAGAGACCCTCTGATGTATGTGGTGAGGCGCTGGCATCATACGACAGTCTGTTGGCATCACAGGCCAAAAGACCAGCATCAATGGACATGGTGCTGCGATCAGATGTATGCCAATTTAGGGTGCTGGCATAATACACCAGAATGGTTCCTGTAATGTCAGGGTACTTTCATCATATGCCAGTGCCCTGACTTCATATGCCAAGGTGCTGGCATCATGTATCATAGTCCTACCATCATGCGTGCTCCCAGGTGCGGGCATCATATGTTAGGGTGGTGCCTATCACACCTGGGTGCTGCTCTGCTGTTGGGCTCCCCCTGTGATGGGTGGCTTTGGTGCCAGTCCTGCAGCTCATGTGCGAGTCTATGGCTGTTTATACTCCATGCTCTACCTGCTGATATGTCAGGATATGTGCCATGCTGGGGCAGCTCATGTTCCAACCTTGAATTGCTTATATGCCAGGCTGAGAATGCTCATGTGCCAGGCAGCAGTCACTCGTTTGCCAGTCTTGGACTGCAGTTTGACAGATTGCACTTGCTAGCTGTGAAAACCCTCAAATCTCTCCTGTTATTCCCCCTTCTCTGTCCTCTTCTCGTTCTTGACTCTGTTGCCTTGTGTTCCTCTCTTTTAGCCCCGTCCACTCGCTTCCATGTTCTTATACAATGAAACAACTCGACTAATATTGCTTTCTCCCTTCTTCCAGAATCCACACGCCATCCTCAGGCTGTCCAGGCAGGTGCACACAGCGGCGGTGGAAGGTAAGTGTCTGTGTGCGCTCACTGCTCTTGGTTTGAGTTCCCGCTGTATTTTTTGTACGCAGTTAATGGTTCTGGTGTCCCTTCCCCCGGTCTGAGACCTCTCTCTATATCTTGGTCCCAGTTATTGGTTCTGGAGTCACTCTCCCTGCTCTGATGCCGCTCAGTATACCCCGGGCCTGGTTCTGATGCCACTCTCCTTGTACCCGGACTGATCTGTATCCCATGGGCCCAGTTACTGGTTCTGGTATCACATACCTTGACTTGGGTCCCTAATGCCACTGGTTTGCATCTGCTATCAGTCTAGAACTCCAAGAGTCCTGGGTAGTGATTGTCCCATATACACATCATCTGATTCAGGTCCGGATCAGCTGGACTTGTGTCTGATGCCAGCCCAGAATGCTTGTAGTTCTGATCCTCTTCTCTTCATTCAGTGCTGGAGGGGAGCCCCCTGGAAAAGGCGGTCACTAGCAGCTTTGCGTCCTTCATACATGGAGTCCAGACAGATCATCTGTCCCAAACCGTGCGGCACCGAAGCAAGCGTATGATCCTGGACAGCGTCGGCGTTGGACTGGTGGGAAGCACGACCCATGTGTTCAACATCGCCCTGGGATACTGCCAGGTAAGAGAAGACATTGAACTCACTAAGCAACACACCATGCAGAACAATTAAAAACCCTTTTTACGCCAAGAGTGTGACTATACTCCTGTGGTTGTGCCATGTAAAACTGCTTACAGACTTTAGTGGTTCAGGATCACCATAAGATTTTACCAGGATATTCAAATCTTGGATCGAACCAAGCAACACACCATGAACCCCTTGGCTATTAAATAACCCTCTAGAATAATAGGGTTAAATAACCCTCCAGAATAATAGGTAAGAAGAGAGAAAGACCAAGTCACACCTTGAATTACTCATCCACCATGAAATACTCATCCACTAATCACAGCCCAGGCTGCCTTCAGATGCAAAGCAGGTAATGTCTTGAGACACTGGCAGGACTTCGAGCATAGACTAGGGTACCCAAATAAACATTAGGAACTCTGGTCCCCTAAACAACTGTCCTTCAGAAACACTGCATCTACTCGCAGTGACCCCTTGCCTGACCATGTGTTTCTTCTAATAGATACCACCATGTATCAGGTTAATCATCCTGTGTTTAAAGTTGAATAATCCACATTCCCAAAATATCCGCTGTTTCTTTACTAGGTTTCTAGGTGCACTTTCTATTCCTAACTTAATTGTATTTCCAACAGGACATGTACTCCTTGTCTGCCATCAGCTCTGTGTATGGAAGGAAAGGATTGAGACTCCCACCTACGCTGGCTGCATATGTCAATGGAGTAGCGGTAAGGATTTTGAGAGCGGGCTATCACTTTATCCCTCAAGCATACACTAAGAACAATGAGTTTATGAGAATTTTACTTTAAGTCTGTCTCCTCCAATGTTCAATTCTGTCTGTTTCTACTTCTGTAAAGAGTCTGTATTGGGCAATGGCTCAGTGACAGTCACTCAACCAAATCTTAGAATGTGGATCCTACACTTCTGTGAATTGTTTCCATAGGTCAATGACACAAGCTCTCTGCTTAACATCACTTTCTGACACACCCTTCTTTAAGTACCTTCTAATCCTCTACTCCTCCTTTAACAGAGTCACTCCATGGACTTCGATGACACTTGGCACCCTGCCACCCACCCGTCAGGTGCTGTGCTGCCAGCTCTAATGGCTGCCTCCCAGATGTTGCCCATGGGATTCCGACCCAGTGGCTCAGACTTCCTGTTGGCATTCAACGTGGGCATTGAGGTGCAAGGAAGGCTCATGCGTTTCTCAAATGAAGCCAGCAATATCCCTAAAAGGTTTGTATGATACCCACAAAGGGCAGAAAAATCCCATGACCAACACTCGATGCCCACAGGGGGCGCAGTATCTCCTGGGCATGGTTATGATGTACGATGTATGAAAAGGGTAGAAATATTCCATGTGTAATGTATGAGAACCCTAAAGAGGGGGGGTGTTACGATGTGTCCCCGATTGGCACATAGGGCAGAAATATCCCTAAGAGGAACCTATCATGCAAACAAAATCATGTATGTGGATAGCACACAATACAAAGTAAATATGGTAAAGTACATTTTTCTGCTCACTGTAACTAGATTATTTATATGTGTCAAATGATTGATTAGATCCTATTATAGTTTCTCTGTTTCCTTGTACTACATAATAGCATTAATGGCTGATATGCTTTTAGTATATATCCGTAGTTCGCACTTATTGTTAGAATTTCCCCTCTTTTAAATCTATTTTGGTATTATCCTTATTCCATGTCTGACACCAATCTTTTTATTTCCTTCAGGTTCCACCCTCCTTCTGTTGTTGGCACCATGGGCAGTGCTGCTGCTACAGCAAAGCTCCTTTCGCTGAATGCAAAACAATGTGCCCATGCTTTGGCGATCGCTGCCTCTCTGGCGGGGGCACCTATGGCCAATGCTGCAACCCTTGCCAAGCCTCTCCATATTGGCAATGCGACCCGCTTTGGGATGGAAGCAGCACTTCTAGCCGCCCGTGGGATGGAAGCCAACCCACTTATCTTGGACGATGTGCCAGGCTGCTCAGGGTTCAGTGCTTTCTATGGTGACTACCAGCCCTCGTCCCTGGCAATGCCAGATCAAGATTACAGCTTTCTTTTGGAGAAGCAAGACATTGCCTTCAAGAGGTTCCCAGCTCACTTGGGCATGCACTGGGTGGCAGACGCTGCCATCTCAGTCAGAAACAGAGTCACCAATATAACGGGCTCCTTTAACCCTGCTTCCATCCGCGCTGTTCTTCTGAGGGTCCCAGTCTCCAAGTATATCAACAGGCCCTTCCCAGAGTCTGAGCACGAGGCGCGACACTCCTTCCAGTTCAACGCCTGCACTGCCCTTCTGGATGGCAAGGTGGGCATTTCTTCCTTCAGTGAGGACAGCCTTAGTAGACCAGATCTGATCAACCTGTTGAGGAAGGTGGTGGTGGAGCACCCTGAAGACAATGTGGCCAACTTTGACAAGATGTACGGGGAAGTGGTGCTGCTCCTGGAGAGCGGAGAGATCGTGACTGGCAGATGTGACACCTTCTACGGACACTGGAGGAAGCCCCTCAGCCAAGAATCGCTCCATGAGAAGTTCCTCTCCAATGCTACCCATGTGCTCCACCAGGACCAGGCACAAGAAATTATTGAGGTGGTGAAGGAGATAGAAAGCCTTACAGACTGTTCACAACTGGCATCCTCTCTGCAGTAAACATGTTCAATTAAAATTAATCCCTCTCACAAAGTGGGAGTAAAACTTTAAATGAACTACAGGTGCAATCAACTTTATTGTAACTAGTTTTACAAATATTGAAAATTTATTCAGGGAGAGGGACTTTAGCGATACACTGTATAAAACGACGAGAGTCATTCATGTCCTCTCCTATCATGAAAGGAGCTGTTATGTCTCACAGTACAGTGAGGTCCCCTTTTAACCAAAACAATACAGAAGCATCTGGCTGGCAAGAAACAGTATGCTTACGTTTCCCATAACCTCATTAGTACTTTGCAAGAGCTGTAAAATGCAAGTTGTATTTATTGTTATTTAATTTTTGTTTATTTATTATTCAGTGAAATATCATGTCTCTTTTTCCAGTGGCCAAATATAGGAAGAGCAGGATCTGCAGGTTTACTCTAGTACTGAATTGTCCCTCTGCTGCGCTCTCTCATGTGTACTTTTATGTAAAAAAAAGCACAGGACAAAATAGGTCACTCCAAGAACTTTTTATTTCAATCTCTCATGTTTTGTCAGTGAAAAGTATTTTGTGCTTTCTGTGGTTATTTATTTAATTTTGAATAAAGTCTCTGAATTCATTGTACAGTGACTGTAATTTTTGCAGTGTGCAGAAGCTGACATTTTAGATGCTGACTTACTGGGTGGCCACGGCTTGATGACAGTGAGACTGGATTCTCTCACATACAGACCTTACATATGAAACTCTATTTTTCAGCTGATGCTCAACATGCTGGCCCTCCTACTAGAGATTTACAATCTTCCCTGTTTTAGGAACTTCCCTTACATGCGCAAATACTCACATAACAGTCAGAATATACATATTTGGACAAGTACCAAAGAGTGATCCGATCATCGGCACACCTTTTAAATGTTCACATTTTTCATCTGTTGCCATCCAGTTTGCACCACTGTGGAAGTTCTCAATCTCCAGTGTTCAAACTCTGGTGCCATGTGCGCTGGAAGGTGGGGCATATTGTTAATAAACATGTGGGAAATACACAGAAAATCATACATTTTGCCAACCAACTGCGTGACCCACTCCACTCAGTGAAACATACTGACCAATGTTTAGAAACACCATTTTGTAAAAACCTACTTTTGACAAAGAGAGGTGGGAGGTGGAGTTTGTTGCTCCTCTCCCACATGTATTTCTGATGAGATTGCGACCTTTTTTCTGTATTTAATTCTTCATCTCTATTGAGCTATGTTGGGAAAATACAGGAAGAATTTGGATCCTAAACTGCAGGTGACTCTAGTCAGTCAATTATACGTTCTCCTGTATGTGGATGATTTGTTAATTTATTTCTTGTAAGCCAGCATCTCTAATACTACTTTAACTTAAGAAGCATAACATTCTGGGCATTTTATTTACAGGATGTGAAATTTGGAGATGAGTATTATTTGGTGTTTCAGCTTGTGGTGAAACTACAGATTATTATTGGAGATCTTCTCAAGCTTTGAATTAAATACTTTAATTTTAAAATATCTGGATATTTGGCATAGACTGATGGTGGATCTACACCCTTACTGCCTCCTATTACAAGTTTTGCTGTATGTATAAGGGAATAACAAAAGTTAAAACCCTTTTAGCACATAGAGGGCCAGATGTACAACTGTTTTTAGCAGTCGCAAACAGGTAATACGGGCTATGTATTTTACTAACCCTGTTTTGTGAGTCGGTAAACTATTTCCGACTCACAAAATATGGTTTGGAATTTGCTATTTAGGAAGGGGCTTTTGGAGGGTGTCACTTCCTAATAGCTAGTCACCGGGGGATGTACAATTGTTTTGCGACTGGAATGCGGACGCAAAACAATTGTAGTTTACCACCTACTTCAAGTAGGTGGTTAGCCAGTCTCAAACAGGAAGGGGTCCTCAGGGGACCCCTTCCCCTTTGAAGGTGATTGGTTCCCTGTACCACAGGGATTGCAGAATTACTCCAGCTTTTTGCTCAAGTAAAACTGTGACGATGTCTATTGTGGGAAAGGTCAGATTTGAGTTTGTGAATTCTAACAATCTCAGTTGTTAGAAGGGGTTTAAAACGTTTCAAGGCAAACAATGCCGTGGCCCACTTACTCCCACCCTTAACTTGGGGTTCACTAATGCAGGTTTTTCTGCACTCTTGGTGGAGAAATCTGCAGTAGTAAAAGCTTTTTTCTCTGCCAGGATTCCTTCTGAATCTGAGTAAATTCTTGACAGGTGTAAATAACTTTCTGCCATAAACAAATGTTTACAAAAGAAACTGTCTATGTGCTCATCCTTGTGTACCTATTTAGGTGTCCTGATGAAGGTTGCAGTCATGAGTAGTCTGGGACTGAAACAATGTTGTTGTCATCTTTTGAACATACTTTGACAATTTAGAACTGTGTAAGCAGCTGTGTGTTAGGATAGATTATAACAATCACTAAATACATTGGGGAACGAGCTAAGGAAACATTAGCTATTTTGAATATGGCTGGTGTGCACCTTAAACGTATCAGAGTTAATGAGGATATTGGATACAAGTTATTTTCACATTTTGAAATGACTGACATTTTATAATGTAATTTTTCAGAAGTTTATTTTTTGGAAAATGTCTTGAAAAACATGTATATTGTTATGAAATATTGTGAGCTTTGGTAGATTTTACTATTTTTCACACTGGTATTGTGTTTTTGACAGTGCTTAATTTACAGTAGTGGTTGCAGGTGGTCCACACCAGCATTCATTTTTGGGGAGTCACACTTACTTTTTCCTCAACATACTTTAACCTATAGCAAGAGAGAGAGATACACAAGGAGGAAAGAAAGAAGATATGAAAGGCTGAAAAACAGTGACAAAAGAAGGAAAGAGGGATAAAAAAGAACTACAAAAGTGAGATAAAAAGGCAGGAAGTGTCTGGTGGTAGATTAAAGAGATATGATATGGAATCAAAACAAGACAGCCTTGGTATTTAGCGCCCCAAACGTCTATAGTGCAGATCAAGGCCTTCAGAAAAAAACGTAGGGCTCTAGCACTTATTCTTATACAAATTAACCATTGCTTTTTGGGCTTTCTAAATAGTTACTATATTCCATTCAGAATAAACCCAGAATTGTTATGTAACTTCATTATTTTTTGACCCTAAACATTTGGGATGAATTTTATTTTTTAAGCATTTATAGGTAAGGCTGCCCAAATATGCTACAATCACAAATACATTCAATCATATCAAACCACTGAAGTAGTAGTAAAAACTTTATGCAGCCACGAGACCATAAAAGATGCTTAACACAAAAATCATTTAAAACAGATTACAATGTACAGTACAAACATTTAATGGACTCATTGTCGCACATCTTTCCTGATCTAAAAAGCAGCATAAATATAACATGACAGCATTGCAAACAAATTCCTACGTTAAATACTGTAAAAATTTGAGGCTCATTTTAGCGGAACAACAAACAAGCGAACGTAAAATTAGGCATACAAATATTTTCCTAGGGACAGAATAAAAACTACACAAAACATAAAATGTAAACACGATTGCTGGCTAGTGCGGTACAGGAGCAGCACAATTGGGTTGGGAACCAACTTCCCTGAGAGGGAGGAGCTACCAAAAAATAGACAAGGTTTAACCTAAAACGTGTTAAATAAAAACGGTGCTCAGGGTTAGGTATCCATTCCAGGCAAGATCCTGATCCAACCGGGAGGGCGATCTACATGTGGTAGCTCACCGTTGCCATACCTGATTATTTTTTAGAGCGGTTTAAATAACTATTGTAAAAAAAAGATTGAGTCAAGGCTTTTGAGTTACTATTAATTTCATTTGGTGAATAAAAAAGCTGTGGCACACCCAAGTCTATGAAAGATTTTCTAACATAGGTGAGCCTGGGGATAGTTTGGCCTTGATCTAAGGTAATACAACCAAAAGGGACAAGACAGGAAACATTAGTGTGGGTTGAGCTCCAGATATGAACCCAAAGTAGAAATAGGGCTAATTTAACTGTATACTCAATGTATGGCAAATTTACCTCAGCATGGGTGATATATTTAGAAGTACACATAGGAACTTCAGTTCTAATATTCTGGAAATAAATGTATTTTCTACAATTTGTAGATGGGTAGAATTCGTATACTCCCACCCCATAGGTGCCCAAATAGAGACACTTGGCTTTATATAAAGTAATTAGGTCTCTTATTGGTTTGTGTTTGAGCTTTCTGGCAAACAAGAAAAGTGCACCAACCACATTACTCATTTTGAGCACCCTTTGAGTCAGTAGCATGTCCCAGTCCAAACTTACATCCATTAGGATCCCTAAGTAACTAAAATGTAGAACTTTTGCAATAGGAATCTCATCCATTATAAATGTGCGTGAGTGAGTATTCCTGGGGCCTCAAGGCATGATAAAAGATTGAGCATGATTAACCTCCAAACCTAAATTGGTCATGAAAGAATTAAAAGCATTCATAAAAAGTTGCAACCCATTTGCAGTACGAGACAACAGCACCCTGTTGTCAGCGTACAATAACATTGGCCCAAACCTATCTCCTATTTTAGGCAAATCTTTGACATTTGAATGTAAAACCCCTCCAGGGAGTTAATGTAAAAAAGAAACAAAAAAGGGCCAAAATTCACCTCTGTCTTACCCCCTTGGTAACCTTAAAAGTAGAAGTGCAGTCCCCAGATGGGGGTATACCAAACCTGTGCCTAAGTGTCCTAATGCAGGCGTTTTAAAAGTTTGGCGCTTTAAAAGTTTGATTATGTCTCTGTCAACCACATCATTGGTCATCAGAGTCCACAAACTTCCCATGTCCACAAGATCAAAAGCCCTAGACAAGTCCAAAAAGGCCAGGTGCAGAGCACCACCCCTGTCCATTGTCTACATATTATTATTATTATTATTATTATTATTATTATTATTATTACATGATTTATAATGCGCATGGCTGCCTCAGCGACGAGGCGTCCCAGCGCAACCAGAGACCTAACCGGAGCAAGCGAGCGCAGCTATTATCAAGAGCAGGTTGAGTGACCATTCAACGGTGCCCACCTATTGTCAGATACCATATTGTACCTCTGACAGAAAACTTTTGTCATCTGCCCAATCCTCTATCCTGGAGAATCACCCAACCCAGGATCTTATCAGAAGAGACCAGAAGAGAGATTGTACAGTAACATATGGGGTCTCCCCTGTCGCCCTTCTTAAAGACAGGGACAATGGTGGAAAACCTCCAAGTTTTAGGCAATCCTGCAGGGGGAATGGCCCGGAACAGATTTGCCAATAAGAGGGGCCCACAATGGTATGTTCTGTTTACAAACATCAAGTGGCACCCTGTCCGGGCCAAGGGCCTTCCTGGGTATGCTATTCAAAATAGCAACAGTTACTTCAGATACATCAATATGTGTCACGGTGAAAACACCAGCCGACCCTTGGTTGGCGGTATAATTTGCCTCGCAAGGAGTATTAGTTAGAAAGCTAGAATCAGCAGAGCTGAAAATCGTGGGGAAGTAAATCAGACACTCCTCTGGCAACATGTGGCAGGATATTTTAGAGTTACCATCTGCTAAAAAATATGGGTGATTCTTTACATTCCAAAATGCCTTCGAGTATCTAGATTTAGCAGCAAACTGCACGTTTTCCCATGCCATCTCTCTGATTTCCTTTCTTCTTGCCCCAAGGGGTCGACCTGTAAGCCCACCTTGCATACCTAATGGCTTCTAAGTCTTTAGGCAACAGCATGAATAATCTGGCATTAAAGGGTCCCACTGGGAGTGAGATTTAATAGAAAGGTAAAGAGGGGTAATAGAGAACATAGAGCAGGTTGAATTTAGCAGACACATTGAGGATGGCAGAGGCAAGTCTATTAGAGAGTCTTATGAAGCGTCCATTCTGCAACAGTGTAATAGCATTTTTCCAAGCTGCCTCCCAGACTTACCTTCTATGCCCTTCCAAGGGGTAAACAGCATACAAGGCATGCAAAGTCTCCAAGCTGAGGCATCGGGCCAACTTCGGGGCCAGCAACTGCAAGTACTGTCTTCAATGTCCTACAGGGTCAGTTGGGGGGACCCGATCATTAGGGGGATCTTAGCGGGTGTGCGCTGCAAAGTAGATAGCAATGTGTCTATTGATCTAGTCTCTGAAGAAAGTGCAGCAGTACAGCAGTGTGACAATTCAAGTGAAAAAGCTCCTTCAAAGACAACTTGTAGTAAGGATCATGCATCTATCCCTGTTATCCTTGATGCCCCGGGTCACCAATCAGATAATGTTCTGTACGATAATCCAAATATGCAACCTATTCTTATTCAGGGGCGCAGTCAGCTTCTAGCCCAGCGCAAGACAAGACAAAAAAGGAAAAAGTCTACAGACCTGGCTAAGTCTTACCAACAGCCCAAACCCACAAAACAGAGTCAGGCTGGTAAGACAAGTGTTCAAGTGGCTTAGAGCAGCCCGCTTAGGAAGTGGGTAACATCAAAGGGAGAAGTGAAAACACTCATCTCTTGCGTATCTGCCACACTTACATGGACAGAGGTGGTCATGCAGTGCACAGAACAACATGCTCCAAACTGAACTCCAGTCTTACCTCTGAAATATCTTCTGATCACTCTCCCCCACTTACTACCAAAGAGGGTCACCCTGAGGTACAAGAGCCATCATTAAGAGCAATCGTATTGTCTCTTCAGGCCCAGTGTGCAGAGGCTCAGGTATATTACACTTAGGCGAGGGCAGACAATCTGAAAATGTAACAATCCCTGGATGACGTCTCAGGGCACATCACAAATCTTACAATGTAGCTCACAGAGCAGCAGTAGAGAGTGGCTCACACAAGGAGACAGTGACTGCAAGCAAGGCTATTGGGAATCATGATGATAAGCTAAAACTCCTCCTAATCAAAATTGAAGATATGGAAAACGGTCAGAGGAGAAACAATGTCAGGATTTTTAGGATACCAGAGGGAAAAGAGGTCTTTGATTCTTGGCAACATATAGTGCAATTGTTCAGGAGGGCCTTCCCTGATCAGATGGACTGGGACTCTCAAATTCAGTTTGCCCACTGTCTCCCATTCAATCATAATTCCTTAATGCTAGCACAGCTCAGCCTCGCCCAATGCTAATATATGTTGGAAATTTCCTTTTGAGGCAGGCAATCTCCCTTAAAGAATGGCCAACAACCCTATGTCAATTCTTGCCCAATCTGACTTCTGCTGATCTACAATGGACTGTAGATGGAAGCTGCACCAACTCATTGACCCATTGAAGGCTGTGGGGGCACAAGTTTTCTTGCAGGAGCCAGCTCACTCAAAATTATTAGGGAAGGACGTCCCAGATGTGCTTCTCTGAGACAGTAAATACAACGCATCCATGGTGTTGCAAGGAGGGTGCAGTGGAAAGTGTTGCATTGCTGTTTTATCGCAGCGATGCAACACTTTTCATAAATGATATTCAGAGGTCTTATGGCTAAGATTAATTGTATGTGCTGGAACGTGTCAGGGATCAATGCGCGGAGCAGGCGACAATTAGTTCGGGAGGGGATCAGATTGCGTAAACCCGAATTGGTGGCTGTGACTGAGACCCATCTGGTATACAAGGATAGGTCTTTACTTAAGAAGTTGCCTGAACATGGCAAACTGTCTTGATCCGTGGGGTGGCTGTGCTTTCTGCTAAGAACTATCAAGGTCAAGTATTAAAAACTGCGGTCGACCCCAGGAGAAGGTGGGCACTTGTATAATTATTATTATTATTGAATTTTGTACCGCGCACGGTTACCATGAGGCATCCCAGCGCTTATAGAAACCAAGAGCAGGCTACTAATAAAATAATGAATACTACATTCAATAAAATTTGTGTTATGAGTGGTTTACGGGCCCAATACTGATGATCCAGAAATGCTGGATATGCTATACCTGGAAATAGTGGTTTGTGCTGAAGAATTGATTTAATGGATGATTTTAATTGTGAATTGAGCAACAACCGCCCAACCCCCCTGCACAAGCCTAGAACTAGGGCTTCCCTCAAAGATCTGATCCAGCTACATGGGCTTGGCGATGTGAGGCAGACTCTCTATCCAAGGGAGTCCGGTTATACTTATTATTCATGTCCGCATATGCACTACTCTAGGATCAATATGATCTTTATTAAGTGGTCTTTGCTGGATAGGATGGAAATGAATGTATGCGCCAGGGTTGTGTCAGATCACAACCTGATTGTGTTTTCATAAGAACAACTGTTCCAAGTTCTCTTTTCATTGCCATCTGCTGGCTAATAACGAGTATAGAACGCATGTTTCAGGGTTACTCAGGGAGTTTCTTTCTATTATTATTGGTACAGCTTCACTTCGATTAATTTGGGATAGAATGAAAGCATACATTCGGGGTATAACATTACAGTACATGGGTGAGCAAAATAGATCCATTGCTGAAGAGGCCCACTCTCTTTGCTAAGCCTTTCTCCAACTTGAAATGTTACATGCCTTTAAAATCACTCAAGGAATGGCAGAGTGACAGGTGGCATTTTTTCAGTTATTAGAAACATGGTCTTGTCTAGGATGCAGATTGAAAGATCAGGTAGCTGCCAGATACATCAAACATAGAATGCTATAATATGAATATGGGGAAATGGTAGGCAAGTTTTAGCACATCAGATAACAGATTGACGGTCCAAGGGTACAATTCATGTAATCTAGAGTTTGGATGGTAATGTCTAGACCACCACTACATATATTTTGGAACAGTTCTCCTATTTTACAGGAAGTTATAATGTCAGCCACCGGTATTAGATCAGGGCAAATGTATGGAATGCATTCATCAGTGTGATCTACCTCATCTCAGAGAGGATCCGGCTGATGATCTACAGGCAGAATTTTTCATTTCAGAAATTGAGGCTGCTATAATGGACTTCTGTACTGGCAAGGCAGCCGGTGGAAATTCTATACCTATTGAATTCTACAAGACTTTCAAAGATCTAATAGTTGTCGAATTTCTTATGGTCATTCAATTTATCCAGAAATTTGGAACACAACCAATATCGTGGTATTTCTTAAAAAGGACAAGCCTGCAGAGGACATGAGGTCATATAGTCCCATTTCTCTGATTAATACAGATACAAAATGGTTTGCCAAATTTGGAGCTTACCGTCTTGCTCCTGTAATCTCGTTCTTAGTCTCCCCACAACAACACAGGTTTGTCTGAGGCAGGGATACTACCAAGCAGTGTCGGATCACAGAGGGAGTGCTGCTGGCGGTGGGACGGGGAAGGGGATGGGACAGGGAGGGGGATAGGGGTGTCGGTAACTCGGTGATGAAGCGCGCACAAGGTAAATTGTTTTATTTATTTAATAACTTACCGTAGTCCTGTCCATCGTATGTCGGACTCCACTACTCCACCAACCATGCCCCTCCCAATCCCAATGCCCCACAGCACTCCCTCGGTGAGCCACCACTGCTACCAGGCATACTAACACTGCAATTGTGACTTTTCATGTTGCTGGGATATCTAACATCAACATGGGTATGATCAAATTTGAGGAGGCCTACGCGAAGAGGATAGGGGTGGTGCAGAGATTTGGGATGACATGGGAGAGCTATGCTGTAACAACGCATGCAAATTATACTATGTAATTTATTTAAAGGATATTTTGTATAAACGTAACATCAGCGAATATTAACCTCTGTATGGTACAGTAACAGTTAAAAGGAGGGTAAACCCCAGAAGGGAGCTTAGGATCCAGAATCAAACTAATTATGAAGTACCACTTTTCGAAGGAATGACTGTAATCATATAGGTCATCATGGTAGGGGTCACATGTTATCACTGAGCTGCTATTTAGAATGCTGGTATCGCATACCATGTAAAATGGGATATGAATTTGCGCTTTTTATTAGTGTACATTATAAATATGAGACTCAATATTTTGTAGGTTTTATCTTTCTTTTTCTGTATATCTTGTGTATCATAGTTATCATGTACAAATGGATTATGAAATTTGTTCTACTTATCGTCTATTTATAATATGAGATTGGAGAGTTTGCAAATTTGTCTGCTTCATGTACCTCGATTAACTTGTCTACTATGTGTTTTATGCTCAATATAAAATTTCAAAATGACTTTAAAAAAAAACATGGGTATTATCCTACTAGACGCAGAGAAGGCTTTTGATTGTGGTTCGCGAGGCTGTATGTGGGCTAAACTGCATGCCTTATGTATAGGCGAAAGATTAATCAAACTGACTCCGGCTCTATATAAGGCCCTATGGGCTTGGTTAGCCCGTCCAGGGACTTACTCAAATCTATTCCCATTCATCGAGGTACACGACAGGGGTACCTGCTCTTCCCCCTTTTATTTGCCTTATATATAGAGCCCGATTTACAGCCGCTCCTTAAGAATGCAGTCATCCAACCTCTGTTTCTTGGTGGTAAACTATTGATGATGGGATCTTCTAACCCATTAACAGCGATCAGACAGATTGCCCATGAGGCTACCAGGTTTGGCAAGTTCTTGGGATACAAACCTAACTTATCTAACACTCAGGCTCCTACTCCAGCGGTAACTGCTTTGGTGGTCTATCTAGGCATTAGACTATGCTCTGAGGTTTTTAGTATTATCAAATTGAACTACAAACCTCGTGTATCTGCAGTAATTTAGAAACTAAATTTGTGAAATAAGCCACCACTTACCATTGTTGGACGAGTCAATATCATAAAAATTAATATCCTTCCAAAATGTCTTTATTTGTTTAGGGCAATCCCATTGAGGGTTCCCGACTCTTTCTTTAGACGCCTGGAGAGCGATATTGGAAGTTTCATATGAGGTTACAGGCATGCATGGCGAGCCATTGGATTAATGAAACTCCCCTATGAGAAAGGAGGGCTCTCACTCCCAGATTTTAAGCTCTATTTCTGGGCAGCATTTACTGACCGCCTGCACGGCTTATTAACCTCAGATAATTCAGATTCATCATCCTTTGGCTACCAGGTAGCTTTCGGGCTGAGCTCAGTTTTTTTTCTATCGGTTTGGGGACCCCAACTACTACATCAGAGAACACTTCAAAGTATTAAGGGATATTATCTGTATTTGAAAAGAGATCTGTAAAAAATATTCAAATGCTTTTATAAATAAGGATACGCCAGTATGGGACAATCCTACTTTCCCCGCCATTTTTCTGGATTCAACTTGTAGGGTCTAGGCACGTTGCAGGGTTGTAACAATGGGTCAGCTGTTTGACCTAAATGGCTTTCGGTCCGTCTAAGGCAGGGGTCTCCAACCTTTTTTGTAGTGAGAGCTACTTCTGACCAGTGAACATAGTCGTGAGCTACCGAACCCGAATCAACTTGTGCGTTTTTCCGCGAGACCCCCCACGCCTCGTTTCATTGCCTTTAGGCCTAATTTCATCAGAGCCCATACTGTGGTTCGAACAAAATACCCAAGACAGGCCTAGAACACCAAAAGGAATGACTTTGGATTTGTGACGCTTCAAGTCATTTCAATTAATAGGTCCAAAATTAAGGTCCAAAATTAAGACCTTCCAGTAATAGTGGTCATTGAAATAATCATTGTAATGCGGCTCAATTAACAAACATACATGGAAAGCGATCTTAACTTCAATGTGGAACTGATTCGTTTTTATGCTGCAAATAATCATTTGGAAACGTGCTCAAGATTCGTCTCTCCAGCTAAGTTTTATTGTGTTTGTAATACAGGCCTGCAGTACACATTGCATTGTTCTTGTTCAAATACTAAAAAAGCTTTGCAGGAGGCTGAAGATTCTTCTCTGCAGCGACTTTAATCTTGGTTTTAATAATTAAACAGATTTGTGATTTCCCCAGGAAGTGCGACTGAACAAGTATTGATTACGACTACATACAAATAATTTCAGTGAGAGACTTGACACTGCATGGTGTCCCGTAATGCCTTGTAATCTGGGGTGTAGCTTGAGAGGGCAACTCTTATGGAGTCATTTAAATGTTCATCAGTCAGACGTGTGCGAAACTTAGATTTTATGAAGTTCATATCGGAAAAGGCAGATTCACAAAGATAGGTAGAGCCAAACAGGGAAAAAAGTTTCAATGCAGCTGTGTGGATGTTCTTAAACTTTTCTGCATCCACAAGACTCCAGAAATTAATGTCAGATTGCCTTGATTTCAATTCAATGTCATTTTGAAGTGAGACCATCTCCATTTCCATGGTGTCAGAGTCAAGGTTCAGAAGAACACTAATTTTCTCTGAAATGTCACTAAGATCCACTTCCATGAAGGGGTTTGAAGTGAACATCACACAGGGCTCCAGTTGCTCAAAATCAATAAACCGGTCACTGAACTCTTGATTAAGCCTCACGAGGAGATTACTGTATTTTTGTATGTCAAGGATCCCAGCCTCAATGTTGTTTTCTGACAGGATTTGGAGCACAGAGGGAAAGTGCTGAAACTTTCTTTTCTGTACATGCTGTATGAAAAGATTAAGTTTTGTTTTGAATGTTTTCACAGAACTAATCATGTTGGCTATTGTCTTGTTTTTGCCTTGCAACTCGTAGTTCAATAAATTTAATTTCTCTGTGACATCTGTCAAAAAAGCTAAATCGAGAAACCATTCAGTGTTTGACAGCTGTGTGGTATCTTCATCTCTAGACTCCATGAAAGCTTTGATTTCTGGCAATAGGGAAAGGAATCTTCGCAGTATTCTTCCTCTGCTAAGCCATCGGATCTGAGTGTGCAGTAAAAGGTCACCATACTCAGCTGAAAGTTCTTCAAGGAACAATTTGAAGGTTCGGTGCTGCTTGGCCTTTGCACAAATTGAATTAATAATTTTAACAACAGGAGTCATCACATGATCAAACCCCATTACCTTTGCACATATTGCCTGTTGATGTATAATGCAATGGTAGTTTAATAACGGAGGGAAATCTGGATCTGCTTTACAATTGGCAATGAAGCCAGAATGACGCCCTATCATTGCGGGCGCACCATCAGTTGTTATCGCCACTAACTTTTTCAATGGTACATTTTGTTTCGCAAAATAATTTTTCACCTCATTGTGGATGTCAGATCCTCTGGTTGTGGTTTTCAGAGGCAACAGAGTTAAAAATTCTTCTTTATACGTGAAATCTTCAAAAACCATTCTAACAAAGATAGCCAACTGTGCAATATCGCTTGCATCAACAGATTCATCACATTGCAGAGAAAAATATTTACATGTCTTTAAATCCCGCTCCAACTGCTCTGTCATGTTGCCCGATAATGTAGATACCCTTCGTACCATAGTGTTTTCCCCCAACTGCACATCTGAAATGCCAGACATAACTTCAGGGCTAAATTTAAAGTCTTTGAATAAGGAGTGGGCCATTAGAAGCATTGCTTCCTTCATAATTGCTCCATCTGAAAATGTTGCTTTGTGCTTGATCAAGCGATGAGTAACTACGAAGGATGCTTCAGTTGCTGCAGTGGCTTTCTTCGTTGGCTTTGTGAAAAAAGATTGCTGTGTCTGCAATGCAGATTTCAGTTCATTTACTTTTTGTGACCTCAGGCTGCTTCCCTTAGGGAACTTCCTCTCAAAATGCATGTGCTTTGTTGTAAAATGCCTCTCAACATTGCCCTTTTTCCCCACTGCAACTTTTGCTCCACAGATTAAACACACACAGTTGTCTTTGATTTGTGTAAATAAAAATTCGTTCTCCCACTCTTGATGGAAGTTGTAAGTCTTCGGCCTTTTGGAGGGACCTGGCTCTTCACCCATCATTGGTTGTTGATGCTGTAGCAAGAGTAAAAATGTTGATGAAGTCCACATTCAATCCACAAAAGGCAAGAATACCACATGGACAGTTTTAATAATGCTGTAATCAGGGGCGGCTGGTGACATTTGAAAGTGATGAGGCGTAAGTGATCGTGGTATTGCACTGAGGCGAGTGAGCGACCCCTAACAACCAACAAGGAGTTGGGGGGGGGAGAAAATTTTGAAAAAAAGAGTTTCAAGCAAATTGGAGGAAGCAGGAAGATTGATAAAGCACTTGCGAAAGTGTTATGACAGGATCTGTAACAACATCTTTATATCCATCAACTTCACCCCAACACAAGTACAAACACACACTCAAACACTATCAAGTACACACATAAAGCAAGATTCAAGAACATTTGTTTAGGCTTAAAGACCTGTACTCAAAAAAGTACACAGAGGCTTCTGCAGCTGCAAGCAGACGTTGAAATACTCGATTTGCTCACATAGTGACAAACACAAAACCCAAAGTCAGACATACTGCGCCCGGTGCCACCTCACAAGCACCCCCCTGGTCACACCCTCCCATTTCTGGGAGCTTCCATGAGACTCACTGGGCTGGATGAGGAAATACTGAGTGCTTGTCCCAGCAAGTTGAGTGTCTACTTGTGTTAAAAAATGACCACCTTCCTTTCTCTGCATCCCACTCATTTCTGTGTTTCAGCGTCTTTGTGTCTCACACCCTTCACCATCTCCGCCACTCTCTCTCATCTGCATCTCTGTCACACCCTCTCATTGCCACTCGTTCCCCTCCCCTCTGTCGCTTTCTCCTCTGTGAACTTCTCTCTCATCTCCATCCCTGTCACTCTCCTCTCATTGTGACTCTTTGCACTCCCCTTTGCTCCCGCCCTTTCCATTTCTTACTTCTTCCCACTCTCCCTTTCCCTCTCTCTCTCTCTCTCTCTCTCTCTCTCCTCTTACCCCATTTCCCCACTCTGCATATAACATCTCACTCCCTATTATGTTTCCATTTTGTTTCTTCATCTACTTTTCTCAGTCGCCAACTTTTTCACTGACATTCTTTCTTCTGTGCATCTGCTGCCCTATTCCTTTCCTACATCTCCTTGCTTTTCATCTCTCAGCCCACTTCTTTTTAGCTCGTCCTCATCCCAGCTGCATCTCAGTCAACACTGATTAGTCAAAGTACACCTTTATCAAATCTTCGCTTTATAGCCCGCAGGACAGCTCATGCTGGGACTCCCAAGCCCACATTTCTGGCCATCCAATAATGGATTGCCTGCCCCAGGTGCGGTGTCTGCTGTAGTGAAAGTAATTCATTTGGTTGATAGCTTGTGTGTGTAAGTAACATACCTACATGCACATGCTACTTTGAACACAGCAAACATACAACTAACCACAAACTACCCAATGCTCAGAAGCTTTACCAAGGTTATACCACTCACTATTTCGATATAAACTGTGCAATCGAGTGCATGCATTACAAAGGAGGAGAACTTTATGGCACCAACTTGCAAAGTACTTAATAAATGCGCAGTACAATAAAGTAACAATACGCCTCGCAAACAAAAATACATTTCACTCAAGCCTTCCTCATTAGGGGTACGTAATATGAAAAACATGCAAATGAAGCCCAATTAATGATACAAAAGCACACTAGTTTACTTTACAGACGGCTCTGTGTACAATGTGACTTTAAGGTGAGGGAACAGCAGCCCGGGAAGGGAAGAGGAGCGGAGGCAAGGAGGAGGCCAAAACAGCAGCCTGGGCTGGGGCAGAGTGAGGGGGCCCTGGCTACTGGGAAGAGAGGGAGCGGGGCATGGCAGGAGAGCAGCCCGAGCAGGGGTCAGCGGGAGGAATGTTAAGGCTTTAAAGGTGTTTAAAAGCATGTATAACAAGGCTGATTATTTATAACCACGGCACCCTGCCCCAGCCCCATAGAGATCACTTCCCATTTCAATCACAAATACTGCTCTCTGGGGCGGGGTGGGTATTGATTACATTGGTGAAGGAGACTTAGCTCTTTCCTCTTCGCTCACCTGTAACCTAGGAGAGCAGCCCGAGAGGGGGTCAGCGGGAGGGGGTCTGGCTGCTGGGAAGAGAGGGAGCGAGGCAGGAGAGCAGCCCGACCGGGGGTCAGCGGGAGGGGGTCTGGCTGCTGGGAAGAGAGTGCACATTAAGCATGACACAATTACAAGTCTCACTTGTCCCAAAACGAATTTGCACACTTTGGTCTCAATAACAATGGGCCCTAAATAACCAGGCCTGTCTGTACTTCTGCAGGGGGTGTAAGAAGCATCCGAGCCGGGTCCCCAATTATCTACAGCAGGAGTCTTTAAAATGGGAGCAGCCCGAGCGGGGGTCAGGTGGAGGGGGTCTGGCGAGGCAGGAGAGCAGCCCGAGCGGGGGTCAGCGGGAGGGGGTCTGGCGAGGCAGGAGAGCAGCCCGAGCAGGGGTCAGGGGAAGGGGGTCTGGCGAGGCAGGAGAGCAGCCCGACCGGGGGTCAGCGGGAGGGGGTCTGGCGAGGCAGGAGAGCAGCCCGAGCGGGGGTCAGCGGGAGGGGGTCTGGCTGCTGGGAAGAGAGTGCACATTAAGCATGACACAATTACAAGTCTCACTTGTCCCAAAACGAATTTGCACACTTTGGTCTCAATAACAATGGGCCCTAAATAACCAGGCCTGTCTGTACTTCTGCAGGGGGTGTAAGAAGCATCCGAGCCGGGTCCCCAATTATCTACAGCAGGAGTCTTTAAAATGGGAGCAGCCCGAGCGGGGGTCAGGTGGAGGGGGTCTGGCGAGGCAGGAGAGCAGCCCGAGCAGGGGTCAGGGGAAGGGGGTCTGGCGAGGCAGGAGAGCAGCCCGAGCGGGGGTCAGCGGGAGGGGGTCTGGCGAGGCAGGAGAGCAGCCCGAGCAGGGGTCAGGGGAAGGGGGTCTGGCGAGGCAGGAGAGCAGCCCGAGCGGGGGTCACGGGGAGGGGGTCTGGCGAGGCAGGAGACCTGAGCGGGGGTCAGGGGGAGGGAGTCTGGCGAGGCAGGAGAGCAGCCCGAGCGGGGGTCAGCGGGAGGTGGTCTGGCGAGGCAGGAGAGCAGCCCGAGCGGGTGTCAGCGGGAGGGGGTCTGGCTGCTGAGAAGAGAGGGAGCGAGGCAGGAGAGCAGGTGGAGCGTGTTCAACGGGCGGGGGTCAGAGGGGCACCAGATGTGAGGGGGGGGAAAGAGGCACGAAAAGAACGAGCTTACCTGCAGCAGTGGCGGCTTCTGGCGGTGGAAGTCACTCTACAGCTCCGCGCTGGCACCCGTCGCACAGTGGCAGAGAGTGCGATGCCAGTGCGCGTTTTCAATAGGCGATGACGTCAGACTCTCACGAGAGGAGTCTGCAGCTCCAGGAGAGGAGCGTCATCGGAGGAGCGTCATCGGGTCATCCTCTTCGCCCGGCCCGCCCCATCCACAGATCTCCTCTAATCAGAGCAAGGGCCAGGCGAGCTACTCCCGGGGTCTCCGCGAGCTACCGGTAGCTCGCGATCGACCGGTTGGAGACCCCGGGTCTAAGGATTACAAGACTCCTATAAACTCCCTCGACATTCTTTCTTTAAATACTTGCAAATCAGGGACTATATTCAGACAAGCTGTGAATATACGCTTTATATTGAAGGCTCAGAGCTTTTGTTGTACTATTTTAAACCTGGTGTGAAACCCTCAACCAGTATGACCTATCACGGGCTCTCTCCTCTTGTTACAGAGGATACATCGTTATTAGCTGCTAAGTGGAGTAGGCTCCTCTCATCCAATGTTTCAGAGATTCAGATGGGTTTAGAACTATCAGACCGTTCTGTACACTCTGCTACAACAGTTGAGTACTATATGCCTCCTATACCATACTTTGGATAAAATGTCTAGATGGGAAACAAATGCTACCACTGATAAAACTTGATGTCCTGAGTGTAATCTCTTGGCCGCAGATATTGTACATGTGGCCTTCTGCCCCTGCTTACAAAAATTATGGGAGGGGTTGATGAAATGTATGTCCTCAGGTATGGGACATCCAGTCCTATTATCTATTAAAGAGAGAATGATGGGGGTTAAATATGAGTACAAGGCAGGCACTTAGGGAATAATAACATCTATGCTTGTGTATGCATTAGGAGGTCCTGGGTTTCTCTGAATCCCCCTAAGGATTTTGAATGGTGTGTCCTTATCTATGCCAATGTTAGAGGGCCCTCTTCCTTGTTAAAGCTGAAGAAGATCTGGAATAATCTATGCTGGGATTTCACGAATGTCAATCATGATTAATTATATATGATGATGTATTGCTCTCACTTTTTTATCTTGATCTGTTATTTATACTTTGTATACTGTGATTATTATATATCTGTGACTAACTCTGTCTTGGGAAAAAAGAGGAAGGTTCAGGATCACAACCCTTTATGAAGGATGACACATCAATCTCAAAACTAAGACTTTGTTAACATTTTTCAACAGGAAAACAAAGAGCTAGGAAATTGTAAACGTTAGCAAAAGTTTCAACGGACTTAGAAGCACACACTGGTTCAGCAACATTTTTATCTCTTCTCAAGCTTCACTACCTTGTTGCTGATTCTGCTCACTTACATCCACCTCACCCCTGCATGCTCTACTTTCACATCTTCTCTTGCCCAGCCTATTACTTACTCTTCCTGCTTTAACCCTCTTTGATATCCACTTTGCCCTGCATTATTTCCTGTTCACTTATCTCTCACCAAGCAACTCGTTTTCTCTCTTTGATTCTGCCACTCTCACACCCATCTTTCCCCTCAATGCTCTACTCCTTTCCTTTCATCATCTCACCCAGCATCTCACCTTCTTTTGTCTCAACTTGTCTGCTGGTTAAACCCCCCTTTACATATTTATCTCCCTTTTCCCCAGTCTCTTCTCGCTGATTCTGCCTCTCTTACATCCACACCTTCCCTTCATATGTTTCTCTTTGCCACTCTTCTCCCCCTAGCCTCTTACTTTATTTCAGCTGTTCTCTTCCTTTATATGCATCTCTCCTCTTCTAGACTCACACTCTCAAAATGCTTTTAAAATGTTTGCATGGATTCTGCCCTTCCTAACATTACTCTGTGGCACTGAAAAACTGAGTCAGGGGCCTGGCTCTGCTCAGCTCAGGATCCTCTTAAAACCATGAGCCCAAATTGAGTTAAGGCTTTCACGGGATGCGACATGGCCTAGTGGCTACAACTGCCCACCATGAATCTTGGGGAGCCAGGCTAAATGGGCCTTGTAACTCTGACGTTTTTTGAATAGCAGTGTGAGGCCCCTTTGTTGTGAGCAGGAGTGGGGCCATGTGCAGCGGCCCACCCTGCCCATGACTAGCGCCGGCCCTGAGTACAGCATCCTCCCTCACTCCAGGAAAGGCTTTTCAATACCATGGTTCCCATTCTTAGATGTCCTCCTTTCAATTGTAAAATGAGTAATAAACTTCAAGTTCAATTGTTTAAGTTCCTGTCTTCAAGGGGTATAAAAGACTCCAAGAGTTTTCCAGCCTGTGACACAACATAGTCAAAGTGTTTTCAAGCAGGTTCTTCGTCCCTCAAGTCTTGAATTTTGTCTGATGTGTTCTTCTAGTTCTGGTACCTTGCCCTATTCTTCAGACCTCTTTCTACCTCATCTTTCTTGAGCCTTTTTCGAAACTTGGATTTGAATAGTGCTTTCTTCGTCAGAAGATTGACATTCAGGAGAGTTTTTTTTCTGCCATTTAGCTTACTTTGCAGACACCTCCTCCTTTCATGCGGGGCGCTGTGTACAAGGTTATAGTGGCTACCAGAAGGCCTGACCAAGCAACCACAAACATAATAAAGTTCAGCACTCAACAGTTTGTTACAACCTATGTTATAATTATTGAGTGAACCTCTAGGGTAAAATATCTCCAACCAGAAAAGGTTTAGTACTGGAGATGTTTTTCAGTACTATTTGGAGATGTGAAAGTTCCATACATTTCTAGTGTTATCAGGTGCGGCCAGTGTAGGTAAGATCGATGGGGTGGGGTGGGGGAGAGTTGACAGATGACAATGATGTAAATTTAAATTAAAAAAATTAAAACCACAAACCTTGTGCTCGCCGCACCGCCAACTCACCCCACTTCCTGCCCCACTGCTCTTACCTGCACGGGCCACAACTGAGTCTATTGGCCCACCCACCACATGAGATCAAAAGATGTTGGACTTTATGAATGTCTTGCAACATTTCATAAAAAACATTGCAGGTTTTCCTCAAAATTAGTTTCTTGACCATCTGAAAATTATTGCAAATACCAATCGATCTGTGGAACAGACATTAAAGAACAAGGGATCCCTCTGACACCGGCAATGGAGAAAAGCTGCATGAGGCAAACCTCACATGTGTAACCTATTGCAGAATATTCTAGTATCAATTACATGACTAAGTTATCAATTACATATAGGCAGGTGCATCAAGAAGACCATGGGAAAGGGTGCAGAAGACCTCAGAAAAGTAACAAATCTACTACAGTTTTAGGTGAGAATGCGAAATTCTAAAATCCTCACTTTGGGTACCAAGTTGCTTCATATCTTGCCTCAGAGACATGCACATTTGGTGATCAGAGTTAGCATGACCAGAAAAAATCAAAGTTACAGGCCTGACCCTCTCAATGTCTCCGTCTCCCAAGAAACCCAAGGCATTGACTTCTAATTAGAACTGTTGTCCACCACCCGGCCCAAGCATCTCTCCTATCTTTCTATTTACCTTTTATCTCATAGCGCCCTGACGCAGCATTAATAGGCTTTGTTTAGCTCCTCAAAAACCTAAATAGTTGTGTTGTCTGTGCTCAGTAATGTGACGTGTCCATGCGTCTGCTGACCAATTGTACCGCTTGTTAGAGTGGGGGGTGTTGAGGTACGGCAGCCCCTGCTCTGAAGTCTCTGCCGTCAATGAACATCCCAGACTGTCTCTTTAGACCGAGGTGCTGTCACTTGGGGTTCCAGGTGCTTCATAGACCTGTGGAACCAGCTCTGTGGAAGAAACAGGGATGAGCTGGTATGATGAAACGTGCCCTAGAGAAGGGTACCCCTGAGAGGTGTTTATTGTCTGTAACTCTCGGGATTTCTTAACTTCGGAAACAGAGACGGTGAGTGGAGCTCCCTGCAGGGCTCAGTGGGGGGTTCTACTTGAAGACTGCGCCCACCTCCAGCGCCCACAAAAGAGATGGAACTTCCTGTCCGTATTCTTAAGGTTATTATAGGGAATTAAAGTTGAAACTTTATCTCCCAAACTGCTACCCTTACGTTTTCAGAGATATGACATCATAGGTTTCTAATGAGAAATTATTTCCTTTTACTGTTAAAAGTCTATTATTAAGAATACATTCCAACCATGGAAAGCACAGAGGAAATATCCGTTTTTTAGTTATTCCTTATAAAAATGATATATCATGCCCTTAAATTATGAGAACGAGGTTTGAGAGAGTTATTTAAAGTCGGGTTGAATGTGTGAATGTAACTGTTCTTTTGTAAACTAAAATCGCCGGTATAGTCTAATAGAGAGATGCTTCGAATTGTAGGCACAGAGTCATATAGAGACAGAGATAAAGAATTGCCTACAAACACTTGCACTCACGTAGAGAAATGGCAAATATAAATAACTTATTAAACGGGTGTTCGCATTAACTATTTACTATGTTGGATCCAAATGTGTGAAAGTAAATATTTTATTGTAAATACAAATGGGTGTTTTAAATACATACATGCGCAGATGTATAGGCATACAGTGATACAGAGAAAGATACAGATGCGCCTCGAGACCCTCCCCAGTGATTTGCCGCGCTTTACAAATCCCTTCAATTGATCTGCGCGCGCTCACAAACACTCTTAATGTTACGATTACTAGTATAATCCCAGTTCATCCTCCATTTTAGGAAGCCAGGTGGGGGCGAGAAAGACACTGGATCAGCCTGGGGTCTCTTCCATGGATTTCCCACGGGCCCCTCTCTCTTTGGTCTGCTCTACGGTATTTCCTCCAGAAGTTTCCCAGATGTCTCCGTGGTCTTTGGGGCCCATTGGCGAAAGGGGGGGGGGGGGGGGGGAGAAAGCACCGACCCGAGGCTCAATGTAAGTGTGATAAAGGCCGCTTTATTGGAAGCAGGTGCATTCTACACAATAACATCCTTGGCCTGCGCCGCACAATCTACACCTCATGAATATGTAATTTCCTGCCTCACCCCCACCCCCTCCCCTAACTGCTTACCACAATCCACAACAGTAACAATTGGCATAACGTCAATTTGCCTCTCTACCTGGCTAAATACTTTATTGTGCTTGACCTACCCCCCGATAATCCAAACAGTTCTCCTGCTCTTCCCCCATATATTAGAGAGAACCGCCCCTTCATACAAAATGCACCCCCACACCTGCTCCAGCGACATGCGAAAACCCCCCCCACCCAATCCAAAAAACCCCCTTGTATGCACCAGCCTCCAACAAAACACGGCCCAGATTCCCCGTCACCCCCAAAATCCCCCGCAAAGGGAGCTCCCCCGTAAGAAGAGATGCCAGACCTTGCCCCCCCCCCCGAATCATGCCCAGGGAGGGTGGGAGGGAAAAAATTGTCCCCAACGCCACCCCCCGCCCGGCGGCCGAGACACCTCACCTTAAAATGGTGTCTCTGCCGCGGTCCGGGCGGAAACCACCGCCCAGCCCAGAGGAAGCCCCACCAAGCCCCGCCCCCCAGCCCAAAAGCTACCAAAACCTGGAGCTGTCCCCGGGCGGCGCCATTTCTACCCCCTTTTCCCCCCCCTTCCCCCGGCCCCAAATTTCCCCGGGCGGGGAAGGCCTCCCTTCGGTCGGCCCCCCCCCCCAGGACCCATTGGGGCCCATTGGCGAAAGGGGGGGGGGGGGGGGGGAGAAAGCACCGACCCGAGGCTCAATGTAAGTGTGATAAAGGCCGCTTTATTGGAAGCAGGTGCATTCTACACAATAACATCCTTGGCCTGCGCCGCACAATCTACACCTCATGAATATGTAATTTCCTGCCTCACCCCCACCCCCTCCCCTAACTGCTTACCACAATCCACAACAGTAACAATTGGCATAACGTCAATTTGCCTCTCTACCTGGCTAAATACTTTATTGTGCTTGACCTACCCCCCGATAATCCAAACAGTTCTCCTGCTCTTCCCCCATATATTAGAGAGAACCGCCACTCGAGGGACGTGCTAACGGTCCTCGACCCCCCCCCAGGACCCCCTCCCCCTAACCGGTACGTGCTGTATGACCCCGTGGCAGAACCACCCCCGAACGATCCGGAATGCCGCGGACCCCCTCTAGCCACGTGCTGTCCGGTCCATGCCTCCGACCCGCCGGCAGGTCCTCCCCCTCCCCACAGGGCCATGCCCTCCGTCCCACTGCATAGGGTCATGTTCCCCGTCACCACGTATAGGGCCATGCCCTCCGTCACCAATGTATAGGGCCATGCCCTCCGACACCAATGTATAGGGCCATGCCCTCCGTCATTAATGAATAGGGCCATGCCCTCCGTCACCAATGTATAGGGCCATGCCCTCCGTCCAAGGTATAGGGCCATGCCCTTCATCACCAATGTATAGGGCCATGCCCTCCGTCACCAATGTATAGGGCCATGCCCTCCGTCACCAATGTATAGGGCCATGCCCTCCGTCACCAATGTATAGGGCCATGCCCTCCGTCACCAATGTATAGGGCCATGCCCTCCGTCACCAATGCATAGGGCCATGCCCTCCGTCCACACTGTATAGGGCCATGCCCTCCGTCCCCACTGTATAGGGCCATGCCCTCCGTCACCAATGTATAGGGTCATGCCCTCCGTCCCCACTGTCCAGGGCCATGCCCTTCGTCACCAAAGTATAGGGCCATGCCCCCGTCACCAATGTATAGGGGCCATGCCCTCCGTCACCACTGTATAGGGCCATGCCCTCCGTCACCTATGTATAGGGCCATGTCCTTCGTCACCAATGTATAGGGCCATGCCCCCTGTCACTAACCGCACAGGGCCATGCCCTCAGTCGACGTCACCCTCTCCTTCCGGGGCATGCTTCCTGTCCACGGAATCGAGCTCCCTACAGGTATGCCGCACTAAACGGGGCCGTGCCCCCTCTCTGGCGCCCAGGGCCCCCGGTCCACACCAGGCCTGAGAAGCCTCCCCGCGCCCGCAGGCAGTCTGCCGAAGCCGGCCGTCCCACCAGAGAGAAGCCCTCCGTATGCGTGTCCCACACCTGCGCCCGTCCGCCAGGAAGGAACCCCTGCCCAGTGCCCCCCAACCCCCCCCGTCACCTACCATACCCCGCCGCCCCCGGCCTAGCAGCGGCACCGTTCGGCGTCAGACCCCCACTACGCGTTGCGACCCCCCCTGTCCTCCGGCGGGCGTGCTCCCTGGCCACGGAGTCGAGCTCACTACGTAGAATGACCACACCGACCTGGGACCGTGCTTCCTCTCTGGCGCCCAGAAAGAAGTCCTCCACAGTGCGTCACCCCCCCAGAGCCTGTCCGCCAGGGAAAAGCCCACTGCAAAGAACGTACCCCTATCCCGCGCGACTCGAAACACCCGCGGCCCATGGAACGTCAAATTCGTTTGCCGTATTCCCAAGCGCCTGTGCAGCTATTCGGTAAGGTTGTGAACTCCAGGACTTCAACTGTGAAAAGTGACACTCCTATAAATTTCATGAGCTTGCCTCCCTGTTCCACACCAATAACAAGGGAAAAAAACGTGCCTCTCACCCACGCACGACTCGAAATGCCCGCGGCCCATTGAAACGTTAATTTTGTCTGCCGTATCCACAAGCGCAACCGCAGATATTTTGTTATGATGTTCACTGTAGACCTTCAACTGTGAAAATTGTCACCGTCAGAAACTCTATGCGCTTGCCCCCTTGTTTCACCCTAATACAATGGTCCTACAGAAGATATCAGCGTGGTACTCCGCAATGCACCATCTCCAATCTTGTCACAGGGTGAGTTTGGTCCAGTGAGGCTCCTAACCTCACCTGTCTTGTGATGACAGGGAGAGTGTGCAGTGATAATCTGACTGGCGGGTACCCCTGGGCAATAACGATCTTAAGCCTAACGTACCCAGGGCTACATATTCCAGTGATGCTTCAGTATGCCTCTAACTGGTAGGCCTTGAGTTGTGTCAGGAACCTGAAACCAGTGCTGGGACTTTGCCATCCCTGAACAATTTCACTTATGGCTAGTGCAGGTGCCCCTGTGGCAGCCATCCGACAGATTTACTGCAGGCTGCAGCGAGAATCAGCATTTTCATTTACTACACCAGTAGTGAATAATGAGTTAATATTCACTACTGGTATAATATAACAACGGGACAAAAACAAGGAGGCCGAGCCCTGAAGCCCGTAACAGCGAGCCACGACTGCCACCATCACAGGCCGAAGTGATGAGTCTCAAATGAAACACATCATTATTATGTTTTAATTCTGTGCATAATGTAGTTATTCGCACCAACATTTTTTCACACTTTTCAGGTTGGCCTCAAGCGAATCTGGACAAATGTGTGCATACTTCGTGTTGTTGCTGTACTTTATTCATGCACATTTCATTCAAGAGGGGGAAACAGTACTTAACCATTATAAACCATGCCTACTGGAACCAAATGGACAACCATCAATTCAATGAACTATTACTATATCCAAATCCATGAGGGAAACTGTTGTGTGCCAGAGTGCATAGGGCAGGTCACAGAGTTGCGTGGCACGGCTGCCTGGACTGTGACACGGGCTTTCGCCTCGTCTCTGTGGGAATAGTGAGCGATTTCTTTCATTCTGTCGATGTTGTGGGGTGGGGCGGGGCAGAAGAGAAGGGGAAGGATCCTATCATCAACTATCTGCAAGTTTCTGATTAAACCCACAGACCCTTCCGCCCAATTGCAGAGTTAAGCTGTTATGTAGACCACGACGTGTCAAACTGTGGAGGGTCCCCCAATGCTCACGGTTATAAGTACTCAAAAACTCCTTCTGGGTTTCATTTGGGTATAGAATATCTGAACATCTTAAATTAAAGTCGGCTTAGACGTTGTGAAGCTTTTTATGTTCCATTTATAAACAACTCTAAACAGTCAATCCTTTACAATGGTGGCCTGTACATGAAAGATATGTGTGCCACTGCCCTAACAGATGTCTAATGATGTATTTGCCCATTGCCAAGACATACTCTTCTTCTCAGCTTAAGTTTGTACACAATATCGTTGTATAGGTTGGCCCCAAGTGATCACAACTGCATCAAATACGTCACGTATGGGGCAACCGTGTACAGAAATATGAAAAAGGATATGCCCAAGGAAATTCCAATCAACATGGAGGAAGTACAAAGAATATAGCATTGAAAGCCAGGGGTGGTTTCAATCTGGCGCCCTTAATAGAGCAGTAATACAGCAAATCACAACTGTGGCAAGAAGCTGTTCGGGATTTAAAACACACCCCTATATGCATTGGGGCATTAAGTCTTTGTGGCTAGTCTTAGAAAAGTGACATTTTCTCCCCGCATCCCCCTTCCTAAAGCAACCAGGTGCCCCCAGGCCAGCTGACGCTGCAGGCGGAGCCATTTCTGTGCAAAGCATCGGCAGCATTGGAACGTGTGCCATGCACATGCCGATAGAACAATATAATATTAAAACAAACAAAAGCGGCATAAAATAAGGTAAAATAAACTATACACTACTAGCGCAGCGTGAGCACCTGGGGTGAGGAGCAAGGTAAATGCCCCCAGCCTGCCTTTAGCTAACGCTACCCTGGATCCAAGCTGTCAATCACAGGGAACAGATGAAAGAGATGACGCCACGGGGTGGCCTTCCTGGCCCCATATGCTCGGCTTAACCCAAAACTGACCTCGGATGTAGATACGTTGGAGACTTAAACCAGAATGCTATTAGCTTCTTAGACAGAAGATGTAAGCATTGCCATATTTTCAAACACTCATTAAGGGTGCAGTAGGCCACAAAAAGGCGCAGGGGGCGACCGTGTGGGCGGTAGTGACGCACTGCTACAGAGCACGGCCGCAACGCCCCCTTCAATTCAGAAAACATCCTGACAGCGAGCAGCCATAAGGTACCCTCTCTTTAATGGCGCTGATGTCAAAGGCCAGCTGCCAACGGGCCGCATAATCAAAGAATGGGAACATCTCTCAGTCAACAAATCTCCCGTGGCTAAAATCCATACCCTATAATCTGAGGTATATACAAATTACAAAGGCTTCTCGGTAAACCCACAGCACTCCGTTACCACCCACCACAGTACCACACCATCAAAACCCCAAGCCATGCACCCACTGGATATTCCCCATGCGCAGAGAGAGCAGTCAGACCCCACGAATCCTCCGAGAAGCACAGCCGGCGGTCTTCTCCCCTGCCCCACATTGAAATCCCGGCGGCCGTACAGACCCATCGGGTAGGGGCAGCGGGACTCACCTAGTCCCACGTGGGAGCCTGACCGCCCGCACCAGGCAGAACAGGCCCATCCGCTCGGCCGGTGGAGCCGCAAGCTGCTCACCCGAGCTCCTTGACCTCCAGCGATGGTTCCGGCCTGTCCCTGCACCTGTAAATCCGGCGCCATTATCAGCAGTTCCAAGGCGCCCCTGACGTTGCCGCATTCTCCACGGTGCCATCGAGCCTTGCCAAACGCCGGTGATCTCCGTGCACAGTACGTGCGCCGTCGCAGCGAGGCTTTCCATCATAAACAAAGTCCCGCTAAAGTCCAACAAAAAATTGTCCCCAACGCCACCCCCCGCCCGGCGGCCGAGACACCTCACCTTAAAATGGTGTCTCTGCCGCGGTCCGGGCGGAAACCACCGCCCAGCCCAGAGGAAGCCCCACCAAGCCCCGCCCCCCAGCCCAAAAGCTACCAAAACCTGGAGCTGTCCCCGGGCGGCGCCATTTCTACCCCCTTTTCCCCCCCCTTCCCCCGGCCCCAAATTTCCCCGGGCGGGGAAGGCCTCCCTTCGGTCGGCCCCCCCCCCCAGGACCCATTCCCAGAGGATGGCACCTGGCGCTGGTCACTCCTCGCCCGCCCCTTTTAGTGACGTCACTCTCCACAGGGCTCGATCTCATGCGCCTCTTCAGGGTATATAACCTCTGTCAGGAGACGGACACATCAGCCAACACCAGAAGCTCACCTGCCCTCAGCACCGGAGAGAGCGAAGCCGAGCGAACCACTGTCGCAGGACAGAGACAAAAGAGACCCCTCTCAGGTCGACAGAGATAGACTGCGGGGCACAGGAGGTCCACCTTGAAAGACAGAGACTGCTTGTAGAGACAGGGGAAACTTCTCTCAGGACAGAGGCAGACATCAGTGCAGAGCATGCTTCAATGCGCCTTCCAGGTGAGCCCCGCTAGAGGCATCAGGTTTTGGCAGCTTTAAAGGCTGGATTTGTATATTTTTCGTCTGCTTGGGGGGCATAATTTGTTTCCATAGTCCACTTAGACTGGCTGAAAGCTTCTAAAATACAACAGACAGCGCATTTACTTATTTAGAAAGTGTATGTGGCTATATGACTGCTTTCACGTTTATTTGCTTTTTTCACCTTGGCATTCTGATGCTTTTTATGTACTTTTTATATTCTCGTACTTCTCAAGTATTTGCTTGGTTTCTCAATATATGTTTGTGAATAAAATGAGAGCCCCTTTTATTCTTACCTTGCCACGTGTTTTAATATCACCAGTTCTGAGACCATTCGCCATGTGTTCTCTGATGTTCATAATATGGACGTCTCTGTCGTCCGTGAACATAGCAGAAGCGTCCTGGGTAGTTAAGGTCTGTTATAAGATGTTCACCAATAGAGGTTGTTATCATACGGAATAATCCTCAGAAATCCGACAGTAATATTTAAAGCGTCTTGGGGTTTTGTTGCAGTCCTGTTGTTTGTAGCGCTGTTGCTGTTAAGCACAGCCAGTGAAGCATAAACTGCTGGTTAAAATGCAGAATTAGCAGCAAGAGATTGCACTGAAAGGAGTTTGGGCCTTTATTGTAAGTATTTGCTTCCCAGAGTAGGAGTAAAAATGCACAAAGCTTGATACATAGTGCCTCGGTGGTGCACTGTGGCCCAAGACACATTGTCTTTCTCGCATCCACGGCAGGAGCAAAACAAAGAGTTTCACACTGTGCCAGCTGATATTATGCTTCACACTGCTTCACTGCCAACATCCAATCAGAATGCTTGCACCAGAACAGAGACCCTCTGATGTATGTGGTAGGGCTCTTGCATCATACGACAGTCTGTTGGCATCACAGGCCAAAAGACTAGCATCACCTGTCATAGGGTTGCGATCATATATATGCCAACTTAAAGGTGCTGGCATAATACGCCAGAATGGTCCCTATAATGACCGGTTACTCACCGGTAATATTCATTACTCCGAGTCGTAGCCCTCCCCGTCCCAGTCCTAACTACATGAGCATAGCTCCTCCCACCAGAAACTCCCAAGCAACTTGAAACCCATCCCTTCCCTCCAGGCCACACCCATACCCTGAGGCATATAACCCTGTGACCTGCCAATCAACAACCTGTACCCAACAAGCACAAGAAGCCGAAACAGGGAGGGAGGGATGGGAACCTGGACTGGGACGGGGAGGGCTACGACTCGGAGTAATGAATATTACCGGTGAGTAACCGGTCATTACCTCCCCGTCCCAGTCCTAACTACATGAGCAGATACCAAAGCAATAATCGGCTTCACTCAGTAGCAAAAAACAGACTTTATCAAAGCACAGAAAGTCACACCACCGGAGTAGAACGCAACACAGCGTCCCCAAACCCAGCAGAATCAGTCCCCCCAACCACCAAACGATAATGGGACATAAAGGTGTGCGGAGAACTCCAGGTAGCAGCCCTGCAGATTTCAGCCATGGAAGCCCCCTGAAAACAAGCCCAGGAAGCCGCCACCCCCCGAGTCGACCTACCCTGAACAGACCCTGGAGCCAACACACCACAGGCCTCATACGCAGCACCAACAGCCCATCGTAGCCAACGACTGAGGGTAGCCCCAGAAGGCTTAAGACCCTGACCAGCCAGGCCAAAGGTCACAAAAAGGGTTTCCACCTTACGAAACGGCCCAGTACGCAACAAATAGATCTCAAGAGCCCTCCGAACATCCAAACAGTGCAGCCGCACCTCAACCTCTGAAAGAGGATCAGGACATAAAACAGGCAAAACCAGATCCGCAGAGCAGTGAAAAGAGGAAGGGACCTTGGGAACAAAGGAAGGATCAGGCCGCAGTACCACCCGATCAGGAAAGAAACGTAAAAAAGGGGCCGAACGAAGCAAGGAGCCCAACTCCCCAATCCGCCTAGCCGACGTAATAGCCACCAGGAACAGCACCTTGATCGTCAGAAACCTCAAAGACACCTCCAGTAGAGGCTCAAAGGGAGCCCCCTGCAAAGCCCCCAAAACCAGAGGCAGATCCCAACTAGGAGCAAAGGACCGAATGACAGGCTTCTGAAGGAAGCAACTCCGCAACAAACGGGACACCAGGGGAACCACCGGGTCACAGACCGAACCCCGAAAGGCCCGAACAGCAGCCCACTGAGCCCTCAGGGATGACACAGCCAGACCCAAGTCAAAGCCGTCCTTCAAAAAGTCCAAGACCAGTACCGGATCCACCTCCAATGCAGACCACCCACGCGCCGTACACCAAGACTGAAAAGAAACCCAATGCCGGGCATAGGATTTGAGAGTCGAAGGGCGCCTGGACCTCTGAATAAATTCCGCCACAGAAGGAGAACACCCCAACGCCACAAGGTTCATCCTCTCAACAGCCAACCCGCCAGTCTCAGGCGGACCAGACACTCCAGAGACAGAGGGGGAAATGACAAGGGACAAGGGACCACCGGCAACCTCCAGCAAGGCCCCACAGCCAACTTCAACAACAGAGGGAACCAAGGCCGCCTGGACCAATCCGGAGCCACCAGGATCACCGAAGCCCGATCCAATTTGACCTTCAGCAGAACACGCGGCAGCAGGGCAATAGGGGGAAAGGCATACATCAGGCCCCCCTCCCACCGGAAGGACAGGGCATCCACCCTCCAAACCTCGGCAGAGCGAACCAGAGAACAAAACGTCTCCCTCAAGGCGTTCCCCGGGGCCGCAAACAGGTCCACCACCGGGACCCCGAACCGGGCCATCAGGCAACGAAAGACTTCCTGAGACAGGCACATGTCCGACAGGGAGGGAAACACCCTGCTCAGGCGATCCGCCTCCGAGTTCAAAATCCCAGGCAGATGTAAAGCCCTCAGAGACAACAAGTGAGACTCCGCCCACAGGCCTATCCTCTGAGCCAACAAATTGAGGGAAGCCACCCTCGCACTCCCCTGGCAGTTGATATAACACACCACCACCGTGTTGTCCGACCGCACCATCACATCCCTCTGGAGGACCCAAGGCAGAAAATGAGACAACGCCAATTGAACCGCCTTCAATTCCCGCCAATTTGAGGACATCTCCGCCTCCGGCACAGACCAAAGACCCTGCACAGACTCCTGACCCAAGACCGCACCCCAACCCAGTTCGCTGGCGTCGGTCGTCAGGACCAACCTCACTTGGGACACAAAGGGCGAGCCCTGTAAGAGGTTCCGATCCACCAGCCACCAGGACAACTCCCGGGCGATGGACACACTCCCCGGAACCAACAGCTCGTAATTCAGAGAGGCCGGATCCCAATGCTCCAGAAGATGATTCACAAGTGGGTATAAGTGTAAGCGGGCCCAAGGAACAATCATCACAGTTGCTGACATCAGCCCCTGAACACGCAACCACTGGCGAGCCGTGGAAGACCGAGCCCCCAACACCTTCTTCAGTTTGTGCACAAGAGTCAGTCTGCGGGGTTCCGACAGGAAGACCTTCCCCAACCTGGTGTTGAACACCCCCCCAATGAACAACAATTCCTGAGTGGGGTGAAGATGGGATTTTTCCAAGTTCAGAATCCACCCGAACCGTTAAAGGAGACTGCAAACCTCCCGGGAATGTGACTGAGCCTGAAGGAAAGAAGAGGAAGAAATCAGCCAATCGTCCAAGTAAGGGAAAACCTGTATACCCTTAGCATGCAACAAACCCACCAAGGGCGCCAACACTTTAGTAAACACCCTCGGAGAGGCAGACAGGCCAAAGGGCAATACCTGGAACTGGTAGTGATCCACCCCTACACAGAAACGCAGGAACCTCTGGGAAACTGCGTGCACTGGCACATGAAAATAGGCGTCCCGTAGATCGAGAGAAGCCAGGAAATCTCCCACCGACAGGAAGGGAAGAATCAACTGCAGAGTCACCATTTTGAAGGACCGATGAGGGATACACAAGTTCACCGCCTTCAGATCCAGGACCGGACGGAAGTCCCCATTTGGCTTTTGGATCAAAAACAGGATTGAGTAAACCCCCCGACCCTGTTGTCTCACAGGCACCCTCACCACAGCACCCTTTGACACCAAGTCCCGAACTCCGTCCAATAGAGCACGACATCTTGCCCGAGACCTGGGAACAGGGGTAGCTTTGAACACATCCACCGGAGGAGTCCCAAATTCTATTCTGTAGCCCAGCCGTACCACCTGTAGAACCCACAGATCCCGAACGAACTCCTCCCAGACAGGTAAAAAAGAGGTGAGGCGACCCCCAACCGGCACCTCCAAGGAATCCATCACATAGTCACGACTTGGAGGGACCTGCAGAAGAGGAAGCACCTTGTTGACCCCGGGACTTGTGGAAGGAAGGGACACCCCGGCCACGTCCCCTACCACGAAAGGGCTGAGCAGCCATCTTAGATTGAAACGCCTGCCCAAAAGCCCGCTTATAACCCGCAAACTTCCCTTTCTGAGAAGAGCGGACCGGAGCCAACAATTTTTTGTCCTCAGCTGTCTTCTTAATCAAAGCTTCCAACGGCTCCCCAAACAGCTTAGAGCCCGTGAAGGGAATCTTCATCACGGCCGCCTTCTGAGCAGCTTCCGCCTTCCAAGACTTAAGCCACAACTGCCTCCTAGCAGCAACCGAGGCCCCAGCAGCCGCCGCCGCAGCACTAAGGGAGTCGAAGGACAAGTCAGCCATGAAACGCAACTGCTGTTCCAACATGGACAAAGACTCAGAGGGATCCTCTTCCTGCATGAGCTGCGCAGAAATACCCTGACAGTCCTTAAGAAGCGACTGAACAAGATAGCTGGTGTAAGCAGCAGACCGAACAGCCAGATTGGAGGCTGCAAAGGACCGTTTCAAGGCCCCCTCGACACGCTTGTCCCCAGGATCAGAAGGCACCGCATCTTCAGACACCACCAGGCTCTGAGACGCCATGCCAGCCAGCAGAGAATCCACTTTCACCACAGCCGGAAACTCCTCCGCGAAGCCCTGCAAGGGATACCTCTTAGCCAGAAACCGGGGAAAGGCATGCCTGTCAACATCCTTCCACTCCCCCTCCAGCACCTTTCTCACAGACGTATGAATGGGGAGGCTTTCCGGATCTTTCTTCAGGTAATTGGCGAAGAAGTCTTCAGACTCTCCACCCTCCACAGGATCAGGGAATCCCAGATTGTCTCGAACATGCTGCATAACACAGCGAAGTTCAGCCCCTTGGACAAAACGACCCTTCACTTCCTCATCAGAGTCAACGTCCGGATCTACCGCAGCCGAGGCATCCAATCTCTGTCTCTTAGGCCCCTTGGGATCATGAGCCACAAAGGCCGCCGCCACAGCAGCCTCAATCATTTTTTGAATATTCGCCATGGAAGGAGCAGTGGAAGAACCAGCGACCACCTCCCCATCCTCACAGCCGAGTTCACGCACGTCTGCACCTCTACCCTCCATGTTGTAAACAGGAGAACAGAAATCCAGACCCCAAGATATACCCAGACCAATCAAAGCAAAAATCCCCAAGGGCCAACCAGGGAAAGCCACCTAGACCTGGAGCCAATCCCTACACAGGACTGAAGGCCGGCCTTCAAACCGCCCTATCAGAGAAGACTACCAAACTACAAAAGGAAAAGACTGAACAGGGCCCAACTGTAAGGATACAAAGAAACCCAGAAGACCCCGTCCCAGGAACCAGTGAACCCAGAGGTAAGAACTCCCCAACTCCCCAGCAGAACTCCACAGCAGGGCAGCAAGAGGCCAAGACACGAAATCAAGCCCCATGCAAATCCCTCCAGTAAAAAACGGCAATAAAGCAAAAATGGACCGCCAGTAGAGGGAGCTCCAACAACAGAAACGCGGGGAAGAGAACACTAACCCAGGAAACAATCACCAAAGTCGGACTGAACCTAAATATCGGGCCCCCACGGACCAAACAAAGGCAGTCCCCCCCCCTCCCCGCAACCCCAGACTCCACCAAGGATTGCAGGAAGCATAAAGAAAAAGGGGAAAAACACGGGCTCGAAGAAACGAGCCTCGAGAGTTACAGACAGAGAAGCCAATCCGGCACGCCCTCGGCGCGCTGAAAAAGCCAGCCACACACCCCCCCCTCCCTCCCCGGGTGTACCGGCTAGAGCAGGGAACGAACCCGGAAGATGGGAGGCTGCAGCAGGGAGTCACCACCCCACAGCAGGCAGTCCGGACCCCCAACCCCACGGTCCCGCTACAGCAGGGACTCAAAGCAAATGCCTACAAGGTAAAAGAAAAACAGGCACAATAGGGGTTAAAAACGGGCGCATAGCATCCCGTTCCACACTTACCAGATAGGAGGCCAATTCCAGTGCCCCCCTCGACGAAGACTGCTCGGAAGTGATTCCGCAGAAAAAACAAACAGGTTGTTGATTGGCAGGTCACAGGGTTATATGCCTCAGGGTATGGGTGTGGCCTGGAGGGAAGGGATGGGTTTCAAGTTGCTTGGGAGTTTCTGGTGGGAGGAGCTATGCTCATGTAGTTAGGACTGGGACGGGGAGGGCTGACGAGGAGGTAATGTCAGGGTACTAGGCTCTTTGCTAGGCAGAGCCTGCTCACGTGCCATGCTGAAGTCACTCGTTTGCCAGTCTAGGACTGCAGTTTGACAGATTGCACTTGCTAGCTGTGAAAACCCTCAGATCTCTCCTCTGTTATTCCTCCTTCTCTGTCCTCTTCTCGTTCTTGACTCTGTTGCCTTGTGTTCCTCTCTTTTAGCCCTGTCCACTCCCTTCCAGGTTCTTATACAATGAAACAACTCGACTAATATTGCTTTCTCCCTCTTTCCAGAAACCACACGCCGTCCTCAGACTGTCCAGGCAGGTGCACACTGCAGCGGTGGAAGGTAAGTGTCTGTGTGCGCCCACTGCTCTTGGTTTGAGGTCACTGTATTTTTTTAATGCAGTTAATGGTTCTGGTGTCCCTTCTGGTCTGAGACCTCTCTCTATATCTTGGCCCCAGTTAGTGGTTCTGGAGTCACTCTCCCTGATCTGATGCCGCTCAGTATACCCTGGGCTCGGTTACTGGTTCTGACGCCACTCTTCTTGTGCCCGGACCGCTCTGTATCCCATGGGCCCAGTTACTGGTTCTGGTATCACTTACCTTGACTTTGGTCCCTAATGCCATGATCCCCATAACCGGGTATAGAGCCGCTAGCACTGGTTTGCATCTGCTATCAGTCTAGAACTCCAAGAGTCCTGGGTAGGGATTGTCCCATATAAACATCATCTGGTTCTGGTCCGGATCAGCTGGATTTGTGTCTGATGCCTGCCCAGAATGCTTGTTGTTCTGATCCTGTCTCTTCTCTTCATTCAGTGCTGGAGGGGAGCCCCCTGGAGAAGGCGGTCACTAGCAGCTTTGCTTCCTTCATACATGGAGTCCAGACAGATCACCTGTCCCAAACCGTGCGGCACCGAAGCAAGCGTATGATCCTGGACAGCATCGGCGTTGGACTGGTGGGAAGCGCGACCCATGTGTTCAACATCGCCCTGGGATACTGCCAGGTAAGGGGAGACATTGAACTCACTAAGCAACACACCATGCAGAACAATTAAAAACCCTTTTTACGCCAAGAGTGTGACTGTACTCCTGTGGTTGTGCCATGTAAAACTGCTTACAGACTTTAGTGGTTCAGGATCACCATGAGATTTTGTCAGGTTATTCAAATCTTGGATCGAACCAAGCAACACACCATGAACCCCTTGGCTATTAAATAACCCTCTAGAATAATAGGGTTAAATAACCCTCCAGAATAATAGGTAAGAAGAGAGAAAGACCAAGTCACACCAAAATTACTCATCCACCATGAAATACTCATCCACTAATCACAGCCCAGGCTGCCTTCAGATGCAAAGCAGCTAATGTCTTGAGACACTGGCAGGACTGCGAGCATGGACTAGGGTACTCAAATAAACATTAGGAACTCTGGTCCCCTAAACAACTGTCCTTCAGAAACAATGCATCTACTCGCAGTGACCCCTTGCCTGACCATGTGTTTCTTCTAATAGATACCACCACCTATCAGGTGAATCATCCTGTCTTTAGAGTTGAATAATCCACATTCCCCAAATCTCCGCTGTTTCTTTATTAGGTTTCTAGGTGCACTTTCTATTCCTAACTTAATTCTATTTCCAACAGGACATGTACTCCTTGTCTGCCATCAGCTCTGTGTATGGAAGGAAAGGATTGAGACTCCCACCTACGCTGGCTGCATATGTCAATGGAGTAGCGGTAAGGATTTTGAGAGCGGGCTATCACTTTATCCCTCAATCATACACTAAGAACAATGAGTTTATGAGAATTTTACTTAAATGCTGTCTCCTCCAATGTTCAATTCTGTCTGTTTCCACTTCTGTAAAGAGTCTGTATTGGGCAATGGCACAGTCACTCAACCAAATCTTAGACTATGAATCATACACTTCTGTAAATTGTATCCATAGGTCGATGATACAATCTCTCTACTTAACATCACTTCCTGACCCACCCTTCTTTAAGTACCTTCTAATCCTCTACTCCTCCTTTAACAGATTCACTCCATGGACTTCGATGACACTTGGCACCCTGCCACCCACCCGTCAGGTGCTGTGCTGCCAGCTCTAATGGCTGCCTCCCAGATGTTGCCCGTGGGATTCCGACCCAGTGGCTCAGACTTCCTGTTAGCATTCAACGTGGGCATTGAGGTGCAAGGAAGGCTCATGCGTTTCTCCAATGAAGCCAGCAATATCCCTAAAAGGTTTGTATGATACCCACAAAGGGCAGAAAAATCCCATGACCAACACTTGATGCCCACAGGGGGCGCAGTATCTCCCGGGCATGGTTATGATGTACGATGTATGAAAAGGGTAGAAATATTCCATGTGTAATGTATGAGAACCCTAAAGAGGGGGTGTGTTATGATGTGTGCCCGATTGGCACATAGGGCAGAAATATCCCTAAGAGGAACCTATCATACAAACAAAATCATGTATGTGGATAGCACACAATACAAAGTAAATATGGTAAAGTAATTTTTTCTGCTCACTGTAACTAGATTATTTATTTGTGTCAAATGATTGATTAGATCCTATTATAGTTTCTCTGTTTCCTTGTACTACATATTAGAATTAATGGTTTATATGCTTTTAGTATATTTCCGTAGTTCGCACTTATTGTTAGCATTACCCCTCTTTTAAATCTATTTTGGTATTATCCTTATTCCGTGTCTGACACTGATATTTTTTCTTTCCTTCAGGTTTCACCCTCCTTCTGTTGTTGGCACCATGGGCAGTGCTGCTGCTACAGCAAAACTCCTTTCATTGAATGCAAAACAATGTGCCCATGCTTTGGCGATCGCTGTCTCTCTGGCGGGAGCACCTATGGCCAATGCTGCAACTCTAGCCAAGCCTCTCCATATTGGCAATGCGACCCGCTTTGGGATGGAAGCAGCTCTTCTAGCCGCCCGTGGGATGGAAGCCAACCCACTTATCTTGGATGATGTGCCTGGCTGCTCGGGGTTCAGTGCTTTCTATGGTGACTACCAGCCCTCATCCCTGGCAATGCCAAATCAAGAATACAGCTTTCTCTTGGAGAAGCAAGACATCGCCTTCAAGAGGTTCCCAGCTCACTTGGGCATGCACTGGGTGGCAGACGCTGCCATCTCAGTCAGAAACCGAGTCATCAATATAACGGGCTCCTTTAACCCTGCTTCCATCTGCGCAGTTCTTCTGAGGGTCCCAGTCTCCAAGTATATCAACAGGCCCTTCCCAGAGTCTGAGCACGAGGCGCGACACTCCTTCCAGTTCAACGCCTGCACTGCCCTTCTGGATGGCGAGGTGGGCATCTCTTCCTTCAGTGAGGACAGCCTTAGTAGACCAGATCTCATCAACCTGTTGAGGAAGGTGGTGGTGGAGCACCCTGAAGATAATGTGGCCAACTTTGACAAGATGTATGGGGAAGTGGTGCTGCTCCTGGAGAGCGGAGAGATTGTGACTGGCAGATGTGACACCTTCTATGGACACTGAAGGAAGCCTCTCAGCCAAGAATCGCTCCATGAAAAGTTTCTCGCCAATGCTACCCATGTTCTCCACCAGGACCAGGCACAAGCAATTATTGAAGTTGTGAAGGAGATAGAAAGCCTTACAGACTGTTCACAACTGGCATCCTCTCTGCAGTAAACATATTCAATTAAAATTAATCCCTCTCACAAAGTGGGAGTAAAACTTTAAATGAACTACCAGGTGCAATCAACTTTATTGTAACCAGTTTTACAAATATTGAAAATGTACTCAAGGAGAGGGACTTTAGCAATACAGTGTATAAAACGACGAGAGTCAATCATGTCCTCTCCTATCATGAAAGGAGCTGTTATGTCTCACAGTACAGTGAGGTCCCCTTTTAACCTAAAACAATACCGAAGCATCTGGCTGGCAAGAAACAGTATGCTTACGGTTCCTATAACCTCATTAGTACTTTGCAAGAGCTGTAAAATGCAAGTTGTATTTATTGTTATTTAATTTTTGTTTATTTATTCAGTGAAATACCACGTCTTTTTTCCAGTGGCCAAATATAGGAAGAGCGGGCTCTGCAGGTTTACTCTAGTACTGAATTGTCCCTCTGCTGCGCTCTCTCATGTGTACTTTTATGTAAAAAAAACACAGGACAAAATAGGTCACTCCAAGAACTTTTTTATTTCAATCTCTCATGTTTTGTCAGTGAAAAGTATTTTGTGCTTTTTGTGGTCATTTATTTAATTTTGAATAAAGTCTCTGAATTCATTATACAGTGACTGTAATTTTTGATGTGTGTAGAAGCTTACATTTTAGATGCTAACTTACTGGGTGGCCACGGCTTGATGACAGTGAGACTGGATTCTCTCACATACAGACATTACATATGAAACTCTATTTTTCATCTGATGCTCAACATGCTGGCCCTCCTACTAGAGTTTTACAATCTTCCCTGTTTTAGGAACTTCCCTTACATGCGCAAATACTCATATAACAGTCAGAATATACATATTTGGACAAGTACCAAAGAGTGTTCCGATCATTGGCACACATTTTAAATGTTAACATTTTTCATCTGTTGCCATCCAGTTTGCACCACTGTGGAAGTTCTCAATCCCCAGTGTACAAACTCTGGTGCCATGTGTGCTGGAAGGTGGGGCATATTGTTAATAAATATGTGGGAAATACACAGAAAATCATACATTTTTGCCAACCAACTCTGTGACCCACTCCACTCAGTGAAACATACTGACCAATGTTTAGAAACCCCATTTTGTAAACCTACTTTTGACAAAAAGAGGTGGGAGGTGGAGTTTTTTGCTCCCCCCCCATATGTACTTCTGATGAGATTGCCACCTTTTTTCTGCATTTAATTTCTCATCTCTATTGAGCTCTGTTGGGAAAATACAGGCAGAATTTGGATCTTAAACTGCAGGTGACTCTAGTCAGACAATTATACGTTCTCCTGTATGTGGATGATTTGTTAATTTATTTCTTGTAAGCCAACATCTCTAATACTACTTTAACTTAAGAAGCATAACACTCTGGGCATTTTATTTACAGGATGTGAAATTTGGAGATGAGTATTATTTGGTGTTTCAGCTTGTGGTGAAACTACAGATTATTATTGGAGATCTACTCAAGCTTTGAATTAAACACTTTAGTTTTAAAATATCTGGATATTTGGCATAGACTGATGGTGGATCTATACCCTTACTGCCTCCTAATACAAAGTTTTGCTGTATGTATAAGGGAATAACAAAACCCTTTTAATTAGAATATAGAGGGTCAGATGTACAACTGTTTTTAGCGGTCGCATACAGGTAATACAGGCTTTGTAATTTACTAACCCTGTTTTGCGAGTCGGTAAACTATTTCCAACTCACAAAATATGGTTTGGAATTTGCTATTTAGGAAGGGGCTTGTGGAGGGTGTCACTTCCTAATAGCTAGTCACCAGTGGATGTACAATTGTTTTGCGACTGGAATGCAGACGCAAAACAATTGTAGTTTACCAACCACTTCAAGTAAGTGGTTAGCCAGTCTCAAACAGGAAGGGGTCCTCAGGGGACCCCTTCCCCTTTGTGAAGGGTAGCGAAAACATTTTTTACGGGCAGGCGCTGGTACCATGGACCACTGCCTACCCTTAAAAAATGAAACAGAAGTGTTTCATTTTTTTTTACTAATTGCATCCCCTTTTCTTTTAGGGAAAATAGGCTTCATTTATTTCATTTATTTAAAAAGAGTTGCTTTATTTAAAAGCAAAGGCAGACATGATGGTCCCCCGCAGGCCACGATTCCTGTGTTATTGGCCATGCCCAATGGGTCACAAATTGTGACCTGCCTCATGAACATTGATGAGGCAGGTCAATTGAGACCCCATTGGAAATCACTAATGTGTCTGAAACAAATTAGTACATTTCGTTTTGCGAGTGTCTAATTTTGAGTTGAAAAAAATCGCAAGTCAAGACTCACAAAAGCAAATGTTCGTACATCTGGCCCGTAGACTTATATTTCTAAAAGCACCATTTAGGAATTTTCGTATGTAAAGTGTATTTCTCAAAGCCTGTGGACATCTTGAATAACTGTGTAGAGTAATGGACTGATTCACAGAAACAAGTAGTAAATCTGAACCCATAGTAGTATTCCTGAAAATAAGGTGTGGGCATACTATTTTTGGTAAATCACAAATATTCCCAGTAGTACATCTGCAGCGACAGGCCAAGCACAATTTCCGGGTGTATTACTGGGTATGTCATGTTTCATGTTTCACGGCTCCCCTGTTCCCAAGGTGGAATTTTACATAAAGTAGAATTCTGCCATGTGGAAATGCAACCCAAAGTACAATGATAAACTCTTTCTTTTTATTTGTTTCCTCATTTTTCCCTGTCCAGAGACCCCTTTCCCTACATCCCCACCAAATTTGAAGGTGATTGGTTCCCTGTACCACAGGGTTTGCAGATTTACTCCAGCTTTTTGCTCAAGTAAAACTGTGACCATGTCTATTGTGAGAAGGGTCAGATTTGAGTTTGTGAATTCTAACATTCTCAGTTGTTGGAAGGGGTTTAAAACGTTTCAAGGCAAACAATGTCTTGGCCCACTTACTCCCACCCTTAGCTCGGGGTTTACTAATGCAGGTTTTTCTGCACTCTTGGTGGAGAAATCTGCAGTAGTAAAAGCTTTTCTCTGACAGGTGTAAATGACTTTCTGCCATAAACAAAAGTTTACAAAAGAAACTGTCTATGTGTTCATCCTTTTTTTAATTTAATTTTTTATTTTGATTCCACACTTCCTTTAAAAAAATTTTTTTTTATTAAGCAACACAAATAAAGCATGTACAAAAAACAAAGAAGACATATTCATATTCATGAGTGAAGGTTGTATATGTATCAACAGTAATAACTCTTATTTATTAATACAGATCATGTAATCATATAGGAGAATAGACATAGCATGCTAGCTACATCAAAGAGTAAGTGGGAGAAGAGAGTTTGTTATTATCTTATAGTAATTATCTGAACCTATTGTTCCAATCCTAAATTGGCTTTCAAATTCTTTCCCCTCGCATCCTTGCTTTTTTCCCTCTACATGCATAAATTGCCTTTTCTTGATTGTAAATCCCTAAATATCGAGTTAGCCATATTTGAAAATTAGGAGGATCTGCCTCCTTCCACCGTGCTGCTAAGATTATTCTATAGACTGCCGTCCCTAGAAAGAGGCACATTTCCTCCTCCTTGCTGTGCATAAGAGTATTATCATATCATGGTAAATATAACGTTGGTGATTCCGCTACGGCATGACCGAATACTTCCTTCCAAAAGTCTGCTATCATTTGTCTAAAAGATGTTAATTTATCACATTCATAAAACATGTGCATCAAATTTGCTGAACCAGTACCACAGCGAGGACATTCGGAATTTGCTCTCTTCCCCCAGGAAAAGAGTTTGGCAGGTGTATAATATACATTACATATTGTCTTATAAAGCTGGGCCTTTAAGTTTGATGAAATAAATAATGCAGACAAGAGCTGTAGAGACATGTCTATGTCGACGTTAGGATTGTTAAGTTTAGTTGCCCATGTAGATTCAATTCGCTCTACATCATCCTTCTTACTTTCCAACAACATGTCATAAAATTTACCTATCCTGGATGCTGATTTACCCATACAATCCAATAAGGGGATGTCTAACAAAGAAATATTGGGTAGTTTTCTATTGAGGATAGCATTGATTTGTATATACTTAAAAATATCTGTACTCGGAATTAAGAATTTATCTACAAGATTGATTCCACACTTCCAAAGACATGATAAACATTTCAAAGTATTACTCTTACAATGAAATTTTGTACATTAGACCCACCCTTTAAGAGCGACCAACATACAAAAACTTACATAACAATTACCTATCAAGAGAGTTAAAACACCCTGAAATGGAACATAAAATTAGAATAGAATTGCAGATATCCTCTAGACAAAAAAAAATGGGTTAAGCAACAAAAGTAACACCCGGGCCCAAGTCTAATCATACAAGCATTGACCCAGTCATTCATCGTTGATGAACTTTAACCTTTAAATTGTCATTTCCATTTATATTTAAATCTGCTGTTAATCTTGTCATACACTTCGTACCTCCTCACATATTTACATAATAGTACCCTCAGTTATTCATATGGGCCAACTAGAGTTCTAAAATCCTAAGACCCAATTTCCATTTCCTTACCCCCTTTAACGAATATAAACTAAATTCCAAGCTAGCTATTCTATACATCTTAGCCCGCCAGACCTCGAATCTTGGAGGTTCAGGACAAAGCCAATCCCCCGCTATACATAACCGGGCTACAGTCATTGCTACAAATAAGAAGAGTCTATGTTTATACATACAACCCCCTTTGAAACAGCCTGCCCCACCCCTAAAAGCATCAAGGCAGGAGCAATGTGGACAGGTCCCCCTAATATGTCAGATAGAAACCATTCCATATCTTGTATAAACGAATGCAATTTGACACAAGTAAAAAAAATGTGATCCATATCCGCATTAGGTGTAGCACAGCGAAAACATTTACCATCGTAGCGGCTACCCCATTTTGTCATTCGCGTAATATAGCCTGAATAAAGTTTTTAAAAATTGTATTTGTAAGTTTGCTGACATAAGGACTTCACTAGCTCTTATAATTGCTTCCTCCATTGAAATAGCAATTTTGTTTTCTCCCAGGGTCTCCGCCCAATATACCTTATGCCTTTCCAGCTCATCATTTTTGACAGAACTTAAAATTTTGTACAACCCGCCAATTCTACTTTGAGATTTTAAAGCCTCCATCAAGGGGTTGGAAATTAATTTCAAATTTCGTTTAACTAAGAAATCCTTAAGTTGTAAAAACTTAAAAAACTGTGACTGCGGTAGCCTATAAACCTGTGCTAACTTAGCGAACTGTTCAATCACTCCCCTTTGGTCGTAAAAATCCCCTAATACATTAATCCCTTTTGCCTGCCAAACCCTCGCCGCATTGTCCTCAAAAATAGATGGGAGCAATTTTACCCCGTTCATTGGGGTATAGTGCGTTAATATTACTCAATAAATCAATTTGCGTACTTTCTTCCATAGTTCACTGGCTGCTGCTACCGTCTCAAACCTAGTTCCGATTAGCTTCCTTTCCTAGGGTTAAATGATAAATGGAGCTGCTAGGGATTAATGTTGTTGTACTGTCCTCTTCCCCTCCGAACAATAAAGTGCACATTCTTTGCAGAAAATAAACATAATAATATAACACGAAATCCGGCACTCCTAATCCACCCCTGTCCTTTGGTAGTGTCATAAACCTCATAGCTCTCCGCGGCTTTCCGGGGGTCCATATAAATCTAGCACACAGAGCCTGTAATTTCTGAAGTTGCGCTAGTACTATTTCTAGTGGCAATGCTCTAAAAAGGTATATCACCCTTTGCAAAATATTCATTTTTAGTATATTTGTTCGACCAATTAGGGTGAAATATAGCCTCCCCCACTTCTCCAAGGACTCTGCTATATTTCTATAAAGTAAACCCCAATTTGCCTCCACTACCTCAGACATAGCTGCCCTTATCTTAACACCCAAATAAGTTGCTTCCACAACTACTCTAGGGTCGTTAACTCTCACCATTTCCGAACAAACCAGCTGCGTTTTCGCATCATTTAGCTTATAGCCAGACAGTTGTCCAAAAGTCTTGGCCAACCGTTTAATCTCTATCAAAGCGGGGGCAGGATCTTCTGATGTTACCGCGATATCATCCGCAAAGGCGAAGACTATGTGTGGGATGTTTCGTACCCAGAATGGTTTAATAGCCTCACTGCTGGAAAGCATATAAATAAAAGGGTTAATATATAGTGCAAAAAGCAGGGGAGAGCAGGGGCACCCCTGTCTTGTGCCTATGGTAATCTGAACTATTCTGAAGTTGTGCCCATGGACACTATTCTCGCTATCGGTTCCTCATATAAAACTTGCAATGGCATCATAAATTTTCTAAGAAATCCCATATTCTCCATAAGTAGCCATAAATACTTCCACTCCACACGGTCGAACGCTTTTTCAGCGTCAAGCAGAATCAACCCCAATCTGCGTTTCTCTACCTCAGCTATATCAAACAAGGTAATGACGTGTATTTATTGTAGATCAATAGTACATCAGTAATACAGCCCAACCAGGAGTAGCCAGCAAGAAAATCAGCCCTTCTCCAACTGTGGTTTCCAGAGACCAACATTCTACATTACATCATTCTTACAGAGTTCCACTGCTGGAGCAATGGATGACATAAACTACAAAATAGCTAGGATACTACATATCCTCCTTTCTTTCAGAAGGAAAACAGAAAAGAGAAATATAGAATCAGATGTAGAAACTAGAAGAACAAAATAGAGGGGAGAGTACCGGGGAGAAACAGGGCAGAGGTTGTAGTGTAGTTCCTATATTCCCCATAGGCTCTGAGCATTGGAATAACATATCCTATAGATTTGACGTAGGATTTATGTCTACTAGGTCTCTATCGAATATATTAGACTTAATTGTGAGTGTCAGCTAGCTCTGAGGTCACTAGAAACTTTCTCTAATAAACAAGAAGGGAAGAGTTTCTGACAACCGCATATACATAACAACTTTTTTTCCCCAAGAATAAAACTGATCTTCAGAGTTGTGGAAACAATAGATAGATGTTTTATGCAATCGTGCATGCTTTGTTTCATCAGAGGTGCAGAGAAGTAGAGAGACGGGCGTTTTCAGTATAAGGTGTTTATTGAACAGTCTTCTTTCTCATGCAAGTAAAGTGAACTGCTACAATCGTTATACTGGTTGCAAAGTATAATGCGTACAGTAAGAAGAGAATTATAAAATAATACTGTAAAAGCATTGTATGGTTTCTAGACCGTAGATAAATACATACATAAATAACAAAGGCTAAAAGAACTCAACTGGTGCTTCTAAAATACGCCTACCCCAATGTACCTAACCGTAGTCTAGTACGACGGAAGAAGTAAGTGAGGTGTAGCGTAGGTTTAGTCTTTCTTTGCCAAGAATCTAACCAAGATTTCTCTTAGGGTCTAATCAGCTCCGTACCTTGGTTTTAGAATGTCGGAGGTCTGGTATCTCTGTCTCTGGACTCGATTTCCCAACACCCCGCGAGAGGAGCTTGGAAACACTGGAGCTGGATTCTCAGCGAGAGAAAGGACAGCTTCTCTGTCAGTGCGTCAGCTGGAGGGTCGGTATCCTTCGGCACTTGCTGTAGCGAGCTGTGTCGGGCAAGTAGATAGTTGAGCTGCTCCAAACCACCGTGTTTTTGCTAGGGCAAGTGTAGGCATATTTATACCTTGAAGTTGCACTGTTTGACGTCAAGTCGGACATAATACCGTCACCAAAGAACCCCAAGAGAATGGTAGTTCTTTGAAAACTCCATGATTTCTAGGAAAAATCAATATTCAAGTAAGGGGATGTCCCTGACTGCTGAAGCCGAGTTTTCCAAGAAATCGTTGTGGCTTTTTGGAACTAGTGGAAGTAGCCATGCCTGTATTTGGACTGGATGGATTTTGTCTAAATATTGGTAGGATTTCTATGTCTATGTATGGGCAATGTGAATTATACCTATATAATGGCATGAAACGGTAAATTACGCTTTGATCCTAAAATGCTACCTAACACCCACTCCACTTTATTATGTTCAATATTACTAAATTCTAAGCATTTTATAAACATATCTAAAGCATGATGTGTAAACACCCCTCGCAAAATACATAAAATGCATTTGAAATGGTTGTAAACGAAAGATGAGCATTTGTGCTGTACGCATTTAAAAAAGCAATATTTTCATTCAAAGCATGTAGTGTGTCATGAAAAATGCTTATCAGAATGAGTCATGAAATAACATTTATGAAATGGCTCTTAAATACAGAAGAGAAGTCGATACCATTCCATGACAGAATATATAAACTATTTAGGTTTAGGACAAGGTCAAATATTGTCTCTTGGAAGTGTTTCAAAGAAATATTGTTCTCTAAGAATAGTCCTACTTTAAGCAGATTACTTTGTGCCAAAAAAAAAAACAATTTTGGAAAAAGTCAAATCGCAGGAAAAATAAAGTTCTTAAAGTTGGAATTTTTGTTTTGAAAAGTCAAGGTCGAATACAGAGTCCCATAGAACGCTGTGTGCTAACTTCAAAAGTCATTCTCGTTGTTTGGAGAAAACATTAAATCTTCTAAGCTGGCAAAAAAATCGTCTACCACAGTAGGTGAAAGTTGGACCACTTCATTAAGTTAGTAAACCGATAGCACAAAAATGTGAAGCATCGCCGCCAGCGCTAGCCGCATTAGTAATGTTCGTCAGAGATGGAGATCGTACCTGCGTGCCTGTCGATCCACGTATCTCACCGTTAGTTGATTGCGCCTGTGAGATCTCAATGAATGCCGTCATCAGGATTGGTAGCCGCTGGGGGCAACATGATACATGGGTCATTACTGAACCAAGCAAAGGATCAACATCCCTTGGCAGCGCTGATGGAAGTGTTAGACAGACTTCCAACGCGCATTCTTCTCCACAGAGCAGGCATCGTAGAACAGGTAAGATGCAATCTTGCCAGATTGGTCGGAATGATAGGAACCACGTGGTATTCAGGTCTCTTAGACAAGCCAGGCCTAGAATCTGTATCATGCGCTCACAACACTTCATTGCCAGGAGAGTGGTCTCGATGGTAATCTGGGCGTCATTGCTGACCGGACTTGTCCTATCGGAGCATATGGAAGAAGTATAGTAATCCTGCTACACGTCCCAAATTGAGAGGTAGGCCGCCGAACACAGAGTGCACAAAGTTTGGAAAAATTCTGAGGACTGCGTCAAATGGTGCTAACAGTCCCGAAAAAACTGTCTTAAATACATGTACAATACCACTGGAATCAGACATGTTTAAGATACGACCTAATATTTCTACGAAATGTATTGGACAGTTTGTGGATGAAAGGGCATGTATCTCTGCAGAGGACCTTGCAACTTGTAGTTCATACGTCTCTTTGGACGAGGTCAGTGGCACAGTTTTTTGTAAAAGAATGACTTTCATTTTGCTTAAAGTATCAATTTGAATAGAAGAGATGTTCAGTGAAGGCCATAACAGCGACTTCCCGTCTGTCTTAACTTTAGGAAACAATACTTGCATACAACAAGTGACCCTGGCTGACACAGTTACGAGATAGGATATTCCTGGCATCATTCCAGCTGTGATCATTCAACATTATATAGCTCCCATTAGAAAGCTGCCTAAAAATTGGATCTATAACTGCTGCTGGTGAACCTTGCAGGTGGCAGGATATGTTGTTCGAAGAACCTTCACAGGCTCCATGTAAATTAATACCCTGGCATAAAAGTGTACATCTTAGTGCGCTCTTACATTGTGTACCACTAAGAAATACTTCTTTTCCCCGACTCTAACATTTGTGTGTGTATGATAATTCCCAGGTTGACTTTATGTATTCCTTACCCAACCTTTCATACAAGGCCACTGGTATATGTTTCAAACACTATTGAAAATTGAAAATTGTGACAGGCAGAGTGATTATCCCGTGTACTTTCCATTCTGTTGCTGGTTTTTCTGAAACAGATAATGGTAATCTTACCACTTTTTCAATGCTCAGCACCGTATAGTCCGCTCCTCTTTGTGCCAAAGTGATTTGTTTATCTGTAAGGTTAAATACAGAAAACAATGACGTGGTGTTGATTAGACGCCATGGCACATATCCAGAACGAAGATTTTGCAACGTCCAGCCTAAAAGCATTATGGAACGTAATTGCGACTGTCCATGCTGTAGCATGAGCAAGTCCTGTTCCATTATGTCTGTGGCAGAGGATACTATGCTGTCCAAAGAATAAATTCTGGATGACAGGGTCGTTAACCCATTGTCAATACAGAGAATGCTTTCTCTAAATTAATACGATACATTTCTCGTATTCTTTCTGCAGTCTCTGCCTGTGTCGCTTTCCAAGCTTCATTTTAATGGCATATATACCTGCGTATATGAAACGTTTATGACGTCGTTTTGCAGGACCTAGTAAGAAGTGCCTCAATCAACGCCATCTTTAAGTAAAGATAAGTGTTGTTTAACCTCTGTAAGTGTAGATTTTTGTAGCCACTGAAGGCATAGTTTTCCTGCACTGTATGTCGTTACTATCCCTGGATGTTGTCTCTGGACATATCTTGGATCTGGCCTAGTTACTGTAAATCCTTGTTTCTGGTTCAGGAATCTATCTTGACAGTTATTCGTGTCTGTGGGCCAGATTAACCTTTTTTTCCAATCAAGATCAGTTCTGTTTTTTAAGTACAATTGTTTTTACGACGACCCCTCCCTCTGAAGTGTTTTTACTATCAGGTGTAGGTATGGACGGTTTGTTCAAATCTTTTATCTTGTCCAGGCCAAGACAGGATGTCTGTTGCACAGTGTCGTTTAAAAACATTATTTGTTCAGGGATAATGCAGGCTCAAAATAAGGCTTCTATTCCCTGCACTTGCCAGTCTTTTGAGCCCCAGACAGTTTTTGTTTCTATGTTGTCACTCCAAAAGTCGAAGCCTAATGAGGACAGCTGGGCATATAAGTCTGCTGAATAAATGTGCTTTGTATTGGTTAACATACTTTACATTCCTGTCTTTTTAGCATTTCTAAAGTAAAATGTTTCCGGATTTGTGACATTAAAACCTGGGAAGTATGGAAATTTATCATAGAATGTTTTTGAGCCACCCTTTGGTGGCGTTGGACAATGTTCCCATTGATTGAAAATATAAACCTTTCTAGGGTTTGCAGATTTGTGCAAATAATGATTACCATAGTGAATATAACAATACATTTGTGCATAATCTGATAAACCTTCTAAGTTTTCATGTTTTGTAAATTTTGCAGACATCTCTAAATCTGACATCATATTATTAACAATCTCAAAGTCCCAATCATCAGAAAGCGTGCTGGGTGAAACAAAGTCACTCAAGGAAACCTTAAATTGATGTGGAACCTTCAACAGCTCTGCAGGACCACAGATGTCATAATCAGTTCTGTCCCATGCTATACCACCAGGTATAGGAATGGCTGTGATGTTCACTGATGTCAAGTGTCTTTGTTCACGATGAGATGATTTGTGTGGCTTTAGGAGCAAGTTGATGTTCTTACTTGCTGTGTCCATTTTACTATATCTTCCATTTATCAGCATTCCCAAAGTTAATACCATGATTAGTCAAAGTAGGAGGAAAAGTACGCCAAGCACAATCCAAAAGTTCAACCCAAGGTGAAACCAGATACGTTTTTTCAAGTTGTCGAAAAAGTTCTGTTACTTGTTCTTTAAATGTTTTATTTACTGGTGTCGTTTCAGGTTCACTGGGATCCTCAGAAAACGTATCAAAGTTGATGAAATAGCCAGAGGCAGTTCTGTCAATTGTTGGAATTGCATCAAGATTTATTGAAATCACTGGAGCTACCGGACCCTTTGTCATGTTAGTATATTTAGATGCTACATCATGGTAGACAGGAATGGCTTGACGAACTGTTGGGTCTCAAGAGGTACAAGTTCCATTGCTTAGTCCTTTGTTTTGTGCTGCAGAGTCTTCGAATGTTATTAGTCACTCATTCTGAAAATCTTGTATAGTAGCAAGATTTGGTCTTCTGCTACATCTTTGTAGTTAGTTGGGCCTACTACTTATTATCGGCCATATGATGTGGTTTGACCACGTTGATTGATACAAACCTGTTCTCTTTTCTTCCAGCAAGGGGCGGCAGTAACACTGTTCTTGATACGTGGATTGCTAGCACAGGTACTGGTTTTCTGTAAGAAGGCCCAAATGCCTTCTTATCCGCGATCTTTTCTCTGACTAGATCCCCAATCTTTGGTATCAAGACAGGCCTTGATGGGATGGGTGGTTCTCCTTCAGTAGTCGTTGGCTTCTGTATTGTGTTGCTTTGATTTTTCCTTTTCTCATTTAAGTCCTGCAAAACAGCCAAACGGTCTTTGATATCAAAGGGTTTTTGTTCCACCACTGAAGTGTGACGATCGAGATCCTGGACAAGAATTCTAGTACCAAAAACGAATTTCATATGGAGTGATTCCACCCAGAGAATTTCTTGGCAGATTCTTTAAACTACGTTAGACAGTTATTAGATGTTTGACCCACCCGTCACCCAAGCCTACTACCCTAGCTTTTATAGATTGCTTTATGACCCGTTTTTTTCTTTCCTCTACAGAATTTCCCTCAGGATGTAATGGGCTTGAATACCGCAATGCAACGCCCAGATTGGCCACGGCCTTCTTGTAAGCTCGAGAGCTAAACGCAGGACCCTGTTCAGAATGTAGCGTGCCGACTGCGTATGTGCCGATAAAGACTCACAAATTTTTTACAACAGTTCAGGTGTCAGCCAAGCGCTGAGGCCACATCCAAATGAATCTAGAGCATGAATCCACTGCGACCATGATATATTTATAGTTACCATCCCTCTGTAAGGGACCACAGTGGTCCAGGTAAACACATGCTAATGGGTTATCTGAAATTAAAAGGGGCGTCTGCGCCGGGCGTTTCACTGTTGAAACCTTCATTTTCAGGCAGATTTCACATTTCTGGTCTGTTTTCTCATGCGCAGCCACCAGTATCTTTGTTTTAATAAACACACTGTAGCAGAAACAACTGTATGTGCAGAGGCAAGCCCTTCATGTGCTGCTAAGATCAGTCCTAATCTATGTTCCATGTTTGGAATTACTCTATCCCCCACTCCAAGGATTTGAGCAAAAGGAACATTATTTACATCAGTTATATTTGAGTACTTGAGTGGTAAACCTTTTGGTAACGTTTTACCACTGTCTTTGCTGGAAGCGGCGACAGCTTGAATTATTTTGCTGTCTATTTTTGTTTTCGAATGAGTGATTGCAGCTACGGAAGCCGTTTGCACAGCTGCCTTCACGGATTCATCAGCCAATGAATTCCCTTCAACGTGAACGCCATCACGCTGATGACTCAGTGTATGGATCACATGAGTCTTTTGTAGTTCTTTCTGTAATTGAACTACTTGTTCCCAAAGCAACTAATGCTTGATTGTGCCACATTTTGCATCTTTGAAACCGTTTTAAACCCAGTTCTGCAAGTATTCATTGTAAGATTGTACCCAGTAATACGAATCGCACACTATGAATGTGGGGAATTCGCGATCAGTATTTTCAAGCGCCATCATGAAAGCTTGTAGTTCAGCTCGCTGACCTGTACAGTCTCCGAGAGATTGTGTTTTTGTGACAATAGGTCAGAATTTACCATTGCGCCAGCGACATTTAACAATCGCGCACGCAACACTATAAGCTTGTTTAACCCCAATTGCGGGTTGTGCTGATCTGTCTGTATAAATTATACATTCGTACTGTTCTAGAGGCAGAATTTTAGTTGGCAGTGGACATTCTTGTTCGTAGTGTAGAAATTCTTGAGTTTTCAAATAGGGGGCAAAAACATATTCAACAACTGTTGCAGTGAAATAGTTAACCCATTGTATCCATCTTGGATGTAAAGCCTTAGCATTCGGAATGCTTGCTTTAGTCACTGCTTCTAAGGCAGGTACAGGAGTAACGACCATTATCGTTTACCCTGTGCGAGAGCTCTCTCTTTTGCTACTGTAGTTTGAACCGCTGTAAGAATTTTTTCTGTTGAAGTGAATTTCATTTCAGCTTGTGTGTACAAGTGCGATTTGTAAACAATTGGTACTTTTTAACCTTCATTAAAAGTTAAGTACTTGAATCCGCATCATCCTGGGATTATTCTGATTACAAGGTTGCATACGTTTACACGTGTCTGTAAATATGATGTTGCTAACATGTCTGTTTGCACTGAATGCAAAATTTCTGTGTGTTTTTGAGTCCAATTAGAAGTTTTGAAATCAGGATTGATTAATTCATTAACCCTTTCTGCGTAGTTTAGAATGTATGTTCTCCTGAAATTCAGGAAACTTAGAATTGACTGTAAGTTTTTCAGCGTTTTTGGAGGATGGAGCAGCGCACACTTTTCTAGAAAGTTGGCTGTCCGGCTTTTGCCTTCACTTGATAACTCGTATCCTAGAAAAAGGACATTAAGGTGGGCAATTCTTGATTTCTTAAAATTCAATTTGTACCCTTCAGAAGCAAATGCAAGTATAATAGTATTCACTCTGTTCAAGTGCCTGTCCAAATCATTGTCTGTTAGATAGATGTCATTGACATAAGATAATGCCTCGTCATCATACGTTTGTAGTAACTCTGTTACTCTGGCTGAAAATAACCCTGAACTATTCTTGAATCCCTGGGGAGATAACAGAATTGACGCTGTGTCCCCATATTTGAGAAAGCGGTCAAGTTCCTGCTTCAGGTGCAATGTTTTGACAGAAAAAAACGTTAGAAATATCTAGTGTGGTTTTATATTTTTTACGCACAATGTTATTCATTAGTGCTGCACTGTGTGCATTTTGTACTGCAAAGGTTTTGCAACAAGAGTTTAAATGTCTGTAGTCCAAAACTAGACGATATGTATTGTCTGGTTTGGAGACAGGAAACAAAGGATTGTTTCAATCACCCCTTGGTATTCAAGTTGATCTAAGATCTCCTTGACCTGTTTTTTAGCTTCTTGCTTAACTGGATTCTGCCTCTGTGCAGTTGGTTGAGTTATTAATTGGATTTTGTGGTGAGGGGAATACTCATCCCATCCCACATGATTTTTATATAATGCTGGAGCCTGGGCTACAGCCCATTTTCTGGCATAGATGTATTTTATGTGAATTGGAATGTGATTGGAGAAAGCTGGCATAATGATGTCTTCGCCATGTGAGCACTCACTGACAAGGTGGCCAGTCTTTTGCAGCTAGAAGAATGTCATAACCCTTAGAGAGCTTCTCACAAAAGAGTGCTCTTATTTTCCTAGTTATGTCCCACTCCATCCGGAAAGTTACTTCATATAACCCTGGTATCACATGTTTCAACTTGAATGTACTCATTCAAGTCCACTGTCTCCAGCTGATCCTTCAAGATCTTGGGAGCTATGGTGACTTCTGCTGCGCTGTCCAGCATTGTCTGGGCCCACTCCCCGTTCTTGAGTTGTGTCCTCAAGATCCTCGGCATGTCTGATCTTTAGACCTGCCACCTTCTTTTTGGTGAATTGGGTTTTCTTATTTGTTGGAACGTGTTGATCTTCTTCTGACTTTTTGCGCGTTCTTCCTTGTGTGTTCTGACCGTCCTCCTCTTTCCGATTTCTGTGAGGAAGTCTGAAAGGTACGAGAGGAACGTGTATCAGTATCTTGATATCTATCAGGTTTTCTCAAATTATCCCTGTTCCTGAGGTTATACCTCTTTTCATAGTGCTCCTTTTGGGGAGACCTTCCTCGGGACTGAGAACGCTTCTCATTAGAAGTTTGTTTAGTATTTTCCCACTTCTTTTTAGGAGTAGTGAGAGTATTTTTAATAAAGACCTTTTCAGGATTTTATGTTAGTTGGGGTTTTACTGGTTTCCCACCCAAACTATCTCTACCTAGTTCTTCGTATGATTTTTCAATTATTCTGGCCAGTTCATATGGTTGCTCTCTTATATCAATTTCCCTTATTTTTTGGCGGATCGCCACGGATGCTGCTTCACCTTTAATATTAGCTAATATTATAGCTGAGACCTGTTTGAAATCTTTCAGTAATTTCATACCCAGATTTAAAGCAGGCTCTGCCCCGTATTCATTTTGAATCTGTTTCGGGACGTCTGGTATAACCGCCATAGACAGAACACCATGTGTTTTTGTGTAAATTGCAGCAAAGACTGTACCCCAAGTGTCACAGTCTTCCAGGTGTGGCGCGATCCCAATTGGTAAACAGATTGTTTAGATTCTGTGTTTCTCATGAGGTGTACTGTCAGGAAATACCGCCTCGATTTGAGTCATTTTTTGAGCTATCCAGAATGGAATTTGTTCCCTTTTTGTGAGCAATTTACCAATGACTGATTGTATAGTCTGTGGTGTGATTTTACTAGTGTTCCCCTGGTGAGGGGTTTGTTGTGGAATCCTTATAGGAGGTTGGACTGTTAGAGTCCGCATGACATATTGAACCAATTATCTATGTATTTTAATTAGTTGTTTTAATTGAAATAATAGTTCCGCACCTGACATTTCTTCAATGTCAGGGTGTGGTCATAGCTGGCTAGTACCGGCCATGTTGCTCCTGGTCTACCTAATGGACCGAGCCTGGTAACGTGATTTTGTTGTTGTAGGGCGCCTTTAAACCAGAGCTGATGCTCTTGGTAAGTTAGTGGAATTTCAATGTCCTCGAAAGGAGCGTATTCCAGTGGATTATCCTTTACTTTGTAGAAGTGAAATACATGCGATACTGCATTTGCTGGGAAGACTATCCCTGAATAGAACACCTCTGTCTGCCGATATTTTTGTGCCTCTATGACAAAAACTACCCTACCACCTCTTGGTGATAGGCCATTTGTTATAAGCTTTATAGTTTTCCTTAAGTTTTCCGGGATGATTATAGCATTCGGGTCATTTTGTTGGAGACCTGTAACGTCTAAAACTGGTTGGTTTGCAGTTGCTGCTGCTCCACCGGTTGCGTTATTGCCGTCAAGCGACATTGTTAAATGAAAGTTTGCATAGCAAATTTCAAGGAAACAAAGATAAGGTGCACAATATTTTGGAACACTGTATCCTTCAACGTTGAACAAACCAAAAACTAATACATAGGATTTTTGTCCTACTCAGTAATGGCGGATATTGTGTCCTTTTACCCACTCCAGACGTCTATTGGAGTATTTTACGGGAAAAAGGAGTCTCTGTGAAAAACACGACTGAGTTACTCTAGTATCTAGCGTTAAATTAGTGCCTTACCAAACTTTGGGCGCCATATAGTTTAGTTCCTATATTCCCAATAGGCTCTGCACATTGGAATAACATATCCTATAGATTTGACGTAGGACTTATGTCTACTACATCTCTATTGAATATATTATACTTAATTGTGAGTTCCAGATAGCTCAGAGGTCACTAGAAACTTTCTCGAAAAAACAAGAAGGGATTAGTTTCTGACAACTGCATAAACATGACAACTTTGTTTCAACAAGAATAAAACTGATCTTCAGAGTCGTGGAAACCATAGATAGATATTTTACTCAGTCAATCGTGCATGCTTCCTTTCATCAGAGGTGCAGAGAAATAGAGAGACGGGCGTTTTGAATAAAAGGTGTTTATTGAACAGTCTTCTTTCTCATGCAAGTAAACTGAACTGCTACAATCGTAATACTGGTTGCAAAGTATAATGCGTACAGTAAGAAGAGTATTATAAGATAATACTGTAAAAGCATTGTATGGTTTCAAGACCATAGCTAAATAAATACATAAATAACAAAGGCTAAAAGTACTCAACTGGTGCTTCTAAAATACGCCTACCCCAATGTACCTAACCTAAGTCTAGTACGAGGGAAGAAGTAAGTGAGGTGTAGCATAGGTTTAGTTTTTCTTAGCCAAAAATCTAACCAAGATTTCTCTTAGGGTCTAATCAGCTTCGTACCTTTGTTTTAGAATATCGGAGGTCTGGTATCTCTGTCTCGGGACTCGATTTCCCAACACCCTGCGAGGGGAGCTTGGAAACACTAGAGCTGGATTCTCAGCGAGAGAAAGGACAGCTTCTCTCTCAGTATGTCAGTAGTAGGGTCGGCTTCCTTCTGCACTTGCTGTAGTGAGCTGCGTTGGGCAAGTAGATAGTCAAGCTGCTCCGAACCACCGTGTGTTTTCCAGGGCAAGTGTAGGCATATTTATACCTTGAAGGTGCCTAGTTTGAAGTAAAGTCGGACATAATAACGTCACCAAAGAACCCCAAGGGAATGGTAGTTCTTTGAAAACTCCATGATTTCTAGGACAAATCAATATTCAAGTAAGGGGATGTCTCTGCCCGCTGAAGCTAAGTTTTCCAAGAAATCGTTGTGGCTTTTTGGAACTAATGGAGGTAGCCATGCCTGTATTTGGACTGGATGGGTCATGTCTAAATATGGGTATGATTTCTATGTCTATATAAGGGCAATGTGAATTATACCTATATAAGGGCATGAAACAGTAAATTACGCTTGGATCCTAAAATGCTACACAACAAGGTAGAGAGAAAGAATACAACCAAGAAACAGATAAACATAACCTGTTTTCCATCCTCCTTTTTATAAATGAGAAAAAGAAATAAAGAATAGAAAGAGAAAGAGAAACCATCAATGACTACCCTCTGCACACCCACTGGCCAGGTAAGTATGCGAGAGGGCAACCCACATCAGGAGGAAACAAGATGACAAAGAAGAAGAGGAATACACTTATACTTCTCCATAAAATTTAGAAAAAAGAATCAAAAATAGAGAACACCACTCGGCTATAGTGTTGAAAATGAAGCAAGAAGCAATAAAAAACAAACGTCCAGTGTAACGTAACCCAGGCACTATGGTGACTGAAACCATACACCCACCAAGGGTAAACATTTGATTGTGCAAGGGCAACCTCGAGTGGAGGTAAAGCAATGTGCACTGTTACAATCAAAAAACATAACCCACACTTGGCACCTAATGTAAGGTAAGAACATGCACTGTAGTGAAGTATAAGTCATGTAATGTCATGTCAGTGTAAAGACGCACCTCGACTGGAGGTCATATGTTATGCACAGGATGATAGGGAAAGACCCAACAAACACACCTCCGAAGAGGTCAAGAGATTGTGCATTGTGAATGTGAGACAACAGTCCACGTAACACCTCATGTAATTGAGGATTGGGAATGCGGGACACCATCCTCGCAACGTGTGAACCTTGAGGTAAAGGTGTGCACTAAAACAAGAGACAAACCTCCTGAAGAGGTCAATGTTGTGCACTAGAGTAGCGGGAATACAACCCACGTGAAACATCCTGTGAAGAGGTAAAAACATTGTGCAGTGTAACAAAAGACACATACCTCGTGGAGAGGTCAATGTTGTGCACAATAGTAGCTGAAAGACAACCCACGTGAAACACCCCATGAAGAGGTAAAAACACAACAAAAAAAACAACCACCCGGGGTGAGAGCCTGTTGTTGTCCACTGTAGTGACAGGGAGAATATGAGGACAGAAATATATATGCAAAAGAAAACAACGTGCCCTGTAACAAACAGGACAAACCCCCTCCCCCGTATGGAGGTACACATATTGTGCACAAAGCGAGGTAACCGCAAAATTAGACTATTAAATAGCAAAGTGTATATGACATGACATGTCTTGAAAATACACAACACGGTTTTTGGACGTGCACAACCTGAAATAAGCAATAAATATGAAATACTGTAAATTGCTAAATGTCTAATGCCAGTGAAAAAAGTCACAATAACGTTATAATATGTTAAAATGCACAAACAATTCACAAAACATCAAAGCCAAAGGTGGGAAGTAGGCTAAGTCGCACCAGATGGCACACGGCGTAGGCGTGCTCCAAAATGTCCACAGAAGAGCTCCAATCCCTAGCAACAAAACCTTGGCAGCAAAGAAAAAGAGGGAATGGCTCCCTGCATGGCAACAATGCCGGTGAAGGGATAAACTTCACGAGCATAGATGAACATAGTTCTGTATGCCCACTCAGAACCATTATAACAGAATGGCAGGACCAGGTAAGGAATACCTTTATCAGTAGAATGAGGCATAAGGCCACACACCCAACAATTAGTGGTGTTCACTACTAACTGTTTGTGCAAAAGTTGAATAAAAGAGTTATTAGCAAATTCCAATCTTCTAATAGACTCATGTTCAGACAAAGGGTGAAAAGAATGCGAAGAAACAGTAGGAAAAGGCATGGGTTGTGTAGTGGGCGCAAACGTCACTTGAAAAGAGAATATAACATATCCCATCAAAAACATCAACATGCTAAGTAGCATCAAAAGACATATTATCAGAAAACATTTTCTACTCATTATTTTACATAACTTTGTCTTAAGGTTCATTACTTCAACAACTCTCTCCATCTCGAAGAACTCCATCCTCTAACCGTGCTGTTCGCGGCAGTTGGTTCTCTTCGCTCAGTGTACCTCCAAATGTTCCAGGGAACGCCCTAGAACAAACCAGAACCGTCGACCTTGTGTCTACACGGCCGTACGCTCTGAGTCTTTATACCGCGACCCTACAGCTGAACCCAGATGGGGGTTCGAAAAACAAAAATCGATCAAAACAGTCTCTCGGAGGAGAGAGCAAAGTTTCCAAAATAGCAAAAGAAGTATCAATTTATTAGTCCAACGACTCTCGTCGTAAATTATAGCGGCCTTTACCAGGCAATGTCTGATCACGAAACAATAGTTTGGGTTCAGAAGTGTCCAGTCGAACTGGTGGAGGCACAGCTTCTTGCAAAATGTTGTCGCTTTCACGCTCAGAACTCGTCCCAATTAAATGTGCATCACTGAACTACACAAAACGGGGCACGGTCTCAGTCTCTGAATCAGCAATACCTTCCTGGACCCACTGGTCGTACGGCATTGGCAAAGGAGCCGTCTTACAATGTACGCCGTGGATCCAGTTCTTTTTACCGTGCACTTTCACTGCAGTCCGAGTCGCCAACAGGACCTGGAATGGTCCAGTCCAGCGAGGCTGATTATTCTTTGTTCGTTGAAAGTTCCGCACGAAAATCCAGGATCCAGGATCAATTGCGTGTCCGGGATCTTCAGATGCTTGTGGCAGTGTTTCGTGAACCTGTTGGTGTAAGACACGCAAATTAGCCGTCAATTCATACAGATAGTCAAGCAGTATAGGATGTTCAATTTCACTAAACTTTGTCGGCCTCGGCACTCCCCATATATTTGCCGGGCGACCAAAAACAATCTCGTAGGGACTAAGGCCCACTCGAGAATGTACTGTCGTCCTAGTTGACAAAAGTGCTAATGGCAAAGCATCGGGCCATTGGAGACCAGAGCTCGCCTGAATCTTGGCTAATTTCAGCTTCAAGGTGCCATTATAGCACTCAACTAAACCAGCTGATTGGGGATCATTTGCAGCGTGAAACTTCTGTCTGATGCCTAAACCATCACAGACTCTCTTCATCACTTGACCTACAAATTCACTCCCGTTATCACTCCACACCATTCTCGGCAAACCATACCGAGGGAAAAATTCCTTGAGCAGGGCTTTAGCTGTGGACAAGGCAGTATTATCTTTCAGGGGGTATGCTTCTATCCATCTTGAAAGGCACACACAAATACAAGGACGTACTTCAGGTTGTTACATCTCTCCATGTGGATGAAATCTAACTGCAAAACCTCGAACGGATACGTAAGAGGAGCAAAATGACCAGCTGGAGTTCCCTTACCAGGATAATACATCAGACAAACCATACAATTCTTGACCAAGTTCTCTGCACACTTAGGAATTCCAGCATTCTGCCATACTGGAGCTAACAACTTTCTGAGGTTCCGTGATTCTGAACCCGTTCAATAAAGGTCGTCGGATCTAGACGATTTTGGTATCAGCGGACCGCAAATGACGAGTGCGGTATGTACGAGTGTTTTCGTCATAAACGATCTATCGAAACACTACGTATTGAGGGATTTTGTTCGAACCTTCGGGTTCCATTTTGTGTACGGCAGCCATTTTGTGGTTGCCCTCACATAGGCCTATGACTACGGCCGAACGAGTCTTTGGGACACGTACACCTTTAGCTGACTTCTGAGTGACCTTAGCGAACTGACTCCCTTGCTCGAAGCTGACCTTGTTGAGCTAGTTCCTTGTTAGGCAGCTGGTCAGATAGAGATCAAAGAGCAGGACATTGCTTAGTTTATGGTACATGCACACACTCGTCTATCTTGCTTCTCATCTGTTTCTGTTCCTTCCTTTTCATGGCTTAATTATGGTTTGGGTTGAGGTCCTTTTATTATGGGTTCATCCGGCCTGTCCGAGCAAGAATGTTGGATTTTGCCTTGTCATTTCTGGTGGGCTGGACAACCGAAAGTGGGTTTGTCGTTATGCGATACGTTTGAAATGTCACTGTTTGATTGGTTCGTTTGTAAATAATTGATGCTAGTCAGGAATGTGATTTTGGCATAAAAGACGATGTCTCGCAATACTAAATTGTGCAGTCTCTAGCGAGCCACCCGTGTTGTGCTTCGTAGACCTCTGTTCCTGGTTGCAGCCAATAAATTTGGTCTTTGACATCACCAAGAAGTGTCCCGTGTCTCTGTTTGCCAAGGCAGGGGAACTCGAAGACATCGGGCGTTTTCCCTGGCGCCGCTGGGTTCTAAAACCCGCTTCTTCATTACAAATCCCTTTCGCACTAATATGAGCCATTCCATGCGCCATCGTAACCACTGGAAGCACATACGCATCAGGTAACAACCATCGCTGATGCTCTGACAACTCAATCCAACAACCAGTTGAATCCAATTTTCCCATACTCTTTCTCCATTCATTCAATTCTTTCTCTGTAGCTTCAGACTGAATAGACTTCACACTCTCTATCGTATCTTCACACATCCCTCTATCCGGAACCAATCTCGCCGGACCCGCAACATACATTCGACTCATCATATCTTTTGCCGTCTCATTCGCAACTTCATCTGCAAACGCATTACAACGACCAACGTCATCGGTAACATTCTTATGTGCACTGCATTTCACAATCACAACTTGCAACGGTAACGTAAGCGACTCAAGAAGTTCATTCACCAACTGACCATGCTGTATTTTCGTTCCATGAGACGTGAGGAACCCACGTTCCTTTTACAAGTGTCCAAAACTATGAGCCACACCAAACGCATACTGGCTGTCAGTATACACAGTCACTCTCTTTCCTTTCGACAACACAGACACTCTTGTCAATGCAATCAACTCTGCTGCTTGAGCTGAATTGTGTGGGATACGTGCAGCTTCAACAATCGTATGCAGAGTCGTAACAGCATATGCCGCAGTCGTATCACCATTCGGAAGCTTGAAGCACGAACCATCTACCCATAAGGTACCATCACACTTTGAAATAGGAGTATTTTTAAGGTCTATTCTTCGTTTCCTCCTCTGTCCTAACAAAGCAATCATGCTGTTCAAAAACATCTGTCTCTACAGAAATCGGCAACAACCTAGCTGGATTCAACGTGTTGCATCTCTTTATATGCACATGACTCGCTAAAAGTGTCAACTCATAACCTGACAATCGAGCACTAGTTAAGTGCTGTGTCTTAGTCCTGTTTAACAAGGTATCCACTGCATGTGGAACCATCACAATCAATGTATTATGTATAACCAAGCCAGCAGACTTTTGGATAGAAACAGATGCTGCTGCTGTAGCTCTCAAACAACTCGGCAATGCTCTAGCTACCGGATCCAAAGTCGACGAGAAATATGCACATGGACGTTGTTTATCGCCAAACTGCTGTGTCAGGACTGACAATGCACATCCCTCTCTCTCGTGAACATATAGTGTAAAAGGCTTACTGTAGTCGGGAGTACCCAACACAGGAGCCGAACACAACGCATCACGCAATTCAGAAAAACTCTTCTGGCATTCGTCAGTCCAAGGAAGAGGATTCGGAGTATCTTTAACAGTAAGTGCTAGCAAAGGTTTGGCAAGAAGCGAAAAATTTGGAATCCATTGCCTACAGTATGAAGTAATACCCAAGAAAGCACGCACTTCTCTCTGTGTGGTTGGCACATTCATTCTCGCAGTCGCTTGAATTCGTTCTGGAGTCAATCTTCTTCCCTCTTTCGATAAGAGATGACCTAAGTAGGTCACTTCTTGTCGACAATACTGCAACTTCGAAAGAGACACTTTATGATGGAGGTCAGACAAATGACGCAACAAAGACAAAGTAGCTTCCTTACAAATCTCTTCATTATCAGCAGCAACTAACAAATCGTCGATATACTGAATAAGAGCAGCACCATCAGGTAAAACAATCGTATCAAGCTGAGTTTTTAAAGCCTGACTATGGATGGATGGACTCTCACAATAGCCCTGAGGAGTGTGCTTGTACCGGAAACTTCGTCCTCCTAAAGAGAAGCCAAAAATATCTCTACTCTCCTCGGCAATCGGGATGCTGAAGAAAGCATTCTTCAAATCAATCACCGAAAACCAAGTAGCTGAAGCAGGAATCATGGTCAGCAAAGCAGTAATGTCTGGAACAACAGGAAATTGTGGTACTACAATCTTATTTACTTCGCGAAGATCGATCACAAACTTATACAGAGGCGGTTGCGAAGAATCAGTACGTTTCAGAACAGGCAAAACCGGACTATTACACACATTAACTCTCGTTTCTTCGCTCACACCTTTCTCAATCAGATCATAGATGATCGCTAAAAGCGCTCTTTCACCATCACTACAAATCCGATATTGGGGAATGCGTGGCAATCTAACATTCGCTTTCAACGTCACAACATATGGTGGGATCTCCAAAAGACCCACATCATTACTACCAGTAGCCCAAAGAGTATCAGGGGGAGAACACAATTCCGGTGGAAGTCGATCTTTAACCAAATACATCGGAGAGATCACTCTCTTACCCAATGTAAGCTGTACTCCTGAAGGAGAACAATGTAATGTCGCATATAAGTTTTCAACAAATCCAATCCCAACAAATTCTCACCACAACCTGTCGTTAAGACCAGGGGTGCTTCAAATTCGCATGGTCCAACAGAAAGAGACAAAGGAGTAGAAACCGGATTACAAACTGGGGCGCTAGAAAATCCTACCGAAAGGTGCGCCAGGGAGTTTAAAATGCATAATAGAACTCTTCGCAGCACCAGTATCCAACAGAAAAGGCTCTAACACACCTGATGTAATCACTTCAACATAAGGTCCACTCTGATCTACTGGAACTGACACAACTCCCTCTCTTTGTCTATGGCTGTCCTAGCAATCATTACCATCGATATTATCACTCTCAACATAATAGTCGTCGCATAGTACTGAGTCAACCTACCGGACGCAACATTCTGTTTATCAAAACAGTTCATCGTATTCTGTGGAGGAAAAGAACGTGCATTCTGTGGAAACACACCACATCCTCTACCTCTAAGAGCTTGTTGAACACCTCGACCTCTCACACCAGAAACACCATTCGTACGCTGTAACAGAACCGGACAACTATTCTTAAAGTGACCTTCTTCTTTACAATACGCGCACTGATTAGGGCCTACAGGAAAACGCGGTTGAGAAAGCTCGAACCTTTGCGAATTTCTCTGAAACTGCTGAGGTTGCTGATAATCACACTGATTATTACGAGGCGGATACGCTTGCTGCAAAGGAACCTTCGTCTTCAAATCTTTAGTCTTTCTGTCTGCTTTCTCTTTCTCATCCTTATCCCTATTCTCATAATATTGCGCAGTAGCCAATATCTGAGCAGACGAAGAAACAGCCCATGAACTCTCTGAATCCTTCAACTTAGTACACAACTCGGGAAGCAAGTTATGCACAAACTTATCTACGAACAACCGTTGGCCACCTTCCCTACTCATATCTTGACCACTATGGTCAATAAACGTCTCTTCAAACCTAGTGAAGAAATCAGACACACTTTCATCTTTCTTCTGCTTACATGCTGACAACTTATCCCAATTCACTCGTACAGCAGGCATCAAAGTCTTCATATAAGTAATGATCCTACCAGGAAGTTCTGCAACTAAAGCTTCAGGTTTAGCTCCACCACCTTGGAGACCATCTGCAGCAGCAATTTAAGTCCATGTGTCACCTAACTTTTGCGCATGATCCACATGACGATTCATTCCCCACAAGGGCTGTGGAACCACATTCCCAAACAACATGTCTATATCAGCTAGGTTCATAATACATGAGTCTGCTGTCTGTGACAACTCCTTATAATACCCTGCAGGATTTTTACGGGGGTCAGGTAAAGTCTGTTTAAGAGCCAAAACTTCAGCTCGCTTCCACAGAACATGTACCCAAACACACTGAAAATGAGCCGGTACAGCTTGAATACCCTGGTTAACATCGGCCTGAACTGCATCTTTCCATACCTCTCTAATAGGATACTGTCACGCTTTTCTCCTAACAGAAGAATCAGGCTCAAACAACGACTGAGAAGGACATGTATTCCTAAATGAAAGCAATGTCGCAACTGCATTTTCAACATCGAGACCCACTATTGCACCTTTCGCAAACTCGGACTGTACACGGTACAACTCTGACGGAGTATGTCCCAACTCACCATATTCCCATTCTTCACGAAGGAAAGTACCCATCATGTCAAAGACATACCTCTGCTTTGGTGCTTCCCATTGACGGAAGACATCCATAACCGACTCTAAACCTCGAAGAATTAGTAACCCATTTACGCGCCAAATGATCCAATACTGCCCGCTCTTCGGGACCAGGCATTTGGCTACGCAGCTGTTTACGCGCAGAAACAGGGGTCATACTCAATGACCCAAAGAAAGGAGACAAAAGACCAGTGACAGTATCAGTCATTCTCTGCCGAACAGAAGGAGAAGTTGCCAGAAGGACAGGAGGCAAAGCAGGTTGAGACAATGTATACGTAGACATAGTATCAGAAAGAGTATCAGAAGGAGTAGGAAATACAGGAGACAAAGTCGTAGGAATTGGAGGCGGAACTGGAAGCAAAGTCAGCGGCCCTTGAGAAGGCTGCGCCAAAGGAATAGGAGCCAACTGAAGAGGAGCTGGCGGTTCAACAACAATCGGAGGCACAACTGGAGGTTGCAGAACTAAAGGTTGCGGAGGTGCTGTAGCACTCTGCGCATAAGCGGGTGGCAAACTCAACAAATGGGACATCAAAGGATCCTTTTCAGGGTCCTTCGTCGCACTCTGTTGAAGAGGTGACAAAGCTGGATAACATTTATCAATCGCCATTTTACGTTGCCTGTGCAACTGCTCACTCGCTTGTTCTTCTTCATTATCTTTAAACTGTATAGCAGCCTGCATTATCGATATACCCTTCTCTCTTTTATTTCTCTTCGCTAATTTATTTTCTTTCTGTTTGACTTCTTTTCGCCAAAGGCGGAAAGAGTCAAACATCGCCGGCCGGGCTTTCTTCTTGAATAGTTTAACTTCCAAATTATTTAAAATCTCCGTGTCATAGCTACCATGTTGGGGCCATTTTAGAACACCATCTTTTCTGGTGTACCTAAGCTATACTTCATTATACGTAATGGGGCTCACGCCATGTTTCGAATAGAGCTCATAAGTCGGGGTTCCAACCGGAGGTATCGGACACGAATCCTCCAGTCGGGAGTCCCTGTTACAACCACAACAAAATATCTTTCCAAGTCTGCTAAGACCAGGCATCTTCGCTCACTAGTCTAGCTTCAAACTCGATAGTCTCGCAAATATACGAGTCCCTCGGCTTTGGCACTTGCAAGTTCCAAATCAAAGGTCCCGAAGGATACACAAAAACTAAGGGCTGGGAGACGCTCCACTCATACTTAACTGCGGTATTGATCACGTCACCAGAAGACCCATCTACCTTCTCGCTCTACAAATCATCAAAAGGGTCCAAGACAGAGCGACCGTCAATGCAGCAGTCCTTCGTAGCCGTAGGAAAGTGGGGAACCTCGCAGCAAAAACTTTCGGACCACGACGACATACAGGGGTCGATGAAGTGGTTGGCCTTCCTCCAGAATTTTCTCACGAAGCTCCTCACCATCTTCAGGCTTGGACCGGTACCACTGAAGTCGCCCAACGTGGGGCGCCAACTGAAGAATCGGGTTTTAGAACCCAGCGGTTCCAAAAGTCCAAAGTCTTCGAGTTCACCTGTCTTGGCATACAGAGACACAGGATACTTCTCGGTGACGTCAAAGATCAAATTTATTGGTTGCAACCAGGAACAGAAGTCTACGAAGTACGACACAGGTAGTTTGTCAGAATCTGCTTAATTTTCGTATTGCGAGACATCATCTTTTATGCTAAAAATCACATTCCTAACAAACACCCATTATTTACAAACTATCCAATCATTGGTGACATTGCAAAAGGTATCGCATAACGACAAGCCCACTTTTCAGTTGTCCAGCCCACCATCAATTACACAGGAAAGCCCAACATTCTTGCTCGGACAGGCCGGACGAACCCATAATAAAAGGACCACAACCCAAATCATAAACAAGCCATAAAAGAAGGAACAGAAACAGATGAGAAGCAAGATAGAAGGGTGTGTGCGTGTACCATAAACTCAGCAATGTCCTGCTCTTTGATCTCTATCTTGACCAGCTGCCCGACAAGGAACTGGCTCAGCAAGGCTAGCTTCAGGCAACGGAGTCAGTTCGCTCAGGTCATCTAAGAGTCAGCTAAAGGTGTACGTGTCCTAGAGACTCGTTTGGCCGTAGTCATTGGCCTATGTGAGAGCAACCACAAAATGGCTGCGGTACACAAAATGGAACCCGAAGGTTCAGAATGAAATCCCTAAATATGTAGTGATTCCATTGATCGAACACGATGAAAACACTCGTACTTGCCACACTCGTCATTTGCGGTTCGCTACTACCAAAATCGTAACGATACCATGACTTGAGCTGCGTAGAGACTGGAACTGGCACTTTTTCTGTAGAGGGCAACCGATGGGCAGTCACTGGAAGTGCTGATGTGTGCCCGTGGTAGAGTGACAGCAGCTGTAGTTACAGTGAGGGATAAAAATTAGATTTTGCATACACGGTGCGTATCGGACATATATACATATTGTGTTAGCATGATGTATCTATATATCCTTTCTGCTTAATATGCACACAACATAACTTACATATGTTTTAGCCGGGAGGAAAAGGTTTATTTTTTCGTTATGTTCCATACTAATAGAGTAGGCCGAGAACCATACAGACGCCATCTTCTTTCCTCTGTGTCAGAACACAAGCTATGATCACGTATTATTCTGCATTAGTTGTCAAGTCCCAGTTCATTTGAGTTACTGAGAGCAGCTGAAGGTAAACTGTTTTCCCTCTGTCCTGGGACTCAAGGTCGCATCTGGCTTTGGGTGCGATAAGCGCATTCCTGGAGTCGCCGTGCCTACACTCCCGGGCACCAGGACGAAAGGGAGTCACCTCTCCTGACCTTCCCAGTAATAAATAGTAAAGCTTTGAACTAAACATGTATGCCATATATGGTCCTTCCTTGGAACCCAAGGGCCGAGTGGTGTTTTTCCATTTACAGTGATTTCATGTGTTGAACTGAAAGTATATATGTTTAGTTTTGACTGTAAGCCAGCAGTCTTCTCCGGGCACATGATGGGTGAGGGTTGGAGAGGCTCCTCTTCTATAGAGTATTTTTGCTTAATAAACGATTGACCCTTCTCCACTGCCAACTATTTGGTAATGGTATTGGGGCTATGTGTTAGGTATAACCTTTTATGTTATTTTTACTGTACATCAACAGGAGTTGCTTTAGCTTGAGAGTAGGTCTTCACACACTCCAGACTTGAAATTCAAGGCCTTAGAGGTAGCACACACAGATTCTTGGAGGTCCTCGTCGCCATAAAATTGTAGTAATTACCCCAAGCTGGTTGAGATGTTTCAAGAGTATTTATTGTAGATCAATAGTACATCAGTAATGCAGCCCCAGCAGGAGCAGCCAGCAAGGCGCTTAGCCCTTCTCCAACTGTGGTTTCCAGAGACCAACATTCTATATTACATAATTCTTACAGAGTTCCACTAGTGGAGCAATGGATGACATGAACTACAAAATAGCTAGGATACAACAGATTCTTATAATCCTTTGCATATTTTGCAGGTCTGAAAAGCGTCTACATATAAAGCGTTGACTATGACTAATTCAATTGTTTTATTGGTATTGATTTTAGCGGGGCTCAGCTTTTCGTTCATTTGACCCTTATGAGCCTTTTCATTATTTGTAGGCCTGTCTCAGCCTCCAGATACAAGGCGTTGAGCAAATCTCTTTATGTAGATTTTAGTATTATTTTAGCGGGTCACCACATTTTATTTACCCTTACTGCGCTGACAAGGGTTGTGCGATCATGGGCTGGCGGTCGCAGCTCCATATCACTAGACCACTCAGCAAGCGGGTGGCCATATTTGCAGTAGATTTAGAAAAGGGGGTGGTGATGAACAGAGTGTCTGAGTTAAACAGACCACTCTTACCCAGTCCAAAGATCAGGGCTTGATCCATCACCGTTATTTATCTCACTGCCCCATCCCAGCTCAGAACCTGGCTATATGCAAATCAGTCTGTCCCTGGCCCAGTGCATCATAGGAACAGGGCAGACTACACTACCAAGCCAATTCTTCACCAGAAAGGAGACAAGCTACCGGGGACCGGTTTCTGGCATTTCAGCCTTCTTCGGCCCGGCTTGCTTGAATCCTGATGGAGCAGTGAGAAAGGGACTCATGTCTGAGTATACCCTGCCACACCTATAGTGGCCAAAAACGATTTAGAAAAGGGGGTGGTGATGAACAGAGTGTCTGAGTTAAACAGACCACTCTTACCCAGTCCAAAGATCAGGGCTTGATCCATCACCGTTATTTATCTCACTGCCCCATCCCAGCTCAGAACCTGGCTATATGCAAATCAGTCTGTCCCTGGCCCAGTGCATCATGGGAACAGGGCAGACTAAACTACCAAGCCAATTCTTCACCAGAAAGGAGACAAGCTACCGGGGACCGGTTTCTGGCATTTCAGCCTTCTTCGGCCCGGCTTGCTTGAATCCTGATGGAGCAGTGAGAAAGGGACTCATGTCTGAGTATACCCTGCCACACCTATAGTGGCCAAAAACGATTTAGAAAAGGGGGTGGTGATGAACAGAGTGTCTGAGTTAAACAGACCACTCTTACCCAGTCCAAAGATCAGGGCTTGATCCATCACCGTTATTTATCTCACTGCCCCATCCCAGCTCAGAACCTGGCTATATGCAAATCAGTCTGTCCCTGGCCCAGGAACAGACTAATTTGCATACAGCCAGGTTCTGAAACTGGGATGGTGCAGTGAGCTAAAAAACGGTGTTGGATCTAGCCCTGATCTCTTGACTGGGTGAGAGCTTTCTGCTTAATTCAGAGACTCTGTCCCTCACCACCCCTTGTTGTAAATATTTTTGTCCACCCTAAGCGTGGAAGGGTATTCTCAGATGTGAGACCCTTGCTCATTGCACCATCAGGATTCAAGCAAACCGGGCCGAAGACGGCTGTAATGCCAGAAACCGGTCCCCGGGAGCTTGTTTCCTTCCCAGTGTAAGAATTGGCTTTTGTAGTTTGGTTTGCCCTGTTCCCATCATGCACTGGGACAGGAACAGACTAATTTGCATACAGCCAGGTTCTGAAACTGGAATGATGCAGTGAGCTAAAAAACGGTGTTGGATCTAGCCCTGATCTCTTGACTGGGTGAGAGCTTTCTGCTTAATTCAGAGACTCTGTCCCTCACCACCCCTTGTTGTAAATATTTTTGTCCACCCTAAGCGTGGAAGGGTATTCTCAGATGTGAGACCCTTGCTCATTGCACCATCAGGATTCAAGCAAACCGGGCCGAAGACGGCTGTAATGCCAGAAACCGGTCCCCGGGAGCTTGTTTCCTTCCCAGTGTAAGAATTGGCTTTTGTAGTTTGGTTTGCCCTGTTCCCATCATGCACTGGGACAGGAACAGACTAATTTGCATACAGCCAGGTTCTGAAACTGGGATGGTGCAGTGAGCTAAAAAACGGTGCTGGATCTAGCCCTGATCTCTTGACTGGGTGAGAGCTTTCTGCTTAATTCAGAGACTCTGTCCCTCACCACCCCTTGTTGTAAATATTTTTGTCCACCCTAAGCGTGGAAGGGTATTCTCAGATGTGAGACCCTTGCTCATTGCACCATCAGGATTCAAGCAAACCGGGCCGAAGACGGCTGTAATGCCAGAAACCGGTCCCCGGGAGCTTGTTTCCTTCCCAGTGTAAGAATTGGCTTTTGTAGTTTGGTTTGCCCTGTTCCCATCATGCACTGGGACAGGAACAGACTAATTTGCATACAGCCAGGTTCTGAAACTGGGATGGTGCAGTGAGCTAAAAAACGGTGTTGGATCTAGCCCTGATCTCTTGACTGGATGAGAGCTTTCTGCTTAATTCAGAGACTCTGTCCCTCACCACCCCTTGTTGTAAACATATTTGCAGTAGGCCACAGTGCCGACACACTGGAGTACATGCTAGCGTCATGTCTGGTATGCCTTTCATTAAATTGAAGAGCCAGCACTGAGGTTCGGTGAGAATCGGAACGACGTTTTGGGCTGTTCGGATATGGATGAGTTTGGTATCTACGAACCGTAAATGATGAGATTAGTAGATGTACGTGTTTTCGCTACACTACTTGGAAGGGTTCGTCTTATTTACGGGTTTTTCATCCGAACCTTCGGGTTCCATTTTAGATATGGCATCCATTTTCTTTCTTGCCCTCACGTAGCCGGCGAACGGACAATGTCCGCTTGATGACCCTGGGATTCCCAAGCTCTTGCGGAAGATGCATATTCCTTTGAGTGTGCCTTTATGACTAGGGAAGTGACACGGCAAAAGCAGATGGCTCCGCTCGAGGCTCATCTTGCCGTGCCAGTCTATTGTTTCAGCCTTGCATACGTTAGGCTTAAATCCTTTGATCCTGTGATCACGCTTCCGATATTGCCCCCACACTCTTTTCAATCTGTTGTCTGTCTTTGTTTCCCTGCACCTGTTTCTGCCCCTTCTCTTAGGTCGTTTACGACTAGAATGGAATGTGCCTAATGGTGGGATAGTGTGCTTTTACAGTTGGGAACCGACATGTTTCTGTAATTATGTTCCGGGCTTCTGAAAACATGAATGCGACCCTTTTGAAGTTTACTGTGGGAACTGAGTTGTAACCTTTTTTTCGTTATGTTGTGCAATGGCTAAAATGTGTATAAAAGGAGCGATCCACTTTTGCAATTTGAAACAGACTCTCTGAACATACACTATGTTGTACTTCTAGCGATTTCTGTGTCCCTGCAGTAAATAAACGCTGATCTTTGACGCCGAAGGAAGTGTCCCGTGTCTCTGTAATTTGTACGCCGGAACAGGTATCTCCACGAAGGTTTCAGGTGTTGTCCCCTGGCACCGCTGGGCTTTAAATTAGCCCAGTCCTTCAGTTGACGTGGGGCGACATCATGCGGTACCGGTCCAAAGCCTGACGATCGTGAGGAACTTCGTGTGAAATCTCTGAGGGAAGGTGCACCCCGCTTCATCGATCCTGTTGTCGAAATAAGTGGTCCGAAGATTTTTCCCGCGAAGATTCCCGCTTCCCGACGGCTGCGACGGACTGATGCCCTGACTGTCGACCTGTTTTGGCGCCTGGCGTAGTCCTTTGTACGGCGAGACGGGCCTTCCTGGTGACGCCATTGTTCTTTCAGTTAAGTATTTGTGGGTCGCTCTCAGTTCTTAGGTTAGCTCTTTGGTTCCTTTTTTGGAACATTTGTTTCAAAATTGAAAATTTGGCATTTGCTTGACATTTGCTTCGTACTTTGAAACTTGGTTGTTGTTGTTGAAACTTGGTTGATTGCATGGTTCCATTGCATTTTTGGTCCTTAGTTGTTGGTTTTTTCTTTTTGTTGTTTGGGTTCTTTGACAATTGCAATTGCCAAAAACCGAGGGTCTCGTATTTTTGCGAGGATATCGTAATTTGATAACCCTTGAAGTTTGAAACTCGGTTAGTGTGCATGATGCCTGGCCGTAGTATCTTGTTTGGTTTCCTTAGATGTTGCAACACGGATTCCCGGTTGGAGGACTCGTGTCCGATACCTTCAGTTGGAACTCCGATTTATGAGCTCTATAGTAGACATGGAGTGGGCCCCATTATATATAACGCATTTTGGATTCGTTATACGAGAAAAGATGGTGTCCTTAGTTGGCCACCCCATGGTAGCTTTGAAACTGAGATTTTAGATAATCTCGAAGCAAAATTGTTTAAAAAGAAAGCTAGGCCAGCAATGTTTGATTTCTTTAGGTTATGGCGTAAAGAGGCCAGACAGAAAGAAATCAAGCTGACTAAGAAAAATAAGAAAGAGAGTGACCTTTCGATAATGCAAGGTGCAGAACAGCATCAGCGAGACACGGCAGAGAAGGAAAGGAAAGTTTCCATCAGACAGCATAGCGTGGCGGTAGATAGATGTTATCCGGTTTTACTGTCGAGTTCTGAAAAGAAGGAAGAAGAATCAAAAGAGGATCCTTTGTTATCTTATTTACTAAAGTCATCACCCCCTTATGTACAGGGTGCTATAGCCCCTATAGTTCCTCCTGTTCTTCCGCCTGTCGTTCCGGTGGCTGCTGGTCAGTCTGTAGTTGGCCCTGTTCCTCCAAATCCCCTTGTTCTTCAAGTGGGCCCTGCTCCTTTACCACCTCTTCTTCCTACTGCTCCTCTGCCCGTAACCTCTCAGTCTACTGCTACTACTACTCCTGTTATCTTGGCTTCTTCCACTGCTCCTACGTTTAGTCCTAATATTGTTGCTCCTGTTCTTCTTTCCTCTTCTCCTTCTGTTCGTAAACGTATACCTCATTCTATTGCTAATCTCTATTCTCCACTTTTCGGATCGTTATTTGAATCTGATGTCTCTGAAATCTCTCAGAGACGAAGTCAAATGCCTGGTGTACAGGAAGGTGAGGTGTTAGAATCTATGGCGCGTAGGTGGATTAGACACCCTGCTAAGTACACTTCACGCATAGTTTTCGATACGTTCTCTCAGTTTAATGAGCCCACACAGAGATTCGTGTTCGAAGAGATGTACAAATCATTGAGAGAAGAGTGGGATAATGATGAGCTAGACATCGTACCGCCCGATATGACTGAACTTCAGAGTCAGTTTTCGAACGGTATGATTGTAGGTAGTGATGTACGGCGTGCATTAGAGCGTTTGTTAGCTTTTAGGTCCACAGTGCCTTCACGAGTGTCGTTTGACGACGACTCCGGTGATCTGAAAATGAAATCTGGTCAGTACACCATGCGAGAGGTCCCCCCAGTGTGGAGGCCAGGTGATGCTGCTGCCGTTCCTCCAGTTTTGCCACACTTCCAGAGAGTTTGGATACACCTCCCATGGAAGCGATCAGAAGTCTTGCAGGTGAAACAATCCTTGCCTGACCCACGGAAGAATCCGGCAGGTTATTACAAGGAGTTATCCCAATTTGTAGATGCTTCTATTATGAACCTTGCTGATATCGACATGTTGTTTGGTAATGTAGTACCGCAACCGATCTGGGCGAAGATTCGTAACGAGAATCATGCAGTTGAGTTAGGTGGTGATTGGGCTGCAATTGTAGCGGCCGACGGACAGCAAGGTGGTGGGGCCAAGCCTGATCAGTTAATTATGGATCTGCCCCAAAGAATCATTGCGCTCATGAAAACACTCATGCCAGCGATGAGGGTGAACTGGGATAAACTGTCTGCTTGCAAACAAAAGAAAGACGAGAGTGTCTCCGATTTCTTTACTAGGTTTGAGGAGGCATTTATCGATCATAGTGGTCAGGATATGAGCACTGAGGGAGGTCAGCGATTGTTTGTCGATAAGTTCGTGTTCAATCTGTTGCCTGAGTTGTGCAACATGCTGAAAAACTCTGAAAGTGCTTGGGCTGTTTCAACCACAGCTCAAATATTAGCAACGGCTCAATATTATGAGAATAGAGAAAAAGAGGAGAATGATCGTGCAGAAAAGAAAACGAAGGAGCTAAAAACTAAGGTCTTATTGCAGCAAGCGTATCCTCCGCGCTCGAATCAGAATGACTCGCAACAGCAGCATGTGCAGTATCGACCACAGGCGCAGTCTTCTAGGATGCAGTCGCACTCTGAATACTCTGCATCCAGATCTATGCTTGGGAATAATCAGTGTGCATATTGTAAGGGTGAGGGCCATTATAAGTTTAATTGTCCTGTTTTACGTGACCGAACGAATGGTGTCTCGGTTCGAGGAGGTCGTGGTGGTTATCAGCAAGTCTCTCGAGGTAGAGGTCGTGGCACCTCTCAAAATCAAAATGAGCGTTCTGCTCCTCCATCGAACACGAGCAATTGTTTTGATCAGCGGAATGCATCGTCTGGTAGATATGCACAGTATCATGTGGATGACTATTATGTTGAGCATGAGATTGGTGCAGACAGCGATTATTAGGACAGCCATAGACAAAGAGAGGGAGTAGTATTAGTTCCGGTTGATCAGAGAGGGCCTTACGTCGCAGTTACCACATCGGGCGTAGTTGAGCCTTTTCTGTTGGACACTGGTGCAGCAAAAAGTTCCATCATGCATTCGAAACTCCCTGGCGCACCTTTGTCTGGCTTAACGAATATTTCTGTTGGATTCTCTGGCGTCCCGGTTAGCAATCCAGTTTCTAGCCCTTTGTCCCTTACGATCGGGACACGTGAGCTAGAGGCTTCTTTGATTTTAACTACTGGTTGTGGTGAGAATCTCTTGGGTCTGGATTTGTTGAAGCGGTTAAATGCGACTTTGTATTGCTCTCCTACGGGAGTGGAGCTTACATTAGGTCAGAGAGTGATCTCTCCTATGTACTTGTCAACTGATTAGCTCCCACCGGAATTGAGTTCCCTTCCTGAGTCTTTATGGGCAACAGGTCCCAATGATGTGGGCCTACTGGACATACCACCTTATGTAGTCCAATTAAAATCGCATGTGAGATTACCACGTATCCCCCAGTATCGTATCTCTCTTGATGGCGAGCGAGCGCTATTAGCGATCATTTATGACTTGATCGAAAAGGATGTTATTGAAGAAACTAGGGGAAATGTGTGTAATAGTCCTGTGTTACCTATTTTGAAACTAACTGACCCATCCAAGCCTCCTGTGTACCGTTTTGTAATTGATTTGAGAGAAGTGAATAAAGTTGTGATTCCACAGTTTCCAGTGGTTCCTGACATTACAGCTTTGCTGACCCTGATTCCAGCCTCTGCCTCCTCGTTTTCGGTGATAGACCTAAAGAATGCTTTCTTTAGTATTCCGATTGCTGAGGAAAGCAGAGATCTATTCGGCTTCTCATTAGGTGGTTGCAGTTTTAGGTTCAAACGCTCACCACAGGGCTACTGTGAGAGTCCATCGATCTACAGTCAGGCCCTTAAGAGTCAACTTGATGCTTTTGTGTTACCTGCTGGTGCGGCCTTGATTCAGTATGTCGATGATCTGTTAGTGGCTGCCGACACTGAGCAAATTTGTAAAACTGCTACAGTATCATTGTTACAGCATTTATGTGACTTACATCACAAGGTGTCACCTTCTAAGTTACAGTATTGTTGTCAAGAAGTAACCTATTTAGGTCACTTATTGTCAAAGGAGGGAAGAAGGTTGACCCCAGAAAGAATTGCAGCGATTGCTCGAATGACTGTGCCAACAACTCAGAGAGATGTACGTGCCTTTCTAGGTATCACGTCATACTGCAGACAATGGATTCCAAACTTCTCATTGTTAGCGAAGCCATTGTTAGCTTTCACGTGTAAGGATGTTCCGACTCCTTTGCCATGGACTGAAGATTGTCAGAAAAGTTTTTCTGAATTGCGTGATGCGTTGTGTTCCGCTCCTGTGTTAGGTACTCCTGATTACAGTAAGCTGTTTACACTATATGTTCACGAGAGAGAAGGTGGTGCGTTAAGTGTTTTGACGCATCAATTTGGCGGCAAACAGCGTCCATGTGCATATTTTTCTTCGACTTTAGACCCAGTAGCTAGAGCGTTGCCAAGTTGTCTAAGGGCGACAGCGGCAGCTGCGGTGTCCATTCGACAGTCCGCAGGTCTGGTCATGGATAATATGCTTACAGTGATGGTTCCGCATGCAGTTGACAGTCTCTTGAATCGAACGAAGACTCAACACTTGACGAGTGCAAGGTTGTCCGGCTATGAGTTGACACTTTTGGCAAGTCATATACAGATAAAACGTTGTAGTTTGTTGAATCCAGCGACATTGTTGCCGATTGATATGGAATCAGGTGATGTAGCACCACATGACTGTTACTTAAGAACTGAAGAAGAAACGAAGGGTCGTATCGACCTGAAAAACACGCCATTGGTAGATCCTGATGGTACTTTGTATGTAGATGGTTCATGCTTCAAGTTGCCGAATGGTGATGTGACGACGGCGTATGCTGTAGTGACGTTGAGTACGGTTGTGGAAACTGCGAGATTGAGTCAGAATTCGGCACAAGCTGCAGAGTCGATTGCTTTAATGAGAGCGTGTGTTTTGTCTAAAGGAAAGCGAGTGAAGGTGTTTACTGATAGTCAGCATGCGTTTGGCGTAGCACATAGTTTTGGTCGATTGTGGAGAGAGAGAGGATTCATGACGTCTCATGGAACGAAGATTCAACACGGACAGCTCGTGAACGATCTTTTAGATGCACTTACATTGCCTAAGCAAGTGGCAATCATTAAATGCAGTGCACATCGAAAGGTTACAGATGATGTTGGTCACTAGCAGAAGGCGGTCACTAGTAGCTTTGCGTCTTTCATACATGGAGTCCAGACAGATCATCTGTCCCAAACCGTGCGGCACCGAAGCAAACGTATGATCCTGGACAGCACCGGCGTTGGACTGGTGGGAAGCACGACCCATGTGTTTAACATAGCCCTGGGATACTGCCAGGTAAGAGAAGACATTGAACTCACTAAGCAACACACCATGCAGAACAATTAAAAACCCTTTTTATGCCAAGAGTGTGACTATACTCCTGTGGTTGTGCCATGTAAAACTGCTTGCAGACTTTAGTGGTTCAGGATCACCATAAGATTTTACCAGGTTATTCAAATCTTGGATCGAACCAAGCAACAAACCATGAACTCCTTGGCTATTAAATAACCCTCTAGAATAATAGGGTTAAATAGCCCTCCAGAATAATAGGTAAGAAGAGAGAAAGACCAAGTGACACCATGAATTACTCATCCACCATGAAATACTCATCCACTAATCACAGCCCGGGCTGCCTTCAGATGCAAAGCAGCTAATGTCTTGAGACACTGGCAGGACTGCGAGCATGGACTAGGGTACCCAGATAAACATTAGGAACTCTGGTCCCCTAAACAACTGTCCTTCAGAAACACTGCATCTACTCGCAGCGACCCCTTGCCTGCTCATGTGTTTCTTCAAATAGATCCCACCGCATATCAGGTGAATCATCCTGTCTTTAGAGTTGAATAATCCACATTCCCCAAATCTCCACTGTTTCTTTATTAGGTTTCTAGGTGCACTTTCTATTCCTAACTTAATTCTATTTCTAACAGGACATGTACTCCTTGTCTGCCATCAGCTCTGTGTATGGAAGGAAAGGATTGAGACTCCCACCTACGCTGGCTGCATATGTCAATGGAGTAAGGATTTTGAGAGCGGGCTATCACTTTATCCCTCAATCATACACTAAGAACAATGAGTTTATGAGAATTTTACTTAAATGCTGTTGCCTCCAATGTTCAATTCTGTCTGTTTCCACTTCTGTAAAGAGTCTGTATTGGGCAATGGCTCAGTCACTCAACCTAATATTAGAATATGAATCATACACTTCTGTAAATTGTATCCATAGGTCGATGATACAATCTCTCTACTTAACATCACTTCCTGACCCACCCTTCTTTAAGTACCTTCTAATCCTCTACTCCTCCTTTAACAGAGTCACTCCATTGACTTCGATGACACTTGGCACCCTGTCACTCACCCGTCAGGTGCTGTGCTGCCAGCTCTAATGGCTGCCTCCCAGATGTTGCCGGTGGGCTTCCGACCCATTGGCTCAGACTTCCTGTTAGCATTCAACGTGGGCATTGAGGTGCAAGGAAGGCTCATGCGTTTCTCCAATGAAGCCAGCAATATCCCTAAAAGGTTTGTATGATACCCACAAAGGGCAGAAAAATCCCATGACCAACACTCGATGCCCAGAGGGGGCGCAGTATCTCCCGGGCATGGTTATGATGTACGATGTATGAAAAGGGTAGAAATATTCCATGTGTAATGTATGAGAACCCTAAAGAGGGGGTGTGTTATGATTTGTGCCCGATTGGCACATAGGGCAGAAATATCCCTAAGAGGAACCTATCATGCAAACAAAATCATGTATGTGGACAGCACACAATACAAAGTAAATATGGTAAAGTAAATTTTTCTGCTGTAACTAGATTATTTATTTGTGTCAAATGACTGATTGGATCCTATTATAGTTTCTCTGTTTCCTTGTACTACATAATAGCATTAATGGCTGATATGCTTTTAGTATATTTCCGTAGTTCGCACTTATTGTTAGCATTACCCCTCTTTTAAATCTATTTTGGTATTATCCTTATTCCATGTCTGACACCGATCTTTTTATTTCCTTCAGGTTCCACCCTCCTTCTGTTGTTGGCACCATGGGCAGCGCTGCTGCTACAGCAAAGCTCCTTTCACTGAATGCAAAACAATGTGCCCATGCTTTGGCGATCGCTGCCTCTCTGGCGGGGGCACCTATGGCCAATGCTGCAACTCTTGCCAAGCCTCTCCATATTGGCAATGCGACCCGCTTTGGGATGGAAGCAGCACTTCTGGCTACCCGTGGGATGGAAGCCAACCCACTTATCTTGGACAATGTGCCTGGCTGCTCAGGGTTCAGTGCTTTTTATGGTGACTACCAGCCCTCGTCCCTGGCAATTCCAGATCAAGATTACAGCTTTCTCTTGGAGAAGCAAGACATCGCCTTCAAGAGGTTTCCAGCTCACTTGGGCATGCACTGGGTGGCAGACGCTGCCATCTCAGTCAGAAACCGAGTCATCAATATAATGGGCTCCTTTAACCCAGCTTCCATCCGCGCTGTTCTCCTGAGGGTCCCAGTCTCCAAGTATATCAACAGGCCCTTCCCAGAGTCCGAGCACGAGGCACGACACTCCTTCCAGTTCAACGCCTGCACAGCCCTTCTGGATGGCGAGGTGGGCATCTCTTCCTTCAGTGAGGACAGCCTTAGTAGACCAGATCTCATCAACCTGTTGAAGAAGGTGATGGTGGAGCACCCTGAAGACAATGTGGCCAACTTTGACAAGATGTACGGGGAAGTGGTGTTGCTCCTGGAGAGCGGAGAGATCGTGACTGGCAGATGTGACACCTTCTATGGACACTGGAGGAAGCCTCTCAGCCAAGAATCCCTCCATGAGAAGTTCCTCTCCAATGCTACCCATGTGCTCCTCAAGGACCAGGCACAAGAAATTATTGAGGTGGTGAAGGGGATAGAAAGCCTTGCAGACTGTTCACAACTGGCATCCTCTCTGCAGTAAACATATTCACTTAAAATTAATCACTCTCACAAAGTGGGAGTAAAACTTTAAAGAACTACCAGGTGCAATCAACTTTATTGTAACTAGTTTAACAAATATTGAAAATGTACTCAAGGAGAGGGACTTTAGCAATACACTGTATAAAACGACGAGAGTCAATCATGTCCTCTCCTATCATGAAAGGAACTGTTATGTCTCACAGTACAGTGAGGTCCCCTTTCAACCTAAAACAATACAGAAGCATCTGGCTGGCAAGAAACAGTATGCTTACGTTTCCTATAACCTCATTAGTACTTTGCAAGAGCTGTAAAATGCAAGTTGTATTTATTGTTATTTAATTTTTGTTTATTTATTATTCAGTGAAATACCATGTCTTTTTTCCAGTGGCCAAATATAGGAAGAGCTCCGTCTGCAGTTTTACTCTAGTACTGAATTGTCCCTCTGCTGCGCTCTCTCATGTGTACTTTTATGTAAAAAAAAAAACACAGGACAAAATAGGTCACTCCAAGAACTTTTTATTTCAATCTCTCATGTTTTGTCAGTGAAAAGTATTTTATGCTTTCTGTGGTTATTTATTTAATTTTGAATAAAGTCTCTGAATTCATTGTACAGTGACTGTAATTTTTGATGTGTGCAGAAGCTGACATTTTAGAGGCTAACTTACTGGGTGGCCACGGCTTGATGACAGTGAGACTGGATTCTCTCACATACAGACCTTACATATGAAACTCTATTTTTCAGCTGATGCTCAACATGCTGGCCCTCCTACTAGAGTTTTACAATCTTCCCTGTTTTAGGAACTTTCTTTACATGCGCAAATACTCATATAACAGTCAGAATATACATATTTGGACAAGTACCAAAGAGTGATCCGATCATTGGCACACATTTTAAATGTTAACATGTTTCATCATACTTTGACAATTTAGAACTGTGTAAGCAGCTGTGCGTTAGGATAGATTATAACAACCACTAAATACATTGGGGAACGAGCTAAGGAATCATTAGCTAGTCTGAATATGGCTGGTGTGCACCTTAAACGTATCAGAGTTAATGAGGATATTGGATGCGAGCTATTTTCCCATTTTGAAATGACTGACATTTTATAGTGTAATTTTTCAGAAGTTTATTTTTTGAAAAATGTCTTGAAAAACATGCATATTGTTATTAAACACCAGCAAAATGGCAATTTCCAGCACAGGAGGGGGAAAACGCCTAGCAGCCAAGGTGTTAAATATTGTGAGCTTTGGTAGATTTTACTATTTTTCACACTGGTAGTGTGTTTTTGACAGTGCTTAATTTACAGTAGTGGTTGCAGGTGGCCCACACCAGCATTCATTTTTTGGGAGTCACACTTACTTTTTGCTCAACAAACTTTAACCTATAGCAAGAGAGAGAAAATCACAAGGAGGAAAGAAAGATGATATGAAAGGCTGAAAAACAGTGACAAAAGAAGGAAAGAGGGATAAAAAAGAACTACAAAAGTGAGATCCCAGCGCAACCAGAGACCTAACCGGAGCAAGCAAGCGCAGCTATTATCAAGAGCAGGTTGAGGGACCATTCAACCGTGCCCACCTCTTGGCAGATACCATATTGTACCTCTGACAGAAAACTATTGTCATCAGCCCAATCCTCTATCCTGGAGAATCACCCAACCCAGGATCTTATCAGAAGAGACCAGAAGAGAGATCGTACAGTAACATGTGGGGTTTCCCCTGTCGCCCTTCTTAAAGACAGGGACAATGGTGGAAAACCTCCAAGTTTTAGGCAATCCTGCAGGGGAAATGGCCCGGAACAGATTTGCCAATTAGAGGGGCCCACAATGGTATGTTCTGTTTACAAACATCAAGTGGCACCCTGTCCGGGCCAAGGGCCTTCCTGGGTATGTTATTCAAAATAGCAACAGTTACTTCAGATACATCAATATATGTCATGGTGAAAACACCAGCCGACCCTTGGTTGGCGGTATAATTTGCCTCGCAAGAAGGATTAGTTAGAAAGCTAGAATCAGCAGAGCTGAAAATCGTGGGGAAGTAAATCAGACACTCCTCTGGCAAAATGTGGCAGGATATTTTAGAGTTACCATCTGCTAAAAAATATGGGTGATTCTTTACATTCCAAAATGCCTTTGAGTATCTAGATTTAGCAGCAAACTGCACGTTTTCCCATGCCATCTCTCTGATTTCCTTTCTTCTTGCCCCCAGGGGTCGACCTGTAAGCCCACCTTGCATACCTAATGGCTACTAAGTCTTTAGGCAACAGCAAGAATAATCTGGCATTAAAGGGTCCCACTAGGAGTGAGATTTAATAGAAAGGTAAAGAGGGGTAATAGAGAACATAGAGCAGGTTGAATATAGCAGACACATTGAGGATGGCAGAGGCAAGTCTATTAGAGAGTCTTATGAAGCGTCCATTCTGCAACAGTGTAATAGCATTTTTCCAAGCTGCCTCCCAGACTTACCTTCTATGCCCTTGCCAGGGGTAAACAGCATACAAGGCATGCAAAGTCTCCAAGCTGAGGCATCGGGCCAACTTCGGGGCCAGCAACTGCAAGTACTGTCTTCAATGTCCTACAGGGTCAGTTGGGGGGACCCGATCATTAGGGGGATCTTGACGGGTGTGCGCTGCAAAGTAGATAGCAATGTGTCTATTGATCTAGTCTCTGAAGAAAGTGCAGCCGTACAGCAGTGTGGCAATTCAAGTGAAAAAGCTCCTTCAAAGACAACTTGTAGTAAGGATCATGCATCTATCCCTGTTATCCTTGATGCCCCCGCTCACCAATCAGATAATGTTCTGTACAATAATCCAAATATGGAACCTATTCTTATTCAGGGGCGCAGTCAGCTTCTAGCCCAGCGCAAGACAAGACAAACCAGGAAAAAGTCTACAGGCCTGGCTAAGTCTTACCAACAGCCCAAACCCACAAAACAGAGTCAGGCTGGTAAGACAAGTGTTCAAGTGGCTTAGAGCAGCCCGCTTAGGAAGTGGGTAACATCAAAGGGAGAAGTGAAAACACTCATCTCTTGCTTATCTGCCACACGTACATGGACAGAGGTGGTCAAGCAGTGCACAGAACAACATGCTCCAAACTGAACTCCAGTCTTACCTCTGAAATATCTTCTGATACTCTGTCTGATCACTGTCCCCCACTTACTACCAAAGAGGTACAAGAGCCATCATTAAGAGCAATCGTTTTGTCTCTTCAGGCCCAGTGTGCAGAGGCTCAGGTATATTACACTTAGGCGAGGGCAGACAATCTGAAAATGTAACAATCCCTGGATGACGTCTCAGGGCACATCACAAATCTTACAATGTAGCTCACAGAGCAGCAGTAGAGAGTGGCTCACACAAGGAGACAGTGACTGCAAGCAAGGCTATTGGGAATCATGATGATAAGCTAAAACTCCTCCTAATCAAAATTGAAGATATGGAAAACTGTCAGAGGAGAAACAATGTCAGGATTTTTAGGATACCAGAGGGAAAAGAGGTCTTTGATTCTTGGCAACATATGGTGCAATTGTTCAGGAGGGCCTTCCCTGATCAGATGGACTGGGACTCTCAAATTCAGTTTGCCCATTGTCTCCCATTCAATCATAATTCCTTAATGCTAGCACAGCTCATCCTCGCCCAATGCTAATATATGTTGGAAATTTCCTTTTGAGGCAGACAATCTCCCTTAAAGAATGGCCAACAACCCTATGTCAATTCTTGCCCAGTCTGACTTCTGCAGATCTACAATGGACTCTAGATGGAAGCTGCACCAACTCATTGACCCATTGAAGGCTGTGGGGGCACAAGTTTTCTTGCAGGAGCCAGCTCACTCAAAATTATTATGGAAGGACGTCCCAGATGTGCTTCTCTGAGACAGTAAATACGACGCATCCATGGTGTTGCAAGGAGGGTGCAGTGGAAAGTGTTGCATTGCTGTTTTATCGCAGCGATGCAACACTTTTCTTAAATGAGATTCAGAGGTCTTATGGCTAAGATTAATTGTATGTGCTGGAACGTGTCAGGGATCAATGCGCGGAGCAAGCGACAATTAGTTCGGGAGGGGATCAGATTGCGTAAACCCGAATTGGTGGCTGTGACTGAGACCCATCTGGTATACAAGGATAGGTCTTTACTTAAGAAGTCGCCTGAACATGGCAAGCTGTCTTGATCCATGGGGTGGCTGTGCTTTCTGCTAAGAACTATCAAGGTCAAGTATTAAAAACTGCGGTCGACCCCAGGAGAAGGTGGGCACTTGTATAATGAATACTACATTCAATAAAGTTTGTGTTATGAGTGGTTTACGGGCCCAATACTGATGATCCAGAAATGCTGGATATGCTATACCTGGAAATAGTGGTTTGTGCTGAAGAATTGATTTAATGGATGATTTTAATTGTGAATTGAGCAACAACCGCCCAACCACCCTGCACAAGCCTAGAACTAGGGCTTCCCTCAAAGATCTGATCCAGCTACATGGGCTTGGCGATGTGAGGCAGACTCTCTATCCAAGGGAGTCCGGTTATACTTATTATTCATGTCCGCATATGCACTACTCTAGGATAAATATGATCTTTATTAAGTGGTCTTTGCTGGATAGGATGGAAATGAATGTATGCACCAGGGTTGTGTCAGATCACAACCCGATTGTGTTTTCATATGAACAACTGTTCCAAGTTCTCTTTTCATTGCCATCTGCTGGCTAATAACGAGTATAGAACGCATGTTTCAGGGTTACTCAGGGAGTTTCTTTCTATTATAATTGGTACAGCTTCACTTCGATTAATTTGGGATAGAATGAAAGCATACATTCGGGGTATAACATTACAGTACATGGGTGAGCAAAATAGAGCCATTGCTGAAGAGGCCCACTCTCTTTGCTAAGCCTTTCTCCTCCTTTCAAGTGTAAAATGAGTAATAAACTTCAAGTTCAATTGTTTAAGTTCCTGTCTTCAAGGGGTATAAAAGACTCCAAGAGTTTTCCAGCCTGTGACACAACATAGTCAAATTGTTTTCAAGCAGGTTCTTCGTCCCTCGAGTCTTGAATTTTGTCTGATGTGTTCTTCTAGTTCTGGTACCTTGCCCTATTCTTCAGACCTCTTTCTACCTCATCTTTCTTGAGCCTTTTTCGAAACTTGAATTTGAATAGTGCTTTCTTCGTCAGAAGATTGACATTCAGGAGAGTTTTTTTTTCTGCCATTTAGCTTACTTTGCAGACACCTCCTCCTTTCATGCGGGGCGCTGTGTGCAAGGTTATAGTGACTACCAGAAGGCCTGACCAAGCAACCACAAACATAATAAAGTTCAGCCCTCAACAGTTTGTTACAACTTATGTTATAATTATTGAGTAAACCTCTAGGGTAAAATATCTCCAACCAGAAAAGGTTTAGTACTGGAGATGTTTTTCAGTACTATTTAGAGATGTGAAAGTTCCCTACATTCCTAGTGTTATCCGGTGCGGCCAGTGTAGGTAAGATCGATGGGGTGGGGTGGGGGAGAGTTGACAGATGACAATGATGTAAATTTAAATAAAAAAAATTAAAACCACTTACCTTGTGCTCGCCGCACCGCCAACTCACCCCACTTCCTGCCCCACTGCTCTTACCTGCACGGGCCACAACTGAGTCTATTGGCCCACCCACCACATGAGATCAAAAGATGTTGGACTTTATGAATGTCTTGTACCATTTCATAAAAAACATTGCAGGTTTTCCTCAAAATTAGTTTCTTGACCATCTGAAAATTATTGCAAATACCAATCGATCTGTGGAACACACATTAAAGAACAAGGGATCCCTCTAACATCTACAATGGAGAAAAACTGCCTGAGGCAAACCTCACATGTGTGACCTATTGCAGAATATTCTAGTATCAATTACATGACTAAGTTATCAATTACATATAACATAAGTGGTTCTGTCGGGTGACCGGATAAATTGCTTTGAAGAAGAGGCTGGGATAGCTCAGGAACACAATGTAATAATTCAAGTGCAATTAAATTGAATAAAACCTCTCTGAAAACAAATATAGTTCAAGGTATTTATATAGGAAACAAAGTCACATTTGTAAAACACAGGAATTACTTCATTCCATTTCAGTTTATACAAATTCTAAGAACATGTGAAAAAGTGACTGTAAGTGAACAAAGTGAATAGTGCAATATATTGAGTGACACTTATTTACAATTATATACAGTACTATACACGGGGAAAGGGGAGGAAAAACAATTTTAAATTGGTGGTCAGTGTTCTTAATTAAAACTCCAATGAGACAGATGGTTACTATGATCGTTCCTGGAGGTATCCTGACCAGTGTTATGCGTCGACGTTTCGACCCTGTTGTGCCCCAGTTGGTGGTCACGGCGGGTCTTTATCAAGACAAGGGGGGGTGGGGGGGACCTGGAAGTGAATAAGAGTGGGTTTCAGAGAGGTATGGATGATGAACCATCAGTTTTTTGGTAAAATCAGGTGAGTGCATTATACTCACGGGGGGGGGTTCAGGATTCGCAGGAGGCAAATAAGTCACACCCTGGTATGGAAAGCCGGAGGTCAATCTGGGAAAGAAGTACAATGAGACCCTTAGTAAAAGCATGTTGATATAGCCATGACTCAGAGGGATAGGTCATGCATTACCTACATGTATCATGGGAGTTAGTTAAGAGAATGTTATTAAGTGGCTAAATGTATGCCAGATGCACCTGGGAAGTCAAGTGATCACAAAATAAGTGGTGTGACTAGACAACTTTAAAGGCAAAAATGGACACCACCTGGGCAGCGCTCCTGGTTAAGGCTGAACCCGGGGGCGAGTTGCCCCAGGTGACCACCAGGCGTGTGTGGCATTTAAAAAGACTTGGTGCTCGTTATAAAATTGGGGCTCGTAGTGCCGAAGTTGTGCAGTTTAAAACGGGTGCCGGAGCGTGATTGAGGAACGGCACTGATCGGGCGAAGACCGCACACCGTGAGGCTGTGTGCACTTTATTGGCTTACCCCAAGTCAATATAAACGAGAGTATCACGCTGCTCACTCTCGAACATCCGAGTCCCGTCTGGCATGAATCACGGAGGCTCAATTGCTGGAGGAGCGGGGCGCGAGGACGTTGTACACGTCGGTCGCCTGGCAACGCCGTAGCTTACAGCGTGGTGCCGTTTGCTAAACCCTCATTGGCTAGCAAAGGCAAGCCCCTGGGTAGCTAGGCAACGCGTGGAGTATTCGGGACAGCGTCAAATGACGGTTTACACAGACTGCGCAATGCGCTTGGGGGCCGCCTACAGCTTGGTGGATAATTTGGCGGCATATTAAGAATCTTCTGGCATGAGAGTACAGACAAAGTCAAGAGCATAATATTAAACCTTATGTTTGAAAAAAGTTAATGCAGTCATGTGGTTAAATTAAACAGCATATTAATAGTCAAGTTCAGCATGTCACAGATAGGTAAATTAAAACATGTAATTGTTAGGCTTCATATCATGAGGTGGGAAAGAGATGGCAAGTCCAGCATTTCATGGGTGAGCCTAATTAAACATACAACATGTCACAGATAAGTAAATTACAACATGTAATTGTAAGGCTTCATATCATGAGGCGGGAAAGAGATGGCAAGTCCAGCATTTCAAGGGTGAGCCTAATTAAACATACAATTCACAAGCGTCATACAGAATGGAAGAGGGTCATAGTTAGAGAAATGCATCATATTCATAAAAGACCCTTCTGCCTTGATATCTCCTCATGTTCATTTAGACCTTGGCTCACAGAGTTAAGAATGTGGATCCATTTGCACTCCTTTCTATTGAGTCCAGAGGTAATGGAGCCACCACGAGGGTTGGTGTTGATTTTTTCCAGTATGCGCCAGCGCAAACTGTTTGGGTCATGATTCTGGTTAACAAAATGATCCACCATGGGGGCTCCCTGGACCTTGCAGCGGATTCTGCTCATGTGCTGTAGTATGCGTGCCTTAACTTTCTGTGTTGTTTGGCCCACATATGGTTTGTCGCATGGGCACAGAATGATGTATATGACATTTGAGGCGTTACAATTTGTCAGGGAAGGTAATGTATATGTTTTATTGTTGTGTGAGAAAGATGGTCCATCAATGGATAACGGGCAAGCTTTGCATGTGCTGCATTTGAAGTGTCCTTTCACTGGGGGCAAGCCTTACTGTATGAGCCAACGCATACTGGCGTTTGAACAAATAGTCATGTACGAAGTGATGAATAGCCTAGAAGAAAGACACTACATCAAATTTAATATCACGAAGGAAGAGAACCTTGCATTGAAGAACCTCAGCCTCAACACCTCCATCATTGTCAAAGCGGCTGACAAAGGCGGAGCAGTGGTACTACAAAACACTGAGAATTATGTGGCTGAAATCAGACGTCAGCTGGATGTAAAAGAAAGCTACCAACCGACAGCGAGGGATCCGACACCAGGCATCAGAACCCTAATTGAGACCTTGGCAGAAGATGGTGTCAACAAGGGTTTTTTGAGTCCTCCTGAAAGAGATTTCCTGATTAAAAAGGAACCCCGTATTCCCACAATTTACACCTTGCCAAAGGTACACAAGGGGTTAGACAATCCACCAGGAAGACCTATCATTTCTGGATATGGATCCATATTGGAACCTGTGAATCAATTTATTGACCACTTTCTCCAGCCATTGGTAGCGGAAACCAAATCCTATGTGAGAGATTCAATGCACATAATCCAATTACTTGAAAATCAACCCTACGATGAAGCCACCCAACGCATGGTAACACTCGATGTTGCATCTTTATACACATCCATACCCCAAGACGAGGCAATTAACATCATACAGGGCGTACTGGAAAAATGACCATCACCGCATTGGATACCAACTGACTTCCTCATCAACCTCCTTGAGATTGCGATGAAACGCAATTACTTTGTCTTTCAACAACAATTCTATATTCAATGCAAGGGAGTGGCGATGGGGGCCACGTATGCCCCTAGTTGGCGAATCTATACATGGACCAATATGAGGAACAACATCTATACTCAGAAGGAAATCCATACATCAATTCAATATCAATATGGAAAAGTTATATTGATGACGTGATGATGATATGGACAGGCACAGAAGCTGATCTAAAAGACTTCTTCCTCTGGCTGAATTCCAGATGCAATGACATCCAGTTCACAATGAGCTATGATATAACAAACATTGCTTTCCTTGACCTTCGATTCAAGGCTGAAGATGGCCTAATCATCTGTGATCTTTACAGAAAACCTACGGAGAGAAACACCCTCTTAAAATATGACTCTCACCACCCACGTAATTTACGTGACAACTTGCCCTTCGGGCAATACCTACGGATGAGACGCAACTGCACCAAAAAAGCAGACTTCTTCAAGGAGTGTGAGACACTTACTAACCGCCTACGGGAACGAGGCTACCCAATGGGCCTACTCAAACGTGCCAAAAAAAGAGCCTGGTACAGTCCGAGAGAGGAGTTACTTGCCCCAAAAGAGAAGAGAGATACTTGCCCGAATCTGGTCTGTGTCACTACGTTCCATTCCAGGAGCAACATCATGAAGAAGACTATAAAGAAGTACTGGAACCTGGTTGCCTCAGAGCTCAACACCAATGAAAGTCCACTATTTGCCTTCAAAAGAGGACGGAACATAAAGGATAGTGTGGTAAAGGCATTCCTAGAACCTCCAAAACCGGTCACCCTCCGTGACCACTTGGGCTTGCCCCCAGTGAAAGGACACTTCAAATGCAGCACATGCAAAGCTTGCCCGTTATCCATTGATGGACCATCTTTCTCACACAACAATAAAACATATACATTACCTTCCCTGACAAATTGTAACAACTCAAATGTCATATACATCATTCTGTGCCCATGCGACAAACCTTATGTGGGCCAAACAACACAGAAAGTTAAGGCACGCATACTACAGCACATGAGCAGAATCCGCTGCAAGGTCCAGGGAGCCCCCATGGTGGATCATTTTGTTTGCCAGAATCATGACCCAAACAGTTTGCGCTGGCGCATACTGGAAAAAATCAACAACAACCCTCGTGGTGGCTCCATTACCTCTGGACTCAATAGAAAGGAGCGTAAATGGATCCACATTCTTAACTCTGTGAGCCAAGGTCTAAATGAACATGAGGAGATATCAAGGCAGATGGGTCTTTTATGAATATGATGCATTTCTCTAACTATAACCCTCTTCCATTCTGTATGACGCTTGTGAATTTTATGTTTAATTAGGCTCACCCTTGAAATGCTGGACTTGCCATCTCTTTCCCGCCTCATGATATGAAGCCTTACAATTACATGTTGTAATTTACTTATCTGTGACATGTTGTATGTTTAATTGGGCTCACCCCTGAAATGCTGGACTTGCCATCTCTTTCCCACCTCATGATATGAAGCCTAACAATTACATGTTTTAATTTACCTATCTGTGACATGCTGAACTTGACTATTAATATGCTGTTTAATTTAACCACATGACTGCATTAACTTTTTTCAAACATAAGGTTTAATATTATGCTCTTGACTTTGTCTGTACTCTCATGCCAGAAGATTCTTAATATGCCGCCAAATTATCCACCAAGCTGTAGGCGGCCCCCAAGCGCATTGCGCTGTCTGTGTAAGCCGTCATTTGACGCTGTCCCGAATACTCCACGCGTTGCCTAGCTACCCAGGGGCTTGCCTTTGCTAGCCAATGAGGGTTTAGCACACGGCACCACGCTGTAAGCTAAGGCGTTGCCAGGCGACCGACGTATACAACGTCCTCGCGCCCCGCTCCTCCTGCAATCGAGCCTCCGTGATTCATGCCAGACGGGACTCGGATGTTCGAGAGTGAGCAGCGTGATACTCTCGTTTATTTGACTTGGGGTAAGGCATTAAAGTGCACACAGCCTCACGGTGTGCGGTCTTCGCCCGATCGGTGCTGCTCCTCAATCACGCTCCGGCACCCGTTTTAAACTGCACAACTTCGGCACTACGAGCCCCCATTTTATAACGAGCACCAAGTCTTTTTAAATGCCACACACGCCTGGTGGTCACCTGGGGCAACTCGCCCCCGGGTTCAGCCTTAACCACGAGCGCTGCCCAGGTGGTGTCCATTTTTGCCTTTAAAGTTGTCTAGTCACACCACTTATTTTGTGATCACTTGAGTTTCCAGGTGCATCTGGCATACATTTAGCCACTTAATAACATTCTCTTAACTAACTCCCATGATACATGTAGGTAATGCATGACCTATCCCTCTGAGTCATGGCTATATCAACATGCTTTTACTAAGGGACTCATTGTACTTCTTTCCCAGATTGACCTCCGGCTTTCCATACCAGGGTGTGACTTATTTGCCTCCTGCGAATCCTGAACCCCCCCCCCCCGTGAGTATAATGCACTCACCTGATTTTACCAAAAAACTGATGGTTCATCATCCATACCTCTCTGAAACCCACTCTTATTCACTTCCAGGTCCCCCCACCCCCCCTTGTCTTGATAAAGACCCGCCGTGACCACCAATTGGAGCACAACAGGGTCAAAACGTCGACGCATAACACTGGTCAAGATACCTCCAGGAACGATCATAGTAACCATCTGTCTCCTTGGAGTTTTAATTAAGAACACTGACCGCCAATTTAAAATTGTTTTTCCTCCCCTTTCCCCGTGTATAGTACTGTATATAATTGTAAATAAGTGTCACTCAACATATTGCACTATTCACTTTGTTCATTTACAGTCACTTTTTCACATGTTCTTAGAATTTGTATAAACTGAAATGGAATGAAGTAATTCCTGTGTTTTACAAATGTGACTTTGTTTCCTATATAAATACCTTGAACTATATTTGTTTTCAGAGTGGTTTTATTCAATTTAATTGCACTTGAATTATTACATTGTGTTCCTGAGCTATCCCAGCCTCTTCTTCAAAGCAATTTATCCGGTTACCCGACAGAACCACTTTTGTTGTTAACCACGCCTACCCAGGTTCTGAGGGACACAGGGTTACCCCGTTTTTGTTAAAACATTCTTTTGCAAGTACTGACTTGCGAAGGTCACTTTTTATGCTGATTCATTGCTCTTCATACAAATTATCTTAAATGTACAACACTTGAGAACATATAATGTCTGACAAAGAAACTCTTTCATACAGTGAAGAATACATAGCGAAGCTAATACAAGAGCAAGGTTCATCCAACTTTCTCTTAGGTTCAGACAGAACAACCGCTGATGTAACACTCAATGAAAAATTGTTGAAAATAGAGAGATTAGAAAAGAAACTGATCCGTTCTCGTTTGCATGGACACGTCCTCACCAAATATCTGGCGTCCAATATAATTCCCAAGGGCTTACAAGTCAGAAACGAGCCTGGGATATTCATCGACGTACCTAAATTCAGGGAAGGATTTAGTTTTGTGGCCAACAACTGCTCCAGGCACTGGATGGTGCTAGGGGTTGAGACAGCCATCGAATACGTAAAAAAACTAACACAAGAAATTGCAGATCTAAAGAAAGAGATACTTGAAGACGGTGCACTTATAAACGCCAAGGAGGCACTAGAAAAAGCTGAAAAAACATTGGCTGAGTTCAACACTGTGACATTGAACAGAAAACTAGATAAACTCACCAAAGATATCCGCAATTACGACAAAAAAGTTACTTGCCCCTACTTAGCTGACGAGTACTACCAGCAAGACGACCAAGGTTTCTTCACAAACAGAAACAGACAAGGACCAAGAAGGTTTACAACTTTCTCTGACTCATCAGCAGGGAGCTGCTCCGAGTCTGAACAAGAAGGAGCTTCCACCAGCAGGCAAACACCTCAGGCCCAACAACATTTTTTAGATCAGGGCTACCGCCAACCCAACCGAGGTGGTACTGCCAATCAAGGTTGGTCACCAAGAAGACCATGGAACAAGCCCAGAGGAGCAAAGAGGGGGAACACGAGAGTAAGGTTCTACCAACCGGAAGTACATGGCGAAATCTCCACCAGGAAACAAACATACAGATGGTAACACAAACAAGAGAAGAAAACACCATCAATACAGTGGTGGATGGGACACCCCCAGGAGAAAGACAGGATGGGGTCCTTCCAACGATATCAGTAAGCGAAATCGGAGAAGAACCAGCTCTAGTGGCCACTGCACTCCCAACCCTGACGGGAGAAGTCGAACAAGCCAACAGTCTCCCTGCAGACCCCATTATCAACCTCTCCAATCACTCCATGACGGCGGCTGAAAGGAGTGTTCTAAGCAAGGAACTGTCATTTGTTCCCACCAGCAGACCAGATGCCTTCACGACCAAATTAGAACTACAGAAATTCTTCCGAAAAATAAGGTTGAAATATTACTTTGGCAAAAATGACTATACCCCGAAAATGAAGATACGAACAAAAAAGGGGAGAGAGAGAGTCAGTGGATTCAGTCTCCCTTGGTAATGCGAATAAACAAAATGGAATCCACTCAAGGTGGTGGTGGTCCCTAAAGTGATGGGGAACACACAGTGTTGTTTAAATGCCCCTCACACACCAACAGGCCCCTTGGTGTCATGCTTCATCATCGGGGCCTTCGCAACCCTCTACGGGATGCGGCGTGCTGCGACTCACGACTACGTAGGAGCACTAAGTAGTGAACTATGTGAGGGGGTGTGTTTCTAAAGGAAAGTGTGAGTGAGGTGAGGTGGAGGTGAATTACTTAAAAAATACCTGGCATTTAGGGAAAAAAAATATATATATATTTTATTAAATCCTCGGCTGGTATTGTTAAAAAGGTGCAGAGTAGGGTTGTAAGTATACGTGTTAGAGTATTACAACCACTTCAAAGTGTCAACATGTTTCGGAGCGCAGGGGCTCCCTCTTCAGGACAAGGATAAGCACATATCCTCACCTTACTCACATGCAGATGTAAAAGTGTTAAAAAAGAAGAAATTACAACAATGTGTAATGTACCTAACAATGTTTATGTGTAGGTGAGTTCAGTTGCGCCCAATTGGCGTTGAAGAAAACCTGTAAAAAGAAGACACAATAAACACAATGGTCTAAAGTTCAAGAACTAAGGAAAAAACTGTTTCTCTTAGTATATACGGGTAATAGGTAGAACCCAAAAAGAGGTTCAACAAACCCTGTAAAAAAGACATTTAAAAAAAGATTTTTTGAAAATATTATAAGGACAAACACAGCAACATAGAGACATACAATCACAGTGTAGAAACTCTCCCTACTTGGGTGGAAAGAGAGGGAGAGGATGACAAGTTTTTTGGCTTCCTTATTGTTCTCAATCTCATAACCTCATGAGCCTATGCGTGGTATTGGGGGGATCCTTCCATACTGCTCAGTAAAGCAACCTAAAAAGTATTAATTAGTGGGATTTAGTTTGTTTAAGGCATAAACTATCTAAAGCACCAAAGTAGTACTAGTTGTTATAGCCCTACTCACGGTTACTGCAAAGCTAGTCGCCTGCCTTCAACGCTGCTCCGGTGAAGTGAGCGTTTGGTTGTGCCGATGCCCTATTTATACTATCCTAATTGGTAATTAGTGAACGCAATTGAATAATGAGACTCGGAAAGCTGCCCAAATACGGAGTTTTTTGGCCTTTGGATCCGAAATTGCGCACCCGACTGAGTTGGGAGTCGGTAAGAGTCGCGCATGCCTGCATCGAACGGTGTCTTCGATGTTACTGCGCATGCGCGAAGACGGATGTGAACGCGCATGCGCGAGGTTCTTAAACTGATCGGATATGGAGCAAGCGCGAAGCACAATCTGAATGCGCATGTGCAAAAGCTCTTATGCTGATCGAAAGCGATGTTCATAACAAATAGTTGCTTAGAATAAAGAAAACATGAGGAATACTCGCAAGATAGGCACTATGATAAATAAGCAATATTGCGGGCAGGAATGCTTGATGAGTGTGGTTCTCGTAAGTCATATGTAGACACTCGATACAGGGAATTAAATAGACAGATAAGCCTATTAGTTAGTAGGATAATTCTTGAAAAGGGCGATGTCACTAAGGGCAAATGTTGGGGGTTCAGGGTCCCAATGGTAACAGTAATAGGAGGTTTATCAGTGATTACTTCAAAGACATATAGCTAGGACCTTCTCATATATTACAGAAATTCAGTGTTAATAAGAGATGGCCTGGTGATATTCATCTTAACAGGTTCCATGGAATGGAGTCATTGAGGCCTGCGGTATCGGTCCCAAGACGGAACACCCACCGTTGTTCTTTTTCCAGAAGTCCTACCTCTGAAGGCAACTGTTCGATCACCGTCCACTGTAACTCATTGACACAGTGTTGATGTTCAAGAAAGTGGGCTGACATTTTTGTTGTTAACTTTTTGCACCTAATGTTACTCTTGTGCTCGTTAATTCTTACTTTCACTGGTCTTGTTGTCATTCCCACATACTCTTTTGCACATGGACATGTGATCAAATATACAACATTCTTGCTGTTGCAGTTCGTAAATGTGCATTGTTCCCAATTTGTACCAGTGGAAAAAGTAAGAGTTTGGCTTTTTTTGGTAAGATGACAGTTATTGCAGTTGCCACAAGGATGGTGGCCCTGTATCCCTTGTAATCTTGGCTGTTTTTCTCTGATTGGAGGGGGTCTTGTATGAACAAGCATGTCTTTCAAGTTCCTACCCCGTCTGTGTGCAAACAGTGGTTTCTCCAGTGATAGAGTACCACTTGTAAGTATACGCCAATGTTTGTTGACCAGTTTTGCAACCTGGTTGGTTTTTATACCCCGAAAATAGCAGCAACGCCATTTAAGCCACCTTCCACCTTTACCCCTGGTGCTTACTGTATGAGCCAACGCATACTGGCGTTTGAACAAATAGTCATGTACGAAGTGATGAAGAGCCTAGAAGAAAGACACTACATCAAATTTAATATCACGAAGGAAGAGAACCTTGCATTGAAGAACCTCAGCCTCAACACCTCCATCATTGTCAAAGCGGCTGACAAAGGCGGAGCAGTGGTACTACAAAACACTGAGAATTATGTGGCTGAAATCAGACGTCAGCTGGATGTAAAAGAAAGCTACCAACCGACAGCGAGGGATCCGACACCAGGCATCAGAACCCTAATTGAGACCTTGGCAGAAGATGGTGTCAACAAGGGTTTTTTGAGTCCTCCTGAAAGAGATTTCCTGATTAAAAAGGAACCCTGTATTCCCACAATTTACACCTTGCCAAAGGTACACAAGGAGTTAGACAATCCACCAGGAAGACCTATCATTTCTGGATATGGATCCATATTGGAACCTGTGAATCAATTTATTGACCACTTTCTCCAGCCATTGGTAGCGGAAACCAAATCCTATGTGAGAGATTCAATGCACATAATCCAATTACTTGAAAATCAACCCTACGATGAAGCCACCCAACGCATGGTAACACTCGATGTTGCATCTTTATACACATCCATACCCCAAGACGAGGCAATTAACATCATACAGGGTGTACTGGAAAAACGACCATCACCGCTTTGGATACCAACTGACTTCCTCACCAACCTCCTTGAGATTGCGATGAAACGCAATTACTTTGTCTTTCAACAACAATTCTATATTCAATGCAAGGGAGTGGCGATGGGGGCCACGTATGCCCCTAGTCCGGCGAATCTATACATGGACCAATATGAGGAACAACATCTATACTCAGAAGGAAATCCATACATCAATTCAATATCAATATGTAAAAGATATATTGATGACGTGATGATGATATGGACAGGCACAGAAGATGATCTAAAAGACTTCTTCCTCTGGCTGAATTCCAGATGCAATGACATCCAGTTCACAATGAGCTATGATAAAACAAACATTGCTTTCCTTGACCTTCGATTCAAGGCTGAAGATGGCCTAATCATCTGTGATCTTTACAGAAAACCTACAGAGATAAACACCCTCTTAAAATATGACTCTCACCACCCACGTAATTTACGTGACAACTTGCCCTTCGGGCAATACCTACGGATGAGACGCAACTGCACCAAAAAAGCAGACTTCTTCAAGGAGTGTGAGACACTTACCAACCGCCTACGGGAACAAGGCTACCCAATGGGCCTACTCAAACGTGCCAAAAAAAGAGCCTGGTACAGTCCGAGAGAGGAGTTACTTGCCCCAAAAGAGAAGAGAGATACTTGCCCGAATCTGGTCTGTGTCACTATGTTCCATTCCAGGAGCACCATCATGAAGAAGACTATAAAGAAGTACTGGAACCTGGTTGCCTCAGAGCTCAACACCAATGAAAGTCCACTATTTGCCTTCAAAAGAGGACGGAACATAAAGGATACTGTGGTAAAGGCATTCCTAGAACCTCCAAAACCGGTCACCCTCCGTGACCACTTAGGCTTGCCCCCAGTGAAAGGACACTTCAAATGCAGCACATGCAAAGCTTGCCCGTTATCCATTGATGGGCCATCTTTCTCACACAACAATAAAACATATACATTACCTTCCCTGACAAATTGTAACACCTCAAATGTCATATACATCATCCTGTGCCCATGCGACAAACCATATGTGGGCCAAACAACACAGAAAGTTAAGGCACGCATACTACAGCACATGAGCAGAATCCGCTGCAAGGTCCAGGGAGCCCCCATGGTGGATCATTTTGTTTGCCAGAATCATGACCCAAACAGTTTGCGCTGGCGCATACTGGAAAAAATCAACACCAACCCTCGTGGTCGCTCCATTACCTCTGGACTCAATAGAAAGGAGCGTAAATGGATCCACATTCTTAACTCTGTGAGCCAAGGTCTAAATGAACATGAGGAGATATCAAGGCAGATGGGTCTTTTATGAATATGATGCATTTCTCTAACTATGACCCTCTTCCATTCTGTATGACGCTTGTGAATTGTATGTTTAATTAGGCTCACCCATGAAATGCTGGACTTGCCATCTCTTTCCCGCCTCATTATATGAAGCCTTACAATTACATGTTGTAATTTACTTATCTGTGACATGTTGTATGTTTAATTAGGCTCACCCATGAAATGCTGGACTTGCCATCTCTTTCCCACCTCATGATATGAAGCCTTACAATTACATGTTTTAATTTACCTATCTGTGACATGCTGAACTTGACTATTAATATGCTGTTTAATTTAACCACATGACTGCATTAACTTTTTTCAAACATAAGGTTTAATATTATGCTCTTGACTTTGTCTGTACTCTCATGCCAGAAGATTCTTACTATGCCGCCAAATTATCCACCAAGCTGTAGGCGGCCCCAAGCGCATTGCGCCGTCTGTGTAAACCGTCATTTGACGCTGTCCCGAATACTCCACGTGTTGCCTAGCTACCCAGGGGCTCGCCTTTGCTAGCCAATGAGGGTTTAGCACATGGCATCACGCTGTAAGCTACGGCGTTGCCAGGCGACCGACGTGTACAACGTCCTCGCGCCCCGCTCCTCCCGCAATCGAGCCTCCGTGATGCATGCCAGACGGGACTTGGATGTTCGAGAGTGAGCAGCGTGATACTCTCGTTTATTTGACTTGGGATAAGCCATTAAAGTGCACAGAGCCTCACGGTGTGCGGTCTTCGCCCGATCGGTGCCGTTCCTCAATCACGCTCCGGCACCCGTTTTAAACTGCACAACTTCGGCACTACGAGCCCCCATTTTATAACGAGCACCAAGTCTTTTTAAATGCCACACACGCCTGGTGGTCACCTGGGGCAACTCGCCCCCGGGTTCAGCCTTAACCACGAGCGCTGCCCAGGTGGTGTCCATTTTTGCCTTTAAAGTTGTCTAGTCACACCACTTATTTTGTGATCACTTGAGTTCCCAGGTGCATCTGGTATACATTTAGCCACTTAATAACATTCTATTAACTAACTCCCATGATACATGTAGGTAATGCATGACCTATCCCTCTGAGTCATGGCTATATCAACATACTTTTACTAAGGGACTCATTGTACTTCTTTCTCAGATTGACCTCCGGATTTCCATACCAGGGTGTGACTTATTTGCCTCCTGCGAATCCTGAACCCCCCCCGTAAGTATAATGCACTCACCTGATTTTACCAAAAAACTGATGGTTCATCATCCATACCTCTCTGAAACCCACTCTTATTCACTTCCAGGTCCCCCCACCCCCCCTTGTCTTGATAAAGACCCACCGTGACCACCAATTGGGGCACAACAGGGTCGAAACGTCGACGCATAACACTGGTCAAGATACCTCCAGGAACGATCATAGTAACCATCTGTTTCCTTGGAGTTTTAATTAAGAACACTGACCGCCAATTTAAAATTGTTTTTCCTCCCCTTTCCCCATGTATAGTACTGTATATAATTGTAAATAAGTGTCACTCAATATATTGCACTATTCACTTTGTTCACTTACAGTCACTTTTTCACATGTTCTTAGAATTTGTATAAACTGAAATGGAATGAAGTAATTCCTGTGTTTTACAAATGTGACTTTGTTTCCTATATAAATACCTTGAACTATATTTGTTTTCAGAGAGGTTTTATTCAATTTAATTGCACTTGAATTATTACATTGTGTTCCTGAGCTATCCCAGCCTCTTCTTCAAAGCAATTTATCCGGTCACCCGACAGAACCACTTTTGTTGTTAACCACGCCTACCCAGGTTCTGAGGGACACAGGGTTACCCCGTTTTTGTTAAAACATCAATTACATATAGGCAGGTGCATCAAGAAGACCATGGGAAAGGGTGCAGAAGACCTCAGAAAAGTAACAAATCTACTACAGTTTTAGATGAGTATGCGAAATTCTAAAATAATCACTTTGGGTACCAAGTTGCTTCATATCTTGCCTCAGAGACATGCACATTTGGTGATCAGAGTTAGCATGACCAGAAAAAAATCAAAGTTACAGGGCAACTACAGCTGAGCATTTTTTATTTCCTCCTATGCTTTGTTATGTGGTCACATTAGACCCGGGTGAGTTCACCACCATTTTATGGTATTCACCTGTTACAACGCATTTTTTACTCCGCACTACCACTACAACGCAGGCATTACAACGCATACCGTTACAACGCATTGCGCTGGGGGGCGCTCTAGGATAAGAGGTAAGTTTAATTTACTATCCAACACCTTCCCTAGGGTCCACGGGGACTGGAGTTAGAATAGTAAATTATACTTACCACTATCCAGCACCCCAAAGCGCTATGCGTTGTAGCGGTATGCGTTGTAAATACCGCGTTGTAATGGTACGCGGAGTAAAAGTATGCGTTGTAACGACATACATCCCCATTTTATATGTTCACAGTTTAAAGATGATTTTTTTTTCTTCAACATTCCTTTATGGATAATATTGACTTTTGCTTACTTATACATTTCTTCGTAGGCATATAATCAGAGCCTTGACCATTCTATATGAAAGCTAAATTTCACTATGTAAAATGTTGATGTTTGGTATTGTTCGCTCGGTGACAGCTTTATCAGGATAGAATAAATAATGACGGCCTGACTGGAACTTCGGCATGACAACAATGGTGAAGTTTATTATATTAACAACATCACTCCTTCGTTAAGTTAGAGGAGCATTTCGATGACACTGCCGAGGTCGCCTTATGCCGGATTTCCAACCCAGAGGAATCCTGTTTACCTCCTGTCAAGGACGGTGCCCAGTTCTACACCAAGACGGGCTCCTAGATGAAACATACCCACTGGGGAGTTATATCACCTGTGGGGATTCTGGCAGATTCACCCACCCTAGGCACACTAGGATAGGGAGCGCTAAGTGAGAGCACAAATATAATTGTACTTGTATGCAAGCATATAATCTATGTAACAGCACAATGGTTGTATTGTTTATTTTCTTTACCATTCTTGTGATGCTGATTACTCTGTTTGGTTTCCTTCTGTAGATAATTGCAGCACATGTTTTTTACATAAGAATCTTATTGCTTCAATAAATATTTGAAATGCCAATTCGAGTATTTCTTGTGATTCCCTATGGGCATGAATGAGTAACAAAGTGAAAGGGCTTTAGATCTGTTTCCACAATTTCCTTGGGGAGTCACAGTTGTCATACCACCTGTTACCTTGCTAGTTTAAGGGTACAGATGGTACACTATGAGCTAGCCAGGACTAAAGCCAACATATCCTGATGGTGTGCGTGGACTCAGTCTTGCACTGTTTGTTTTGACATTTATGTTGTCCAACAAATGCACAGTTTTATTGAGAAAGTATGACCTGGACAACAGCCTGTCCTTCCTTTTCTACTAAAGCATCATCAACATCATTTGCATTATCATCATTATCCGTTAACGGATAACAAGAGGAAGCTCCCTTGCCTCTTGTATGTCCCTTTATACAGGCGATGCAAACTCAGATAAGAGCATAAATTACTAAAAGGACAAAAACAATGAGGAAGATAACCTTCAGAATCTTCACCTCTCAATTCCCAAGTGCACTTTATATTTTGCCCAAAATGTTCTATCCCTCTATTGATGTTCTATCCCTCTATTTCATCATCAACAGCATGCAAGTCTTTAAAAGCTTCTCATATATTTTTAATCTGCTCTTATATCTTCACCAATGTATCAGGGCTTTCTTTTTTGTATCAACTTTTATAGAGTCAACATTTTCTTACTTTAGCCATTTGGTGCCTGCTGCCTGTATCTGGTCATGTCTAGGGTGGGTGACAGGCTGTCCAAGCCACATGCAATAGGAGCTTATGTGTGGCCTGATGGGCCTTCCTGAGAGGATGGGAGGGAGGAGCTGGACCCAGCCTCACTTACGCCTGAATAGGCTGTGTCCTATCCCCACACAAGGGGTTTCCTAACCCTCCCCTGTAGTGAGTCTAGAGTCAGAGAAGGAAGGGAGGTCCGCTCTGCACTTTAAAGGCATTTCTTTGACGTCTACCCCACTTCAAAGGCAGAGCTGGATATGAGTATTGGAACTCTGACACCACCACTTCAGTGCACTTCTGGACCTGTGAAGACTCTGTCAGGATGACGGACTGCTGTGCTGCTGAAGAACTGCCACTCCGCTGGACTGCTGCTACACTGGACCACTGCCTTGCTTTTTTGCCCTGCTGCATGCTATTCCCTTGGTTGGGTGATAAAGACTGGACCTGCATCAGTTGAACCCATCATGACTCCAAGGGCTAGCTAGGTGGCCTACTGATCTGAAGTCTCAGGGACATAAAAGACTTCCAACCACCCTGCTTCTGCACCTGGACTCTGCCATCTGTAAGTCTGCCCTGCCAAGTGGTGGGCCCAGTCCTGGACCTTTGTAAGTGGGCCTTGGGTGTTTCCTGCAGCAGAACCCATGCATCTTCTGTTGAAATGGTGCATCACCACTGCTGCACAGATCAGATCTGGCCCATTGCCTCTGTTGCTTCGATCAGAGCCCGTGCATCTCCTTTGTTGCATGGCTCAGTACCAATGCATGGCTGCCGTTGCATAGACCAGAACCAGCACATCACCTCTACTACATAGATCGGACTCAATGAATTGCCTTTGGAATCTCCCCTGTGCGATGCTCCTCCCAGTGCAAGGTCTTTGCATGCCTGATAATAGCCGCCTTGACGACGAACCTCTGCATCGCAGCTCACCCTTCATCAGAGCAGAATCATCGCCGCTGCTGGGTGGATCAGAACCGGCGCATCGCCCCGCTATGTGGATTAGGACCTGCAAAATGCCACTGCTGCATGGATCAGCACTGACGCATCTGCGATGTCGACGCAACCAGGATTAAGGTACTTTTGTTCAGCGTGCTTTACTAGGTCCCTGTATCCAGCCTGTGCTCCATCGCGATTGGCCTGAACTTTTTGCTTTGTCCTGGTCCAGTGCGACCAGATATCGCAAATAGGCACTTATTTCTTCAAAGTGCTATTTTACAGTTTATTCTTTACAAATACATATCGCAAATTCTACTTATTGGATTTTTGTTGTTTTGGTCTTATTTCATTTATGAAGCCAAGTTATTTTTTTCTAACCTGGTGTTGAATCTCTTTCTGTGGTCTTTTTACTGTTGTACTGTTTGAAGTGTTGCACAAATACTTTACACATTGCCTTTAAGTTAAGTTTCGCAGCTCTGTGCCAAGCTGACATAGGATGAGCGCTGGTTAATTTAGGGTTTGCCTGTGTCCTACACTGACTAGGATTCTGGCTGCTGCTTGACTAGGGCTCATACTGCAGTCAATCTACAACCCAATTTCTAGCACAGCTCAAGGGATGGGACTTGGCGAAGATCAAAGGGATGCTGTCTAGATACAAAGAGCAGAGGCTGAGATGGACTGATCCGTCTGTTCATAGAATTTTGGAATGCCTAGCTTAAGGATCTCTTTGCTGCTGGCGCGGTGTTTGCGGCTGACAATGTGAATCTTTTGTTATAATTATACTTGGTCAGTTTAGTCAAATCTTGAGTAGATAGATAATGCGTGCTAGTTTGTAAGCACATCCAGATCCCAACACCGGAATATGTCACGTGCTTCACTGAAAGGAATCAGCCAATGGATGGTTGTGGAAGTGAGACTGACGTTGTCCAATCAGCAAATTGAGGCAGGCAGAGAGTATGCCAATGCCTGTTGACAGCTCACTGTAATCAGTTTTGAACCCTTCCAGGGTGTCCATGTGTGCATGTGTACACGAGTGTCATGTGGGCAGCGGATGTGGTGTGAGCAGGATTAACCCCACTGACAGACATGTGCCCACCTCAGTGCAGATGATTCTATCTGATGCTCAGGGCTACTCCTTCACATTGATTAGTATCTACGTATGATAGAAGGCTGCACCATGACGTGTGTATCCGTAGCTCTTGATTGCACGCAGCTGGCATCCCCTCCACTGTAAGTCACTGGCATGGCGATGATGCCTTACATTCAGGGTCAATGTAGGAAAATGGCATAGTAATGTGTATTTCACACTCTTGGGTATCATGGCATTATCAGCATGCGGGCCAGTTATGACTAGGAGACCCCTGGCACTCTGAGAGCGCCCCAGCCTAGCTGAGCATTGGATCTCATCCCTGGCAGACGTGTGTTTGAGCAGAACTCTGGCACCGCAGAGCAGCACCACAGGATGGCTGGCACATTGAGTATCATTTGAGCATCGCCCTAACACTGAGCACAGACCGCTGGAGCTCTGAGAAAGCCTCAGCCTTCCTCAGCATTGGCTCTCCTCCCCGCGAAATTATACTATAAACTTAGGTGACAGAGCTGGGCAGCATCACATGTATGCTGGCACACTGAGTGCGATAGTACCAGCATGTGGGAACTTTTAGCAGACCCCTAGCACCAGGCCTCTGGAACTCTGAGAGCGCCCTGGCCTATCTGAGCATCAGAGCTCATCCCTGGCAGTCTCGTGTTTGTAGCAGAACTCTGGCACCGCAGAGCAGCGCCACAGGACGGCTGGCACATTGAGCATCATTTGAGCATCACCATTGCAGGTTGGGCAGACATCTGGCGCTCTGAGAAAGCCTCAGCCTTCCTCAGCATTGGATCTCCTCACTGGCGGAATCGTACTACGAGCACAGGTGAGAGAGCTGGGCAGCATCACAGGCATGCTGGCACACTGATTGCCATATTAGCAACATCCGAGCACGGTTAGCAGACCCCTAGCTTTGTGAGCAGGCCTCTGGCACTCTAAGAAAGCCCCAGCCTATCTGAGCATCAGTGCTGCTCCCATCATACCATAAACATAGCTGGCACGGCTGGGCAGCATCACATTCATGCTGGCACATGGACCAACATAGTACCAGCATCTGGACACTTTTAGCAGACCCCTAGCATAATGACCAGGCCTTTGGAACTCTGAAAAAACATCAGCTTATCTGAGCACCAGCACTCCTCCCTGGCAGACTTGTGTTTAAGCAGAGCTCCGCACAACTGGCTGGGTGGCATATTGGGCACCATATTAGCAAGACAAAGGGCTATATAATTGGGAGAATAGACTCATTTCTGGTAGAAGGTTTAATGAACAATTACCTGGCAGAGGATCAGTAATGAGCATTCAAAATTGGCGTCATTTCCCAATGGATTTTAAATGGGTATTTTCCAGCAGACACTTTATATCAGATGGATGTATGACGTTACAACGCATACTTTTACTCCGCATACCATTACAACGCGGTATTCACAACGCATACCACTACAACGCATAGCGCTTTGGGGTGCTGGATAGTGGTAAGTATAATTTACTATTCTAACTCCAGTCCCCGTGGACCCTAGGGAAGGTGTTGGATAGTAAATTAAACTTACCTCTTATCCTAGAGCGCCCCCCAGCGCTATGCGTTGTAATGGTATGCGTTGTAATGCCTGCGTTGTAGTGGTAGTGCGTTGTAAAAAATGCGTTGTAACAGGTGAATACCTATCAGATAGTTGTTGCTTCTCTCTTGGTACCAACGAATTTGCCGGTTGGGTGTCCAGTGTTTGCAAATCATATTTCTGACTCATTTATTTTTCAACAGTCTTCTGCCAGGAAACACCCCCTTCCTCAAAATCATAGTCTTGTGGTAGAGACTTGTACAGCTTGACCCAGCACTGGCCAGACACAAGGACCAGATTACGGTTATCTTCAAGTCACTCCATTGGCTCCTGGTCAAAGAGAGATCCCAATTTGATAGCCTTAGTCCTGTCCATATATCTGTCCATGGACAGGCTCCTAGCTATATAACCAAAGTATCCTGAGTAGACATCTGAGATCTGCTAACCAGAAGAGTCCAACCACCCGCTCTCCAAGTTTCAAGGATGTGGCAAAAGATCCGGACACGTGCCAGGCCTGACGCTCTCTAGGCCTCCTACGCCCAAGAAACCCAAGGCATTGACTTCTAATTAGAACTGTTGTCCACCACCCGGCCCAAGCATCTGTCCTATCTTTCTGTTTACCTTTTATCTCATAGCGCCCTGACGCAGCACTAATGGGCTATGTTTAGCTCTTCGAAAACCTAAGTAGTTGTGTTGTCAGTGCTCAGTAATGTGACATGTTCATGCGTCTGCTGACCAGTTATACCGCTTGTTAGAGGGGGGGGGGGGTGTTGAGGTACAGCAGCCCCTGCTCTGAAGTCTCTGCCATCAATGAACATCCCAGACTGCCTCTTTAGACCGAGGTGCTGTCACTTGGGGTTCCAGGTGCTTCATAGACCTGTGGAACCAGCTCTGTGGGAGAGACAGGGAGGAGCTGGTATGATGAAACGTACCCTACACAAGGACACCCCTGAGAGGTGTTTATTGTCTGTAACTACCGGGATTTCTTACCTTCGGAAACAGAGGCAGTGAGTGGAGCTCCCTGCAGGGCTCAGTGGGGGGTTCTACTTGAAGACTGCGCCCACCTCCAGCGCCCCCAAAAGAGATGGAACTTCCTGTCCGGATTCTTAAGGTTATTATAGGGAATTAAAGTTGCAACTTCCTCTCCCAAACTGCTACCCTTACGTTTCTGAGATATGACATCACAGGTTTCTAATGAGAAATTATTTCCTTTTACTGTTAAAAGTCTATTATTAAGAATACATTCCAACCATGGAAAGCACAGAGGAAATATCCGTTTTTTAGTTATTCCTTATAAAAATGATATATCATGCCCTTAAATTATGAGAACGAGGTTTGAGAGAGTTATTTAAAGTCGGGTTGAATGTGTGAATGTAACTGTTCTTTTGTAAACTAAAATCGCCGGTATATTCTAACATGAGAGATGCTTAGAATTGTAGGCACAGAGTCATATAGAGACAGAGATAAAGAATTGCCTACAAACACTTGCACTCACGTAGAGAAATGGCAAATATAAATAACGTATTAAACGGGTGTTCGCATTAACTATTTACTATGTTGGATCCAAATGTGTGAAAGTAAATATTTTATTGTAAATACAAATGGGTGTTTTAAATACATACATGCGCAGATGTATAGGCATACAGTGATACAGAGAAAGATACAGATGCGCCTCGAGACCCTCACCAGTGATTTGCCGCGCTTTTCAAATCCCTTCAATTGATCTGCGCGCGCTCACAAACACTCTTAATGTTACGATTACTAGTATAATCCCAGTTCATCCTTCATTTTAGGAAGAAAGGTACGGGCGACACAGCCACTGGATCAGCCTGGGGTCTCTTCCACGGATTTCCCACGGGCCCCTCTCTCTTTGGTCTGCTCTACGGTATTTCCTCCAGGAATTTCCCAGATGTCTAGGGGTCTTTCCCAGAGGATGACACCTGGCGCTGGTCACTCCTCGCCCGCCCCTTTTAGTGACGTCACTCTCCACCGGGCTCGATCTCATGCGCCTCTTCAGGGTATATAACCTCTGTCAGGAGAGAGACACATCAGCCAGCACCAGAAGCTCACCTGCCCTCAGCACCGGAGAGAGCGGGGCCGAGCGAACCACTGTCGCAGGACAGAGACAAAAGAGACCCCTCTCAGGTCGACAGAGATAGACTGCGGGGCACAGGAGATCCACCTCGAAAGACAGAGACTGCTTGCAGAGACGGGAAACTTCTCTCAGGACAGAGGCAGACACCAGCGCAGAGCATGCTTCAATGCGCCTTCCAGGTGAGCCCACGCTACAGACATCAGGTTTTGGCAGCTTTGATGGTTGGATTTGTTTATTTTTCGTCTGCTTGGGGGGCATAATTTGTTTTCATAGTCCACTTAGATTGGCTGAAAGCCTTTCTCTCTATCTCACTTCGTTTTTATAGAGGGATATCTTCTAAAATACAATAGACAGCGCATTTACTTATTAGAACATGTATGTGGCTATATTACTGCTTTCACGTTTATTTGCTTTTTTCACCTTGGCATTCTGATGCTTTTTATGTACTTTTTATATTCTCATACTTCTCTAGTATTTGTTTGGTTTCTCAATATATGTTTGTGAATAGGAGAGCCCCTTTTATTCTTACCTTGCCACGTGTTTTAATATCACCAGTTCTGAGAACCATTCGCCATGTGTTTCTGTGATGTTCATAATATGGGCGTCTCTGTCTTCCGTGAACATTGCAGAAGCATCCTGGGTAGTTAAGGTCTGTTGTTATAAGATGTTCGCCAATAGAGGCTGTTATCATACAGCATAATCCTCAGAAATACGACAGTAATATTTAAAAGCGTCTTGGGGTTTTGCTGCAGTCCTGTTGTTTGTAGCGCTGCTGCTGTTAACAAGCACAGCCAGTGAAGCATAAACTGCTGGTTAAAATGCAGAATTAGCAGCAAGAGATTGAACCGAAAGGAGTTTGGGACGTTATTGTAAGTATTTGCTTCCCAGAGTAGGAGTAAAAATGCACAAAGCTTGATACATAGTGCCTCGGTGGTGCACTGTGGCCCAAGAGACATTGGGCCTTATTTATGAAGACCTTGCGCTGCCGGTGCGTCACTTTTAAAATGGGAAAAAGTGACGCACCGGTGGCGCAAGGCCTTCATAAATAAGACCCATTGTCTTTCTCGCATCTACGGCAGGAGCAAAGTAAAGTTTTATACTGTGCCAGCTGATATCATGCTTCACACCGCTTCTCTGCCAACATCCAATCAGAATGCTTGCACCATAACAGATACCCCTGTTGTATGTGGTAAGGCGCTGGCATCATATGACAGTCTGTTGGCATCACAGGCCAAAAGACCAGCATCATTGGACATGGTGCTGCGATCAGATGTATGCCAATTTAAGGTGCTGGCATAATACACCAGAATTGTTCCTATAATGCCGGGGTACTTTCATCATATGTCAGTTCCCTGACTTCATATGCCAAGGTGCTGGCATCATTTATCAGAGTCCTACCATCATACGTGTTGCCATGTGCAAGCATCATATGTTAGGGTGGTGCCTATCATACCTGGGCGCTGCCCTGCTTTTGCTCCCCCCCCCTGTGATGGAGTGGCTGTAGTGCCAGTCCTGCAGCTCATATGCGAGTCTATGGCTGTTTATACTCCATGCTCTACCTGCTGATATGTCAGGATATGTGCCATGCTAGGACAGCTCATGTTCCAACCTTGAATTGCTTATATGCCAGGCTGAGAATGCTCATGTGCCAGGCACCAGTCACTCGTTTGCTAGGGTGACCAGATTCTCAAAACAAAAAACGGGGACAGGTCATAGACATAGAAGTAGGACTACTGTTTGCAGTAACCATCGACATAAAAGTAGGACAAGTTCAAAACTGTCATAGACATAGAAAAAGGACTACAATGACAGCTCCCTCCACCGACGGAGATGAAGCATTACAGACGACAAATCAGAGGTCTTTTATTACTACTTGCAAGTCCCTTTGTGACTACCAAAATTCATAAACTTTTGGCCTAAGGTTACATTGTGAATCATGCCCAAAGTACTGACGCTGTTCAGACCAAGTACAAATCAGCTTGAAGTGCATATTGTCACTGCACTCTAGCACTAAGCAGTGAGCCCGCTCGTGTGGACCTCCCCATTCTGCTTGCTTACAAGGCCAAACTCAAGTTGAATTTGGGCAGGAGAGGTGTGGCGAGGCAAACGGAAGGGCTGCCTGTAGATCTTAAGAATGTACAGAATGAGTGATTCCATTGTATTGCCTCTTGGCCACACACACACACACGAGTCACACCCACGCACAGACTTGCACATAGCGGCCATCAGTGAAACGTGCACACAACATGCATGGCACAGCACCTTTCACAGGCCGGCTGATGTAACCTGATTTCTCTGTGCTGGTTAGATACTCACTTGACACTGCTTACTAATGCCACTATACATGATCAATCTTCTCCCACATAATTTCTTATTAGTAGCGTAAGGCTGTCGGCCGCGCGGGATCTGACCAAGTAAGTGTGTGCATAAGCATCACAGGGCCCGAGGCTGGCTTGCCCAAAATGCTAGGGGAGGCGTGCTCCAGTCTGCCCCGGTCAGTTTTCACTTCACTTCACTGTGGCGCGCCAACAGCCCAACTGGGCTTTAGTTGGATGATAGGTAATTAAATTAAGAGCTTACAAGATGCTTGTAGGTGTCTCGCGAAGGTGGTGCCCGTGTATGTGAAGGCGGCTGATACCCAGATGTATACCTGTGGTACATGACTGCTAGCTAAACTGAAGATGAAGTGCATTAAAAACACACTAATTATTGGAGCGTGTGGGTGGGAAATAGAGCAGGACGTTTATTTTGTATATTAACTCATTTGTGCTGAGCGGCCTCAAGTTAAACAGGCCATTCCTTAAAGAACTTTGAAACAAATGTCTAAGTGTTGCGAGAGACTCGTTTTTAAAATTATAAAAACTACAGCGCACTAGCAGTTTGCTATACTTGAGACTTCCCTGCGCCTCCAGGTGCGTTGCTTCAGCTGAAACTTTTTTTGTTTCTCAAATGTAATTTATTGTAATATATTTCCCTCTCTTCATTGCTTGATTTTGCTCACTAAAAAGTGTCACTCATAATTACATTGAAAATATGAAAATGTTACACATAGCAATATAAAACCTTGGCTGCCATGGCTGCTTAGTCCTGCTCGCAAAGGACTACCGTCCGATTTTCGGAAAATTAGTGTTTGCAAAGTCTAATTCGGCCGGGACATTTCAGATGAAGATATTAAACAACATTAGGGCAAGCATTTAACCCTGGTTCAAGTCATTTATACCTTCCTGGATATGCACTTTCCATCACCAAGGTTGATCCTAACACGTAGGTGGCGCTGCGTTGTACAAAGAGAAGGGAAATCCTGGGAGAAAGGCTCTCTCTTCAAAGGATTTCCCTTCCTGCTACAACGCTCAGCTCACCTACGTGACATCACGTTAAGAAAAGAGAGCATGCGAGCGTCTGCTCAACCGAAACACCAATAAAAAACCGGGACATTTCTATGTTTACCCCGGACACGGTTTAAAAACCCGGACATTTCACTGACTTGGAGAAAAGTGTCGGGACACCGGGACATTTCTCCAAAAACGGGGACCGTCCGGGGAAAACCGGGACGTCTGGTCACCCTATCGTTTGCCAGTCGTGGACTGCAGTTTGACAGATTGCACTTGCTAGCTGTGAAAACCCTCAGATCGCTCCTCTGTTATTCCCCCTTCTCTGTCCTCTTCTCCTTCTTGACTCTGTTGCCTTGTGTTCCTCTCTTTTAGCCCCGTCCACTCGCTTCCATGTTCTTAGACAATGAAACAACTTGGCTAATATTGCTTTCTCCCTTCTTCCAGAAACCACACGCCATCCTCAGGCTGTCCAGGCAGGTGCACACAGCGGCGGTGGAAGGTAAGTGTCTGTGTGCGCTCACTGCTCTTGGTTTGAGTTCCCGCTGTATTTTTTGTGCGCAGTTAGTGGTTCTGGTGTCCCTTCTTCTGGTCTGAGACCTCTCTCTATATCTTGGTCCCAGTTACTGGTTCTGGAGTCACTCTCCCTGCTCTGATGCCGCTCAGTATACCCCGGGCCCAGTTACTGGTTCTGATGCCACTCTCCTTGTACCCGGACTGCTCTGTATCCCATGGGCCCAGTTACTGGTTCTGGTATCACTTACTTTGACCTGGGTCCCTAATGCCACTGGTTTGAGTCTGCTATCAGTCTAGAACTCCAAGAGTCCTGGGTAATGATTGTCCCATGTAAACATCATCTGGTTCTGGTCCGGATCAGCTGGATTTGTGCCTGATGCCAGCCCAGAATGCCTGTAGTTCTGATCCTGTCTCTTCTCTTCATTCAGTGCTGGAGGGGAGCCCCCTGGAAAAGGCGGTCACTAGCAGCTTTGCTTCCTTCATACATGGAGTCCAGACAGATCACCTGTCCCAAACCGTGCGGCACCGAAGTAAGCGTATGATCCTGGACAGCGTCGGCGTTGGACTGGTGGGAAGCACGACCCATGTGTTCAACATCGCCCTGGGATACTGCCAGGTAAGAGAAGACATTGAACTCACTAAGCAACGCACCATGCAGAACAATTAAAAACCCTTTTTACGCCAAGAGTGTGACTATACTCCTGTGGTTGTGCCATGCAAAACTGCTTACAGACTTTAGTGGTTCAGGATCACCATAAGATTTTACCAGGATATTCAAATCTTGGATCGAACCAAGCAAATCACCATGAACCCCTTGGCTATTAAATAACCCTCTAGAATAATAGGGTTAAATAACCCTCCAGAATAATAGGTAAGAAGAGAGAAAGACCAAGTCACACCATGAATTACTCATCCACCATGAAATACTCATCCACTAATCACAGCCCAGGCTGCCTTCAGATGCAAAGCAGCTAATGTCTTGAGACACTGGCAGGACTGCGAGCATGGACTAGGGTACCCAAATAAACATTAGGAACTCTGGTCCCCTAAACAACTGTCCTTCAGAAACACTGCATCTACTCGCAGAGACCCCTTGTCTGCTCATGTGTTTCTTCTAATAGATCCCACCACCTGTCAGGTGAATCATCCTGTCTTTAGAGTTGAATAATCCACATTCCCCAAATCTCCGCTGTTTCTTTATTAGGTTTCTAGGTGAACTTTCTATTCCTAACTTAATTCTATTTCCAACAGGACATGTACTCCTTGTCTGCCATCAGCTCTGTGTATGGAAGGAAAGGATTGAGACTCCCACCTACGCTGGCTGCATATGTCAATGGAGTAGCGGTAAGGATTTTGAGAGCGGGCTATCACTTTATCCCTCAAGCATACACTAAGAACAATGAGTTTATGAGAATTTTACTTAAATGCTGTCTCCTCCAATGTTCAATTCTGTCTGTTTCCACTTCTGTAAAGAGTCTGTATTGGGCAATGGCTCAGTCACTCAACCAAATCTTAGAATGTGGATCCTACACTTCTGTAAATTGTTTCCATAGGTCGATGACACAAGCTCTCTGCTTAACATCACTTCTGACACACCCTTCTTTAAGTACCTTCTAATCCTCTACTCCTCTTTTAACAGAGTCACTCCATGGACTTCGATGACACTTGGCACCCTGCCACCCACCCGTCAGGTGCTGTGCTGCCAGCTCTAATGGCTGCCTCCCAGATGTTGCCCGTGGGATTCCGACCCAGCGGCTCAGACTTCCTGTTAGCATTCAACGTGGGCATTGAGGTGCAAGGAAGACTCATGCGTTTCTCCAATGAAGCCAGCAATATCCCTAAAAGGTTTGTATGATACCCACAAAGGGCAGAAACATCCCATGACCAACACTCGATGCCCACAGGGGGCGCAGTATCTCCCGGGCATGGTTATGATGTACGATGTATGAAAAGGGTAGAAATATTCCATGTGTAATGTATGAGAACCCTAAAGAGGGGGTGTGCTATGATATGTGCCGATTGGCACATAGGGCAGAAATATCCCTAAGAGGAACCTATCATGCAAACAAAATCATGTATGTGGATAGCACACAATACAAAGTAAATATGGTAAAGTACATTTTTCTGCTCACTGTAACTAGATTATTTATATCTGTCAAATGATTGATTAGATCCTATTATAGTTTCTCTGTTTCCTTGTACTACATAATAGCATTAATGGCTGATATGCTTTTAGTATATTTCCGTAGTTCGCACTTATTGTTAGAATTTCCCCTCTTTTAAATCAATTTTGGTATTATCCTTATTCCATGTCTGACACCGATCTTTCTATTTCCTTCAGGTTCCACCCTCCTTCTGTTGTTGGCACCATGGGCAGCGCTGCTGCTACAGCAAAACTCCTTTCACTGAATGCAAAACAATGTGCCCATGCTTTGGCGATCGCTGTCTCTCTGGCGGGAGCACCTATGGCCAATGCTGCAACTCTTGCCAAGCCTCTCCATATTGGCAATGCGACCCGCTTTGGGATGGAAGCAGCACTTCTGGCCGCCCGTGGGATGGAAGCCAACCCACTTATCTTGGACGATGTGCCAGGCTGCTCAGGGTTCAGTGCTTTTTATGGTGACTACCAGCCCTCGTCCCTGGCAATGCCAGATCAAGATTACAGCTTTCTCTTGGAGAAGCAAGACATCGCCTTCAAGAGGTTCCCAGCTCACTTGGGCATGCACTGGGTGGCAGACGCTGCCATCTCAGTCAGAAACCGAGTCACCAATATAACGGGCTCCTTTAACCCTGCTTCCATCCGCGCTGTCCTTCTGAGGGTCCCAGTCTCCAAGTATATCAACAGGCCCTTCCCAGAGTCTGAGCACGAGGCACGACACTCCTTCCAGTTCAACGCCTGCACTGCCCTTCTGGATGGCAAGGTGGGCATTTCTTCCTTCAGTGAGGACAGCCTTAGTAGACCAGATCTGATCAACCTGTTGAGGAAGGTGGTGGTGGAGCACCCTGAAGACAATGTGGCCAACTTTGACAAGATGTATGGGGAAGTGGTGCTGCTCCTGGAGAGCGGAGAGATCGTGACTGGCAGATGTGATACCTTCTATGGACACTGGAGGAAGCCCCTCAGCCAAGAATCGCTCCATGAGAAGTTCCTCTCCAATGCTACCCATGTGCTCCACCAGGACCAGGCACAAGAAATTATTGAGGTGGTGAAGGAGATAGAAAGCCTTACAGACTGTTCACAACTGGCATCCTCTCTGCAGTAAACATGTTCAATTAAAATTAATCCCTCTCACAAAGTGGTAGTAAAACTTTAAATGAACTACAGGTGCAATCAACTTTATTGTAACTAGTTTTACAAATATTGAAAATTTACTCAGGGAGAGGGACTTTAGCGATACACTGTATAAAACGACGAGAGTCAATAATGTCCTCTCCTATCATGAAAGGAACTGTTATGTCTCACAGTACAGTGAGGTCCCCTTTTAACCAAAACAATACAGAAGCATCTGGCTGGCAAGAAACAGTATGCTTACGTTTCCCATAACCTCATTAGTACTTTGCAAGAGCTGTAAAATGCAAGTTGTATTTATTGTTATTTAATTTTTGTTTATTTAATATTCAGTGAAATATCATGTCTCTTTTTCCAGTGGCCAAATATAGGAAGAGCGGGATCTGCAGGTTTACTCTAGTACTGAATTGTCCCTCTGCTGCGCTCTCTCATGTGTACTTTTATGTAAAAAAAAGCACAGGACAAAATAAGTCACTCCAAGAACTTTTTATTTCAATCTCTCATGTTTTGTCAGTGAAAAGTATTTTGTGCTTTCTGTGGTTATTTATTTAATTTTGAATAAAGTCTCTGAATTCATTGTACAGTGACTGTAATTTTTGATGTGTGCAGAAGCTGACATTTTAGATGCTGACTTACTGGGTGGCCACGGCTTGATGACAGTGAGACTGGATTCTCTCACATACAGACCTTACATATGAAACTCTATTTTTCAGCTGATGCTCAACATGCTGGCCCTCCTACTAGAGTTTTACAATCTTCCCTGTTTTAGAAACTTCCCTTACATGCGCAAATACTCACATAACAGTCAGAATATACATATTTGGACAAGTACCAAAGAGTGATCCGATCATCGGCACACCTTTTAAATGTTCACATTTTTCATCTGTTGCCATCCAGTTTGCACCACTGTGGAAGTTCTCAATCTCCAGTGTTCAAACTCTGGTGCCATGTGCGCTGGAAGGTGGGGCATATTGTTAATAAACATGTGGGAAATACACAGAAAATCATACATTTTGCCAACCAACTGCGTGACCCACTCCACTCAGTGAAACATACTGACCAATGTTTAGAAACACCATTTTGTAAAAACCTACTTTTGACAAAGAGAGGTGGGAGGTGGAGTTTGTTGCTCCTCTCCCACATGTATTTCTGATGAGATTGCCGCCTTTTTTCTGTATTTAATTCTTCATCTCTATTGAGCTATGTTGGGAAAATACAGGAAGAATTTGGATCCTAAACTGCAGGTGACTCTAGTCAGACAATTATACGTTCTCCTGTATGTGGATGATTTGTTAATTTATTTCTTGTAAGCCAGCATCTCTAATACTACTTTAACTTAAGAAGCATAACATTCTGGGCATTTTATTTACAGGATGTGAAATTTTGAGATGAGTATTATTTGGTGTTTAGCTTGTGGTGAAACTACGGATTATTATTGGAGATCTTCTCAAGCTTTGAATTAAATACTTTAATTTTAAAATATCTGGATATTTGGCATAGACTGATGGTGGATCTACACCCTTACTGCCTCCTATTACAAAGTTTTGCTGTATGTATAAAGGAATAACAAAAGTTAAAACCCTTTTAATTAGTACATAGAGGGCCAGATGTACAACTGTTTTTAGCAGTCGCAAACAGGTAATACGGGCTATGTATTTTACTAACCCTGTTTTGTGAGTCGGTAAACTATTTCCGACTCACAAAATATGGTTTGGAATTTGCTATTTAGGAAGGGGCTTTTGGAGGGTGTCACTTCCTAATAGCTAGTCACCGGGGGATGTACAATTGTTTTGCGACTGGAATGCGGACGCAAAACAATTGTAGTTTACCACCTGCTTCAAGTAAGTGGTTAGCCAGTCTCAAACAGGAAGGGGTCCTCAGGGGACCCCTTCCCCTTTGAAGGTGATTGGTTCCCTGTACCACAGGGATTGCAGAATTACTCCAGCTTTTTGCTCAAGTAAAACTGTGACCATATCTATTGTGGGAAGGGTCAGATTTGAGTTTGTGAATTCTAACAATCTCAGTTGTTAGAAGGGGTTTAAAACGTTTCAAGGCAAACAATGCCGTGGCCCACTTACTCCCACCCTTAGCTTGTGGTTGACTAATGCAGGTTTTTCTGCACTCTTGGTGGAGAAATCTGCAGTAGTAAAAGCTTTTTTCTCTGTCAGGATTCCTTCTGAATCTGAGTAAATTCTTGACAGGTGTAAATAACTTTCTGCCATAAACAAATGTTTACAAAAGAAACAGTCTATGTGCTCATCCTTGTGTACCTATTTAGGTGTCCTGATGAAGGTTGCAGTCATGAGGAGTCTGGGACTGAAACAATATTGTTGTCATCTTTTGAACATACTTTGACAATTTACAACTGTGTAAGCAGCTGTGTGTTAGGATAGATTATAACAATCACTAAATACATTGGGGAACTAGCTAAGAAAACATTAGCTATTTTGAATATGGCTGGTGTGCACCTTAAACGTATCAGAGTTAATGAGGATATTGGATGCAAGTTATTTTCACATTTTGAAATGACTGACATTTTATAATGTAATTTTTCAGAAGTTTATTTTTTGGAAAATGTCTTGAAAAACATGTATATTGTCATTAAATATTGTGAGCTTTGGTAGATTTTACTATTTTTCACACTGGTATTGTGTTTTTGACAATGCTTAATTTACAGTAGTGGTTGCAGGTGGCCCACACCAGCATTCATTTTTGGGGAGTCACACTTACTTTTTCCTCAACATACTTTAACCTATAGCAAGAGAGAGAGATACACAAGGAGGAAAGAAAGAAGATATGAAAGGCTGAAAAACAGTGACAAAAGAAGGAAAGAGGGATAAAAAAGAACTGCAAAAGTGAGATAAAAAGGCAGGAAGTGTCTGGTGGTAGATTAAAGAGATATGATAAGGAATCAAAACAAGACAGCCTTGGTATTTAGCGCCCCAAACGTCTATAGTGCAGATCAAGGCCTTCAGAAAAAAACGTAGGGCTCTAGCACTTATTCTTATACAAATTAACCATTGCTTTTTGGGCTTTCTAAATAGTTACTATATTCCATTCAGAATGAACCCAGAATTGTTATGTAACTTCATTATTTTTTGACCCTAAACATTTGGGATGAATTTTATTTTTTAAGCATTTATAGGTAAGGCTGCCCAAATATGCTACAATCACAAATACATTCAATTATATCAAACCACTGAAGTAGTAGTAAAAACTTTATGCAGCCACGAGACCATAAAAGATGCTTAACACAAAAATCATTTAAAACCTATTACAATGTACAGTACAAACATTTAATGGACTCATTGTCGCACATCTTTCCTGATCTAAAAAGCAGCATAAATATAACATGACAGCATTGCAAACAAATTCCTACGTTAAATACTGTAAAAGTTTGAGGCTCATTTTAGTGGAACAACAAACAAGCAAACGTAAAATTAGGCATACAAATATTTTCCTAGGGACAGAATAAAAACTACACAAAACATAAAATGTAAACACGATTGCTGGCTAGTGCGGTACAGGAGCAGCACAATTGGGATGGGAACCAACTTCCCTGAGAGGGAGGAGCTACCAAAAAATAGACAAGGTTTAACCTAAAACGTGTTAAATAAAAACGGTGCTCAGGGTTAGGTATCCATTCCAGGTAAGATCCTGATCCAACCGGGAGGGCGATCTCCATGTGGTAGCTCACCGTTGCCATACCTGATTACTTTTTTAGAGCGGTTTAAATAACTATTGTAAAAAAAAAAGATTGAGTCAAGGCTTTTGAGTTACTATTAATTTCATTTGGTTAGTAAAAAAGCTGTGGCGCACCCAAGTCTATGAAAGATTTTCTAACATAGGTGAGCCTGGGGATAGTTTGGCCTTGATCTAAGGTAATACAACCAGAAGGGACAAGACAGGAAACATTAGCGTGGGTTGAGCTCCAGATATGAACCCAAAGTAGAAATAGGGCTAATTTAACTGTATACTCAATGTATGGCAAATTTACCTCAGCATGGGTGATATATTTAGAAGTACACATAGGAACTTCAGTTCTAATATTCTGGAAATAAATGTATTTTCTACAATTTGTAGATGGGTAGAATTTGTATACTCCCACCCCATAGGTGCCCAAAGAGAGACACTTGGCTTTATATAAAGTAATTAGGTCTCTTATTGGTTTGTGTTTGAGCTTTCAGGCAAACAAGAAAAGTGCACCAACCACATTACTCATTTTGAGCACCCTTTGAGTCAGTAGCATGTCCCAGTCCAAACTTACATTCATTAGGATCCCTAAGTAACTAAAATGTAGAACTTTTGCAATAGGAATCTCATCCATTATAAATGTGCGTGAGTGTCATGAATCTGCCTACCCCTTCTAATCTGTTCATGCCCCTACACATGACCTCCCCTTCAAATCTGTTCATGCCCCTACACATGACCTCCAAGACACATGTTATACACATGCCCTCTAGGCACATGTAGAATTCCCCATGTTGAAACCGGCCCCTGTCCCGTGCGCCCCGCACGCTTCATAGTCAGTGTGGTTTGGTGTATTTTACATTTATGCTTCGTGCCTTTTTATATTTGTTTTATGTTCAAACATGCCTTCAACTGTTCTTCAAATGTGAACCTTACGCTGGTCTTATGGCCGGGTCTCATTGTGTGCCTTTTATTTCAGGAGTTTTGGACATAGCACTAGTATTAACCTGAGACCTTGTGCTTGAAGGTCTTATCATTCTCTCCCCGCATCCCTCACACGCACCTTTTGGTGCGCATCCAAGGAGATTGAAGTCTCCGTCTTCACGCACGTTCTTGTGCGTAGCAGGGAGCGGCTGGGTGCGGTCCTGTATTTAAACCGCACCCAGCCTTCTGGAAGGCGCTTTGCCTTCAGTTTTCCTCCGGTGAAGGTCGCGTCTAGAGGCAGCTCAGCTGGAACTTACCTGATGGCATTTCGGTATCGGCAGGACTTCACATCTGCTAATCTTCAAGACGGTTCTTCCCTTCACCTCGGAACAAGAATCCTGAAAGACAAAAAGTTGAAAAGCTAAGTACTATAAATATTTAAAGGCGCCCTTCGCAAGAAAGGTCAACTATAATTTTTGGGAACTCTTAAACTTGCAGAAGAGGATGCAAAGAAGAGACTTTGGACATTTCTGATTAATGTAGATTATAGCATTTCGGATTTTGGTTTACAAAAGAATTGTGTGAGTTTGCTGTGAATAATCTTGATTTCTAGGGAAAGAGTGAATCTAGTTTTTGAGCCTAAAGTAAGGTGATGTGAAGAAAGGCATTTAGGATATTGTGCTTTTTGGTTTGTGCTTCTCTTTTATTTTATCACAAGAAAAGACAAGAACCCCCAGGATAAAGAAACAAGAAGTTATGTTCAAGTAAGTGATAGATACTAGTTAGGATAGTTTGCGAAGAGACAGTTAAAGATTTATAGTAATCCTTCCTTTTATTTTTTAGCTTACAACAACAACCTGACTTCACAAGCTGACCAACAATCCTAGAGGACGTCTGACGACTTCATTATCGCTACTTCAAAAAGAAATACTGGACGAAAGCCAACATTACACTGATCGCAGGTAGGGGAATATCCAAACACCCAGACAGACTAAGGTTTCAAGGAAAGTTAGTTAGAATAGTTAAATCATCCAAGAATAGTTAGGAGGATTCCTCTTTGATTAGATAATTAAAGTCTTTTGTGCTTGTTGCTTCGCAGGTCGACAGCAAGAGCAAAATTCTACATCTCAACGTCCAGTACAGGCCCTCCTCCCTAATCCCTAGTTTAAACCTTGCTGTTAAGAAATAGAACCAGTAAGATTTAGTTAGTGGTTTGGGAAGTTGGTCCCTTGCGTCTCTGCGGAATCATCTGCGTCATCCAAGAGGGCTTCTATCAAGGACAAGGTAAGGGACGACGTGGATTGGTCTGACAGAAGGCAAAGCCCACGTTGATAATTTCGCCCAGACGCAATGGACCAAGTCATCCTGCAGGAGTTAGCCACAGTGTTAGACTTAATTAGACAAGATAATGCTGCTTTACACAGAGACTTGTCCGCTCTTCAAGACTCTGTTCAACAGAAGTCAGTTCTGAAACCAGCCACTTTCCAGGGTTCATCCTCCAGTTCTGGTTCTCAAACACAGATCCAAGTTGTAACTCCGGTTCCAACCCCTTTAGCCCCACCTGAGAGATTTTATGGGGATTGTAACAAATTCTCAGTGTTCCTACAACAATGTCATTTACACTTTATAGCTAAAACTTCAGCCTTTCCTGATGATTCCTCCAGAGTAGCGTTTATGTTATCCTACATGGGTGGGGACGCAGCTCTTTGGTCAGTCCCCTTAGTGGAAAACGATGATCAGATTCTGTATAACTTTAAAAACTTTGAAAGGGCTTTGAAAAAGATATTTGCAAAACATCTTTTTGTTCAGTCAGCTGACAATGAGCTTTTAGGATTGAAGCAAGGAACATCAGATTTAGTACATTATATTTCAACTTTTAACCGTTTGGTTTTGGAAGCTGGATGGCCTTACCATAAAAGAGTCTCAATCTTCTACAGAGGATTGAAGGACGAGTTAAAGGATATGATAACTCAAATATTAGAGCCGCCTGAAGACATAAGTGAATTCATCGATTTAGTGGTTAAGTTGAATCATCGTATTTCTGAGAGAAAGGGAGAAAGAGGGAAGTCAGAGCATAAGTTAGTTTTCCTCAAGGAAAGGTCAGTATCAAACCGAGAAACAAGCTCTAAGACTGATACTGTAGAACCTATGCAAATAGGTTCTATCTGTGGTCCTTTATCAAAGGAGGAAAAAGAAATGAGACGGCGTTTAAATCAGTGCCTGTATTGTGGAAAGACAGGACACTTTGTAAAGGAATGCCCCACACGACCAAATAAGTTCAAGACTAAATCATCTGATTTAGCAATCACACAAGAAAAGACGGAAAACTAGAAAACTCGGTAAAGGAAGAGGTCAGTTTATCGGGTTTATTCTCTAGTTTGGCCTCAACTCTTCCTCCCATAGGTTGTAGACACTTTTCTATCCTAATAGAACTTCGAGGTTTGCTCCCTGATTCTCCCACTAGAAAGGTAGAAGCCATAATTGATTCAGGAGCTACAGGAAATTTTATTGATTCTCATTTCTTCCTCCAGTTAGGTTTTCAGTCTCTATTGAAGGACCACCCAGAAACCGTTAGAGCTGTTGATGGCAAGGAATTGACTTCCGGCCCTGTAAATAGACAGACTGAAATATTGGAGATGGATTGTTCTCCTATACATAGAGAAATGATACAATTCGACATCATTGATGCTCCTCAATTTAAAATGATACTAGAAATAGATTGGGTAACCAAGTCAATTACTTTCAAATCTTCTACTTGTACAGATCATTGTTTCCTTCTTAAGAAATCCCAAGATGTGATTCAAGGTTTTCACTTTGGAATTGAGTCACCCAATATTCTAATTTTGGATGGGGTTCCTTCAGTGTATAATGATTTAACTGACGTATTTGACAAAAAGAAAGCTAACACCCTCCCGCCTCATAGAGATTTTGACTGTAGGATTGATTTAGTGTCTGGAGCAACCTTACCCTGCAGTAGGATATATGCCCTTACGAAGACTGAAAATGTTCATCTGAGGGAATACTTAGATGAGTACCTTGCCAACGGATTTATAAGACACTCTAAATCCCCTGTTTCATCAGCTCTTTTTTTCATTCCAAAAAAGGGAGGGGAGTTGCGCACGTGCATTGATTATAGAGCTTTAAACAATGTTACCATTAAGAATAGGTACCCCTACCCTTGATCCCTACACTTTTGGACCAAATGAAGAAGGCTAAGATTTATACTAAACTGGACCTACGAGGAGCTTATCATTTAGTCAGGGTAAGAAAAGGGAACGAATGGAAAACAGCATTCCGTACTAAATTTGGTCTCTTTGAATACCAAGTGATGCCATTTGGTCTTTGTAACGCTCCTGCCGCCTTCCAGTTTTTTATAAACGAGGTGTTACATGAGTTCATTGACATCTGTTGTGTAGTCTATATAGATGATATCCTCATCTATTCCGATTCTGAAGAAGAACATGTACAACAGGTCCGCGCCATTCTTCAAAAACTACTTTCGAACTCTCTCTTTGTGAAATTGGAAAAAAGTCTGTTTCATGTCTCTAAGGTGGACTTTCTGGGCTATATTATCAGTCCAAATGGAATAGAAATGGACCCAAAAAAGGTTGAAGCTGTGACTACTTGGCCAAGCCCCACTTCTGTGAAACAAATTCAAAGTTTCCTTGGATTTGCAAATTTCTATCGCAGATTTATTCAGGACTTTTCTCAAATTATAACACCCATTACCAAGTTATTGAGAAAAGGAGTAAAATTGTTATGGTCCCCAGCTGCTGACGATGCTTTTCAGGAACTAAAGAGGAGATTTACTATGGCCCCAATTTTATGTCATCCAGACCCCAGTCAACCATTTATAGTAGAAGCAGATGCATCTCAATTTGCCTTGGGCGGAATCCTTTCGCAACGAAATTCTGATACCGGCCAAATGCATCCTATTGCTTACTATTCAAGAAAGTTGTCTGAAGCAGAACAAAATTATGCGATTGCCGATAAAGAGTTATTGGCAATAAAAGCTGTGTTTGAAGAATGGCATCACTACTTGTTAGGGGCTCGTTATCCGGTAACGATCTACACTGATCACAGAAATCTTCAAGCTCTAAGATCGGTGAAAGCTCTATGTGCTAGGCAATTACGTTGGTCTATGTTCTTCAATGATTACAATTTTGTAATTACATATCGTCCTGGAAAAGAGAACCTAAAAGCGGATGCTTTATCTAGGATAGGAGATAAGGGCCCAGATCAACCTGAAATTATTCATCCAGTAATCCCTACTTCTTGTTTTCAGGGAAGTTTATCTGTTTGTGACATTATTGAAGACATCAAAGAGGTCTTAAGAGAAAAGGATTCTGAGCAGTGGAAAAAAGATCATCCTTTTCTACAAGAAAAAGACAATTTAATGATGGTTCATGATTTACTTTTTGTTCCTAATGAAAAGATTTGAAAATCCATAATTCATCTTCATCATGATACTATGTTGTCGGCTCACCCTAGCATTTTGAAAACCACGGACCTTATTAAAAGGAGCTTTTGGTGGCCTTCTATGTACAAAGACACTCAACAATTTGTAGAGACTTGCAGCATTTGTATTCAGCACAAAACTTCTCATCAAGCTCCTAGTGGTTTGTTAATGCCACTGCCAATTCCACCTCAATCCTGGCATACTATATCGTTGGATTTTATTGTCGAACTACCTGAAACCAAGAAGGGATTCAATACTATTTTGACAGTTGTAGATCAGTTCACCCGAATGGCCCATTTTATTCCATTAAAAAAGCTTCCTTCAGCTTTGGAACTCGCTCATTTAATCATGACTCATGTAATAAGACTACATGGAATTCCTTCGGTAGTGATTTCAGATAGAGGTTCCCAATTTATCTCAAAGGTTTGGCGAAATCTGAGTTCTTTGCTACATATGGAGGTTCGTTTATCTTCTAGTTATCATCCCCAAACTGATGGTTTAACTGAACGAACTAATCAAACTATTGAACAATATCTCCGTTGTATGTTGCCAAATGTTTCTGAAGAATGGTCTGATCTTTTAAGTCCTTTAGAATTTGCCTACAATAACTCTGAACATTCTTCCATAAAAATGTCTCCTTTCTTTTGTAATTTCGGTTATCATCCAAAAAGTATTCCTAAGGATTCTAACAACAGTGAGTCTGTACCTGCAGTTTCTGACTATGTATCTAAGGTATTCTCCATTCAGGAAGAAGCTAAATTCAACTTGGCTAAAGCCAATGAATCCCAAAAAAAAGCCAAGGATAAACATCGAACTGAACAACCTCAATATGAAGCTGGGGATAAAGTATGGTTGAGTACTAAAAATTTGAGGTTAAAAGGAAACAGGAAATTTAATCCAAGGTTTATTGGCCCCTTTTCTATTGAAAAAGTAATTAACCCAGTTTGTGTAAGGTTGATTCTTCCTCGCAAGTATCTGATACACCCTGTTTTTCATGTCTCTCTGATTAAACCTTTCCATTCTCAAACTCGTATTCCTAAAACTCCAACTCCCATCTTAATTGAAGGTCATCCTGAGTTTGAAGTCAAGACGATTCTTGATTCTAAGAGAATTAGGGGAAGGCTGTTTTACCTCGTAGATTGGAAAGGTTATGGCCCTGAAGAAAGATCGTGGGAACCTTTAGATCATCTTAAAAATGCCCCAAGATTTGTCCGATCTTTCCATTTGAGATATCCTGATAAACCAAAACCCATTTCCACTGTTCTTGGGGGGATCTTGAGGAGGGAGTACTGTCATGAATCTGCCTACCCCTTCTAATCTGTTCATGCCCCTACACATGACCTCCCCTTCTAATCTGTTCATGCCCCTACACATGACCTCCAAGACACATGTTATACACATGCCCTCTAGGCACATGTAGAATTCCCCATGTTGAAACCCGCCCCTGTCCCGTGCGCCCCGCACGCTTCATAGTCAGTGTGGTTTGGTGTATTTTACATTTATGCTTCGTGGCTTTTTATATTTGTTTTATGTTCAAACATGCCTTCAACTGTTCTTCAAATGTGAACCTTACGCTGGTCTTATGGCCGGGTCTCATTGTGTGCCTTTTATTTCAGGAGTTTTGGACATAGCACTAGTATTAACCTGGGACCTTGTGCTTGAAGGTCTTATCATTCTCTCCCCGCATCCCTCGCACGCACCTTTTGGTGCGCATCCAAGGAGATTGAAGTCTCCGTCTTCACGCACGTTCTTGTGCGTAGCAGGGAGCGGCTGGGTGCGGTCCTGTATTTAAACCGCACGCAGCCTTCTGGAAGGCGCTTTGCCTTCAGTTTTCCTCCGGTGAAGGTCGCGTCTAGAGGCAGCTCAGCTGGGAACTTACCTGATGGCATTTCGGTATCGGCAGGACTTCACATCTGCTAATCTTCAAGGCGGTTCTTCCCTTCACCTCGGAACAAGAATCCTGAAAGACAAAAAGTTGAAAAGCTAAGTACTATAAATATTTAAAGGCGCCCTTCGCAAGAAAGGTCAACTATAATTTTTAGGAACTCTTAAACTTGCAGAAGAGGATGCAAAGAAGAGACTTTGGACATTTCTGATTAATGTAGATTGTAGCATTTCGGATTTTGGTTTACAAAAGAATTGTGTGAGTTTGCTGTGAATAATCTTGATTTCTAGGGAAAGAGTGAATCTAGTTTTTGAGCCTAAAGTAAGGTGATGTGAAGAAAGACATTTAGGATATTGTGCTTTTTGGTTTGTGCTTCTCTTTTATTTTATCACAAGAAAAGACAAGAACCCCCACGATAAAGAAACAAGAAGTTATGTTCAAGTAAGTGATAGGAACTAGTTAGGATAGTTTGCGAAGAGACAGTTAAAGATTTATAGTAATCCTTCCTTTTATTTTTTAGCTTACAACAACAACCTGACTTCACAAGCTGACCAACAATCCTAGAGGACGTCTGACGACTTCATTATAGCTACTTCAAAAAGAAATACTGGACGAAAGCCAACATTAAACTGATCGCAGGTAGGGGAATATCCGAACACCCAGACTGACTAAGGTTTCAAGGAAAGTTAGTTAGAATAGTTAAATCATCCAAGAATAGTTAGGAGGATTCCTCTTTGATTAGATAATTAAAGTCTTTTGTGCTTGTTGCTTCGCAGGTCGACCGCAAGAGCAAAATTCTACATCTCAACGTCCAGTACCGGCCCTCCTCCCTAATCCCTAGTTTAAACCTTGCTGTTAAGAAATAGAACCAGTAAGATTTAGTTAGTGGTTTGGGAAGTTGGTCCCTTGCGTCTCTGCAGAATCATCTGCGTCATCCAAGAGGGCTTCTATCAAGGACAAGGTAAGGGACGACGTGGATTGGTCTGACAGTGAGTGAGTATTCCTGGGGCCTCAAGGCATGATAAAAGATTGAGCATGATTAAACTCCAAACCTAAATTGGTCATGAAAGAATTAAAAGCATTCATGAAAAGTTGCAACCCATTTGCAGTACGAGACAACAGCACCCTGTTGTCAGCGTACAATAACATTGCCCCAAACCTATCTCCTATTTTAGGCAAATCTTTGACATTTGAATGTAAAACCCCTCCAGGGAGTTAATGTAAAAAAGAAACAAAAAAGGGCCAAAATTCACCCCAGCTTACCCCCTTGGTAACCTTAAAAGTAGAAGTGCAGTCCCCAGATGGGGGTATACCAAACCTGTGCCTAAGTGTCCTAATGCAGGCGTTTTAAAAGTTTGGCGCTTTAAAAGTTTGATTATGTCTCTGTCAAACACATCATTGGTCATCAGAGCCCACAAACTTCCCATGTCCACAAGATCAAAAGCACTAGACAAGTCCAAAAAGGTCAGGTGCAGAGCACCACCCCTGTCCATTATGTACTTATTATTATTATTATTATTATTACAGGATTTATAATGCGCATGGCTGCCTCAGCGACGAGGCGTCCCAGCGCAACCAGAGACCTAACCGGAGCAAGCAAGCGCAGCTATTATCAAGAGCAGGTTGAGTGACCATTCAACCGTGCCCACCTCTTGGCAGATACCATATATCATATACTCTGACAGAAAACTTTTGTCATCTGCCCAATCCTCTATCCTGGAGAATCACCCAACCCAGGATCTTATCAGAAGAGACCAGAAGAGAGATCGTACAGTAACATATGGGGTTTCCCCTGTCGCCCTTCTTAAAGACAGGGACAATGGTGGAAAACCTCCAAGTTTTAGGCAATCCTGCAGGGGGAATGGCCCAGAACAGATTTGCCAATAAGAGGGGCCCACAATGGTATGTTCTGTTTACAAATATCAAGTGGCACCCTGTCCGGGCCAAGGGCCTTCCTGGGTATGCTATTCAAAATAGCAACAGTTACTTCAGATACATCAATATGTGTCATGGTGAAAACACCAGCCGACCCTTGGTTGGCGGTATAATTTGCCTTGCAACGAGGATTAGTTAGAAAGCTAGAATCAGCAGAGCTGAAAATCGTGGGGAAGTAAATCAGACACTCCTCTGGCAAAATGTGGCAGGATATTTTAGAGTTACCCTCTGCTAAAAAATATGGGTGATTCTTTACATTCCAAAATGCATTCGAGTATCTAGATTTAGCAGCAAACTGTACTTTTTCCCATGCCATCTCTCTGATTTCCTTTCTTCTTGCCCCAAGGGGTCGACCTGTAAGCCCACCTTGCATACCTAATGGCTACTAAGTCTTTAGGCAACAGCATGAATAATCTGGCATTAAAGGGTCCCACTGGGAGTGAGATTTAATAGAAAGGTAAAGAGGGGTAATAGAGAACATAGAGCAGGTTGAATTTAGCAGACACATTGAGGATGGCAGTGGCAAGTCTATTAGAGAGTCTTATGAAGCGTCCATTCTGCAACAGTGTAAAAGCATTTTTCCAAGCTGCCTCCCAGACTTACCTTCTATGCCCTTGCAGGGGGTAAACATCATACAAGGCACGCAAAGTCTCCAAGCTGAGGCATCGGGCCAACTTCGGGGCCAGCAACTGCAAGTACTGTCTTCAATGTCCTACAGGGTCAGTTGGGGGGACCCGATCATTAGGGGGATCTTAGCGGGTGTGCTCTGCAAAGTAGATAGCAATGTGTCCTTGATGCCCCCGGTCACCAATCAGATAATGTTCTGTACAATAATCCAAATATGGAACCTATTCTTATTCAGGGGCGCAGTCAGCTTCTAGCCCAGCGCAAGTCAAGACAAACCAGGAAAAAGTCTACAGACCTGGCTAAGTCTTACCAACAGCCCAAACCCACAAAACAGAGTCAGGCTGGTAAGACAAGTGTTCAAGTGGCTTAGAGCAGCCCGCTTAGCAAGTGGGTAACATCAAAGGGAGAAGTGAAAACACTCATCTCTTGCTTATCTGCCACACTTACATGGACAGAGGTGGTCAAGCAGTGCACAGAACAACATGCTCCAAACTGAGCTCCAGTCTTACCTCTGAAATATCTTCTGATACTCTGTCTGATCACTCTCCCCCACTTACTACCAAAGAGGGTCCCCCTGAGGTACAAGAGCCATCATTAAGAGTAATCATATTGTCTCTTCAGGCCCAGTGTGCAGAGGCTCAGGTATATTACACTTAGGCGAGGGCAGACAATCTGAAAATGTAACAATCCCTGGATGACGTCTCAGAGCACATCACAAATCTTACAATGTAGCTCACAGAGCAGCAGTAGAGAGTGGCTCACACAAGGAGACAGTGACTGCAAGCAAGGCTATTGGGAATCATGATGATAAGCTAAAACTCCTCCTAATCAAAATTGAAGATATGGAAAACTGTCAGAGAAGAAACAATGTCAGGATTTTTAGGATACCACAGGGAAAAGAGGTCTTTGATTCTTGGCAACATATAGTGCAATTGTTCAGGAGGGCCTTCCCTGATCAGATGGACTGGGACTCTCAAATTCAGTTTGCCCACTGTCTCCCATTCAATCATAATTCCTTAATGCTAGCACAGCTCATCCTCGCCCAATGCTAATATATGTTGGAAATTTCCTTTTGAGGCAGGCAATCTCCCTTAAAGAATGGCCAACAACCCAATGTCAATTCTTGCCCAGTCTGACTTCTGCAGATCTACAATGGACTGCAGATGGAAGCTGCACCAACTCATTGACCCATTGAAGGTTGTGGGGGCACAAGTTTTCTTGCAGGAGCCAGCTCACTCAAAATTATTAGGGAAGGACGTCCCAGATGTGCTTCTCTGAGACAGTAAATACGACGCATCCATGGTGTTGCAAGGAGGGTGCAGTGGAAAGTGTTGCATTGCTGTTTTATCGCAGCGATGCAACACTTTTCATAAATGAGATTCAGAGGTGTTATGGCTAAGATTAATTGTATGTGCTGGAACGAGTCAGGGATCAATGCGCGGAGCAAGCGATAATTAGTTCGGGAGGGGATCAGATTGCGTAAACCCGAATTGGTGGCTGTGACTGAGACCCATCTGGTATACAAGGATAGGTCTTTACTTAAGAAGTCGCCTGAACATGGCAAACTGTCTTAATCCGTGGGGTGGCTGTGCTTTCTGCTAAGAACTATCAAGGTCAAGTATTAAAAACTGCGGTCGGCCCCAGGAGAAGGTGGGCACTTGTATAATGAATACTACATTCAATAAAATTTGTGTTATGAGTGGTTTACGGGCCCAATACTGATGATCCAGAAATGCTGGATATGCTATACCTGGAAATAGTGGTTTGTGCTGAAGAATTGATTTAATGGATGATTTTAATTGTAAATTGAGCAACAACCGCCCACCCACCCTGCACAAGCCTAGAACTAGGGCTTCCCTCAAAGATCTGATCCAGCTACATGGGCTTGGCGATGTGAGGCAGACTCTCTATCCAAGGGAGCCCGGTTATACTTATTATTCATGTCCGCATATGCACTACTCTAGGATCAATATGATCTTTATTAAGTGGTCTTTGCTGGATAGGATGGAAATGAATGTATGCGCCAGGGTTGTGTCAGATCACAACCCGATTGTGTTTTCATAAGAACAACTGTTCCAAGTTCTCTTTTCATTGCCATCTGCTGGCTAATAACGAGTATAGAACGCATGTTTCAGGGTTACTCAGGGAGTTTCTTTCTATTATAATTGGTACAGCATCACTTCGAATAATTTGTGATAGAATGAAAGCATACATTCGGGGTATAACATTACAGTACATGGGTGAGCAAAATAGAGCCATTGCTGAAGAGGCCCACTCTCTTTGCTAAGCCTTTCTCCAACTTGAAATGTTACATGCCTTTAAAATCACTCAAGGAATGGCAGAGTGACAGGTGGCATTTTTTCAGTTATTAGAAACATGGTCTTGTCTAGTATGCAGATTGAAAGATCAGGTAGCTGCCAGATACATCAAACATAGAATGCTATAATATGAATATGGGGAAATGGTAGGCAAGTTTTAGCACATCAGATAACAGATTGACGGTCCAAGGGTACAATTCATGTAATCTAGAGTTTGGATGGTAATGTCTAGACCACCACTACATATATTTTGGAACAGTTCTCCTATTTTACAGGAAGTTATAATGTCAGCCACCGGTATTAGATCAGGGCAAATGTATGGAATGCATTCAGTAGTGTGATCTACCTCATCTCAGAGAGGATAAGGCTGATGATCGTCAGGCAGAATTTTTCATTTCAGAAATTGAGGCTGCTATAATGGACTTCCCTACTGGCAAGGCAGCCGGTGGAAATTCTATACCTATTGAATTCTACAAGTCATTCAAAGATCTAATAGTTGTCGAATTTCTTATGGTCATTCAATTTATCCAGAAATTTGGAACACAACCAATATCGTGGTATTTCTTAAAAAGGACAAGCCTGCAGAGGACATGAGGTCATATAGTCCCATTTCTCTGATTAATACAGATATAAAATGGTTTGCCAAATTTGGAGCTTACCGTCTTGCTCCTGTAATCTCGTTCTTAGTCTCCCCACAACAACACAGGCTTGTCCGAGGCAGGGATACTACCAAGCAGTGTCGGATCACAGAGGGAGTGCTGCTGGCGGTGGGACGGGGAAGGGGATGGGACAGGGAGGGGGGATAGGGGTGTCGGTAACTCGGCGATGAAGCGCGCACAAGGTAAATTGTTTTATTTATTTATTAAGTTACCATAGTCCTGTCCATCGTATGTCGGACTCCACTACTCCACCAACCATGCCCCTCCCAATCCCAATGCCCCACAGCACTCCCTCGGTGAGCCACCACTGCTACCAGGCATACTAACACTGCAATTGTGACTTTTCATGTTGCTGGGATATCTAACATCAACATGGGTATGATCAAATTTGAGGAGGCCTACGCGAAGAGGATAGGGGTGGTGCAGAGATTTGGGATGACATGGGAGAGCTATGCTGTAACAACGCATGCAAATTATACTATGTAATTTATTTAAAGGATATTTTGTATAAAGTTAACATCAGCGAATATTAACCTCTGTATGGTACAGTAACAGTTAAAAGGAGGGTAAACCCCAGAAGGGAGCTTAGGATCCAGAATCACACTTATTATGAAGTACAACTTTTCGAAGGAAAGACTGTAATCATATAGGTCATCATGGTAGGGGTCACATGTTATCACTGAGCTGCTATTTAGAATGCTGGAATCGCATACCATGTAAAATGGGATATGAATTTGCGCTTTTTATTAGTGTACATTATAAATATGAGACTCAATATTTTGTAGGTTTTATCTTTCTTTTTCTGTATATCTTGTGTATCATAGTTATCATGTACAAATGGATTATGAAATTTGTTCTACTTATTGTCTATTTATAATATGAGATTGGAGAGTTTGCAAATTTGTCTGCTTTATGTACCTCGATTAACATGTCTACTATGTGTTTTATGCTCAATATAAAATTTCAAAATGACTTAAAAAAAAAACATGGGTATTATCCTACTAGACACAGAGAAGGCTCTTGATTGTGGTTCGTGAGGCTGTATGCGGGCTAAACTGCATGCCTTATGTATAGGCGAAAGATTAATCAAACTGACTCCGGCTCTATATAAGGCCCTATGGGCTTGGGTAGCCCGTCCAGGGACTTATTCAAATCTATTCCCATTCATCGAGGTACACGACAGGGGTACCTGCTCTTCCCCCTTTTATTTGCCTTATATATAGAGCCCTATTTACAGTCGCTCCTTAAGAATGCAGTCATCCAACCTCTGTTTCTTGGTGGTAAACTATTGATGATGGGATCTTCTAACCCACTAACAGCGATCAGACAGATTGCCCATGAGGCTACCAGGTTTGGCAAGTTCTTGGGATACAAACCTAACTTATCTAACACTCAGGCTCCTATTCCAGCGGTAACTGCTTTGGTGGTCTATTTAGGCATTAGACTATGCTCTGAGGTTTTTAGTATTATCAAATTGAACTACAAACCTCTTGTATCTGCAGTAATTTAGAAACTAAATTTGTGAAATAAGCCACCACTTACCATTGTTGGACGAGTCAATATCATAAAAATTAATATCCTTCCAAAATGTCTTTATTTGTGTAGGGCAATCCCATTGAGGGTTCCCGACTCTTTCTTTAGACACCTGGAGAGCGATATTGGAAGTTTCATATGAGGTTACAGGCATGCATGGCGAGCCATTGGATTAATGAAACTCCCCTATGAGAAAGAAGGGCTCTCACTCCCAGATTTTAAGCTCTATTTCTGGGCAGCATTTACTGGCCGCCTGCGCGGCTTATTAACCTCAGATAATTCAGATTCATCATCCTTTGGCTACCAGGTAGCTTTCGGGCTGAGCTCAGTTTTTTTTTCTATCGGTTTGGGGACCCCAACTACTACATCAGAGAACACTTCAAAGTATTAAGGGATATTATCTGTATTTGAAAGGAGATCTGTAAAAAATATTCAAATGCTTTTATAAATAAGGATACGCCAGTATGGGACAATCCTACTTTCCCCTCCATTTTTCAGGATTCAACTTGTAGGGTCTGAGCACGTTGCAGGGTTGTAACAATGGGTCAGCTGTTTTACCTAAATGGCTTTCGGTCTGTCTAAGGATTGCAAGACTCCTATAAGCTCCCTCGACATTCTTTCTTTAAATACTTACAAATCAGGGACTATATTCAGACAAGCTGTGAATATACGCTTGATATTGAAGGCTCAGAGCTTTTGTTGTACTATTTTAAACCTGGTGTGAAACCCTCAACCAGTATGACCTATCACGGGCTCTCTCCTCTTGTTACAGAGGATACATCGTTATTAGCTGCTAAGTGGAGTAGGCTCCTCTCATCCAATGTTTCAGAGATTCAGATGGGTTTAGAACTATCAGACCATTCTGTACACTCTGCTACAACAGTTGAGTACTATATGCCTCCTATATTATACTTTGGATAAAATGTCTAGATGGGAAACAAATGCTACCACTGATAAAACTTGATGTCCTGAGTGTAATCTCTTGGCCGCAGATATTGTACATGTGGCCTTCTGCCCCTGCTTACAAAAATGATGGGAGGGGTTGATGAAATTTACGTCCTCAGGTATGGGACATCCAGTCCTATTATCTATTAACCACATCGATGCTACAGCAATTCTCCCTCTGTGCTGAGAAGTCTTTGATTTCCATTATTCATGACGAGCTCAGCTCATCATGAGCACACGAGCAGTGTACTGCATGACGAGCTGAGCTCGTCATGAGCATGGAAGGGGTTAAAGAGAGAACGATGGGGGTTAAATATGAGTACGAGGCAGGCGCTCAGGGAATAATAACAATTATGCTTGTGTGTGCATTAGGAGGTCCTGGGTTTCTCTGAATCCCCCTAAGGATTTTGAATGGTGTGTCCTTATCCATGCCAATGTTAGAGGGCCCTCTTCCTTGTTAAAGCTGAAGAAGATCTGGAATAATCTCTGCTGGGATTTCATGAATGTCAATCATGATTAATTATAATTTATATATGATGATGTATTGCTCTCACTTTTTTTTATCTTGATCTGTTATTTATACTTTGTATACTGTGATTATTATATATCTGTGACTAACTCTGTCTTGGGAAAATAGAGGAAGGTTCAGGATCACAACCCTTTATGAAGGATGACACAATAATCTCAAAACTAAGACTTTGTTGACATTTTTCAACAGGAAACCAAAGAGCTAGGAAATTGTAAACGTTAGCAAAAGTTTCAACGGACTTAGAAGCACACACTGGTTCAGCAACATTTTTATCTCTTCTCAAGCCTCACTACCTTGTTGCTGATTCTGCTCACTTACATCCACCTCACCCCTGCATGCTCTACTTTCACCTCTTCTGTTGCCCAGCCTATTACTTACTCTTCCTGCTTTAACCCCCTTTGATATCCACTTTGCCCTGCATTATTTCCTGTTCACTTATCTCTCACCAAGCAACTCGTTTTCTCTCTTTGATTCTGCCACTCTCACACCCATCTTTCCCCTCAATGCTCTACTCCTTTCCTTTCATCATCTCACCCAGCCTCTCACCTTCTTTTGTCTCAACTTGTCTGCTGGTTATACCCCCTTTACATATTTATCTCCTTTTTCCCCAGTCTCTTCTTCCTGATTCTGCCTCTCTTACATCCACACCTTCCCTTCATTTGTTTCTCTTTGCCACTCTTCTCCCCTTAGCCTCTTACTTTATTTCAGCTGTCCTCTTCCTTCATACCCATCTCTCCTCTTCCAGACTCACACTCTCAAAATGTTTTTAAAATGTTTGCATGGATTCTGCCCTTCCTAACATTACCCTGTGGCACTGAAAAACTGAGTCAGGGGCCTGGCTTTGCTCAGCTCAGGATCCTCTTAAACCCATGAGCCCAAATTGAGTTAAGGTTTTCACAGGAGGCGACATGGCCTAGTGGCTACAACTGCCCACCATGGACCTTGGGGGGCCAGGCTAAATGGGCCTTGTAACTCTGACGTTTTTTGAATAGCAGTGAGAGGCACCTTTGTTGTGAGCAGGAGTGGGGCCATGTGCAGCGGCCCACCCTGCCCATGACTAGCGCCGGCCCTGAGTACAGCATCCTCCCTCACACCAGGAAAGGCTTTTCAATACCATGGTTCCCGTTCTTAGATGTCCTCCTTTCAAGTGTAAAATGAGTAATAAACTTCAAGTTCAATTGTTTAAGTTCCTGTCTTCAAGGGGTGTAAAAGACTCCAAGAGTTTTCCATCCTGTGACACAACATAGTCAAATTGTTTTCAAGCAGGTTCTTCGTCCCTCAAGTCTTGAATTTTGTCTGATGTGTTCTTCTAGTTCTGGTACCTTGCCCTATTCTTCAGACCTCTTTCTACCTCATCTTTCTTGAGCCTTTTTCGAAACTTGGATTTGAATAGTGCTTTCTTCGTCAGAAGATTGACATTCAGGAGAGTTTTTTTTCTGCCATTTAGCTTACTTTGCAGACACCTGCTCCTTTCATGAGGGGTGCTGTGTGCAAGGTTATAGTGACTACCAGAAGGCCCTACCAAGCAACCACAAACATAATAAAGTTCAGCACTCAACAGTTTGTTACAACCTATGTTATAATTATTGAGTGAACCTCTAGGGTAAAATATCTCCAACCAGAAAAGGTTTAGTACTGGAGATGTTTTTCAGTACTATTTAGTGATGTGAAAGTTCCCTACATTCCTAGTGTTATCAGGTGCGGCCAGTGTAGGTAAGATCGATGGGGTGGGGTGGGGTGGGGGAGAGTTCACAGATGACAATGATGTAAATTTAAATTAAAAAAATTAAAACCACTTACCTTGTGCTCGCCGCACCGCCAACTCACCCCACTTCCTGCCCCACTGCTCTTACCTGCACGGGCCACAACTGAGTCTGTTGGCCCACCCACCACATGAGATCAAAAGATGTTGGACTTTATGAATGTCTTGTACCATTTCATAAAACACAATGCAGGTTTTCCTCAAAATTAGTTTCTTGACCATCTGAAAATTATTGCAAATACCAATCGATCTGTGGAACAGACATTAAAAAACAAGGGATCCCTCTAGCATCTGCAATGGAGAAAAGCTGCCTGAGGCAAACCTCACATGTGTAACCTATTGCAGAATATTCTAGTATCAATTACATGACTAAGTTATCAATTACATATAGGCAGGTGCATCAAGAAGACCATGGGAAAGGGTGCAGAAGACCTCAGAAAAGTAACAAATCTACTACAGTTTTAGGTGAGAATGCGAAATTCTAAAATCCTCACTTTGGGTACCAAGTTGCTTCATATCTTGCCTCAGAGACATGCACATTTGGTGATCAGAGTTAGCATGACTAGAGAAAAATCAGGGCAACTACAGCTGAGCATTTTGAATTTCCTCCTATGCTTTGTTATGTGGTCACATTAGACTCGGGTGAGTTCACCACCATTTTATATGTTCACAGTTTAAAGATGATTTTTTTTTCTTCAACATTCCTTTATGGATAATGTTGACTTTTGCTTACTTATAAATTTCTTCGTAGGCATATAATCAGAGCTTTGACCATTCTATATGAAAGCTAAATTTCACTATGTAAAATGTTGATGTTTGGTATTGTTCGCTCGGTGACAGCTTTGTCAGGATAGAATAAATAATGACGGCCTGACTGGAACTTCGGCATGACAACATGGGTGAAGTTTATTATATTAACAACATCACTCCTTCGTTAAGTTAGAAGAGCATTTCGATGACACTGCTGAGGTCGCCTTATGCCGGATTTCCAACCCAGATGAATCCTGTTTACCTCCTGTCAAGGACGGTGCCAAGTTCTACACCAAGACGGGCTCCAAACATACCCACTGGGGAGCTATATCACCTGTGGGGGGTCTGGCAGATTCACCCACCCTAGGCACACTAGGATAGGGAGCACTAAGTGAGAGCACAAATATAATTGTACTTATATGCAAGCATATAATCTATGTAACAGCACACTGGTTGGATTGTACATTTTCTTTACCATTCTTGTGTAAAATGTAAATTGATACTTGTATAGCGCACTACTCACCCGCAAGGGTCTCAAGGCGCTTGTACGAATACCACTGTGGAACCCATCCGGGCTTTCCCTGAGAGGCGTCCACTCCTGGGCACCCCCAAGGTGGAGGCCAGGCATTCTTTTTAGGGTTGTGGGGGCCGTTGTGGAGATTAAGCAAGCTATTGCCCAGAGTTGCAAAGTGGGACTCCATGATTGGAATAGGCACTGAGGCGAGAATTATCAGGTCCGTGGAATTTTGAGCCCAAGACCCGCCGAGGCGGAGAATTGAACCCTGGTCCCGGGTTAGACCTCTGCATCAGGGTCTGCCGCTCTAATCATTGAGCCACACTTGTGATGCTGATTACTCTGTTTGGTTTCCTTCTGTAGATAATTGCAGCACATGTATTTTCCATAAGAGTCTTATTACTTCAATAAATATTTGAAATGCCAATTCGAGTATTGCTTGTGATTCCCTGTGGACATGAATGAGTAACCAAGTGAAAGGGCTTTGATCTGTTTCCACAATTTCCTTGGGGAGTCACAGTTGTCATACCACCTGTTACCTTGCAAGTTTAAGGGTACAGATGGTACACTATGAGCTAGCCAGGACTAAAGCTAACATATCCTGATGGTGTGCGTGGACTCAGTCTTGCACTGTTTTGACATTTATGGTGTCCAATAAATGCACAGTTTTTCTGAGAAAGTATGACCTGGACAACAGCCTGTCCTTCCTTTTCTACTAAAGCATCATCAACATCATTTGCATCATCAACATTATCCGTTAACGGATAACAAGAGGAAGCTCCCTTGCCTCCAGTATGTCGCTTTATACAGGCGATGCAAACTCAGATAAGAGCATAAAACACTAAAAGGACAACAACAATGAGGAAGATAACATTCAGAATCTTCACCTCTCAATTCCCAAGTGCACTTTATATTGTGGCCAAGATGTTCTATCCCTCTATTGATGTTATATCCCTCTATTGCATCATCAATGGCATGTAAGTCTTTAAAAGCTTCGCATATATTTTTAATCTGCTCTTATATCTTCACCAATTTATCAGAATTATAAGCACACACTCCAGCCCCTACTCTGCTGCAGGCTCTTTTCTGATAGCCAAAATGAGGCTCAGAACATCCCGTTTTGCAGAATAATATATCTGTGAGCAATTAATTGGGTACTTATACATTTAGGAGGACTACCAGTCAAATTAGCCACTTTCTCTCACACTCTGGCAACTTTTACCTCTGTGATAAATAAGTCTGTCCCATAATTTGGAAATAAAATAGCAGAGAATCATGCAGTCTTGCAAATTTCTCTTTTCTTTTTTCAACTTATAGCAGAAAGAGGGGGCTGAATCTCTAATAGCAAGTACTACATAACCAGGGCAGCATAAACTAGACCAGTTTTTCTGGAGCCACAAATGTGCTCTCTTACCACAATTGTAATATGGTTCTTTTTGCTCAATGACATGTCTTTGATTAAGTAAAACACTAGATGGAAAGACAGGTCTTGGAATATCAATGTGGGTACAATCAGATTAGATATTGGGTCTGTACTCTGACTTGCAATCACATTGCATTCACTGGATCTTATGAATATGCTACAATTTCCTTCTTCCCAAACCAGTCTTCACAGCAACAGCCAGGTGGGTAACAAAATATTTTGACTAGGCAAATATTGCCTAATCAATAGGCAATATGCCATGTGCCTGCTATGAAAACATGAGCAGGCACATGGACACCAAGCCTGCCACTTGACTGTGACCTCCAATTCCTGCTTGTTCCAGCCTGATCCAATGGCGCTGCCACTGACTGAGTTTTCTCGCCCAGGTTTTCCTGCTCACCATTCTTCCCACCAACTGAAGTCCTGACCACCCCAGGACCTACTTAATACAGGCACAGTGCAACCGTGCAGTGGGCATGTGCAGCAGGCACACCAAAGGCAAGCCTTCCTGTGTCTGGACCATATCCAGCATCACAACCCCCTTGCTCTCCCACCCCGTAGATATACTACCCGAGCTGTACATCTTCAACCTCGTTTGCCGCAACAAGCACTGCCACCACGCCACTCCCTGCTCCACGGTAGGACCTTTCACCTGCAGCCAGTACCACATCACCTGCCACAGCACGCACCCCAGCCCACTGACAGCTCCACCCCAATCCCACGACAGACACCAGCTGAACAAAAACACCATTTTGCATGCACCCTCCTCAACAGAAGCTCGCTATGCTAACACACGACTAAGATTTGGTACTCCATCTCCACCCTTACACCCAACATCATCTTCCTTGAGACCTGGCTCAACAACACTTCTGCGCCTGACACCACAATGCCCGAAGGATACATGATTACCCAAGTGACCGCATCAACAAACCTGGCAAAGGGATTGCAATCATGCACAAGGAACTCATTGAATGCACCACCACAAATGACAACATCACCCCAGCTATGGAACACCTCAACTTCAGACTCCAAACAGTTAGCAAAACCACCATCAGGAGCACCCTCACTGACTATCCTCCAGGACCATGTCCTGCCTTCTGAAACTTCATCGCCCCACCTTCCACAGACTCCAACAACTACATTTTCCTTGGTGACCTCAACTTCCATCTCGATGGCCACAATGACATCAACACTACGGACCTCCTCAACAGCACAAACAATATCAGACACACCCAACTCATCCATGACCCCCACGCACAACTCAGACCACATGCTAAACTCCATCTTTACCTCCAGTAACTACATCACAGTAAATGCTTGACGTTGATTCAGCATTTTCTTCTGCCAATGTTTTTTACTGTATTTCCGAAAGACACTTGCCTGATCATATTGATTTTGGTACCTAAAACATATATAAAACTACTTGCTATTTTTCTATAAATTGGTGTGGATCTCCTTCTTGAATCATGTTGTTATTTATTAATCAGTGTGTATCTGCAAATGTCTTCCACTCCTCTGTGTTAAGCCTAAGTCTGCTCGACCACACTATCCCCTAATAGAGCACTTTGGGATTGCATAGAAAGCCTTGCCCACTCATACGGGAGCCCCTGGGCTCTTTACACAGTGTATCAGATTATTGATATATCACATAAAGAACCAGCTTCCTGCACTACCCTTTCCTGAAAAAGCCACATGATGACCCAACCAAACATGCTTGCAGCAAAAGTACCAGCCTAAGCCAATGATGGGCAACATAGCTGGGAGACTTCCTACTAACAGGTCCCAAGCCAAAGACATGGACAAGAAGGACTGCGTCTCAAAGATATCAAGAGCTCCTCTATTAGCAGGAACAGCTTCTTTTGGTTCTGTTGTCCGTTTGCTAAGCGATATGTGGTGGATCCATTTACAACTAACAGCAGAATTAGTGATGAATTTTACTTTGCTACCTAGTTCAAAGCACTGGCTTTCACTGGTTGCAGTTCATGGCAGGCTTGAGATGGGCTGTAGAGTAGAGCTACTTGCATCTTGGAACAGAAGATGTTGAGACAGCCAATCAGTTTTTTGCAATAGTCAATCATCATACAGAAAAATCTAACTAAGCTGGAGTTCCTGGATAGGAGTTCGAGACATAAGCATCCTAAGGCCAGACTCTATTTTGAGCAGTCCTAGACCCCATCCTATACTGATCACTGGCATGTATACCTTTGACATAGGTGCGGTATGTCTTTGTATTTCCAAGAATCTATGAAGTTGTCATGTCATCCAAACAGTAACATTGATAAGACACCTAATGAAACTGTCAGTCTGAAACAAGCCTCTTGTTGCCTATATTTCAAGGCCAGCTAACAATAATAATAGTATACAATGCAGTCTGAATTATTGGCATATGTTCACCATATTTGTTTATAACAATGCCTTTAACGCCTTAACCGCGGCGATTTTTCCGCCGCAGTGCGGGCGTTCTAAAGGGTGGGCGGGGCTCCGTCGGCCGACGGCAGCACTAGGGAGGTAGTGCTCCCGTTGGCCAACGGCCGACGGGAGCACGCAAGGGGTTAAGACCAGCATATTGATGAGCATAGGTTATATCAGAAATGTATCAAAAATTCCCCATATCATACCCAGTTCAGTGATCAACATTATGAAAAGCTCAACAAGTGGCCACCTAGTTAAAGAGGTCCTTCTCCCCAGATTATTGCACAAGATCCTGAAAGAGACTGTCACAGCCTTCTGTTTTACATAGAGAGCGGATACTGAGCCAAGACCGAGCCCTGCTGATGTTTGTTTTCCCTTCGAGGGAACACTCTCGCCTGGCTATTGATAACTACAACTTCTTGCTGTAAATAGGTATGCAGTGAGCTGATTCCTCATAGGAAACTCTAGGTGCAAGTTAAGTTATTCCACACTCTCATAGTATAGTGCATGTAAAAATGATTTTGGGCGTTAGGTCACCAGATGATATTTTCGCTGTGGTAGAAATGTTCAGAATATTTTCTTTGTTACCAACATTCAGTAACGTTGCTTTAATAATAATCCGTGTGTTTTTTTACATGTGCTAAGCAACAGGGTGAGACTGTTGAAAATAACGCTCTTTTAAACAGAAAGTGCCTTTTCCTGAATGCAGTTCTTGCGTGTGATATTAGAAAGAAAGGACGAATGTGGTTTTGAATTACCAACTTTGTAAGGAACTGTTAGTAACCCAGAAAGCAAGGGCACCACACCAACTATGTAATGAGTGGTGTTGTTTGGGATCACAATAACTTGTTCTTTCATATTCAAGCTTTGGTGTACTTAACTAAGGTCAGGCATCCGTGAGTGTAAAAACAAACCTTGTAGAGTAAAGTCAGAGGCATAGTTTACTTAATAAATAGATCTAAACTTAATGATCCAGTTCCATGATGATGAATGGCTCTCGTCAAAATAAGGTAAAGTGCAGGCTATTTGAGTCCAGCCTATGTGTATATCTTCGATATTTTATTTTTCAAGTCCTGTAACAGCGCTCCTCCCTCTGTGAAGATTCAGTATGGTAAGCACAGGGAAAATGCTGTTGGATGCTAGAGCGTTCCTTGCTTCCTGGAATATTGATGACATAAAATTAGTTTATTCGTAGTTTGTGATCTTAAGTTAAATGTCTACCTTGAGGACACGATCTTAAATCAGTTTTTTGACATTGTGACAGCTCCAGCCCAGTAAAATGGGCAGGATTTGACCCATCCTAAAAAAACATGCAGACCATAAGTAAAATATATACTTCAGAATAGCAATGAGGTGTCTGAATAAAGTACATTTGCACACACATGAATGGCCTTTAAGGGGCACAGTGGGGGTCACAGGTTTATTTATACATTCTTACCAATGTTATAGGTTTGACAAATGACACATGAGTGGCAGTATTGCTGATCAATAGAGGAGAAATAAAGTGCAAAACAGTCATTGTCTGAGACATGGATCACACCATCTCTGCTGACAAGAGCAATACTATAATATAGTGACACAAAGTTGGATGATTGTATTCTAGAAGCAACCATTCTACCATCCCTGTCACACCTCAACCCATTCAAATGCTTGAGACACCACTGTTTTCTCAAAATTTTCTTTAAGCCTTCAAGTGCTTGTTCGTGTACATTAGCAAGGTCCCCACTCAAAGTAGGCATGAGGGATTCAGTAGCCTGAGACAAGTGCATCATTACATCAGAATCAGGAGACAAAACACCACTCTTACTAGCACTGTCAGTAAAGGCATTACCCCAGGACACCTCTTCCTGACTAGATTGAAGTGCAGTAACTTTGACTATTGCTACCTCACATGGGTGTTGAAGGGTGTGAGGCAAGCCTTTAGCATATTTCCCATTTTTTAGAGGAGTTTTTGAAGGAGTAAGGAAGCCCCTCTTGAAACAAAGAAGCCCAAAATCATGTGCAACACCAAAGGCAGACCTTGGCTCTGTGAATTATGTGTCAGTGGTAAGCATGCAATTGTGAGGGTGGTCATCATGTGTAATTGATGGTGTTGCTGTACTGCTATATTTTGATAGAGGTAATGAGCTGTCTGCATGTTGCACCGAGGCACTTCAATAATATGAGCTAATCTGGAGTTGTGTTTATTCTATTTTCTTTCCTGCCTGGAAATGGATAATTTACTGTCAGCATGGTCTATAGAGTACAAGGGTGCTTACGGCTTTGGTTTGCCCTTCTGTGTTTTGATTGGGACTTGCATGTTCGCATACTTTTCAAAAAAACTGTTGAAATTGTTTAGAAGGGTGTTGGTGTCGGAAATGGAGTTTATAGGGTGAGAGAAGCGCTCAAGCTTTAGGTTGTTTATTGAAAAGTCGTGAAGGATCCAAAGGTTTGGTGTTCTCTTTTTTTCACATGGACTTGTACCCTGAACCTAGGTTGTAATCCGTGGACTGTTGCACATATTATGCTTCACTGTACTACTCCCCGATTGCTCTCTAGTTTGATGATCTGCCTCTTTCAGATTATGGTTTTGCTTTGAAAATGTCATCTGGACTTTGATATCAGGATTGTTACGAGACGTAGTATCTAGGCACCATAATCAGTGCCTTTCTCATGAGGCCTGTTGCTGGATATTGGTTTTATTTTGAATAGCATGCCTTTCCTGTCTAGAACCAGGGACAACCTTACGAGCGATGCGTTACTGTTATTTTCTGTCTGTACACAGAGTTTAACGCTGCGGCCTATGACGAAGGGGTGGACTTCTGGAGTTTACTTCTACTTCCTCACCTACTTGTCTACTTACCAGCTTACAAGGTGAGGGAGTTATACCTGCTTTGGGAATAGTTACCCTATGGAAGAAGATCTGTGTTAGTAGTAGCATTACTATTTTATCTTTAGGTATTTTCCTTTGTAACTCTCACTTCGTTTGCACCTTCTCTGTACTTTTTTACACTTTTCTAGAGATTTTTTGGCCTTTCTGCTTTACTCTGAATAGGGATTTACACTTATAAAATATATCTTTTTGGTCTATAAGCCTCATTTCCTAGAAGTGTCCTCTTGACAATAGATTACCATACTGTATATAAGAAATTTCTCCCCGTTGAACAAAAATCTGTAGGAAGTGACTTATAGGAACTATATTGCATAACTTGTTATATATCTGTTTCCAGACAGCTATATTATATGTATTTATTATCTCTGGTTTTACTTGTTTTGTGAATGTATTCTTGTGATTGTATTTATACGTGATTTCTATGTACATATTGGTATTGTAATTCTGTTTTAAGTGTTTTTTGTTCTTGCCATTTTTTGTTTTAGTGTCTTCCTATAATTTTGTAAATATCTTTGTAGTTTGTACTTAATATTTAATTTGTGATTGTCAATATTGAGTTTGTTGATGTTTTAACTCGTTTCAGCCGTGAAGAAGTTCCGATTGGGAACGAAACGCGTCGGCTGAAGCCTTTTAAAGATTTTTGAACACAATAAAAGAACTTTCCTTGAAAATTTTGAGCTCTCTGGACTGAATTTATAGTGCACCGTTTCCGTTTTGAATAAATTCTCTTGTTATTTTGCTAGATACGGATGGTAAATTGGTCGATCCAGTCCAGGAATGAGGGTGGTGCATTGGACCTTTGGTGATGTTGAGAAGACAAGGATGAGGATGTAGCCTTTAAAGTGAGTTGGTTATATGACATGCTGTACCATGTTGAGTGTGTCAATGAGTTGGAGGAGGGTTTTGCTTGTTTTTTTAGACTGTGTTGTCTGGAGATTGAGTCACCCAAAAGGGTGGGGGTAAACATGTCAGATGGATGAGGTGGCAAGCATATATAGGAATGTATTAGTGAAGCCCTTGTTCTGTCCAAGAGGCCTGTAGATGAGATGGAAGGCGGTAGCTGAGTTTCAGAGAGTGAAAAATGGCATGCCAGCAGCTACATGGAGTCGTGTGTTACCTGCTTGCCTAGGATGCAGAACCATGAGTACTTATGAATGACAGCGAGGCCTCTTCCCCTCTTATGTGGGAGGGCCACACTATAGAAGTTATAGTCCATTGGAAGAAGGACATCTAGGATGTACGAGGATATAGGGGTAAACAAAGTTTCCTTGATGAAGAGAGGATCGAGTTTGTGATAGATGATGAGGTCTGCAGTGTCTGGTATGTGGGGTACCGCAGAGAAAGCGGCACAGTAGTGTGACGGTGTATGGTAGTTAGTGGGATGTGTACAAGATATTCTCTATGTTTCATGTGAATACTATTTGAACATTTAAGTAATTTAGGTCTGATTGTGATTGTGTGGATTGGCAGTATGGGGGGTGGTTAAGAACATTATAAAATCTTACCATGTAAGTTTCAGTGGAGCAGGTGTTCTGGCTGGGAACCCTTCCTGCCATTAACGGGCCCAAACTGCAAATGCACTTGTCTGTGTCCACCAATAACAGTCCCAAACAGCTGATGCGCATCTCTGTGGTTGCCTTATGTCAGGGATGTTGGGGTGATGGGACGCTCTGAAGAGTTGATTGAAGTAGGTAGAAGGCCAGAAGTGTTGTCAATTTTTGTGGAAATAGATGATGGGTTATTGGGTCCCAATACCTGGCTACTTCTTTTAAAGATGGTTTTGGTGGGAAACCAGTAATGTTGCATCAAAAGCAAAGAAACAAACAGCAATCAGTTTCTTTCCCTCACCATGATATGTCAAAACGCTGAGGGTAAAGTATCCCTTGTATGATAATGTAAAGTAAATGGTTTCATAAAATCAAGCTGCCCTAAAGCAGGAGCAGAAAACAATCAATGTTCTGCTTTTTTTCTGTGGACCAGAGTAAAAGTTTGAGGGTGTCTTTCCAAGTGTGAACATGAAGAGGTTTTACAATATTAGCATTACGTAAAATCTATTTTCGACAATGGTCTGCTATCACTTGAAGAGTATACATTTGAGCTATTGTGACTGAATGTTGTAACTTATGGATATCTTGGGGGCACTGTAACGTATGAATAGGTTGGATGAGATTTCATGACCCAAATATTGAAAACGGGGTAAAGAGAACTGTAATTTATCCCCAGAGGCTTTGTGCAGATGCTTTGCTAGTAAACGGGCAGATATAGTGAGTAATGTTTGCATTAGCACATAGAATCCGAGGTTTCCAGCAAATCATTAATTTTTAAACAGGGGTAGAACTACAAGAAAATACCAGAGTGTCTAAATCTTTCTTGAAAGATTGTGAACATACAAAAGGAGGCTCTGTACACCCTTATGTTAACTGGGTCCATATCATTTGAGAGCCACCAAATGAAAATATATAAAGGAACTGGTTTTCAGGGTATGTACAACTAGTAAAGTTAGAACATAGATCGACAACAGTGAAACACGTTGCTGTAGGTGTTCTACAAGTACAATAGATAGCTGTGTTTGTTACACCAAAGAAGCTTGGAATGTTCCTTTAACACCAATACTGATGTAAAAGTTTGCTTACGAGATGGGTCTGGCATTTTTATAGCATGTTAAAGCTTCCATTTGGTCCAAACATGCCAGCAATGCAGGATGTATTTTAACTTTATACCTTGTGAATACATTCAAGTCAAAGTCAAAAAGTTTTATTGTATGATTAATTAAAATCTTTTCAATCTTCCCATTATAAAATAACTATAGAAAAACAATCCATATCAATTCATATCAAACAGCCTTAAAATTGCAACATTTAAAATTTGGCAATAGTCAGCTTCTGCCAGCTAACTGGGCTTTTAGTCGACTATGGATTCAGACCATGTGTACCGTTGGGGATCCTTAGGAAGCAGGTAAAGGGCAGCTTTCTCCTGTGTTTTGTACCTGCTCCACTTGCCCTAACTGTTTTCTTACCTCTACCAAGAGTTTTACTCCTCGGCAGGCCAGAATTATGGAAGAACCCCCCAGCCAGCTTATCACTGCCTGTCTACAAGTACAAATTTTCAGTTCATTAAAAATGGGCTTCAAGTACCATCTCCTCAAAGCCATGAGTGCTGGGAAAGCACATAGAAAGTGAGATAAGGATTCCGTTTTGTGTCCACATAGCCGACATTGCTCTGTTTGGTAGTTGTATTTCCAGGATGGTAATAAATCTTTTGCAACGTGCTGTCCCATTCGGTACTCTATATAGTTCTTTTTTTAAGTGTCAGCTAAAATGAGATAATAAATATGCTTGCGGCTTAAGCGATTTAAAAGAGTTAATGATTGTCCACCCGTGTTGACGTTTAGAGGTGGTGTTTCTGTCCACCAAGAGGATTTACTTTTTGCAGCCTTGTTGGCTGTTCTACTAATAATTACTTTATCTGCCCTGGTATCCCAAACTGTCTGTAGATCAAACTCACTCAAGCTGATTTCCAAATACCTTCTCCAGGAGTTCGGTGCTCCGTTTTCCACCTGTTTTTTAATTTCTTCTCAGCATAAACTGTCCATGGTTTCTGGGTCGGTTGAGTGAAATTTTTGGCAAAGTTTCACGAAGCCGCTCATGCTCCGGAATTTCTGGTTTTGAAGGCCAAATTCGAGCCGCACTTGCGAGGGCGAAGCAGATTGTGGCAGATTAAAACAGCTTTATAGATCTTTGTCTGCAGGTCATTTAGCAGATCAGCCTCCTTGCTGCACCAAGTAACAAGGCTGTAAGACAGGGTGGGCAGAATTTGAGCGGCCATAACCTTTAGGAGATGATTCTAATTTGGCCAATCCAATTTTGCTTTTAATAGACGATATGCAAAAGTTAACAATTGCGCTTTGGCTTTTAATGCCAATTTATGCTCCTTATGTGTTAATCCTTGCCCTATTATGATACCAAGGTATTTGTATGACCGTTGCTCTTCCACCACTGCACCATTAGTCATCCATTTGTACTTGATTTATTTTTATTCCACTAGGCGGACGACTATTGTTTTTGCTTTGTTTAATTCCAGCTTTTTCTTGTGCCAAGTAAGCTGTTAGTATATTTATAGCTCTTCGTAGGCCTATTGGTGTCTGACTTAGCACTACTATGTCATCCGCATACTGCACTATATTAATCGGTTCGTTGGCCAAAGACGGTGGGTGACATTCAGCGGCCTCCATAACGTTGCCTATGTCTGAGAGGAAAAGATTGAATAAACTAGGGGCTAGCACGCAACCTTGTTTTAAGCATTGTTGTGTTGTAATACTCCAGGTTGTACTGCCTCCATTTCCTAGTTTCACTCTGGCCCATGTATTATTGTGCAGGGCGACTATTGCATTTAATATTTGACTCAGTAGTCCCCAGCTGTTTAGTTTTGACCACATGCGCTCTCTGCTTACTCGGTCAAAAGCAGATTTTATGTCCACGAAACATGCATAGAACGAGATCCCATTTTAACTGCTTTTTCTGTTAAGAGTGCCAGAATAGCTACATTTGTTATGGTTCCTATCCCTTGCCTGAAGCCTGTTTGGAACTTAGGGATTATTTTCATGTCACCTTGTTGTGATCATATCTAGGACCCTAATTAAATAATCCCGATTTATGCCCTTATGTGGTTATAACAAATCATACCCTTATAAAGGCATAAGAATCAAATCCATATTTAGTAATAGCCAATGCAAACCAAATACTGCAAGGCTACTTCCTTAGACTCCTAGAAAGTACAACAAGTTCTTTCAACAAACCAAACCTCCAGCAACCTGGGAATTCCCCATGCTTTTGTTTTGATTTGTCCTAGAACTCCTGCGAGCACTGAAAGAACGGCCAGTTCTTAGTGACATGTTTTATTGACGTCTTATGTCCAACCTTACGTCAAACAAGGCACCTTCCATATATAATTATACCAGCGTTCGCCTTAAGTAACACACGGTGGTGTGGAGCAGAACGACTATCTACTTATCCGAAGCCCAGCTGATGCGAGTGCCGAAGGAAGCCGTCCCTCCCATTTGACGCACTGAGAAAGATGCTGTCTTTTTCTCCTGCTGAGAAAATCCAGTTCCAGTGTTTCCAGTCACCCTTGCGGGTTACTGGGAGATCGAGTCCTGAAGAGCGAGATACAAGACCTCCTTCATTCTAAAACCAAGGTACGGAGCTGATTAGATCCTTAGAGAATTTGTGAGTCAAATTCTCGGCAAAACTAACTTAACTTAAAAACTCCTTTACTCCTTCCCACGTACTAGGCTTAGGTTAGGTACATCGGGGTAGGCGTATTTAGAAGCACCAGTTGAGTACGTTTAGTCAAACCTTTATCATTGTATGTAACTGTATATATTTTATACCTTTTAGGTATCATATGGCTTAGAAACTATATCAATGCTTTTACAGTATTATTTCATAATACTCCTTTTACTGTACGCACTTTACTTTATAACAAGTATTGCAATTGTGGCAATTCATTTCTGTTGCATGAGAAAGAAGACTGCTCAATAAATAACCCCTTTTATTGAAAACGCCCGTCTCTCTATTTCTCTGCACTCTGGTGAAACTAAGTATGCACGATTGACTGAGTGAAATAGCTATCTATTGTTTTCACACGACTCTGGAGATATACTCCTTATTCTGGTGAAACTAAGTATGCACGATTGACTGAGTGAAATAGCTATCTATTGTTGTCACACGACTCTGGAGATATACTCCTTATTCTGGGGGAGCAAAGTTGTCATGTTTATGCGGTTGTCAGAAGCTGAATCCCTTCTTGTCTAATCAGGGAAGTTCACTCCTCCCTGTTCATTCGAGAAAGTTTCTAGTGACCTCTGAGCTAGCTGGCAAACCTAAATTAAGTCTAACATATTCAATAGAGACCTAGTCGACCTCAGTCCTACGTCTAAACTATCGTTTATGTTATTCCAATGCGCAGAGCCTATTGGGAAAATAGGAACTACACTACATGGCGCCCAACGTTTGGTAAGGCGATAATCTAACGCAAGATACTAGGGTAACTCAGTCGTGCTTTTTCACACAGACCCCTTTTCCTGTAAAAATTCCAATAGACGTCTGGAGTGGGCGAAAGGTTAATATCGGTCGAAACTTAGTAGGATGAGAATCCTATGTATTAGTTTACGGTATAGTCAACGTTGAAGGATACAGTGTTCCAAAATATTGTGCACCTAATCTTTGTTTCCTCAAAAACTTGCTCTGCAAGAAACTTTCAATAAACAATGTCAAATCATGGCAACAACAACGAAACCGATGAAGCCGCAGTAAATGCAAATCAACCGGGTGCAGACCTTACAGGGTTTAATGAAGACGACCATGATGCAATAATCATCCCGGTCAATATAAGAAAAACCATAACTATAAAACTTATAGAAAATGGAGTATCATCAAGAGGTGGTACAGTCATATTTGTGGTAGAGGCACATGAATTTCGGCAGACAAAGGTATTCTATTCCTGGATACATTTTCTAGCAGTAAATGCTATAACACATGAATTCCACTACTAAAAAATAGCGGAACCTCCAGAGGAATTCTCTCCTTTTGAGGAAGTTGAAATTCCACTAACATACCAAGAGCACCTGCTCTTGTTTAATGGCGCCCTAAAACATCAAAATCACATTACCAGTCTCGGTCCACTAGGTAGACCAGGAGCCACATGGCCGGTTCTAGCCAGCTACACACCAAATCCCGACATTGATAAAATGTCAAATGAAGAACTCTTACTAAAAATAAAAGAATTAACAAGAGCATATAGGGATTTAGTTCAATTAACATTAGACGGTACAACATACCGACTAAAACCCCAACTAATTAAAAATCCTGAAAAAACTTTTATTAAAAATAATCTCAATTCTCAAAAGAAGAAGTGGGAGGGTAACAAACAAACCACTCCCAGAGAAAAACAGTTTCAGACCAGAGGAAGCTATTCCCAACGAAGAGATAAATCTCAGGAATGGGGGGAGGGGGGGCAAGTCTCCCCAAAGGGAGCCCTCTGTAAAAAAAAAAAAACATTAGAAATACGGACAATTTGAGAAAACCTGACAGATATCAAGATATTGATACACGTTCCTCTCGATCTTTTTAGACTTCCTCAAAGAAATCGGAAAGAAGAGGACGGTCAGAACATAAAGAAGAGCACGTCAAGTCCAAAGACAGAGAACCTGCTCATCAGAGTAAAAAATCACAATTTCCAAGAAAGAAGGTAGCCAGTATTAAAATAAAACATTCCGAGAATCTTGAGGACACAATTGAAAAACGGAGAGTGGGCCCAGACAATGCTAGACAGCGCAGCAGAAGTGACCATAGCTCGCAAGATCCTGATTAATCTTCTGGAGGCAGTGGACCCGAATGAATACATTCAAGTCGAAACTGCAGACACCCGAGTGAGCGTGCCCCATAAACTATATGAAATAACATTACGTATAGAGGGAGATAAAACTAGGAAAATAAAAGGTCTCTTTTGGGAGAATCTATCTAAAGGCTATGATATCCTTCTAGCAGAAAAGGACTGGCCACCAGAGTTTGTCAGGGAGTGCCCACATGGCGAAGAAATGATTATGCCTGCCTTCTCAAATCACATTCCAATTCATAAAAAATACACACTTGCTAGAAAATGGGCAGTGGCCCAAGCCCCTGGATTATATACAAATCATGTAGGATGGGATGAGGATTCTCCTCACCATAAAATCCAGTTAAAAAATCAACCTACTGCACAGAGGCAGTATCCTGTTAAGCAAGAAGCTAAAAAACAAGTAAAAGAAATTTTAGATCAACTTGAATATCAGGGGGTGATTGAAACATGCACCTCACAAATGAAGAATCCTTTGTTTCCTGTCTCCAAGCCAGATGATTCATATCGTCTAATTTTGGACTACAGACATCTAAACTCCTGCGGTAAAACTTTTGCAGTGCAAAACTCACACAGTGCAGCACTGATGAATAACATTGTGCGCAAAAAATATAAAACGACATTAGATATTTCAAATGGTTTCTTCTGTCAAAACATAGCACCTGAAAGTAGATATTTAACCGCTTTCTCCAGTATGGGGACCCAAAAACAATGTTGTCGTCACCCACAGGGATTCAAGAACAGCCCAGGATTATTTTCAGCCAGGGTAACAGAGTTACTACAAATGTATGATGATGAGGCATTATCCTATGTCGATGACATCTATCTTACAGACGATGACCTGGAGACTCACTTGAAAAGAGTGAACACCATAATACTTGGGTTTGCTTCTGAAGGGTACAAATGTAACTTTAAAAAATCAAGAATTGCCCATCTAACTGTCCTATTTTTAGGATATGAATTATCAAGTGAGGGCAAAGCCTGGCATACAACTTCTTAGAGAAGTGTGCAGTACTCCAAGCTCCGAAAACACTGAAAAACATACAATCAATACTAGGTTTCCTGAATTTCGAAAGAACATACATTCTAAATTATGCAGAGAGGCTTAAACCTCTCTACGAACTAATAAAACCTGATTTTAAACCAATTAATTGGACTAAAAAACACACAGAAGTTTTAAGATTATTACAGACAGATATATTAACTAAAACAAAACTGCAAACATGCGCAAATGAACGCAACCTTGTAATCCAAGTCATCCCAGGAAGATGCGGATTCACATACCTGACCTCTAATGAGGGAGAAACGGTACCAATAGCTTACAAATCACATTTGTACACACAAGCTGAAATGAAATTCAGTTCAACTGAAAAAATTCTAACTGCGGTTCAAACCTCTGTAGTAAAAGAAAGAGCCCTAGCCCAGGGAAAAATGATATCTGTTTTAACAGCTGTATCAGCCCTTGAGGCAGTAACAATACCAGGCAATCCTAATGCTAAAGCTCTAGATCCAAAATGGATAAAATGGGAAACTTCTCTTGCAACAGAAGACGTGACACACGCATTTGATCCGAAAATGAAAAAACTAGAATATCTGGAATATGAAAATGAATGTCCTCTGCCGATCGAAATTCTGCCCCTCGAACAATACACCTGTGTAATATACACGGACAGATTTGCACAACACTACGTTGTGGAGAAACAGATTTACAATGCAGCATGTGCGATTGTTAAAGGTCGCTGGCGCTTAGGTAAATTCAGATCGATGGTCACTAAAACTGAATTTCTCAGAAACTGTACAGCTTAGCGAGCTGAAATAAGATCTCTAAAGATGGCGCTTGAAAATGCTGATCGTGAATTCCCGACACTAATAGTGTGCGATTCGCATTACTGCGTCCGATCTTAAAATAATTCCATGCAGACCTGGATAAAAAACGGTTACAAAGATGAGACAGGTGCCACAATAAAGCATAAAAAACTATGGGAACAAGTAGTTATTTTGCAGAAAGAACTACAAAAGACTCACGTGATACATACGCAGAGTCTTCAACGTGATGGCGTTCATGTTGCAGGGAATTCATTGGCTGACAGAGCCAAAGCGGCAGCTGATCACTCGGCTTCCGTAGCCACAAAAAAGCGTACGAAAAAACAAATAGATGGCGAAACGCTGCTTGCGGTAAAAGCCTCAATGGAAGGCAATTATGCGGCGTTACCTCTAAACTATCCCCTCGGCAATACATACATAATTGATGCGAACTCCGTTCCGTTTGCTCAAATCCCTGGAATGGGGGATAGAGTAATACCAAACACGAATCCGGAGAGTCTTCTTGATACAAGAAGCACACATGGGATTGGGTCTGAGGCACCAAGAGATCCTGAAATCTCTAATAGAATTACAATCACAATACTGGTGGCCGGGGATGAGCGTAGAAATTAATAACTTTTCAATGAATTGTGAGGACTGCAACAGAGATCGCAGTTGTGAACCGGACCAGACATCAGCCCAGACACCACTATTAGACAGCATCAGGCTATCTATGCGCAGACGTCCGACCGGACAAATGCGGTCCCATAAATATTAAGAAGAGATTCATTTAGATGAGACCCCCAGCGCTCGGCTGACGCCAGAACTGTTATAAATGATTTGCGAGTCTTTATCGGCACATACGCAATTGGCATGCTACATTCTGACCAGGGTCCTGCGTTTAGCTCTCGGGCTTACAAGGAGGCCATGGCCAGCATGGGCATTGCATTGCGGTATTCTAGTCCATTCCATCCCGAGGGAAATGCGGTAGTGGAGAGAAAAAAACGGGACATAATGCAATCTATAACAGCGAGGGTATTAGGTTTGGGTGATGGGTGGGTCAAACATCTAATAAGTGTCCAACGTAGTCTTAATAATATGCCAAGAAATTCTCTAGGAGGTATCAGTCCGTATGAACTTTTATTTCGTACCAGAATGATCACTCAGGACTTGGATTGTCAGACTTCAGTGGTGCAACAAAAAGCCTTTGATATCAAAGATCGTTTGGCTGTTTTACAGGACTTAAATGAAACAAGAAAAAGTCTGAGTACTAAAAATATAAAGCCAACTACCACTGAAGAAAAAACAACTGTCCCAGCAAGACCTGTCTGGATTCCAAAGATTGGGGGTTTGGTCAGAGAAAAGATCGCGGTGAAGAAGGAATTTGGGCCTTCTTACAGAAAAGTAGTACCTGTCTTAGCTGTCAGTGGAACAAGAACAGTTGTACTACCGCCCCTTGCTGGAAAAAAGGAGAACCGAGTTGTATCAATCGACCTGGTGAAACCACAATCATGTGGCCAATAATAAGTAGTAGGCCCAGTGGACTCCCAAGAAATAGCAGAAGACCAAATCTTGCTACATCTAAGAGGTTCAAACTGAGAGACTAATCACATTTGACAAACCTGCAGTGATTAAAAAAGGACTATGCAACAAAGCCATGGAACTTGTGCCTCTTGAAACCCAAATTGCAACAGTTCAACAAGAAACACCAGTCTACAACGATGTAGCCTCGGACTATACAAATGTAACAAAAGAAAATGCAAAGATCAATGGAAATCCAGAGGCAATCCCACCAATTGACAGAACTGCATCTGTCTACTTTATCAACTTTGATGATTTTTCCGATGATCCAAGTGAACATGGAGACAAGCCAGCAACAAAAACATTCAAAGAAAAACTCACAGAACTCTTTCATCACCTCAGCGAAACGTATCTAAACTTACAATGGATTAAATTATGGATTGTGTTAGGCGTACTTTTCCTCCGACTATGGCTCATCTTGGTTTTAAGTTTGGGTAGATTTATTGATGGAAAATATAGTACAATGGACACAGCAAGTCAGAACATCACCTTGGTCCTGAATCCACACAGATCATCACACATCGAAAAAAGAGAACTTTCATCAGTGAACATCACAGCCATCCCTATACCTGGTGGTATAGCATGGGACAAAACTGACTATGAAATTTATGGCCCGGTTGAGCTCTTGAAATATCCACACAAATTTAAGATTTCTTTAAGTGACTTTGTATCACCTAGTAGTTTCTCTGATGATTGGGACTTTGAAAATATTAATAATATGATGTCAGATTTAGAAATGTCAGCAAAATTTACAGCACATGATTATTTACAGGGTTCGTCGAATTATGAGGAAATGTACTGTTTCAACCACTTTGGGCACCATTATCTGCATAAATCTGCAAATCCTAGAAATATTTTCAGTTATAATCAATGGGAACATTGTCCAACCCCGCCAAAAGGCACCTCAAAAACATTTTAGGAGAAATTCCCATACTTCTCGGGGTTTAATGTCACTGATCCTGAAACATTCTATTTCAAAATGTTAAATAAGACAGGAGTGAAAAACATGTTGACAAACACTAAACTGATTTATTCTGAAAATTTTTATGAAAAAATGTCTACATTTGGTTTTGAATTTTGGAAAAACAACATTGAGACAAAAACCATCTGGGGTACAAAAGAATGGCAGGTACAAGGTGTAGAAGCATTATTCAGAGCCTGTATGATCCCTGAACAAATAATGTTCCTGCATGACACAATTCAGCAAACAACCTGTCTTGGTTTAGCCAAGATAAAAGATTTAAACAACTCGTCTATACCAAAGCCAATGCCTGATAGAAACAACACTACAGATGAGGGGTTGGACGTGGCCTATATTTTAAAACAAAATAGAACACTTCCTGACTGGAACAAATGATTGATCTGGCCCACAGACACTAATAACTGTCATGATAGATTCCTGAACAAAATACAGGGGTTCAAACAGAACAGGCCAGACCAAGATATTCCCAGAGACAACATCCAGGGATAGTTACAACATACAGTGTAGGAAAACTATGCCTCGACTGTCTACAGAGATCCACGCTTCCCGAAATTAAGCAACACTTAACTTTACTTAAAGAAGGTGCTGACTTGCGAGATTTCATACTGGGACCTCGCAAACAGCGTCAAAAACGTTTCATATATGCCGGTATATACGCAGCATACAATGAAGCTTGGAAATTAAATCAAATTGAAACTGCTGAAAAAATACGAGAAATTGATCGTATTAATTTGGAAAAAACACTTTCTGTAGTGGACAATGGATTAACGACTCTGTCCTCCAGAATCTATTCACTGGACAGCATTGTATCATCTGCTATTGATATAATAGAACAGGATATGATAATGTTACAACATGGTCAGTCCTAATTGCGTTCTATTGTACAGCTAGGCTGGACATTCCAAAACCTCCGTTCATGTCACGTGCCATGGCGTCTAATCAACATAACGTCATTATTTTCTATCTTTAACCTTACTGATAGACAAATCTCGTTGGCACAGAAAGGAGCAGACTATACGGTGCTGAGTATTGAAAATCTTGAGAGATTACCATTGACAATGTCAGAAAGACCTGTCATTGAATGGATACTACATGGCACCATTACAATCCCGATAACGACTTTCCAGTTTCAATACTGCCAAAAGTATATACCAGCAGGCCTGTATGAAAAGTTGGGTAAAGGATACATCAAATCAACCTGGAATTTACCTTTTACACATAGATGTTGGAGTGGGGGCAAGAAAGAGGTATTTCTTAGTGGTACTAATTGTAAAACATCACTGAGTGGTACACTCCTATGCGAAGGTATAAACCTGCATGGATCTTGTAAAGGATCATCAAACAACCTCTCATGTCATCTGCATGGTACCCCGGCAACACAGATAGAGCCATTTTTCAGACATCTTTCCAACGGTAGCTACGTTATATTAAGTGACCACAGCTGTTGTGGCATGATGCCAGGAAAACCCTAACTTGTGAGCCTTACTTCCAGGGTCATTTGTTGTATGCAAGTATTGTATCCAAACAGCAATCCAGACATGGAGGCGGCATTGTGGCCTTCTGTGAATATCTCTTCTATTCGTATTGATACTTTAAGCAGAATGAAGTCTATTCTTTTACAGAGAACTGTGCCTTTAACCTTGTCCAAAGAGACGTATGACCTGCAGGCTGCAAGGACAGCAGCAGAGATACATACCCTATTATCAACAAACTGCCCCGTGCATTTCGTAGAAATGTTAAGCCAAATTTTAAACATGTCAGATACCAGTGGCATCGCACATGTATTTAAGACAATTTTTTCAGGACTGTTAACACCTTTTGAAACAGTTCTGGGCATCTTCCCAAATTTTGTGCACTCTCTTTTCGTGGCCTGCCTCTTATTTTGGGACTGATAGCAGGAATTTCATTTTCATTCCTTCTGCTCCGATATGGCAAACCAAGTCACAGACAAAACCCAGGCTTCGATGGAAGAAACGATCCTAGCAATACGATACCGAGACCGTATCACTAAGGTCCTCGGATTGGCCCGGCTAAGACATCTGAATACTACCTGGTTTCTTTCATTCAGACCGATCTGGCAAAATTGCATCTTACCTGTGCTTCGATGTCTGCTATGCGGAGAAGAATGCGTCTGTCTGTCTGTCTTACACTACCATCAACAGTACCAATGGATGTCGACGCTTTGCTTTGTCCGGTAACGAGTCACGCAACGTGTTGTCCCCAGCGGCTACCAATTCTGATGATGGCATTCGTTGAGACTTCACCATTACGATCAGGTGGCGGTGAAGTACAAGATGAAAGCGGCAGCACACAGGTACAACCTTCTGTGAACATTGCTGATCTAGACACCGATGATGGCAATGCATCTCATATATGCACTATTTCAACTTTTTTGGAGTTGGCTCAACTTTCACCTACTAAGGTAGACACGTTTTTTGCTGGTCTATCTGAGGTATTGTTCTCTCCTAACAACGAGAATAACAATTGAAATAGCGAGCACACAGCGTTCCCTGAACTCTGAATTCGGCCTTCAGTTTTTATAAACAGCACTGCTGAAAACACTTGGAACTATTTTTTTCCCTTGAAAGAGAAATTATTTTTCCCAAATTCCAAAATATTTACTTTTTTTGGCAAAAGGTACTCTGCTTAAAGAAGAACTATTCTTAGAGAACCGAGCTTCTATTCCTAGAGACTCTAGAGACAATATTTTGAATCAGCCTCTAGCACACTTACAATCTTGTATAAATATTTGATGAAATGGTCTCGACCTTCTCTTCTGTAATAAGAGACATTTCATAAATGTAATGTTTGCAATTCATTCAGCTGATATTTATATTTGCATTATCTGAATGATACCACTGCTTGAATGCGTACAGTATAATACTCATTTTCGTGTATCTATACCATTTCAAATGCATTTTATGTATTTTGGTGTGGGCTGGAAAACACATGCATACCTATATGTTTATATATTGCTTAGTATTTAGTAATGATGGACATTATACGTGGAGTGGGTGTTGTGATCATATCTAGGACCCTAATTAAATAATCCCGGTTTATGCCCTTATGTGTTTATAACAAATTATACCCTTATAAAGGCATAAGAATCAAATCCATATTTAGTAATAGCCAATGCAAACCAAATACCACAAGGCTACTTCCTTAGACTCCTAGAAAGTACAACAAGTTCTTTCAACAAACCAAACCTCCAGCAACCTGGGAATTCCCCATGCTTTTGTTTTGATTTGTCCTAGAACTCCTGCGAGCACTGAAAGAACAGCCAGTTCTTAGTGACATCTTTCATTGATGTCTTATTTCCAACCTTACGTCAAACACGGCACCTTCCAGGTATAAATATACCAGTGTTTGCCTTAAGCAACACACGGTGGTGTGGAGCAGAGCGGCTATCTACTCATCCGAAGCCCAGCTGATGCGAGTGCAGAAGGAAGCCACCCCTCCCATTTCACGCACTGAGAAAGACGCTGTCTTTTTCTCCTGCCGAGAAAATCCAGCTCCAGTGTTTCCAGTCACCCTTGCGGGTTACTGGGAGATCGAGTTCTGAAGAGCGAGCTACAAGACCACCTTCATTTTAAAACCAAGGTACGGAGCTGATTAGATCCTTAGAGAATCAGATTCTTGGCAAAACTAACATAACTTAAAAACTCCTTTACTCCTTCCCACGTACTAGGCTTAGGTTAGGTACATCGGGGTAGGCGTATTTAGAAGCACCAGTTGAGTACGTTTAGTCAAACTTTTATCATTGTATGTAACTGTATATATGTTATACCTTTTAAGAATCATATGGCTTAGAAACTATATCAATGCTTTTACAGTATTATTTCATAATACTCCTTTTACTGTACGCACTTTACTTTATAACAAGTATTGCAATTGTGGCAATTCATTTCTCTTGCATGAGAAAGAAGACTTCTCAATAAATAACCCCTTTTATTGAAAACGCCCATCTCTCTATTTCTCTGCACTCTGGTGAAACTAAGTATGCACGATTGACTGAGTGAAATAGCTATCTATTGTTTTCACACGACTCTGGAGATATACTCCTTATTCTAGGGGAGCAAAGTTGTCATGTTTATGCGGTTGTCAGAAGCTGAATCCCTTCTTGTCTAATCAGGGAAGTTCACTCCTCCCTGTTCATTCGAGAAAGTTTCTAGTGACCTCTGAGCTAGCTGGCAAACCTAAATTAAGTCTAACATATTCAATAGAGACCTAGTCGACCTCAGTCCTACGTCTAAACTATTGTTTATGTTATTCCAATGCACAGAGCCTATTGGGAAAATAGGAACTACACTACAACCTATCCAGTCTTGTAGCTGTACTAGGATGCAAGATGCATAAACTTTTGCCTCCACGTCAAGTAATGATATCAACCTATAGTTTGCAGGGTTGTGGTGATCACCCTGTTTCAATATTGGGTGAATTATACCCCCTTTCCAAGTGGCGGGGACGTCTGTATGTTGGAATATATAGTTAAACAGAGGCGTTAAGGTCTCAGACCAGAAGTCTGGGTCGTTCTTAAACAGGGCGTTAGGGAGCCCATTTGGACCTGCTGCTCCTTCGGTCTTTAGTTTTAGTATTATGCCCCTCAATTGTTTTTTAGAAATTAGAGGGTTCATTTCGTTGCCACTTTTTCCTTTGGCCCACTCTTGGTTTTCTTTATTTTCCAGACCCATGTTACCAGTTCTCTTCCCCACTTCTGACTCCATCACCCATGGAGTATCCTCGTGCCTCATGAACATCTCAAAATGGATGAGTGAATCTCTCCTCAAACTTAATGGGGAGAAATAAGAGGTCTTCCTGCTGGGCAATCTATCCAAACTCCCCACCAAGCTCCTGTGGCCACCCTGCATGGGAACAACCCCCACCCCAAAGAGGAAATAAAGAGCCTAGGTGTCTGGCTCGACCAGGACCTCAATTTTAAGACACAAGCTAGGAAAAACGCTGGAACCTGCTTTGGCCTCCTGCGCTCTGCACGCAAGATTCTCCCCCTCATACCCTCTCCGTCCAGAAAACTTTACATTCAGGGCCTCATCATATCAAGGTTGGACTATGGAAACGCCTTATACCTGGGCGCTCCAAAATCGGTCATCAATAAACTCCAACTGGTCCAGAACGCAGCAGCCAGGCTGCTTACTGGCACAACACACCGATGCTCTGCAAAACCCGCTCTTAACTCGTTACACTGGCTCCCAATCCAGGAAAGAATCTCCTTTAAAACCCTATGCATCATTCACAAAATCCTCCATAAGAAAAGACCCCCTATTTTGAGACCCCTGGTCAAACCACATAAAGCCAATAGGGAGTTGAGATCCAACCTTCTCGCCTGGGCTAGCGTTCCCAGAATCAGAAGAGCACGCTCAGGGAGACATCTCTTCTCATACATTGCCCCCAGGCTATTGAACACTCTACCCCTTAACATCTGGAGGGAAACTAATCTGTTAGTTTTCCGGAAGCTATTGAAAACCTGGTTGTTCCCCTGAATCACTCTGGTTCAGATATAGCCTAACGAGTCCAGCGCTGGGACGCCCACGGGTAGCGACGCGCTTTAGAAATCCACTTCAAATCAAATCAAAAATCATGTTTACCGCGCTCTGTGTTGCAGTATAGATTTTGCACATGTTGAGCCCAGGTTTCCTCTCCAATCCCTGCCTCTTGTTGGAAATGTGCTCCTTTATTCAGGTTGTTTAATATACCCCAGAAGTCCCTACTGTTTGGCAGTTTTCCCACAGACAATAATTTATTCCAGATCTTCTTCTTGTAAACTCTCCTTGCTTCCCTTAATTTACTCTTATCTGACGTTTTCCCCATTCTTTTTGCCTGCACCTGTAATCTGACCTCTTTTGCGACCCTTATCTTTTGAGCTCTTAGGTCCGTGTTCATCCATGGCTCCTTCTTGGTGTTATAACTTCTTCGGTTCCCCCACTCTGCTGGGAATTTATAGATAAGGTCCCTAGTCAACTGCTCCCAGTTGGGCACTCGATCTTCCTCTAGCTAAGACCCTAGCTTTGTTGTAAAATCATTTGCTGTCTCCAGGATATTTTTCAACCCCCCCTTACTTTAATTTTTTTAGATTGAACTTTTCGGCATGTGTATTAGAGAATTCATTCTTTGTGCCAAGGTTAGCGAGATGTTCATTCTTGTTATTTGGGGGAAGTGATCGCTTTCGATGCGTTGATTAAATTGAAATATTTCAATGCTGGGGAGTAAGACCTTGCTCATGATTGTATAATCTATTATTGAGTGGACCTTGCCGCTCAGGTATGTACGACTGCTGGTATATCGCCCTTTGTATTGCCATTCAATATTAACAGTCCCAAGTCTCCTAGTATAGCTGTTATTTTGTGCCCACCAGAGTCTCTTTCCTCTTCTCTTTCACGCGATCTTTAACTATGAGATTGCAGTTGAAGTTACCCGATATGAACACTGGGCATTGTACATAGGTTCTTTGCATCGCTTTTATCAAGGTTATTAAATGTGCATGTTTTTCTTTCTGGGTCCTCTTCTCGGGATGAATATAAACATTAATCACTAGTAGTTGCCATTGTTGAGACTCTGGTGGGGACTGGTCACCAATTCTGATTACTTGGGCCCAGTTAACCCCCATGTCCAACTCTTCTGTTACCCAATCATATTTTTGGGCTATGTATGTTGATAATCCGCCTCGCGGATGCCCGAATGGCGAAAATCTTTCAGCAAGGATATGATGTTCTTTGAAACCTGTAATTAAAGTTGGTATCAATGTCCAAGATTCCTGGATCAGAATTATATCTTGTTGCTGAAAGAATGCTAAGGATTCGTGGTCCTGCGCCATTTCTTGAAAGCCGTGGACATTTCAGGAACAAAACGAGACACTGTGTGGCCTTTTTTCCTTCTTGGTTTGGATTCGCTTCTCCGCTACCCTGTGAAAATTAGAGTCTTCGTCAGGTGTATTTTTTGCTCAGCACCGTTGGTATCCATGACCAGTCCCTCCTGTCCTGCATTCGATGGTCAATCTGTTGCGTGCTTGCTAAAGTGCTGACACTTATCTCATTGTTTGTTGATGCTCGTGTGGAGGCGCAAGTACCTCGCACGCAAGTTTTCTGGCATTTCCCCTCTGTGTTTCCCTTTTTTGCATCTTTTAATCTACCTAATAGGGGATAGGGATTCCTTGGCCGTTTGTATAGCAATAAGGTGATTCCCCAAGCTACAAATTGTGCTCTTGCTGAATATATCTTGTCCACCAAGTTCTTTGTAGCCCAGGTTGTCACGGATTCCTCTGTGTCTGGATTTTGCTTGTTTTGTTAAAATTCGACAGCTTTCAAATCCTGAGATGTTATCCCTTTAAGGTCAGGGATTTCCTTGAACAGTTTTAACAGATTCCCATGGTTAAGGGTGTCCTGTCTTACTTTTGTGGGATGTTCAGGCAAAAAAGTCATTTTTGATTCAAAGAATTCTGCATGGCGGGGATGGTCTTCAGATCATTTTGTAGAGTCTTCTTTAAAGGTTGAAGAATTGTGAGTTGTAAAAGAGTTACCCCTTACGAGTGATTCTTGTTGCTCTCGCTCTTCGTTATTCTACTTGCTTTTTCCATCTATTTTTTCCAAGGAACTTGGTTTAATTATTCTTTGTGGTTCCAGAGCTGCATCCCTGTGAAGTAACATGCATCTGCGTTCTTTGCCACCTATTGTGATTCTCAGGGGTTTCTGCTCGTTTTCATTTTCTGATGTTGTTTTTTCCAAGGATCTTGGTTTAATTATTCTTTGTGGTTCCGGAGCTGCGTCCCTGTGGGGTAATGTACATCTGTGTTCCTTGCCGGCTATTGTGATGCTCAGGGGTTTCTGCTCATTTTAATTTTCTGATGTTGTTTTTTTCCAATTTGTGTTTTTTTTTGTCTTCCTGTACTCTAGCTATACACTGTACACTACTACCATTTGTTTGCTGCCTGCGATCCTCGCCCGTCGTGCACTCTTGTCACTTGTTATCCACCAAAGCGGGTATCTCTATCGCTTGGTATGGACCTGCTTGACCCACGCCTTTCATGGACTCTACTTTATCATGTCGTATCTCCTGGATGTTATCTAAATCCGGTACTTTTGCCCATCGTGGATCGTGAACTGCGGGTAAATTTTGGGTCGTTTTGATTATTTGCGGCGGGGGGTGTAACTTTCTCCGGAAATCGAGCTCCCTTCCATACGTATTATTCCTGGAGTGGGCTTGAATAGAGGTACATTAGATCTTGCCCCTCCCCCTGATAACGTCTCCAGTCGTTTAGTTTTACTTTCTTGGGGGGTCTTCTTTGAAAATATGGGAAATATGTTTCCTTGATCTGTACTTTGTTGCTTTTTGTTTTTGAGCTTTGCCTTTCTTGCCCTTTTTTTCTGCCTCTTTCTTGGTTTTACGTCAATTAAGGATTTATTAGTGAACTGGGTTGATTCCATTGCGTTTACTGTTATTTCTGGTTGTTCTTCTACTAACACTTGTTCGTTGTCTTCAGTTGCATTTTTTGTTGGAATTGTTATTACATTATTGCTTTTAGGAGTTACCAGCATGTCCACATTATGTTGTGTTTCCTTATTCTGTTTAATAAAGCGAGTCAGTTTTACCTCGCCTAGAATGTCTTTTAAAATGTCCGGAAGACATGCTAGCTTCTCAATTATGCTCCCATAGCCGCAATTAGATGGTTGTTTAATGTTGTGAGTTTGAAACTCCAGTTTCTCCCTGTTGGTTAAAAGGGATGAAAGTAAGTCAAATTTAGTGTTTATACCTGAGATGTGGCCTGCGTTTATGTTTACAAGGTCTATTTGGACCTCCATTTTGTCTGATTGATAGTTCAACACCCTTATTGCTTGATCTAGGGTGCCTAGCAAGGTCTGGCTCCATTGGGTGGGTGGCTGTTGTCTTTGGAATTTTCACAATTCTTCTGACTCAAGGTCCATCGTGCTCATAGAAGAAATTGATATGGGTGCTGAGAGGTTAGAATACTTCGATTTAATTGGAATACTTCCGCTGTCGTCCAGTACTAAAAGTTGTTGGACTTTATTTGCCTGAGGGCTACATGGAGTAGAAACTAACATTCCTGGTTTGCTCTTTTGAGGATTGTTACTTATAGCTACGGGTGAGGCTTTCCCTTCGAGGTCCTTGACTTTGTTGTTATTTCAATGATTTCTAAAGTTTTAGAATCATTAGATAGAAAAAAATCGATTTAGCCATGATTCCTCTTCTTGTACGATCGACGTGGGAGAGTGACTGGATTTTGAGATTTCCTCCATTACTTCCTTTGTGGGGTCCCTTGCGTTGACTGTTTCCTCTATTGCTTTCTCTGAGGGTTTTGTGTTTCTGTTTCCAGTCATTAGATTTATGTTTAACAAGGGATCCTCTGTAATTTCCCTGATTGGTGTACTTCGTATTCCTTCTATTACGTTTGTAAAAGTATTGGATTGGTGCACTTGTGCAATTACTGTTTCCGACTTTTTCTGACATGAATTTGTCATTTGGTTCTTTGGGGAATGTGATCCTGTTGAGGCGTTTTTGATTTGAATTGTGCCTTTGATCCCTGTAACCAATGAATGGACTGGTGCAATGGGGCTTGGCAATTTGCTAGCTTCAGTTGTTGGTGGGTAGATTGCTGCCATTGGATCCTTTAAATAAAAGAATTTGTATAATCCGGTTTTCCTTCTTGGGCTCAACGGGGTTGTTTCTGGAGTCGTGCTGAGACCAACCTCTCTTTAAGGCTTGGCGGTATCCCTCTTTGAAATTGCGGGGAGCCTTCCTCAGATACTTTTTTGGGGTTTTTTTGTTTTTGTTTTTTACTTAATACCGCTTGACAAATTTTCCCAGATCTCATTTCCAGTTTTACTCCAACTATATTCCTTAATGGTGTTTCAGTCGCGTGTGTACATATACCCGTTTAATTTTGGGGGTCTTTTTTTACTCACTGTGTCTTTGATGGAGGAAATAGCCTATGCACTAAATGACAGGATCGACAGTGGATACTCTCTAATCCGGCGTTAAGGCAAGGTCCCAAAAACACTGAAATAGCCCGGAGGTGCGCTTCCAGTCCCGCTTTTTTTTTCTTTTTTTTTGTTTGTTTTATTGCTTTTGTTGATTTTAGCCCACACCCTTGGAACGTAGTTTGGGGCAGGGGAGGTTGGTTCGACAAAGCTGCACAGTTGGGAGGAATGACCCTGGTGCTCTGCCTGGCTGGCGGGCCGCGGACGGGCTCACCGGCACCCGGCACCCGGAACTTTGTGCAGTCTCGGCCTCAGTACTCCCGGCCGGGGCCGCTCCCCAGTGAGGCGAGTCGGTCGGGTCAGGTCGGGTCTGGCCTGATGGGCCAAAAGTTGACTGTCCCTGCGTTGAACGCCCTCGCTCCACTTCAGCTTCCTCGCTCCTCGCTCCTCTCACTCTCACTCGTCTCGCCTCGCTGTAAATGCATTCATTTGACCCCAGTAAAGAATCTTAATATTCTGCTGTTGGGGGTGTAGGTTTTTAGCCTCACTCTTAGTGTTTATGACACTCCCGATTTGCCTACTAAGAAATCTGGTAAAGAGACATCGGTTTGTGCAAGAGCAGTCTCTTCCACTCATGACAGGTATCGATTTTGTTTGCAATTGTTCCTGCACCTTTGACAGTAACCCCTCAACATTGGCTTTAACCACTAACACTGAGTCGTCTCAACAGCATTCACAAAACTAGAATGACGACCAATAATATCCCTCAGTCAATCTAAATATGTGGTGAGATGTTCTCCTTTGTGTGTTTTTTTGATTACTTATTTCTATCCAAACAGTTTCAGTTGGAACACACCTAATTTATTGCTTTCAACACTGCACCCCTTGCAGAGTCCAGTCTGAAGAACCGGGTCTTAAACCCAGCGGCGCCAGGGGCACGCCCAAAGTCTTTGGATTCACCTGTCTTGGTATACAGAGACACGGAATACTTCTGGGTGGCGTCAGAGACCAAATTTATTAGCTGCAGCTAGTAACAGTGATCCTAGAAGTACATCACGGTGTAAATTCTCAGGAGACTGCTCAATTTCGTAAGGCGAGACATCTCCTTTTATACACAATATTCACATTACAAATGCAAACCCACTGCACAAAATTCTAACCAATAAGGTAAATTTTTCAAAGAAAGTATCACATGACAGAAAACTCAGTTTGCAATAACCCAACTCAAAGTTAAATATTAGGAATGTCCCAAATTCAATCTCCACACGCCGGACAAACCCATAATTGAAAGCACAATGCATGTAATGAAGGAACATAGAAAGGAAACAATGCCAGATAACGAGCAAGATAAGGCATGTGTAAAGAGACTAAAAGTTAACGATGTCCTGAACATTGATTGGCAATCTCAGACAATGATCAACCAAGGAAATTGGCTTAGCCGGGTCAGTTTCAGGTGAAGGAGTCAGGTCCTCACAGTTCACCTTCGAGTCAAGAAGAACCTAGTTAATGTATACCAGTATGAGAAGGCCAGGTCGCTTTATTCGTTCGACCACATTCATCGGCCTACGTGATGGCAACACAAAATGGAGGCACGGACAAAATGGAACCCATATTTGAGACAAAGTCTCTGAATACGTAATGAACTCGCTAGTTAACATGACAAATTCACTCATATTAGCCGAACTTACTAAATACGGTACGACATCACCAAAACGTGACGGAACCATAACCTCACAGGACAAGATAGGATTTACAGACCCTCCTTTTGCCATTATGTAGGGAATAGCCCTAAACTCATGTTACTCTGAATCTAGGTCTATATCAATATTCATTAGATCATCAAGGTGTCGTTGGAGCATCATCCTGTTACTCTCTACTTCTCTCGAGACAGGTCTCCGCACACACATGGTAGCACAAAGACTACAAATTGCAGTACAACACTGGATGGAAATACAACAGGAGAAGAGGATAAGAGGATAGCTAAAACCATACCAAGGAACATCAGAATCTTCCATCCCCATTTGGACAGTAGTCCCCAAAACCATCCAGTCAATGACCAGTCTCCTTCGTCTACATGAAAAGCCTCAGGGATCTTATGCAATTTAGAAATGGCTTGGTTCACTGTAGGGGCAGTATCTGGTATGAAAACACAGCAACTGGATTGGATCAATTTACATACCCCTCCTCGATCTGCAAGTATGACGTCTAACACCATACGATTCTGCAACATCATAAGACGGTCCACTTGAAGCTCAGCTGTAACATTACTAAGGGCACCTGCAGTTTCATTTATAGTGGCCTCAACCACTCTCGTAAGTTGTCGTATATTCCTGCTATTGGCCATAGGACCCCAAAACGGTAGGAAACCCTTGAAAAAGTCTCCTACTTCTTGTGCTGCAGTATCTTCCTGATCGAAGACACCTCTACCATATCTTGTTCTATGATAGTCCGCAGCAGTAGTGTATGTAGGGGGAAGCAAAATCACCACATAACATGTTCCTGAAAAATCAGGCGGTAACTATGTGTAGGCTCTGTCTTGACAAACAAAATATGTGCCTTTAGCTGGCACGAACGGAGGAGAAGTCTGAGATGAATAGACGTAGGTTTGAGCACACACACTCTTACCTAGCTGAGCTCTCGGATTCCAACCACTACCTTGCAAGCAAAAGTGGCCTCGATGGGCTACAATCCAAATCGGGCGAGACCTTTTTCGTCTCTCCTTCTCTATCAAACTGGCACTGTATCCAGTCACGTTCCAACCAACATAAGCCAGCGCCTCATCCTTAAGGATAGCATTATATGCATCAACATCTCGGATCATATCCACTATTCCCTTTATCAAGGCACTATTACTCGGATTGTCTTTCATGGAACGTAAGGGATATACCTCATTTGCATAGATGAACATAGTCTGAAAAGCCCATACAGACCCATTGAAAGAAAAAGGCAAAACCAGATAGGGCACACCTCTATCTGTCGTATGAGGCATAAGACCACAAACCCAACAATTAGTGGTATTTACTACCAACTGATGCTGATGCAACAGCTGTATAAACGAATTGTTGACAAATTCTGACCTCCTTGTCTGTTCATGTTCAGGCAACGTATAAAATTGGTGCAAAGAAACAGTAGTAGAGGAAAGCATGGGTTGGGAGGTGAGTACAGATATCAGTGGTGTAGCATAAACAATCCAACCCACACAAGCTAATGTGATACTTAAAAACATAAAAGAACACAATATAATAAAACATGTGTTACAGATCAATGTACAAAATCTTATCTTAAAATCTATTCTCTCAACAACTCCTTCAGTTACAAAAGACTCCATCCTCTAACGTGCTGCTCACTGCAATTTTCCTTCTTCACTTAAGTGTGCGTCCAGGCGTCCTAGACGTCCCTAGAACCGCAGACCTTTCGTCAATACACGGGTCACCCCTTAAGAACTTATACCGTGACCCTGCAGCTGAACCTGGATGGTGGCTCGAAAAAGAAAAAAAGTCTCTTGTCTGAAAGAGTGTAATTCATAAAAAAAATCTGATTTTATTTGTCCATTCTAGTCCTTAAGTTGTAGCGTTCTTTACCAGGCACAGTTTGATCCTGAAAGAGTGTCTCTGGGTGGGTAGTATCAAGTCTCAAATGCGACGGCACAGCTTCTTGCAAAACTTCGTCATCCGCACGTTCCGACTGAGTCCATTTCAAATGCGCGTCACTAAAAGGTACAAATCTCGGAACACGTTCTCCTTCGAAATCACCCACACCCTCACGAACCCACTGATCATATGGTAAAGCTAACGGTATACGTTTCGTGTGGGTGGCATGCATCCAATGTTTTTTCCCAAAGACTTTCACTGCAGTTCGAGTCGCGAAGAGGACATGATATGGTCCTGTCCAACGGGGCTGTAGATTCTTGGTGCATTGAAAATTTCGGACAAGGACCCAGTCCCCTGGATTGAGGACGTGACCTGGGTCCACAGATGCCGATGGGAGTTTGTCATGAACCTGTTGGTGAAGGACACGCAGTTTAGCAGTCAAGTCATGTGAGTAATCAACCAACATAGGATACTCAATATCACTGTATTTATTTGGCCTCGGCACACCCCAAACATTTGCCGGGCAACCAAAAACAATCTTGTATTGGCTAAGTCCCACACGAGAATGTACTGTCGTTCTTGTGGACAAAAGTGCCAGTGGTAGAGCATCCGGCCATGTAAGACCAGAGCTTGCTTGTATCTTGGCCAATTTAAGTTTAAGAGTGCCATTGTAACACTCGACCAAGCCAGCTGACTGGGTTGATTCGCAGCATGAAATTTCTGTCTGATTCCCAAACCCGCACACACTTTCTTCATAATCTGACCCACAAATTCACTTCCGTTGTCACTCCGTACCATCCTTGGCAATCCATACCTAGGGAAAAACTCCTTAAGCAAAACTTTGGCTGTAGATAAAGCAGTGTTATCCTTGAGGGGGTAGGCCTCTATCCATCTGGAAAAGGCACAAACAACCACAAGGACATACTTTAGGTTTTTGCATCTTTCCATGTGAATAAAATCTAACTGTAGCACCTTGAACGGATACGTTGGAGGAGCGAAATGACCTGCTGGAGTTGGGGTTCCCTTGCCAGGATTATGCATTAAGCAAATCATACAGTTTTTAACCAGATTCTCAGCACATTTAGGAATTCCTGCATTCTGCCATATTGGAGCCAACAACTTACATATCCCTTTTGAACTAATGTGAGCTAATCCATGAGCCTTCGTAACCACTGGAAGCACATACCATCAGGCAACAACCATTGCTGGTGTTCTGACAACTCAACCAAACAGCCAGTCGAATCCAACATTCCCGTAGTCTCTCTCCACACACTCAATTCTTTCTCAGTAGCTTCTGCCTGAATCGATTTCACACTTTCTATTCTGTGTTCACACATTCCTCCTGCCATAACCGATCTAGCAGGACCTGCAACATACATATGGCTCGTCATATCTTTCGCCGTTTCTATCGCTACTTCATCTGCAAATGCATTGCCACAACCAACATCATCCGTAACCTTCCTATGTGCGCTGCATTTCACAATCGCAACTTGTGTTGGCAAAGTAAGTGACTCAAGAAGTTCATTCACTAATTGTCCATGCTGAATTTTCGTACCATGAGAAGTAAGAAATCCTCTCTCTCTCCACAAACGCCCAAAGCTATGAGCCACGTCAAATGCATATTGGCTATCAGTATACACATTCACTCTCTTTCCTTTCGACAACACACACGCTCTCGTCAGTGCAATCAACTCTGCTGCTTGAGCTGCATTCTGTGCAATACGTGCAGTTTCAACAATTGTGTGCAAAGTCGTACCGCATGCGCTGCTGTCGTATTGCCATTCGGAAGCTTAAAGCACGAACCATCTACCCATAAGGTACCATCTGGATTCGAAAGAGGAGTATCTTTTAGATCAACTCTACCCTTCGTTTCCTCCTCTGTCCGGAGAAAACAATCATGCTGTTCCTGAGCATCTGTCTCTACAGAAATCGGCAACAATGTAGCTGGATTTGCACCATTTTATGTGCACATGACTAGCCAAAAGCGTCAACTCATAACCTGACAAACGTGCACTAGTGAGATGTTGAGTCATTGTTTTATTCAATAAGGTATCCACTGCATGGGGACCATCACAATCAATTTATTATCCAATACCAAACCAGCAGACTGTCGGATAGAAACAGCCGCTGCCGCTGTACCTCTCAAACAACTAGGCAATGCCTTAGCTACCGGATCTAAAGTAGCTGAAAAATACGCACAGGGGCGCTGCTTGTCTCCAAACTGTTGTGTCAACACTGACAACGCACAACCTTCTTTCTCGTATACGTAGAGTGTAAAAGGCTTACTGTAGTCGGGAGTACCCAACACCGGAGCAGAACACAATGCATCACGCAATTCAGAAAAACTTCTCTGACATTCGTCAGACCAAGGAAGAGGGTGTGGTGTGTCCTTAAGAGTAAGTGCCAACAAAGGTTTCGCCAACAAAGAAAAATTCGGAATCCACTGTCTACAATACGAGGTGATACCTAAGAAAGCACGCACCTCTCTCTGTGTGCATGGTACAGTCATTTGAGCAATCGCTTGTATACGCTCTGGGGTCAATCGTCTTCCCTCCTTCGACAAGAGATGACCTAAGTAGGTCACTTCTTGGCGGCAATACTGCAACTTCGAAAGTGACACTTTATGGTGAAGGTCAGACAAGTGCCGTAACAAAGAAGGGGTAACTTCTTTACAAATCTCTTCATCATCAGCAGCGACCAACAAAGCATCCACGTACTGAACAAGAGTCACACCAGAAGGCAAGACAAAAGTATCAAGCTGAGTTTTCAAAGCCTGACTATAGATGGAGAGACTTTCACAATAACCTTGAGGAGCGCGCTTAAACCGGAAACTTCGGCCTCCTAAAGAGAAGCCAAAAATATCCCTACTTTCTTCGGCAATTGGAATACTAAAGAAAGCGTTCTTCAGATTGATAACAGAAAACCAAGCAGCTGAGGCAGGGATCATAGTCAGTAAAGCAGTAACGTCCAGGACAACAAGAAACTGTGGCACGACAATCTTATTGACCTCTCAAAGGTCGATCACAAACCGATACACAGGTGGCTGGGTAGAGTCAGTACGCTTAAGTACAGGCAAAACAGGACTTTTATACACATTACCTCTCGTTTCTTCAATCACACCTTTCTCAACCAAATCATAGATAGTTGCTAAAAGAGCTCTTTCACCATCACTAGAAATCCTGTATTGGGGAATGCGAGGTAGCTTACCATTCGACTTGAGGGTAACAACGTAGGGTGGAATCTGCAAAAGGTCAACATCATTAGGACCTGTAGCCCAGAGAGTATCAGGGAGTGAACGCAATTCCAGTGGAAGCCGATCTTTAGACAAATACATCGGAGAAATCACTTTCTTACCCAACGTAAGATGTACTCCCGAAAGAGAACAATGTAATGTTGCATGCAATCTTTTCAACAAATCCAAACCCAACAGATTCTCACCACAACCTGTCGTTAGAATAAGGGGTGCTTCAATTCACAAGGCCCAATAGAAAGAGGCAAAGGTCAAGAAACCGGGTTACGAACTGGGGCGCCAGAAAATCCTACCGAGACATTCATCAAGCCAGACAAAGGTGCGCCAGGGAGTTTAGAGTGCATGATAGAACTCTTTGCTGCACCAGTATCCAAAAGAAAAGGTTCTGCCACACCTGATGTAATTACTTCAACATAAGGTCCACTCTGGTCTACTGGAACTGACACTACTCCCTCCCTTTGTCCATGGCTGTCCTAGCTATCATTAAAATCAGCCCTCTCGCTTTCAACATAATAATCATCAGTGTAATATTGAGCAGACTGAACAGACGGAACATTCTGTTGATCAAAATAATTCATAGAATTCTGAGGGGGAAAGGGACGTTCATTCTGGGGAAACACACCACGTCCCCTACTCCTAGGTACTTGCTGGATACCACGACCTCTCAAACCAGACACACCATTCGCACGCTGTAGCAGAATTGGGCAACTCTTCTTAAAGTGACCTTCCTCTCTACAATAAGCACCCTGATTAGGGCCTAACGGAAGTCGCAGAGAAAAAGACTCATGCTTCTGCAACAATCTCTGAAACTGTGGGGGTTGCTGAAACTAGGAAGGTTGCTGAAACTGACGCTGATTAGGGCGAGGCGGATACGCCTGCTGTAGAAGAACCTTCATTTTTAAATCTTTAGTCCTCTTCTCTACTTTATCTTTCTCATCTTTATCTCTGTTCTCATATATTGTGCAGTAGCCAATATCTGGCCCGAAGAAGAAACAGCCCATGAACTCTCAGAGTCCTTCAATTTATTAGAAAGCTCAGGAAGCAAATTAAAAACAAACTTATCAACGAACAACCTTTGACCACCTTCTGTACTCATGTCCTGACCACTATGATCAATGAATGTTTCCTCAAACCTGGTGAAGAAATCAGACACACTCTTGTCTTTCTTTTGTTTGCATGCTGCTAACTTGTCCCAATTCACTCACATAGGAGGCATCAAGGTTTTAATTAAATTAATAATCCTACCGGGTAGATATGCAACTAGAGGCTCAGGTTTGGCCCCTCCTACAGGCCGACCATCTGCAGCAACAATATTAACCCACGTATCTCCTAACTCTACCACATGATCCTCGTGACGGATCTTCGCCCACAAAGGTTGAGGGACTACATTACCCAACAACATATCTATGTCAGCTACATTCATAACACACGCATCAACTGTTTGGGACAAGTCCTTATAATAACCAGCAGGATTTTTACGGGGGTCAGGCAAAGTCTGCTTAAGAGCCAAGACCTCAGCCCTCTTCCAAGGAACATGTACCCACACTCGCTGAAAATGAGCCGGTGCAGCCGCAATACCTCGAGCGGCATCAGCCATTACTGCCTCTCTCCATACAGGGGGAACCTGTCTCATCGGGTTCTGCTTCACTTTTCTCCTAACAGAAGGGTCAGGTTCAAACAACGACTGAGAAGGAAGTCTACACCTAAATGCAAGAAGCGTCTCTACCGCTTCCTCAACATCGGGACCCACTATCGTCCCCAAGTAGTTCCAATGGAAGTGGACCCAATTCATTATCTTCCCATTCTTCACGGAGGAAAGTACACATAACATCAAAAACATACCTTTGTTTTGGTGCCTCCCACTGCAGGAAGACATCCATAATCATTTGTAGACTATACTTGAAGGCATTCAAAACCCATCTACGAGCAAGGAGATCTAACACTGTCCGCTCCTCAGAACTAGGGAGCTGACTACGCGTTTGTTTCCGTACAGAAACAGTGGTCATATTCAGTGACCCAAAGAGAGGAGACAAAAGGCTAGTAACAGTCTCAGACATTCGTTGTCGAGCAGAAGGAGAAGAAGTTGACATGAGGACAGGAGACAAAGTGTTTTAAGGCGACAGAGATGTAGGGTCAGTAACAAAGGAAGTCGAAGTTAAAGGAGAAGAAGGCAAAGAAGTTTGAGGCAGAACTGTTAACAAAGCTGGCGGCCCTAGAGGAGGCTGTGCCGGAGGAGGAAGAACCACCTGTGGAGGAACGGATGGCTCGGCAACAGCAGGGGGTTGAACAACTGGGGATTGCGGAGGTGCCGTAGCACTCTGCACATAAGGGGGTGGTAATCTCAACAAATGCGACATCAAGGGATCCTTTTCAGGGTCATTAGTCACATTTGGAAGAAGAGGTGGCAAAGCCGGGTAACATTTGTCAATGGCCATGCAATGTTGTCTATCTGACACCTCAATCGCCTGATCTTCTTCGTCTTCTTTAAACTGCCTAGCAGCTTGTATTATCGATATATTCTTTTCTTTCCTATCTCTCTTAGCTTGCTTAATTTCTCGCTGTTTGGCTTCCTTACGCCAGAGGCGGAAAGAGTCAAACATCGCCGGCCAGGCTTTCTTCTTGAATAGCGCAACTTCTAGATTGTCTAAAACATCTGATTCGAAACTACCATGTTGGGGCCATCGTAAGACACCATCTTTCTTCGTATAGCGGAAGACATCCATAATCATTTGTAGACTATACTTGAAGGCATTCAAAACCCATCTACGAGCAAGGAGATCTAACACTGTCCGCTCCTCAGAACTAGGGAGCTGACTACGCGTTTGTTTCCGTACAGAAACAGTGGTCATATTCAGTGACCCAAAGAGAGGAGACAAAAGGCTAGTAACAGTCTCAGACATTCGTTGTCGAGCAGAAGGAGAAGAAGTTGACATGAGGACAGGAGACAAAGTGTTTTAAGGCGACAGAGATGTAGGGTCAGTAACAAAGGAAGTCGAAGTTAAAGGAGAAGAAGGCAAAGAAGTTTGAGGCAGAACTGTTAACAAAGCTGGCGGCCCTAGAGGAGGCTGTGCCGGAGGAGGAAGAACCACCTGTGGAGGAACGGATGGCTCGGCAACAGCAGGGGGTTGAACAACTGGGGATTGCGGAGGTGCCGTAGCACTCTGCACATAAGGGGGTGGTAATCTCAACAAATGCGACATCAAGGGATCCTTTTCAGGGTCATTAGTCACATTTGGAAGAAGAGGTGGCAAAGCCGGGTAACATTTGTCAATGGCCATGCAATGTTGTCTATCTGACACCTCAATCGCCTGATCTTCTTCGTCTTCTTTAAACTGCCTAGCAGCTTGTATTATCGATATATTCTTTTCTTTCCTATCTCTCTTAGCTTGCTTAATTTCTCGCTGTTTGGCTTCCTTACGCCAGAGGCGGAAAGAGTCAAACATCGCCGGCCAGGCTTTCTTCTTGAATAGCGCAACTTCTAGATTGTCTAAAACATCTGATTCGAAACTACCATGTTGGGGCCATCGTAAGACACCATCTTTCTTCGTATAGCGGACCCATACTTCATTAAACGTAATGGGACCCACGCCATGCTTTGAATAGAGCTCATAAGTCGGAGTTCCAACTGGAGGTATCGGACACGAGTCCTCCAATCGGGAATCCCTGTTACAACTACAACAAAACCATTTCCTAAATTTGCTAAGACCAGGCATCTTATAGCTCACTAATCTATCTTCAAACTTCAAGGGGTTATCAAAAATGATATACTCGCAAATATACGAGCCCCTCGGCTTCGGTATTTGCAAAAACCGAACCAAAGTAACCCGAGAAACAAAACAAAGTCGTGGGAGCGACCCACTTGTACTTAGCCAAAATGTCTGTCACGCCACCAGAAGACCATCTAACGTCTCGCCTTACAAATCATCACAAGAGGGTCCAAGACAGGATGACAGTCGGGGCAGCAGTCCTTCGTAGCCGTCGGAAAGAGGAAGCCTCGTAGTAAAAACCTTCAGTCCACATTCGAAATGCAGGGGTCGATGAAGTGGGGGCCCTCCTCCAGAATTTCCTCACGAAACTCCTCACAATCTTTGGGCTTGGACCGGTACCGCTGAAGTCGCCCCACGTTGGGCGCCAGTTGAAGAACGGGGTCTTAAACCCAGCGGCGCCAGGGGCACGCCAAAGTCTTCGGATTCACCTGTCTTGGTATACAGAGACACGGAATACTTCTGGGTGGCGTCAGAGACCAAATTTATTAGCTGCAGCTATTAACAGTGTTCTTAGTAGTACATCGCGGTGTAAATTCTAAGGAGACTGCTCAAATTTGTAAGGCGAGACATCTCCTTTTATACACAATATTCCCATTACAAATGCACACCCACTGCACAAAATTCTAACCAATAAGGTACATTTTTCAAACAAAGTATCACATGACAGAAAACTCAGTTTTCAATAACCCAACCCAAAGTTAATTATTAGGAATGTCCCAAATTCAATCTCAACAAGCCGGACAAACCCATAATTGGAAGCACAATGCATGTAATGAAGGAACATAGAAAGGAAACAATGACAGATAATGAGTAAGATAAGGCATGTGTAAAGAGACTAAAAGTTAATGATGTCCTGAACATTGATTGGCAATCTCAGACAACGATCAATGAAGGAAATTGGCTTAGCAGGGTCAGTTTCAGGTGAAGGAGTCAGGTCCTCACAGTTCACCTTCGAGTCAAGAAGAACCTAGTTAATGTATACCAGTATGAGAAGGCCAGGTCACTTTATTCGTTCGACCACATTCATCGGCCTACGTGATGGCAACACAAAATGGAGGCACGGACAAAATCTCGGAATACGTAATGAACTCACTAGTTAACGTAACGAATTCACTCCATATTAGCCGAACTTACTAAATACAGTATGACATCACCAAAATCGTGACGGAACCATAACCTCACAGAATAAGAAAGGATTTACAGAACCTCAAGTCTGGCATTATTTGTGAGTGTCTGCGTTGGCCATCACCTTGCCTTGGATGTTTCCAAGCATTATAACCCTTAACAACTGATTTTTATCAGCCTAATTGGGATTGAAACATTGAAAGAAATATTTGCAATTCTTCTCTAAATTTCTGGGGATTTTCATGAAACTAGGAGACATATCTAGCCTATATTTAGTAGGGACCAGGGGACATGAATGGAAACCTTCCTCCATCTGATCCAGGTACTGTCTTAGTAGCAAGAAGACATCCAGGCGAATGTGTGACTCATCACTGTCATCATACCTGGGGAACAAAGTCTGTCTACTCGATCTGGGTCTATATTCTAAATCCATATCCCTTCTTTCAGCAGTTAGCCTAAGACTTTCTCTGGTAATATTCAGACAATGCAATTATATTCTCTGAGCATAAAACTCAAGATGGGGTACTGATTGCTCACTGGGTGCTGCAAGTGCAATTGTTTATGATCCGCCTTTTTACCTAGCTCATGTGCTCACGTCACTGCTGCCAGCCATGTCACCACTAGTTGTGCTCCTACTTTCCATGCTCGTCACATTTTGCATGCTCGCTACACCCACTGCATCCACTATTCGTGCGGACCATACTTGTGCACCTTGGTATGCCCAACTGCCAAAGCTTAACTTCTGGCTGGTAGAGCAGCAGAGGCACTTGCCATGACACTAGTATCCTCCTGAATGTGAAAGATTAAAATATGTAGGGGATTTCCACTCTATTTTTCTGAACCTCATCCGTAATTTGTACAAATAGAAAAGCGGGAGGTGGTGCAATTGAGGAACAAGCCCAAATTCTATCTTCGTATTACTAAAGGTTTCTCAGTTTCTGATGGGTGACTGTTTCAAAACACTTATTTCATATTCCTGCCTGCGTTTTAAGGTTTCCTTGTGCCAATTCAGGAAAGCCTACTTTTGCACTGGGGAAGGTTTGTTTTGGGTTCCTTGAATTTTGTTTTAATATTTTTTATATTTTCAATATCAAATGCATATTGTTCTGGAAAATGTTTGGTGCTGTATTTCTCAGAGCACTAGACTTAATTTGTTATAAACCCACACATGCTTGAACCGTACTGGTTATTAATTAAATAGATGTGAGCCCCCTAGGTGAAAAATGGTTTTAGTAAATCATCTCAGAGGGGTGAAAGATCTGCCAGGGTGAAAGGAGTAGGAGGTGCAGCAGGGCACCTTACTGAAACCATGAGGGAGCACAGTTTGTATAAAGTCACACCAGTTGCACCATCAAATCCATTATCCCCGCATTTGAAATATATCCAATCAGAAACCTTTGGGGTTTGCAGAGGGCCCAGAGCAGCTGAACTGTCATATTGCAATCCACCGCCCTCAACCAATAGGGTCTCCACTAGTGGCCCCAAGAAAACCCAGCCATCCCTCTTGATTCTCCTTCTCTACTGTGGATTTGCACTCACTTTATTTCCTGCTAGTAATCTGTCCACCACCCTTCCTACAAATACACTTCTTCTCATTGCCTCTTATTCAGATAATTTCTTGTTCTAGAAATTATCAAAGTGAAAAAGAAGGTGATCTTTAAGCAGTAACACAAACCAAGCTCCCATTCAAAGTTGAATCATGGAAGACACTGTCTGGCCTGACCAATGGGTCATCCTCCACGTAAAGCCACTCACAGATAATTCTCTGCTTACCTTTAGCACCTTGGTTTGTCAGGTGGAGATCCGGAACAGCTGCAGCCACCACTCCTGGTCAAGTTGTTGCAATTCCCAACCAATGCACACATCTGCTGACAAAACCTCTGGCTAGAAGTTTAGGTTGAGACTGAAAAATATTTATTCCTTTTAAAATCAGATCTGTGAGTTAGCATGAACAAAAGACGACTAGAGCTAGTATAGGTGGGCATTTTGAAAAATAGTGTGTTTAATTTAAATTCTTGGCTCTTGTGTTTATTTACACTACAATCAAGTACATTTTGAAACAAAAACTTGCTCATCAAATGGAGCACTTTCTCTCATGAGCAGTCTTTTGGTGTAGGAAAAAGAGTCAACCCTTGAACACCAATTTTTGTGGTGGCAGTAGGTCATAATTTAATCAAGCGGAATTTACCAGTAATACTACGAATTTAAGCAGAATTACATGAGAAGAGTAATTCTGCATTGAGCACTATTTCTCTGCGCAAAAAGTGCTGTCATGTCCAAAATAGATGCGAGTGTGCAATGTGTGCTAAGAAATAGCGTTAAATGCAGCAGAACACAAAAAGTGAGCAGCTACTCGGGGTTGCTAAATTTGCTTGTAGGGTAGAATGTGCCCCAACTTACTCCTGACATTTAGCACTAGTTTCTTAGTGAAAAATGGACTCTTGCGTCCAAAATGGACACAATGATGCCTTTTTTCACTAACAAATAGTGCTACATGCACCAGATCTAAAACAGCAAGTGCAATTTGCTGCTCGCATTCACTAAATGTGTTCTCGCAGAAGGATTTCTTCCCCCCAAAATTTCTCCGAACTACGCGAGGAGGTGTAATTGCATAATCATCGAAATTCCTTGTAAAAGTAATGTGGAATTACCAAAATTACTTTGAATACTCTGGCATAATTTAAACTTGGCCCAGGTCTAGTCTCAAGGTGGTAGACTTAGTAGGTGAGCACCAGCCACACAACATGAGCCAACCCCTGTTTTGTGTGATGTATGAAGGGAGCAGGAGAAAGAGACTGCAGGAACACATTGATAGCAGCAAGATGGCAATCAACCCATGTCCACCTGAACTCTTGATAATATTTCCAAACTCCACTTTGCCCTCAGCGCTAGAGCGATGGTGGTACCCTGCGATGATCCAATGGTTCAGCCCCAATCAGGGTTATCCACTAGACAAAGGTTTGGGCCAAAGCATGGTGATTTAACAAGGACAGGAAAGCAAATGAAAATCTCTATTGTGGACCACAGTGGTGAGGCCGATCTAGGAAAGGACAGGTGAAGGCTAAGCCCCGCATCCATATTCAACAGATGGGCCATATCATAGTCTATTGCCCATGTCTCGCCAGTTCCATTCACTGGATCAGTGACCACTACCTCTTTTCTCACCCCTGAGGCCTGACCTTTCAGAAAAGCCAGAATATGGAATCAACTGTGAGTCAGAGACCACATGTCAATTGGTAATGCAGCATCTTGATGTGGAGAAAAACACAAGGCCTGATTTATAGTTTGGCAGAGAGGGCGCACCAACGCTAAAGGTGGCAGGGTACCCTATCCACCAAACTGAAGGACTTCGTATCCACCGCCAACATTCACTTTAACTGCCCCAAACAGAGTAAGGGCAGTTGCAGTTTGTCCCCCACCCTACTTAGAGTGGGTGAACAAATGGCAAGTTTTCACTGTCCTTCACCGCCAAGTAAAACCTACCAGTTAGGGGCAGTGAAAACTGCAAAATGATCCCATGCCATGGGAGAGAAATCCCATAACGAGAGGGGTCATTGCTTCTTTTATTTCCCAAAAAAAAGGCTGCTTTGAGATTTTGTTTTAGAATACAAACAAATATAATGTTTGTCATACAGTTCTGTCATGTTGATGGTGTTGTTTGTCAAACTTTCAAAGCATCGAGGCGATGGATTGCTTTACTCCATTGCCCGAGCCTTAAAAACTGCAAGTGCCTTGCTAGGACATCTCAATGGAAAATGAAGCAGTAAAACTATTAGCATTAACTAGACTTACATTAGAGATGTAGCAAGGGTACATGCAAAGAATATAAACTCCCTTCGTAGGTAGAAAAAGATAGGCATGTTTTGAGTGCAGTATATTACTCACACTTCTAGTCCACGGTACCCTGAAGGGAGTGACCCGATTAGGGTCGCCCAGGTCACTCGCGACCACTTCTCAGCCTTCCTCACACGTGAAGAGTTGGTCAGACAGTAGAGAATACAAACCAAAGATATTTATTGAAAGTACACTCAAGTGGAGTCCAGTCTGACCAGCCTCCTCAGATTGCTGCAGAGGGACTAACTTCTACCAGCAGGACAGCATATAATGTACATTTTCAGGATCACTAAAGACATGCCCACACTGGAAATTTCGAGTTGGTAGCTAGTGAACAATGGAGATACAGAAGGATGAGTTGCAATTCTTATAACCAGGCACATGTTATCTCAGAGCCAAAGTTACTCGGCCTGCACCCACCGGTCTAAGATTGGGAGCAGGCCTATCTAGCGAGAAAGGTATGAGATGACAAAAACAGTCTATTCATTAGCACAGCAAAGCTCAACCTTGGAGAAATAAGAAAAGAGAGAATCACCGCAGACAAAGTGAAACAGAAATTAGTTTGATCAAGGCTCAAAATGGCGGCTCAACTTAAAATGGTGCCGAAAATGCTAACTTTACATAGAGCAATGCATTTACAGAATGAATGCATAACATTTACATTTCAACAACACCTGCACTGGCAGCGATAACAATAGCTATGCTCATGGTGTATGTTGAATTATTTTGGCCACACGAGAGTGTGGCCTCTGGTCTGCCCACCCAATTGGTAGAATAAAGCAGGAGCAAATGAGACCAACCCTCTAGAGTTAGTAGGCACTAACTGGAGCTATATTAACCTTATTATTTAGAAATATGTCTGATGCAACTGGTTCCCTATGAGCAGTCAATCTTCCCTTCAAAATCATGAGAAAGGCCTTCTAACAACACACAGCATGACATATGTTAGTTTACCTATGAACCACGCTTGAGACCTCCCCTACACTGATTCTGGAAAAAGGGAATTCAATGCCCCTAAACACGCTTTCTCACATGCGAACTTGCAGTAATGCACTTTTCATTGTTTTTTAAGGGAATGTGCATCTAGTTTTGAAAATACATCAACAGGTTAGCTGTAATAGCAGCTACCAGCTGATACAGCTCCTCCTATTACCCAACCACCACCAACTCACTCAGGGATAAAGCAAGGATGGAAAACTAGTTCTCATCACAAGGTAATTAAAAGACAGACACATCTATTTGTGAGATACACACTTAGCCAAACTCTTCAAGAGGACATAAGATTTCCCAAAAAAATGAGAATACAAATGTGTTTTATTAGAAGGATGCGTTTTGGTACTCTGGGTTCATCCACCAATCATGCAATTCTGCAGTAAGCCTCAGATCGTCTCTTGATTTTCTTTTTCAGAGACAGGCAGATAGGTTGCCGATGCATATGTGCAATAAATGTCATATAAGCAGGAGCTGCACTTGGGCAAAGACGCTAAGATCTGCAGGTGCTGTGCATGTGCAGTAACCCTTAGACCTTTAGGTGACGTACCTCTGTAGCGGTAATCAGATGTGTACATCTAGACAAGTCTTTGAGGAATTTTTAGATTGGAAGAGGTACATTTTGTTTAGCACTATTTGCTTTAATCTCCATATATATATATCATTACTACATGCATTTCTTTTAAAATGCATTTTACTTTAAAAGAAATGCATGTAGTAATGAGCTTTACCCGTAACCAAGGTGCGGCTGCACCGAAACGCGTTGGGTGATGTGTTTGACATATATTTTGTTAAATAAATAATCACGCTGAAAGAATCTGGGCTGAGGCTGCTTTTGTTCGTAAACGAAGAGCATTTTTGCGGGATATATATATATATATATATATATATATATATATATATATATATATATATATATTCCAAACAATACCTCCCCGGTTTTAGGAGCACACTAAAACAGATGCAATTCTGGCTTCAAACAGCATGGGCGTTCCATTGAGCGGGCGGGGCCATGACGGAACCGCTCCGTCATGAGCACAGCCCAACCGCGGCTGGTGACGGAGCGGTTCCGTCACCAGCATGCGCCCGCCACACGGCCGCCCCGCCCCCTTTAGCGCTGCGGCGGAATAGCCTCGGCAGTGATGTGGTTATTAGGTTGGAGCCAGGATATGTTTTGTTTCATTTCTGGAGCTGCCTTATCCAAGACAGTGCCCATATTTCTGGCTTGTCTAAATGTAATTGTGGGAGTCTGAGGAAGTCTGCAATTAAGCACAGTGTCAGTCAATATAATGGGCCATTTTTTCTTTTTAATGGCCTTCAATTTTCTCTCTTCACTACTAAAAGTAGTTATCAAACGTGGACATTCATTAGTAGTGATAGATTTGACTATTCCTCCCTGTGCTTCTACCAAAGTGTTAACAGGATTACTTGTTTTAAAAAGGCTTTCTCTAGATCTAGATTTGGCTTTAACAATGGCCTGTTGTAAAACTTTATCAGTATACCCTCGTGCCTTAAATCGTAAAACCATTTAATTAAGTCAAAAATCAAAGTCATCAGAAGAACTACAAATTCTTTTTAATCTCAAAATCTCTCCGTACGGAATGCTAGATATTAAATATATATATATATATATATATATATATATATATATATATATATATATATATATATACACTGAAAAAACATAGGTTTCATGAGTGTTATAGTTAGCTGGACATTTCACTTGTACAAAACCATAGAAATTCCTCTGTTCTAGATAGTTGTGCTAAACTATAACTTGTGCGCCCAAACTGCACTGCTGATGATGTCACATATCACATCATTCATGACATGGTCAGTGACATCATTGGTGACATCACTGATGACAACATCCAGTGAATGTGGTTTTGTTTGAAATTTAAATATCTATTATATATATACATACCAATCTGTATTGAAGATTGAGTGGATATATAACTGTCTGGATGGAAGATTTAGTAGCTGTCTGACTGTTTGTTTAAGTGAGTAATTAAATATGTCTCACTAAATATATGGGTTAGTAACCAAACTATGTGAATGTGTGTATCACTGTCTCTGTTTTTGTATATCCTGCTGCATCAATTGCTCACTAACTACATGAGTGTCTATATTAGTTATTGATTAGTTGGCTGAGTATTTGTAAGGGAGACTGAGTGTGTGGTTGGGTGGGGGAGTTGTAACTCTATGCATAGATGTATGAGTGGTTGAATGTCTAGGCATATGGGTTTAGGAGTGTTTATGGAAACTGTTGTTTGGGTATCTGAGTGTGTTTATTTCTGCATTGGTAAGTGAATATATGTGTCAGTGGTATATCTCCAATAAAGTAGAAAAATAAAAGGCATTGTATATGAGAGTTGGGGTATACAAATAAGTATACATAAGAGTCAGTGATTGGGAGAGTAACTGTATGAATGAGTGTATCATTGTAATAGTGATTTTTTAACATAGTAACTATGATTTACTATGTGTATGTATAAATCAGGTGTTGTATGTGTAACTGTGTAGATGAGTAAATGTAGGTGTGATTGACGTGTCAATGTCTATATAGGTGTATGAGTACATTTGATAGTGTTACCATTGATCAGTGACTGAATGTATAAGTGATTTTGTGGGTGAATGGACAGTTGTGTGTGTAGACTCAGGAATCAGTGAGTGCGTATGTAGTAACTGGTATGTGTGTGTCAACGCTTTCAAATATGGTACTCTGTCGTTTACAATGAGTGATCAAAGGTTATGCCAGTGTGTGATGAGGTGTATCAGATTGTAACGTGGATGATGTCATCAGTGATGTCATTTGAGATGTCATCAGTGATGTCATTAGTGATGTCACTGACCATGTAATGAATGATGTAATATGTGACATCACCAGCAGTGCATTGCAGGCGCGCGATTATAGTTAGTACAACTAACTATAACAGAGGAATTTCAATGGTTTTGTACAAGTGAAATGTCCAGCTACCTATAACACTCATGAAACCTATGGTTTTTTCAGTGAATTTCAAAAGTTTTTTAAAGGCTAATTCCTAACTATAATGTCCCTGAAACGTATTTTTTTCACTAAATTTCAAAGGTTTTTTAAATGCTTTCTAACTATAACGTCTCGGAAACCTATGATTTTTTCATTGAATTTCAAAGGTTTTTTTAATGCTAATTTTTAAGTGCAATAGTAGTTATACCTATTTTTTTGTACTGAATTTCTACAGTTTTTTAACTGTTTATTTATAAATATTTTATTCATTAAACAACATTATATATTTTTCAGAAAATTGCACACAAAAAATGTAAAATAAATTTAAAAGTGAAATATTTTTAATTATTTCGTTTTTTTGTATTTTAACATATTTATATAATTTTCTTTAAAAAAAAAAATCCTAAATTCTTTGGGGAGTGACACACCCAAAGCGTACCTACCGCAGGGGGTCCGCGTATTCTAGCTGACATTTTGGAAAAGTCGTGAAGGATCCACGTATATTGAGCGACGAGTGCATGTTTTTTTTCAGTTACGTCATATACTTACAATGTTACGTGGTGTGCACGACCTTTATGCAACCGGTCCGCGACTCTTGCTTCCGCACAATCGCAACACATGCATATTACGGTACGCGACGCTTGCGTGGTGGTGGGCCCCACGTGACATCATATACATGCTGGGCACGCTGGGTGCGCGACTCCCGTGAAATTTTTTATGTTCTAAAATGATATGTACGTGTCTTTAATGTACATATTAGGGCAAAAGATTATCTAAGGTATTCATCAAAATAATATATTTCTACTTGTAAATAACATATTATTTTTAAATATATTTTCGTGAAGTTGCCTCGGGTGCGTACTTCCTGAGCGCACGGTGCGCGGCTCCCATGTGACTTAAAAAATAAAAGATTTGATTGGTTCTAACATTTCCCTCTGTAACTATTGAAGGACCCCATTCATTTTAATTATTCTGTTTGGAGCAGTTGATGAGAGAGATCTCTTCTCCTTCCAAGGCAGGTTTTTGGATTTTTTTGTTTTTTTTAAAATTGCATTGGAGAAATGCCATCTGGTTCACAAGCTCCTCATCATTCTTCAGATGAAGATATCTTGGAGGAAGATCCACCCAAGCAGAGGCCTGAATCAGTGGTATGAAAATGTTTCACCTTTCCTGCCGGTGAAAAAAACATCAACGCAAGAAAAGTCACATGCTTGCTGTGTGACAGGGTCCTGTCGTGAGGCAGTGACAAGAAATACTCCTGTGGAACAGCGAGTATGTATAACCATTTGTGGACCATTCATCCGAAGAATTTGGCATGAGAAGAAATCCACCACCAGGCGTTGCTAGCACCTCCAGAGCGTCCACTTCAGCACCACCAGTAGACATTCGCCCAGTATTTGCTTTTCCGCAGCAGCACTGCACTAAGTGCAAAACCACCATCTCTTATGGTGAACAGTCAGTGGATGCTATTTGTGCAGCTCAACGGAACCACAAATGCAAATTATTTTTATTTTTTTGTTTTTGGAATGATGTTGATTTCCAAAAGCTAACTGTTTACTTAGTTCCTTTTTTATTAAATTTTTAAAAAACACCAAAAAAGTACAAAATTGTTAAAAAAAACTACAAAAACAATAGAAAACAAAAAACAGAAGGAAAAAAAGTTCAGAACTACCTTATCTGGTTTAAAAAAAGAACTATAATTGCATGGTAATGTCTGAAAGTTTGGTTGAATGTATGTGTAGAGCATGATTGACTGAAAGAATGCATTAGTACTGTATGGTGCATTTATAGGGGCAGATCAATGAGGAAGTGCTGCAGCGTGACATTGCAAGCCCTTTAGCTGCACCGCGCTGCAGCACTTCTAAAGCACAGGGATGTGACATATTTACATGAATATGTCGCAATTCTGTGCTCCCTCGGCACTAGCACAAAACTGCAGCCATGCAGTGACGCAGGCACCCTTGCACCATGGTGCAATGATATCTGTGTCATGGGGAGATTGTTTTTGTGCAGGAAGGAACTACTTCCTGTACAAAAACAATCATGAAAGGCATTTTCCTACTTCAATGTGTGCTGTGGAATGCAGCATGCATTGTAGAGGAAAAAATGAGGAGAAATTAAAACATTTCTCCTTGTTATGCCTCGCTACACCACCTCTAGGGTGGCGCACCATTCACATGTATATACAGATTTACACTTTCTCATAAATCTTGAGATGTGTTATTCCATGGGTGTTGTGTGGGAACAGACACAGCAACACCCATGGAACGTCCCTTCAACGCAAAGTGCTGCGTTTGAATGGGTTGTATTTTCAAGGAGAGGAAAAGCCATGAAGGGTGGCTTTTCCTCTCCTTGTAAATATGGAGGAGTCCTCAGCGCCATCACTACGTTACAAAAAGTGACGTACTGGTGGCGCAGGGGCTTGTAAATCTGCCCCATAAGTGCTTAAGTATTGGCAGAGTGATACAATAAGAACATGGTGCTGGATGGGTGATTGACGAACTGCATGAGACTGCCAGGAGGTATCCTAGGCTGCATGAGTACTACTTCAGTATTTAGTGGAGTGTGCCAAAAGTATGCATCTGCTTAGAGGTTTGTAAGGGTTGGGAACAGAATATTGTACGTGTACTTGTGTTGGTGCCTAGGTCATTCTATAAGAACATCACTAGTAACTAGAATGATGGCAGTGCTGCAAACAGAGTGCGCAGTTAATTTGTAAGTGCTTAGGTATTGTCTCACTACTTGAGTAATTCTGCAAGTGCATAGACAGTGACTGAGTTCCTAGAGTGCTAGTAGTTGACAGCAGGATACGTTTATAAGCGCTTATGTTTCAGCAGAGTGATTAGATAAGGACATGCTTCTGTCAGGACAACTGTAGGAGTGGACACAGACTCACAGTGTGATTCCAGGCAGGCATGAATATTACCTGGACTTTTGCAGGACTGACTCAGTAGTCTGCAAGGGTTTAGGGGACTGCATACATTGTGCATATTTGACTGTTACCCTGCTTGTCTCAATGCCTGATTCATTCTGCAAGTGCATAGACAGTGAAGAGGTTCCTAGAGTGCTAGTAGTTGACAGCAGGATACGTTTATATGGACTTACGTTTCAGCAGAGTGATTAGCTAAGGACATACTTCTGTCACGATGATTGTAGCAGTGGACACAGACTCACAGTGTGATTCCAGACAAGCATGACTATTACCTGGACTTTTGCAGGACTGACTCAGTAGTCTGCAAGGGGTGAAGGGACCACATATATTGTGCACATTTGACTGTACCACTGCTTGTCTCAATGCCTGAGTCATTCTGCAAGTACATAGACAGTGACTATGTTCTTAGAGTGCTAGAAGTTGACAGCACGATAAGTTTATAAGTGCTTATGTTTCAGCAGAGTGATTAGATAAGAACATGCTTCTGTCAGGATGATTTTAGGAGTGGACACAGACTCACAGTGTGATTTCAGACAATCTGACTATTACCTGGACCTTTTGCCGGACTGACTCAGTAGTCTGCAAGGGGTTAAGGGACCGCATACATTGTGCACATTTCACTGTACCACTGCATGTCTCAATGCCTGAGTCATTCTGCAAGTGCATAGACCATGACTGGGTTCCTAGAGTGCTAGTAGTTGACCGCACGATAAGTTTATAAGCGCTTATGTTTCAGTAGAGTGATTAGATAAGAACATGCTTCTGTCGGGATGATTGTAGGAGTGGACACAGACTCACAGTGTGATTCCAGACAAGCATGACTATTACCTGGACTTTTGCTGGACTGACTCAGTAGTCTGCAAGGGGTTCAGGGACCGCATACATTGTGCACATTTGACTGTACCACTGCTTATCTCAATGCCTGATTCATTCTGAAAGTGCATAGACAGTGAAGAGGTTCCTAGAGTGCTAGTAGTTGACAGCAGGATAAGTTTATATGGACTTATATTTCAGCAGAGTGATTAGCTAAGGACATACTTCTGTCACGATGATTGTAGCAGTGGACACAGACTCACAGTGTGATTCCAGACAAGCATGACTATTACCTGGACTTTTGCAGGACTGACTCAGTAGTCTGCAAGGGGTTAAGGGACGGCATATATTGTGCACATTTAACTGTACCACTGCTTGTCTCAATGCCTTAGTCATTCTGCAACTGCATAGACAGTGACTGGGTTCCTAGAGTGCTAGTAGTTGACAGCACGATAAGTTTATAAGCGCTTATGTTTCAGTAGAGTGATTAGATAAGGACATGCTTCTATCAGGATGATTGTAGGAGTGGACACAGACTCACAATGTGATTCCAGACAAGCATGACTATTACCTGGACTTTGCAGGACTGACTCAGTAGTCTGCAAGGGGTTAAGGGACCGCATACATTGTGCACATATGACTGTACCACTGCTTGTCTCAATGCCTTAGTCATTCTGCAACTGCATAGACAGTGACTGGGTTCCTAGAGTGCTAGTAGTTGACAGCACGATAAGTTTATAAGCGCTTATGTTTCAGTAGAGTGATTAGATAAGGACATGCTTCTATCAGGATGATTGTAGGAGTGGACACAGACTCACAATGTGATTCCAGACAAGCATGACTATTACCTGGACTTTGCAGGACTGACTCAGTAGTCTGCAAGGGGTTAAGGGACCGCATACATTGTGCACATATGACTGTACCACTGCTTGTCTCAATGCCTTAGTCATTCTGCAACTGCATAGACAGTGACTGGGTTCCTAGAGTGCTAGTAGTTGACAGCACGATAAGTTTATAAGCGCTTATGTTTCAGTAGAGTGATTAGATAAGAACATGCTTCTGTTGGGATGATTGTAGGAGTGGACACAGACTCACAGTGTGATTCCAGACAAGCATGACTATTACCTGGACTTTTGCAGGACTGACTCAGTAGTCTGCAAGGGGTTAAGGGACTACATATATTGTGCACATTTAACTGTACCACTGCTTGTCTCAATGCCTTAGTCATTCTGCAACTGCATAGACAGTGACTGGGTTCCTAGAGTGCTAGTAGATGACAGCACGATAAGTTTATAAGCGTTTATGTTTCAGTAGAGTGATTAGATAAGGACATGCTTCTATCAGGATGATTGTAGGAGTGGACACAGACTCACAATGTGATTCCAGACAAGCATGACTATTACCTGGACTTTGCAGGACTGACTCAGTAGTCTGCAAGGGGTTAAGGGACCGCATACATTGTGCACATATGACTGTACCACTGCTTGTCTCAATGCCTTAGTCATTCTGCAACTGCATAGACAGTGACTGGGTTCCTAGAGTGCTAGTAGTTGACAGCACGATAAGTTTATAAGCGCTTATGTTTCAGTAGAGTGATTAGATAAGGACATGCTTCTATCAGGATGATTGTAGGAGTGGACACAGACTCACAGTGTGATTCCAGACAAGCATGACTATTACCTGGACTTTTGCTGGACTGACTCAGTAGTCTGCAAGGGGTTCAGGGACTGCATACATTGTGCACATTTGACTGTACCACTGCTTGTCTCAATGCCTGAGTCATTCTGCAAGTGCATAGAAGGTGACTGCGTTCCTAGAGTGCTAGTAGTTGACAGCAGGATAAGTTTATGAGCGCTTATGTTTCAGCGGAGTGATTAGATAAGGACATGCTTCTGTCAGGATGATTGTAGGAGTGGACACAGACTCACAGTTTGATTTCAGACAAGCATGACTATTACCTGGACTTTTTCAGGACTGACTCAGTAGTCTGCAAGGGGTTCAGGGACCGCATACATTGTGCACATTTGACTGTACCACTGCTTATCTCAATGCCTGATTCATTCTGAAAGTGCATAGACAGTGAAGAGGTTCCTAGAGTGCTAGTAGTTGACAGCAGGATAAGTTTATATGGACTTATATTTCAGCAGAGTGATTAGCTAAGGACATACTTCTGTCACGATGATTGTAGCAGTGGACACAGACTCACAGTGTGATTCCAGACAAGCATGACTATTACCTGGACTTTTGCAGGACTGACTCAGTAGTCTGCAAGGGGTTAAGGGACTACATACATTGTGCACATTTAACTGTACCACTGCTTGTCTCAATGCCTTAGTCATTCTGCAACTGCATAGACAGTGACTGGGTTCCTAGAGTGCTAGTAGTTGACAGCACGATAAGTTTATAAGCGCTTATGTTTCAGTAGAGTGATTAGATAAGGACATGCTTCTATCAGGATGATTGTAGGAGTGGACACAGACTCACAATGGGATTCCAGACAAGCATGACTATTACCTGGACTTTGCAGGACTGACTCAGTAGTCTGCAAGGGGTTAAGGGACCGCATACATTGTGCACATATGACTGTACCACTGCTTGTCTCAATGCCTTAGTCATTCTGCAACTGCATAGACAGTGACTGGGTTCCTAGAGTGCTAGTAGTTGACAGCACGATAAGTTTATAAGCGCTTATGTTTCAGTAGAGTGATTAGATAAGGACATGCTTCTATCAGGATGATTGTAGGAGTGGACACAGACTCACAATGTGATTCCAGACAAGCATGACTATTACCTGGACTTTGCAGGACTGACTCAGTAGTCTGCAAGGGGTTAAGGGACCGCATACATTGTGCACATATGACTGTACCACTGCTTGTCTCAATGCCTTAGTCATTCTGCAACTGCATAGACAGTGACTGGGTTCCTAGAGTGCTAGTAGTTGACAGCACGATAAGTTTATAAGCGATTATGTTTCAGTAGAGTGATTAGATAAGAACATGCTTCTGTTGGGATGATTGTAGGAGTGGACACAGACTCACAGTGTGATTCCAGACAAGCATGACTATTACCTGGACTTTTGCTGGACTGACTCAGTAGTCTGCAAGGGGTTCAGGGACTGCATACATTGTGCACATTTGACTGTACCACTGCTTGTCTCAATGCCTGAGTCATTCTGCAAGTGCATAGAAGGTGACTGCGTTCCTAGAGTGCTAGTAGTTGACAGCAGGATAAGTTTATGAGCGCTTATGTTTCAGCAGAGTGATTAGATAAGGACATGCTTCTGTCAGGATGATTGTAGGAGTGGACACAGACTCACAGTTTGATTTCAGGCTATCATGACAATTACCTGGACTTTTGCAGGACTGGCTCAGTAGTCTGCAAGGGGTTAAGGGACCGCATATGTTGTGCACATTTGACTGTAACACTGCTTGCCTCAATGCCTGAGTCATTCTGCAAGTGCATAGGCAGTGAATAGGTTCCTAGATTGGTAGTACTTGACAGCAGGATAAGTTTATAAGGACTTATGTTTCAGCAGAGGGATTAGATAAGGACATACTTCTGTCAGGATGATTGTAGGAGTGGACACAGACTCACAGTGTGATTCCAGACAAGCATGACTATTACCTGGACTTTTGCAGGACTGATTTAGTAGTCTGCAAGGGGTTAAGGGACGGCATATATTGTGCACATTTGACTGTACCCCTGCTTGTCTCAATGCCTGAGCCATTCTGCAAGTGCATAGACAGTGACTGGGTTCCTAGAGTGCTAGCAGTTGACAGCAGAATAAGTTTATAAGCACTTATGTTTGAGCAGAGCTGCTTTAGAGCCAGAGAACCAGGTCAGCACAGCTGCTCTAGAGCCTAAGAACTAGGTCAGCAGAGCTGCTCTAGAGCCAGAGAAGCAGGTCAGCAGAGCTGCTGTAGAGCCAGAAAAACCAGGTCAGCAGAGCTGCCTTAGAGCCAGAGAACCATGTCAGCAAAGCTGCTTTAGAGCCAAAGAACCAGGTCAGCAAAGCTGCTTTAGAGCCAGAGAACCAGGTCAGCAGAGCTGGTCTACAGCCAGGGAACCAAGTAAGCAGAGTTGCTTTAGAGCCATAGAACCAGGGCAGCAGAGCTGCTTTAGAGCCAGAGAACCAGGTCAACAGAGCTGCTCTAGAGTCTAAGAACCAGGTCAGCAGAACTGCTCTAGAGCCAGAGAACAAGGTCAGCAGAGCTGTTGTAGAGCCAGAGAAACCAGGTCAGTAGAGCTGCTTTAGAGGGAGAGAACCAGTCAGCAGAGTTGCTCAAGAGGGAGAGAACCAGGTCAGCAGAGCTGCTCTAGAGCCAGAGAACCATGTCAGCAGAATTGATTTAGAGCCATAGAACCGAGCTTGCAGAGCTGCTTTAGAGCCAGAGAACCAGGTCAGCAGACCTGTTGTTGAGCCAGAGAACCAGATCAGCAGAGCTGCTCTACAGCGTAAGAACTAGGTCAGCAGAGCTGCTCTAGAGCCAGAGAACCAGGTCAGCAGACCTACTGTAGAGCCAGAGAAACCAGGTCAGCAGCGCTGCTTTAGAGGGAGAGAACCAGGTCAGCAGAGCTGCTTTAGAGCCAGATAACCAGGCCAGCAGAGCTGCTTTAGAGCCAGAGAACCAGGTCAGCAGAGCTGCTCCAGCTGACACTGACTGACTGACACTGACTGACTGACACTGTCTGATTCACACTGACTGACACTGATTGACTGACACTGACTGACTGACACTGATTGACTGACACTGACTGGCTACCACTGACTGACACTGATTGACTGACACTGACTGACTGACACTGATTGACTGACACTGACTGATTGACATTGACTGACACTGATTGACTGACACTGACTGACACTGATTGACTGACACTGATTGACTGACACCGACACTGACTGACTGACACTGACTGGCTGACACTGACTGACACTGACTGTCACTGACTGACTACTCTCTACTACTCTACTACTCACTCTCGACTACTCTCTACTGCTCTCTCTCACCTACTCACTCTCTACTACTCTCTACTACTCACTCTCTACTACTCTAATATTCACTCTCTACTACTCACTTTCTACTACTCTCTGCTACTCACACTCTATGACTCACTCTCTACTACTCTCTACTAAACACTTTCTACTATTCACTGTCTACTACTCTCTACTACTATCTCACTACTACTCACTCGCTACTACTCTCTACTACTCATTGTCTACTACTCGCTATTACTCTCTATTATGACTCTCTACTACTCACTCTCTACTGCTCACTCTTTAGTAGCCTCTACTACTCACTCTACTTCATTCTACTACTCGCTACCACTCACTCTCTACTACTCACTCTCTACTAATCTCTCTCTACTGCTCACTCTCTACTACTCACTCTACTACTCTCTACTAAACACTCTCTACTATTCACTCTCTACTACTCACTCTCTACTACTCATTCTCTACTACTCACTCTCTACTACTCTCTCTCTACTACTCTCTAGTACTCACTCTCCACTACTCACTCTCTACTACTCACTCTCTACTACTCTCTACTACTTACTCTCTACTACTCAATCTCTGATACTCTACTACTCTCTTTACTATTCACTTTCTACTACTCACTCTCTACAACTCATTCTCTACTACTCACTCTATACTACTCTCTACTACTTACTCTCTACTACTCAATCTCTGATACTCTACTACTCGCCACTACTCTCTACTACTCTCTATCTACTACTCACTCTCTACTACTCTCTCTACTACTCACTCTCTACTATTCACTTTCTACTACTCACTCTCTACTACTCACTCTGTACTACTCACTCTCCACTACTCACTCTCCACTACTCACTCTCTACTACTCCCTCTCTACTACTAACTCTCTACTACTCACTCTCTACTTCTATCTACTACTCTCTCTACTACTCACTTTCTACTACTAACTCTCTACTACTCACTATCTACTACTCACTCTCTACTACTCTACTACTCTCTCTACTACTCACTCTCTACTACTGCCTATGGCTCTCTACTACTCACTCTACTACTCTCTACCACTCACTCTCTACTACTCTACTATTGACTCTCTACTACTCTCTCTATACTATTCACTCTACTACTCTCTACTGCTCACTCTCTACTACTCGCTCTCTACTACTCAGTCTCAACTACTCACTCTCTACTACTCGCTCTCTACTACTCTCTACTACTCACTCTACTACTCACTCTCTACTACTCTCTACTATTCTCTCTACTACTCACTCTCTACTCCTCTCTCTCTACTGCTCTCTACTACTCACTCTCCACTACTCACTCTCCACTACTCACTCTCTACTACTCGCTCTCTACTACTTACGCTCTACTACTCACTCTCTACTACTCTACTACTCTCTCTACTACTCACTTTCTACTACTCACTCTCTACTACGCACTCTTTACTACTCTACTACTCTCTACTACTCTCTCTACTACTCACTCTCTACTACTGCCTACTGCTCTCCACTACTCACTCTACTACTCTCTACTACTCTCTACTACTCTCTACCACTCACTCTCTACTACTCTTCTATTGACTCTCTACTGCTCTCTCTATACTACTCACTCTACTACTCTCTACTACTCACTCTCTACTACTCTCTACTACTCACTCTTTACTACTCGCTCTTTACTACTCTCTCTTACTCAATATCAACTACTCACTCTCTATTATTTGCTCTCTACTACTCTGTACTACTCACTCTACTAATCACTCTACTACTCACTCTCTTCTACTCTACTACTCTCTACTACTCTCTCTCTACTACTTACTCTCTACAATTCACTCTCTACTACTCACTCTCTACTACTCATTCTCTACTACTCACTCTCTACTACTGCCTACGACTCTCTACTACTCACTCTACTACTCTCTACCACTCACTCTCTACTACTCTACTATTGGTTCTCTACTACTCTCTCTATACTACTCACTCTACTACTCTCTACTACTCACTCTCTACTACTTCCTACTACTCACTCTCTACTACTCGCTCTCTACTACTCTCTACTACTCACTCTCATTTACTCACTCTCTACTACTCGCTCTCTACTACTCTCTACTACTCACACTACTACTCACTCTCTACTACTCTACTACTCTCTACTACTCTCTCTACTACTCACTCTCTACTACTGCCTACTACGCTCCACTACTCACTCTACTACTCCCAACTACTCTCTACCATTCATTATCTACTACTCTTCTATTGACTCTCTACTACTCTCTCTATACTACTCGCTCTACTACTCTCTACTACTCACTCTCTACTACTCACTCTACTACTCTCTACTACTCACTCTCTACTATTCACTCTCTACTACTCACTCTCTACTACTCATTCTCTACTACTTACTCTCTACTACTCTCTCTCTACTACTCACTCTCCACTACTCACTCTCTACTACTCGCTGTCTACTACTCTCTACTACTTACTCTCTACTACTCAATCTCTGCTACTCTACTACTCTCTACTACTCATTCTCTACTACTCACTCTCTACTACTCTACTACTCTCTACTACTCTCTCTCTACTACTCACTCTCTACTACTCAATCTCTACTACTTACTCTCTACTACTCACTCTCCACTACTCACTCTCCATTACTCACTCTCTACTACTCGCTCTCTACTACTTACTCTCTACTACTCACTCTCTACTACTCACTCTCTACTACTCTACTATTCTCTACTACTCTCTCTACTACTCACTATCTACTACTCACTCTCTACTACTCACTCTCTACTACTCTACTATTCTCTACTACTCTCTCTACTACTCACCCTCTACTACTGCCTACGACTCTCTACTACTCACTCTACTACTCTCTACCACTCACTCTCTACTACTCTACTATTGACTCTCTACTACTCTCTCTATACTATTCACTCTACTACTCTCTACTGCTCACTCTCTACTACTCACTCTCTACTACTCGCTCTCTACTACTCTCTACTACTCAGTCTCAACTACTCTCTCTCTACTACTTGCTCTCTACTACTCTCTACTACTCACTCTATACTACTCTACTACTCTCTACTATTCTCTCTACTACTCACTCTCTACTACTCTCTCTCTACTACTCACTCCCTACTATTCACACTCTACTACTCACTCTCTACTACTCATTCTCTACTATTCACTCTCTACTACTCTCTCTCTACTGCTCTCTACTACTCACTCTCCACTACTCACTCTTCACTACTCACTCTCTACTACTCGCTCTCTACAACTTACTCTCTACTACTCACTATCTACTACTCTCTCTACTACTCACTTTCTACTACTCACTCTCTACTACGCACTCTCTGCTACTCACTCTCTACTACTCCACTACTCTCTACTACTCTCTCTACTACTCGCTCTCTACTACTGCCTACCACTTTCCACTACTCACTCTACTACTCTCTACCACTCACTCTCTACTACTCTTCTATTGACTCTCTACTGCTCTCTCTATACTACTCACTTTACTACTCTCTACTACTCACTCTCTACTACTCTCTAATACTCACTCTCTACTACTCGCTCTTTACTACTCTCTTTTACTCAAAATCAACTACTCACTCTGTATTATTTGCTCTCTACTACTCTGTACTACTCTCTCTACTACTCACTCTACTACTCACTCTCTTCTACTCTACTACTCTTTACTTTTCTCTCTACTACTCACTCTCTACTACTCACTGTCTACTACTCTCTACTACTTACTCTCTACTACTCAATCTCTGCTACTCTACTACTCTCTACTACTCGCTCTACTATTCACTTTCTACTACTCACTCTCTACTACTCATTTTCAAATACTCACTCTCTACTACTCTACTACTCTCTACTACTCTACTACTCTCTACTACTCACTCTCTACTACTCAATCTCTACTACTCACTCTCTAGTACTCACTTTCCACTACTCACTCTCCATTACGCACTCTCTACTACTCGTTCTCTACTACTTACTCTCTACTACTCACTCTCTACTACTCACTCTCTACTACTCTACTATTCTCTACTACTCTCTCTACTACTCACTATCTACTACTCACTCTCTTCTACTCACTCTCTACTACTTACTCTCTACTACTCTACTATTCTCTACTACTCTCTCTACTACTCACCCTCTACTACTGCCTACGACACTCTACTACTCACTCTACTACTCTCTACCACTCACTCTCTACTACTCTACTATTGACTCTCTACTACTCTCTCTCTACTATTCACTCTACTACTCTCTACTACTCACTCTCTACTACTCACTCTCTACTACTCTCTACTACTCAGTCTCAAATACTCACTCTCTACTACTCGCTCTCTACTACTCCCTACTACTCACTCTACTACTCACTCTCTACTACTCTACTACTCTCTACTATTCTCTCTACTACTCACTCTCTACTACTCTTTCTCTACTACTCACTCCCTACTATTCACACTCTACTACTCTCTTTCTACTACTCATTCTCTACTACTCACTCTCTACTACTCTCTCTCTCTACTGTTCTCTACTACTCACTCTCCACTACTCACTCTCCACGACTCACTCTCTACTACTCGCTCTCTACTACTTACTCTCTACTACTCACTCTCTACTACTCTACTACTCTCTCTACTACTCACTTTCTACTACTCACTCTCTACTACGCACTCTCTGCTACTCACTCTCTACTACTCTACTACTCTCTACTACTCTCTCTACTACTCACTCTCTACTACTGCCTACCACTTTCCACCACTCACTCTACTACTCTCTACCACTCACTCTCTACTACTCTTCTATTGACTCTCTACTGCTCTCTCTATACTACTCACTTTACTACTCTCTACTACTCACTCTATACTACTCTTTAATACTCACTCTCTACTACTCGCTCTTAACTACTCTCTTTTACTCAATATCAACTACTCACTCTGTATTATTTGCTCTCTACTACTCTGTACTACTCACTCTACTACTCACTCTACTACTCACTCTCTTCAACTCTACTACTCTTTACTCTTCTCTCTACTACTCACTCTCTACTACTCTCTCTACTATTCACTCTTTACTACTGCCTACTACTCTCCACTACTCACTCTACTACTCTCTACTACGCTCTACCATTCACTATCTACTACTCTTCTATTGACTCTCTAGTACTCTCTCTATATTACTCGCTCTACTACTCTCTACTACTCACTCTCTACTACTCGCTCTCTACTACACAGTCTCAACTACTCACTCTCTACTACTCGCTCTCTATTACTCTCTACTACTTACTCTACTACTCACTCTCTACTACTCCACTACTCTCTACTATTCTCTCTACTACTTACTATCTACTACTCTCTCTCTACGACTCACTCCCTACTATTCACTCTCTACTACTCACTCTCTACTACTTATTCTCTACTACTCACTCTCTACTACTCTCTCTCTACTGCTCTCTACTACTCACTCTCCACTACTCACTCTCCACTACTCACTCTCTACTACTCACTCTCTACTACTTACTCTCAACTACTCACTCTCTACTACTCTACTACTCTCTCTACTACTCACTTTCTACTACTCACTCTCTACTACGCACTCTCTACTACTCTACTACTCTCTACTACTCTCTCTACTACTCACTCTCTACTACTGCCTCCTACTCTCCACTACTCACTCTGCTACTCTACTACTCTCTACCACTCACTCTCTACTACTCTTCTATTGACTCTCTACTGCTCTCTCTATACTACTCACTCTACTACTCTCTACTACTCACTCTCTACTACTCTCTACTACTCACTCTTTACTACTCACTCTTTACTACTCTCTTTTACTCAATATCAACTACTCACTCTCTATTATTTGCTCTCTACTACTCGGTACTACTCACTCTACTAATCACTCTACTACTCACTCTCTACTACTCTACTACTCTCTACTTCTCTCTCTACTACTCACTCTCTACTACTCTCTCTCTACTACTCACTCTCTACAATTCACTCTCTACTACTCACTCTCTACTACTCATTCTCTACTACTCACTCTCTACTACTGCCTACTACTCTCTACTACTCACTCTATTACTCTATAATACTCTCTACCACTCACACTCTACTGCTCTACTATTGACTCTCTACTACTCTCTCTATACTACTCACTCTACTACTCTCTACTACTCACTCTCTACTACTCTCTACTAATCACTCTCTACTACTCGCTCTCTACTACTCTCTACTACTCACTCTCATTTATTCACTCTCTACTACGCGCTCTCTACTACTCTCTACTACTCACTCTACTACTCACTCTCTACTATTCTACTACTTTCTACTACTCTCTCTACTACTCACTCTCTACTACTGCCTACTACTCTCCACTACTCACTCTACTACTCCCTACTACTCTCTACCATTCACTATCTACTACTCTTCTACTGACTCTCTACTACTCTCTCTATACTACTTGCTCTGCTACTCTCTACTGCTCACTCTCTACTACTCACTCTACTACTCTCTACTACTCACTCTCTACTATTCACTCTCTACTGCTCATTCTCTACTACTTACTCTCTACTACTCTCTCTCTATTACTCACTCTCCACTACTCACTCTCTACTACTCACTGTCTACTACTCTCTACTACTTACTCTGTACTATTCAATCTCTGCTACTCTACTACTCTCTACTACTCGCTTTACTATTCACTTTCTACTACTCACTCTTTACTACTCATTCTCTACTACTCACTCTCTACTACTCTACTACTCTCTACTACTCTACTACTCTCTACTACTCACTCTCTACTACTCAATCTCTACTACTCACTCTCTACTACTCACTTTCCACTACTCACTCTCCATTACTCACTCTCTACTACTCGCTCTCTACTACTTACTCTCTACTACTCACTCTCTACTACTCACTCTCTACAACTCTACTATTCTCTACTACTCTCTCTACTACTCACTATCTACTACTCACTCTCTTCTACTCACTCTCTACTACTTACTCTCTACTACTCTACTATTCTCTACTACTCTCTCTACTACTCACCCTCTTCTACTGCCTACGACTCTCTACTACTCACCCTACTACTCTCTACCACTCACTCTCTACTACTGACTCTCTACTACTCTCTCTATACTATTCACTCCACTACTCTCTACTACTCACTCTTTAATACTCACTCTCTACTACTCTCTACTACTCAGTCTCAACTACTCACTCTCTACTACTTGCTCTCTACTGCTCCCTACTACTCACTCTACTACTCACTCTCTACTACTCTACTACTCTCTACTATTCTCTCTACTACTCACTCTCTACTACTCTCTCTACTACTCACTCCCTACTATTCACACTCTACTACTCACTCTCTACTACTCATTCTCTACTACTCACTCTCTACTACTCTCTCTCTACTGCTCTCTACTACTCACTCTCCACTACTCACTCTCCACTACTCACTCTCTACTACTCACTCTCTACTACTTACTCTCTACTACTCACTCTCTACTACTCTACTACTCTCTCTACTACTCACTTTCTACTACTCACTCTCTACTACGCACTCTCTGTAACTCACTCTCTACTACTCTACTACTCTCTACTACTCTCTCTACTACTCACTCTCTACTACTGCCTACCACTTTCCACCACTCACTCTACTACTCTCTACCACTCACTCTCTACTACTCTTCTATTGACTCTCTACTGCTCTCTTTATACTACTCACTTTACTACTCTCTACTACTCACTCTCTACTACTCTCTAATACTCACTCTCTACTACTCGCTCTTAACTACTCTCTTCTACTCAATATCAAATACTCACTCTGTATTATTTGCTCTCTACTACTCTGTACTACTCACTCTACTACTCACTCTACTACTCTCTCTCTACTACTCACTCTCTACAATTCACTCTCTACTACTCACTCTACTACTCATTCTCTACTACTCACTCTCTACTAGTCCCTACTACTCTCTACTACTCACTCTACTACTCTCTACTACTCTCTACCACTCACTCTCTACTACTCTACTATTGACTCTCTACTACTCTCTCTATACTACTCACTCTACTACTCTCTACTACTCACTCTCTACTACTCACTCTCTACTACTCGCTCTCTACTACTCTCTACTACTCACTCTTATTTATTCACTCTCTACTACTCGCTCTCTACTACTCTCTACTACTCACTCTACTACTCACTCTCTACTACTCTACTACTCTCTACTACTCTCTCTACTACTCACTCTCTACTACTGCCTACTACTCTCCACTACTCACTCTACTACTCTCTGCTACTCTCTACCATTCACTATCTACTACTATTCTATTGACTCTCTAGTACTCGCTCTCTACTACTCTCTACTACTCACTCTACTACTCACTCTCTACTACTCTACTACTCTCTACTACTCTCTCTACTACTCACTCTCTACTACTGCCTACTACTCTCCACTACTCAATCTACTACTCTCTGCTACTCTCTACCATTCACTATCTACTACTATTCTATTGACTCTCTAGTACTCTCTCTATATTACTCGCTCTACTACTCTCTACTGCTCACTCTATACTGCTCACTCTACTACTCTCTACTACTCACTCTCTACTATTCACTCTCTACTACTCATTCTCTACTACTTACTCTCTACTACTCTCTCTACTACACACTCTCCACTACTCACTCTCTACTACTCACTGTCTACTACTCTCTACTACTTACTCTCTACTACTCAATCTCTGCTACTCTACTACTCTCTACTACTCTCTCTACTATTCACTTTCTACTACTCACTCTATACTACTCATTCTCTACTACTCACTATCTACTACTCTACTACTCTGCTACTCTTTCTCTACTACTCACTCTCTACTACTCAATCTCTACTACTCACTCTCTACTACTCACTCTCCACTACTCACTCTCCATTACTCACTGTCTACTACTCACTCTCTACTACTTACCCTCTACTACTCACTCTCTACTACTCACTCTCTACTACTCTACTATTCTCTACTACTCTCTCTACTACTCACTTTCTACTACTCACTCTCTACTACTCACTCTCTACTACTCTACTATTCTCTACTACTCTCTCTACTACTCACTCTCTAGTACTGCCTACGACTCTCTACTACTCACTCTACTACTCTCTACCACTCACTCTCTACTACTCTACTATTGACTCTCTACTACTCTCTCTATACTATTCACTCTACTACTCTCTACTACTCACTCTCTACTACTCACTCTCTACTACTCGCTCTCTACTACTCTCTACTACTCAGTCTCAACTACTCACTCTCTACTACTCGCTCTCTACTACTCTATACTACTCACTCTACTACTCACTCTCTACTACTCTACTACTCTCTACTATTCTCTCTACTACTCACTCTCTACTACTCTCTCTCTACTACTCACTCTCTACTACGCTACTACTCTCTACTATTCTCTCCACTACTCACTCTCTGCTACTCACTCTCTACTACTTACTCTCTACTACTCACTCTCTACTACTCTACTACTCTACTACTCTCTCTACTACTCACTTTCTACTACTCACTCTCTACTACGCACTCTCTGCAACTCACTCTCTACTACTCTACTACTCTCTACTACTCTCTCTACTACTCACTCTCTACTACTGCCTACCACTTTCCACCACTCACTCTACTACTCTCTACCACTCACTCTCTACTACTCTTCTATTGACTCTCTACTGCTCTCTTTATACTACTCACTTTACTACTCTCTACTACTCACTCTCTACTACTCTCCAATACTCACTCTCTACTACTCGCTCTTAACTACTCTCTTCTACTCAATATCAACTACTCACTCTGTATTATTTGCTCTCTACTACTCTGTACTACTCACTCTACTACTCACTCTACTACTCTCTCTCTACTACTCACTCTCTACAATTCACTCTCTACTACTCACTCTACTACTCATTCTCTACTACTCACTCTCTACTACTGCCTACTACTCTCTACTACTCACTCTACTACTCTCTACTACTCTCTACCACTCACTCTCTACTACTCTACTATTGACTCTCTACTACTCTCTCTATACTACTCACTTAACTACTCTCTACTACTCACTCTCTACTACTCACTCTCTACTACTCGCTCTCTACTACTCTCTACTACTCACTCTTATTTATTCACTCTCTACTACTCGCTCTCTACTACTCTCTACTACTCACTCTACTACTCACTCTCTACTACTCTACTACTCTCTACTACTCTCTTTACTACTCACTCTCTACTTCTGCCTACTACTCTCCTCTACTCACTCTACTACTCTCTGCTACTCTCTACCATTCACTATCTACTACTATTCTATTGACTCTCTAGTACTCGCTCTCTACTACTCTCTACTACTCACTCTACTACTCACTCTCTACTACTCTACTACTCTCTACTACTCTCTCTACTACTCACTCTCTACTACTGCCTACTACTCTCCACTACTCACTCTACTACTCTCTGCTACTCTCTACCATTCACTATCTACTACTATTCTATTGACTCTCTAGTACTCTCTCTATATTATTCGCTCTACTACTCTCTACTGCTCACTCTATACTGCTCACTCTACTACTCTCTACTACTCACTCTCTACTATTCACTCTCTACTACTCATTCTCTACTACTTACTCTCTACTACTCTCTCTCTACTACACACTCTCCACTACTCACTCTCTACTACTCACTGTCTACTACTCTCTACTACTTACTCTCTACTACTCAATCTCTGCTACTCTACTACTCTCTACTACTCTCTCTACTATTCACTTTCTACTACTCACTCTATACTACTCATTCTCTACTACTCACTATCGACTACTCTACTACTCTACTACTCTCTCTCTACTACTCACTCTCTACTACTCAATCTCTACTACTCACTCTCTACTACTCACTCTCCACTACTCACTCTCCATTACTCACTGTCTACTACTCACTCTCTACTACTTACCCTCTACTACTCACTCTCTACTAGTCACTCTCTACTACTCTACTATTCTCTACTACTCTCTCTACTACTCACTTTCTACTACTCACTCTCTACTACTCACTCTCTACTACTCTACTATTCTCTACTACTCTCTCTACTACTCACTCTCTAGTACTGCCTACGACTCTCTACTACTCACTCTACTACTCTCTACCACTCACTCTCTACTACTCTACTATTGACTCTCTACTACTCTCTCTATACTATTCACTCTACTACTCTCTACTACTCACTCTCTACTACTCACTCTCTACTACTCGCTCTCTACTACTCTCTACTACTCAGTCTCAACTACTCACTCTCTACTACTCGCTCTCTACTACTCTATACTACTCACTCTACTACTCACTCTCTACTACTCTACTACTCTCTACTATTCTCTCTACTACTCACTCTCTACTACTCTCTCTCTACTACTCACTCTCTACTACGCTACTACTCTCTACTATTCTCTCTACTACTCACTCTCTACTACTCTCTCTCTACTACTCACTCCCTACTATTCACTCTCTACTACTCACTCTCTACTACTCATTCTCTACTACTCACTCTCTACTACTCTCTCTCTACTGCTCTCTACTACTCACTCTCCACTACTCACTCTCCACTACTCAGTCTCTACTACTCGCTCTCTACTACTTGCTCTCTACTACTCACTCTCTACTACTCTACTACTCTCTCTACTTCTCACTTTCTACTACTCACTCTCTACTACGCACTCTCTACTACTCACTCTCTACTACTCTACTACTCTCTACTACTCTCTCTACTACTCACTCTCTACTACTGCCTACTACTTTCCACTACTCACTCTACTACTCTCTACTACTCTCTACCACTCACTCTCTACTACTCTTCTATTGACTCTCTACTACTCTCTCTCTACTACTCACTCTACTACTTGCTACTACTCACTCTCTACTACTCTCTACTACTCACTCTCTACTACTCGCTCTTTACTACTCTCTTTTACTGAATCTCAACTACTCACTCTCTACTACTCACTCTCTACTGCTCTACTACTCTCTACTACTCTCTCTACTACTCACTCTCTACTACTCTTTCTCTACTACTCACTATCTACAATTCAGTCTCTATACTCGCTCTCTACTACTCATTCTCTACTACTCACTCTCTACTATTGCCTACTACTCTACTACTCACTCTACTACTCTCTATCACTCACTCTCTACTACTCTGCTATTGACTCTCTACTACTCTCTCTATACTACTCACTCTACTACTCTCTACAACTCACTCTCTACTACTCTCTACTACTCACTCTCTACTACTCACTGTCTACTACTCTCTACTACTCACTCTCAACTATTCACTCTCTACTACTCTCTCTCTACTACTCTCTACTACTCACTCTACTATTCACTCTCTACTACTCTAGTACTCTCTACTACTCTCTCTACTAGTCACTCTCTACTACTCTCTCCCTACTTCTCTACTACTCACTACTACTCTCTCTACTGCTCACTCTCTACTACTGCCTACTACTCTCCACTACTCACTCTACTACTCTCTACTACTCTCTACCATTCACTCTACTACTCTTCTATTGACTCTCTACTACTCCCTCTATACTATTTGCTCTACTACTCTCTACTACTCACTCTCTACTACTCTCTACTACTCACTCTCTACTACTCGCTCTCTACTACTCTCTTTCACTCATTCTCAACCACTCACTCTATACTACTCGCTCTCTACTACTCACTCTACTACTACTGCCTATGACTCTCTACTACTCACTCTACTACTCTCTACCACTCACTCTCTACTACTCTACTATTGACTCTCTACTACTCTCTCTATACTACTCACTCTACTACTCTCTACTACTCACTCTTTACTACTCTCTACTACTCACTCTCTACTACTTGCTCTCCACTACTCTCTACTACTCACTCTCAACTATTCACTCTCTACTACTCGCTCTCTACTGCTCTCTACTACTCACTCTACTACTCACTCTCTACTACTCTACTACTCTCTCTACTTGGAGAGGTGTGGCTCACTGGTTAGAGGCGGCAGACCCGAGTGCAGAGAACGGCCCGGGACCAGGGTTCGATTCCCGACGCGGCAGGGTCTTGGACCAGGATCAGCGGACTGATAATTCTCGCATCGGTGCCTACTCCGACCAGGGATCACACTCGGCAACTCTGGGCATTAGCTTGCCTCATCTCCACAATGGCCCCACACAAACGCCGGGGATGCCTGGTTTCACCTTGGAGACCCCCAGGAGGGACTATCTCACAGGGAAAGCCAGGACGGGTTCCCCAGCGGTCTATAGCGCTACGAGGCCTCCGGGTAGCAGTGCGCTTTACAAGACACAACAATTTACTCTCTCTACTACTCACTCTCTACTACTCTCTCTCTACTTCTTTACTACTCTTTACTACTCTCTCTACTACTCACTCTCTACTACTGCCTACTACTCTCCACTACTCACTCTACTACTCTCTACCATTCACTCTCTACTACTCTCCTATTGACTCTCTACTACTCTCTTTATACTATTCGCTCTACTAGTCTCTCCTACTCACTCTCTACTACTCTCTACTACTCACTCTCTTATACTCGCTCTCTACTACTCTCTTTTATTCACTCTCAACCACTCACTCTATACTACTCACTCCCTACTACTCTCTACTACTCACTCTACTACTCACTCTCTACTACTCTTCTACTCTCTATTACTCTCTCTACTACGCACTCTCTAATATTCACTCTCTACTACTCACTCTCTACTACTCATTCTCTACTACTCACTCTCTACTACTGCCTACTACTCTCTACTACTCACTCTCCTACTCTCTACCACTCACTCTCTACTACTCTACTATTGACTCTCTACTACTCTCTCTATATTACTCACTCTACCACTCTCTACTACTCACTCTCTTCTACTCTCTACTACTCACTCTCTACTACTCGCTCTCTACTACTCTCTACTACTCACTCTCAACTACTCACTCTCTACTACTTGCTCTCTACTACTCTATTTACTCACTCTACTGCTCACTCTTTACTACTCTACTACTCTCTACTACTCTCTCTACTACTCTCTCTCTACTTTCTCTCTTCTACTCACTCTCTACTATTCATTCTCTACTACTCACTCTCTACTACTCATTTCCTACTACTCACTCTCTACTACTCTCTCTCTACTGCTCTCTACTACTCACTCTCTACTACTCTACTACTCTCTACTACTCTCTCTGCTACTCACTTTCTACTACTCACTCTCTACTACTCACTCTCAACTACTCACTCTCTACTACTTGCTCTCTAGTACTGTCTACTACTCACTCTACTACTCTCTACTACTCTACTGCTCTCTACTACTCTCTCTACTACTCACTCTCTACTACTCTCTCTACTACTCACTCTCTACAATTCACTCTCTACTACTCACTCTCTACTATTCATTCTCTACTACTCACTCTCTACTACTGCCTACTACTCTACTACTCACTCTACTACTCTCTACTACTCTCTTCCACTCACTCTCTTCTACTCTACTATTGACTCTCTACTACTCTCTCTATACTACTCACTCTACTACTTTCTACTACTCACTCTCTACTACTCTCTACTACTCACTCTCTACTACTCGCTCTCTACTACTCTCTACTACTCACTCTCAACTATTCACTCTCTACTACTTGCTCTCTACTACTCTCTACTACTCACTCTCTACTACTCTACTACTCTCTACTACTCTCTCTACTACTCACTCTCTACTACTCTCTCTCTACTTCTCTACTACTCTCTACTACTCTCTCTACTACTCACTCTCCACTACTGCCTACTACTCTTCACTACTCACTCTACTACTCTCTACCATTCACTCTCTACTACTCTTCTATTGACTCTCTACTACTCTCTTTATACTATTCGCTCTACTACTCTCTACTACTCACTCTCTACTACTCTCTACTACTCTCTTTTACTCACTCTCAACCACTCACTCTATACTACTTGCTCTCTACTTCTCTCTACTACTCACTCTACTACTCACTCTCTACTACTCTTAAACTCTCTACTACTCTCTCTACTACTCACTCTCTGCTACACTCTCTCTACTACTCACTCTCTACTATTCACTCTCTACTACTCACTCTCTACCACTCATTCTTTTCTACTCACTCTCTACTACTGCCTACTACTCTCTACTACTCACTTACCTACTCTCTACTACTCTCTACCACTCACTCTCTACTACTCTACTATTGATTCTCTACTACTCTCTCTATATTACTCACTCTACTACTCTCTACTACTCACTCTCTTCTACTCTCCACTACTCACTCTCCACTACTCGCTCTCTACTACTCTCTACTACTCACTCTCAACTACTCACTCTCTACTACTTGCTCTCTACTACTCTCTACTACTCACTCATCTACTCACTCTCTACTACTCTACTACTCTCTACTACTCTCTCTACTATTCACTCTCTACTACTCTCTCTCTTCTACTCACTCTCTACTATTCATTCTCTACTACTCACTCTCTACTACTAATTCTCTACTGCTCACTCTCTACTACTCTCTCCCTACTGCTCTCTACTACTCACTCTCTACTACTCTCTCTACTACTCACTTTCTACTACTCACTCTCTACTACTCACTCTCTACTACTCACTCTCAACTACTCACTCTCTCCTACTCGCTCTCTACTACTGTCTACTACTCACTCTACTACTCTCTACTACTCTACTGCTCTTTACTACTCTCTCTACTACTCACTCTCTACTACTCTCTCGCTACTACTCACTCTCTACTATTCACTCTCTACTACACACTCTATACTACTCATTCTCTACTACTCAGTCTCTACTACTCTCTTTATACTGCTCTCTACTACTCACTCTCCACTACTCACTCTCTACTACTCACTCTCTACTACTTACTCTCAACTACTCACTCTCTACTACTCTACTACTCTCTACTACTCTCGCTACTACTCACTTTCTACTACTCAGTCTCTACTAGTCACTCCCTACTACTGACTCTCTACTACTCTACTACTCTCTACTACTCTCTCTACTACTCACTCTCTACTACTGCCTCCTACTCTCTACTTCTCACTCTGCTACTCTCTACTACTCTCTACCACTCACTCTCTACTACTCTACTATTGACTCTCTATTACTCTCTCAATACTACTCGCTCTACTACTCTCTACTACTCACTCTCTACTACTCTCTACTACTCACTCTCAACTACTCACTCTCTACTACTCTACTACTCTCTGCTACTCTCTTTACTACTCACTCTCTACTACTGCCTACTACTCTTCACTACTCACTCTACTACTCTCTACTACTCTCTACCATTCGATCTCTACTACTCTTCTATTGACTCTCTACTACTCTCTTTTTACTATTCGCTCTACTACTCTCTACTACTCACTCTCTACTACTCTCTACTACTCTCTTTTACTCACTCTCAACCACTCACTCTATACTACTTGCTCTCTACTTCTCTCTACTACTCACTCTACTACTCACCCTCTACTACTCTTAAACTCTCTACTACTCTCTCTACTACTCACTCTCTGCTACACTCTCTCTACTACTCACTCTCTACTATTCACTCTCTACTACTCACTCTCTATCACTCATTCTCTACTACTCACTCTTTATTACTGCCTACTACTCTCTACTACTCACTTACCTACTCTCTACTACTCTCTACCACTCACTCTCTACTACTCTACTATTGATTCTCTACTACTCTATATTACTCACTCTACTACTCTCTACTACTCACTCTCTTCTACTCTCCACTACTCACTCTCCACTACTCGCTCCCTACTACTCTCTACTACTCACTCTCAACTACTCACTCTCTACTACTTGCTCTCTACTACTCTCTACTACTCACTCATCTACTCACTCTCTACTACTCTACTACTCTCTACTACTCTCTCTACTATTCACTCTCTACTACTCTCTCTCTTCTACTCACTCTCTACTATTCATTCTCTACTACTCACTCTCTACTACTCATTCTCTACTACTCACTCTCTACTACTCTCTCCCTACTGCTCTCTACTACTCACTCTCTACTACTCTCTCTACTACTCACTTTCTACTACTCACTCTCTACTACTCACTCTCTACTACTCACTCTCAACTACTCACTCTCTACTACTCGCTCTCTACTACTGTCTACTACTCACTCTACTACTCTCTACTACTCTACTGCTCTTTACTACTCTCTCTACTACTCACTCTCTACTACTCTCTCGCTACTACTCACTCTCTACTATTCACTCTCTACTACACACTCTATACTACTCATTCTCTACTACTCAGTCTCTACTACTCTCTTTATACTGCTCTCTACTACTCACTCTCCACTACTCACTCTCTACTACTCACTCTCTACTACTTACTCTCTACTACTCACTCTCTACTACTCTACTACTCTCTACTACTCTCGCTACTACTCACTTTCTACTACTCAGTCTCTACTACTCACTCCCTACTACTCACTCTCTACTACTCTCTACTACTCTCTCTACTACTCACTCTCTACTACTGCCTCCTACTCTCTACTTCTCACTCTGCTACTCTCTACTACTCTCTATCACTCACTCTCTACTACTCTACTATTGACTCTCTATTACTCTCTCAATACTACTCGCTCTACTACTCTCTACTACTCACTCTCAACTACTCACTCTCTACTACTCTACTACTCTCTGCTACTCTCTCTACTACTCACTCTCAACTACTCACTCTCTACTACTCGCTCTCTACTACTGTCTACTACTCACTCTACTACTCTCTACTACTCTACTGCTCTTTACTACTCTCTCTACTACTCACTCTCTACTACTCTCTCGCTACTACTCACTCTCTACTATTCACTCTCTACTACACACTCTATACTACTCATTCTCTACTACTCAGTCTCTACTACTCTCTTTATACTGCTCTCTACTACTCACTCTACACTACTCACTCTCTACTACTCACTCTCTACTACTTACTCTCTACTACTCACTCTCTACTACTCTACTACTCTCTACTACTCTCGCTACTACTCACTTTCTACTACTCAGTCTCTACTACTCACTCCCTACTACTCACTCTCTACTACTCTACTACTCTCTACTACTCTCTCTACTACTCACTCTCTACTACTGCCTCCTACTCTCTACTTCTCACTCTGCTACTCTCTACTACTCTCTACCACTCACTCTCTACTACTCTACTATTGACTCTCTATTACTCTCTCAATACTACTCGCTCTACTACTCTCTACTACTCACTCTCTACTACTCTCTACTACTCACTCTCAACTACTCACTCTCTACTACTCTACTACTCTCTGCTACTCTCTCTACTACTCACTCTCTACTACTCACTCTACTACTCTCTACTATTCACCCTCTGCTACTCTCTCTACTACTCACTCTCTACTCTCTACCTCTCTACCTCTCTCTACTACTCTCTACCTCGCTACCTCTCTAGATCTCTATGTCTACCTCTCTACCTCTACAACTCTACCTTTCCACCTCAAGCCTCTCTACCTCTCTCTACCTCTCTCTACACGCACACATATGCATATATATATATATATATATATATATATATATATATATATATATATATATATATATATATATATATATATATATATATATATATATATATATACATATATATGCTATGTGTATGTGTATATATATATATATATATATATATATATATATATATACATACATATATAAACATATATATATATATATATATATGATCTACAGATCTATATAAATACAAATATAAATGCATGAATACATATACATATACATATATGCATACATATGCATGTTATCTACATGAAAGTTTGAAAAACACTAATAAAAGCAAAGCTAAAAAGCGACCTAATTACAAACAGAATTGCATTAACTTAAAAGAGGGCAAGACCTATTGCATTTTCAATTCATGTTTACTTTGGTTCCATCAAGAGAGCATTCAGATGTGTCACAGATTTGCCATACATTCTGAATGTTAGCACTCTGGTGGCTCATTAGATCACTGTAGTAAAGCTACTGCTCACCAGAGAGGTCTGCTGCTGGAATTCAAAGTGCATGTTTCAGTCTGCATGTTAGAATTTGTTTATGAAATAGAAGAGGATTTGAGAAGTCAAAAGGTGCCTTAATTTTTCTTTCTGCAGCACTAATCATAATTTCTATGGCAAAATGAAGCCCCTCATTTTGTTCCTTTGCAAATTAAATGTTACTACTTTATTCCAATCAAGATGGCTTCAGGTGTTCCATACTTTTGTCATAAGTAAGACTATTAGGGCTCTAGTTGTTCTTCAGAACACTCTGGGACATTCTGTCATTGGGCTATACTTGGGCTACATCTGGGTGATATTTGTGCTACATTTGGGCTCTTTTGACTCTGGTGGCCATCTTGGGAGACTTATGTGTTATGAAGTTTTCTAATTTCCTCATTTACTACAGTCTCCTCAGTAGGCAATACTTTCAGGTTTTTTACTTTTGTTCCACCAAGAAGGCATTTAGATGTGTCACACATTTGCTATAAATTCTGAATGTTAGCACTCAAGTTGCTCATTAGATCACTGTAGTAAAGCTACTGTTCACCAGGGAAGTCTACTGCTGGTATTCAAAGTTCATGTTTCAGTCTGCCTGTTAGAATTCTTTAATGAAATAGAAGAGGATTTGAGAAGTCAAAATGTGCCCTAATTTTTCTTTCAGTAGCACTAATTATAATTTCTATGGCAACATGAAGCCCCTAATTTTGTTCCTTTGCAAATTAAATAAACACGCAAGAACCAGATGTAAAAACTTAGAGCGGAGGTGGAGAATACAGTACAATCCTGAGGATAAACTGCATTATAAAAGGGAACTTAACAAATATAAGAAATTGCTGAGAGCAGAAAAAAGCTGCCACCTTAAAAAGAGAATTGATTCAGCCAGCAATCCCACTAAAGAACTCTTTACTATCTACAGAGAGCTTACGGTCCCTACCAGACTGGTCGCCCAAGACAACTATTCGAAAGAATTGTGCACATCTATTGCAGACTTTTTTTATAGGTAAGATAGATACAATCCATGCCACCTTTATGAGGGACGAGATCCACCCGCTTAAACATGCTGAAGCCAAAAACATCCACACGGGGAATTCTAGTCTCTCCTGCTTTGTTACACCTGAGAGGCAGGATTTAGTCAGCATTGCCAACATCATTCAATCTGGCTCACCCAGCGATGTCTGCCCCCCGGCTCGCTATAAAGGAGTCTTGGAGACCACAATAATAGATCAGATCAGTCTTATTGTGTCGCTCTCTTTTCAAGAATGTCAAGTACTGGACGCGTGGAAAACTGCTCAAGTAATCCCCCTTTAAAAAAAAACAACATCCATATTTCTTAGCTCCAGAACCTTCGCCCCATCTCCTTTCTCCCCTTCTGCGCTAAAATCGTGGAAAAGGTGGTGAATAAGCAGCTCATGAGTTACTTGGAGGAACACTCTCTCTTGCACCCCACTCAATCGGGCTTCAGAGCAGGACACTCCACAGAATCAGCCCTACTTTTTTCCACCGAGAGCTTAAGGAGCATAGTGGATGACCGAGAGACAGCAGCGTTGGTTTTATTGGATCTAAGTGCAGCTTTTGACACCGTGCTGCACTCAACGCTGCTGTCCCGGCTGACTGACATGGGAGTGAAGGGACGGGCCCTAGCCTGGATAGAGTCCTTTTTGTCCAACAGGAGCTTCCAGTTGCACTGCCCCCCTTTAAATCTTCTCGCAGAAACGTTAGCCATGGGGTTCCACAGGGCTCGAGTCTCAGCCCTACTTTGTTTAATATCTATATGGCACCCCTGGCCCGTATAGTCGAGACATTTGGGGTGGGCATTGTCAGTTATGCCGATGACACACAACTGATGTTTAAGCTCACGCCCGACCACAGAGAAGACGCCACCAACTTCTCGAACTGCCTCTCATCGGTAGCAGCTTGGATGAATGAACCACAATTGCTTACGCCTTAATGGCGATAAAACCGAGCTGCTGGTAGTAGGGAAATCAGCTTCAGGATCGTCGCATATGTGGTGGCCTACGGAATTGGGCAGTCCACCTTTCCCGGTGGAGTCGGTGCGTAATTTGGGCATAACCTTGGACTCTGATCTCTCCTACAAATCCCATGTCAACAAAGTAACAGCCAGGTGCTTCAGTATACTGAAAGCTCTCCGCAAGGTTCTTGACCTCCTACCAATTGACTCTAGAAAGACCATAGTCCATGCCCTGGTAACCCCCCACCTTGATTACGGGAATGCCCTGCTTTTAGGTTTGAGCCAAAAAGGATTACACCAACTCCAGTGCGCTCAGAATGCCGCAGCTCGCCTTGTACTTAAACTACCCCGCAGGGCTTCAGGGAAATCCGCTTTGTCCAAACTTCACTGGCTTCCTATAAAAGAGCGTATTAAATTTAAGTCCCTCTGCTTCGCCCATCGTGTCGCTCAGGGCAAAGGCCCGGATTATCTTCAAAATCTCCTCACGATACATCGTCCCATTAGAGACCTGAGATCAGCTGGTGCGATGATGTTTAAACTTCCCAAAATCACCAGAGCCAGGATGGGCGGACGCTCGTTCAGATTTCTAGCTGCCAAATGCTGGAACGAACTTCCGCTAGGTCTCCGAATGGAGCCCTCTGAGGACATGTTTCGGAGAAAACTTAAAACTTTTCTCTTTCCTCGGGCATAACCCTTTTCCGTCTGTTCCCTTCTGACCCACCCCTGTTCCTTCCTCTAAGCTATTCTGCAGTATTCAGCGCGGGGACACACTGTCTGTGGGTAACCAGGCGCTTTATAAATGCTTTTATTATTATTATTATTATTATTAAGTGTTACCACTTCATTCCAATCAAGATGGCTTCAGGTGTTCCATACGTTTGTCATAAGTAAGACTGTTAGCGCTCTAGTTATTCTGTAGAACACTATGGGACATTCTGTCATTGGGCTATACTTGGGCTACATCTGGGTGATATTTGTGCTACATTTGGGCTCTTTTTTTCTCTGGTGACTTATTTGTTATGAAGTTTCCTAATTTCCTCATTTACTACAGTCTCATCAGTAGGGAATTCTTTCAGTTTTTTAATTTGGTTCCATCAAGAAGGCATCCAGATGTGTCACACATTTGCCATAAATTCTGAATGTTAGCACTGTAGTTGCTCATTAGATCAATGTAGTAAAGCTACTGCTCACCAGGGAAGTCTGCTGCTTGTATTGAAAGTACATGTTTCAGTCTGCATGTCAGAATTTTTAATAAGGAAATAAGAGAGGATTTGAGAAGTTACTCAAAATGTGCCCTCATTATTCTTTCTGCAGCACTAATAATACTTTCTATGGCAAAATGAAGCCCCTAATTTTGTTCCTTTTTAAATGAAATGTTTTAAGTGTTACCACTTTATTCCAATCAAGATGACTTCAGGTGTTCCATACTTTTGTCATAAGTAAGACTGTTAGCGCTCTAGTTGTTCTTTAGAACACTCTGAGAAGCCGCAGTAGAACACAAAGAAATCAACTGACAGTCTCTGCCCTTGTTGGATGTACAAGTTTTACTGAGAATGTCAGACTTCATTCTCACATGACTGAGAAAGATAATGTGAATTTACAGAAAATATGCTCTCAGATTAGCTTATAGATCATCTTCCAAACCTCTGTGGGAAAAGCATGAGAAAATAGTTTTCTCTCAAACATGAGTCATGATATCCCAGCAGAAGGCTTTTTACATTGGTAAAGTCACCTTAGAACACACCACAATTCCTAAAATGAATATGGCACCATCAATAAATGATTTATAAAGTAACTAAAGTCCTAAAACTGTCTATTTACTGCAATGCTTTTTAATGAGGTGCTATCATGTATATTGGTCCCAAGATGGCTGCCAACACTTCTTGGATGCGGTGCTGACAGCCAATCAGATCTCACGAAGAGATGTGTTGTTAGGCTCGGCCCAGATATATATATATTTTGTTCTTTAATATCTAAAAAACTACAGAACAGATTTACACCATTTAACAAAAAGGCACGAGTCTGAGCCAAGGACTACCTCTTTGCCAAATTTGGTGTAATTCCATTTAGCAGTTCGGGCTGTAGCTGCGATTAAAGGTTCCTTTGGAAAATTGCATGGGGAAAACATGTTTTGGGACCCCCCTTTTTTCTTGGCCCCCGCTTGACGAATCACCCTGAGACTTTCAGGATAGGAGCGGATTGGAGCTGGCCAAAAGTTTTGAAAATTTCGCGAAGATTCGTCAACCGGCGCCAATGTTATTGGGAATAGAATGTTGCAGATTTCCTATGGAAAATAGGTCCTAACTATAACTACCTACTGGCGGCTGCCAGTAGGATATATGTGTGTGTGTGTGTGTGTGTGTGTGTGTGTGTGTGTGTGTGTGTGTGTGGGTGTGTGTGGGTGTGTGTGTGTGTGTGTGTGGTTGTGTGTGTGGGTGTGTGTGTGTGCGTGTGCGTGTGTGTGTGTGTGTGATCAAGACTGCTTGTGAAATGCATCAGGGACATTCACATGAACTAATAAACTAAAATAAAGTAATAATTTACACGCAACTCGATGGGCCTGTGCCTACTACCTAACTGAAGTTTTTTCATGAGGATTGGTGTTTATATACAGTCCCCTGCACACGCTAACAGTATGTCAATCATATCAATAACAGTGTAAAGCTTGAGTCTTAGCTGGAACATGTGCTTCAGTTTATTCACAACAGCCTTAGCCAACATGTGTTGCAAGCTTATTCTGGCATGAGTAAATAAAATCAATGGTGCATTGCACCCTCTCGATGCAGGTTGTGTTAAAGAAAATAACCGGCAGCCATATCCTTGCCGGTATTAACATGAGACCTTTGCTTTTGTGATGAACAAAGCTCCATCCAGCGTGCCTGAATAAACTTGCACTACCACTAAATCCTTGCTTAAGGGACTCCTCATTGGGAAACACATCCAGGATACATATTCTGTGAATAGGAGGGATTATTTCTGGACATATGAAATGTGCAGTCTTAATTGTGTGTCTAACATTGGACCCTATTGAATCCCATTCGGGACAGAAATTCAACCGTATTTAAGGATCTTCATGTATTGAGTATAGCCCTGAAGAAGTCGCTGCGCACAACTGTAAGAGCGATGAAACACGTGTTGACTAAGGCTGTTGTGAATAAACTGAAGCGCATGTTCCAAAAAAGACTCAAGCTTTTGTCACACTGTTATTGATATAATTTATATACTGTTAGCGTGTGCAGGGGACTGTTGTTCTGTTTTACTAGTGGATATCCACATGTTGGGGAGGAAGGTGGCTCTCCCTACCTTTACGCTTTGCAATCCTCACTCAGTACTAGAGTATACTTACCTGCGTATTGCCCAGGAGCGCCAATACCCTACAGAACCACCTACTAAGCAGTTTCATGTATATGAGTTGGTTCTTATGTCAATGAGAACCAATAATCTGTACAAAAAGCAAACAAACGCTATTGTTGAGTTCTGGCATATCATGTGACATCAGACATCAAAGTCATCCTCAGCTCTTACAATGCCATCCCTCGAGAAAGCCTGGCGCAACGACCAGACCACAGACAACATGACTGCCCTGAAGCACGCCACCCGCAAACACCACCAGCTGATCCACACCACCAAGAAGACAGCATTCAAAGAACGACTGGACAAAAACGCCCACAACAGCAAGGAACTCTTCAGCATCGTCAAAGAGCTCTCCAACCCCAGCGCCGGAAACAACGACATCGTTCCCTCGCAAGACCTCTACGACTCACTCGCCTCGTTCTTCCACCGCAAGATCGCCGAAATACACAATAGCTTTGACGCACCAACCACGCACCCAACCACCGAACCAACGCCCCCCACCACCATCCTCTGCGCCTGGATTCCGGTCAGCACCGAAGACACCACCCGCACGATGAACACCATCCACTCCGGATCCCCAACCGATCCCTGCCCCCACCACGGCTTCACCAAGGCCGACTCCATCATCTCACCCCAACTCCGGGATGTCATCAATACCTCCTTCAACACGGCCACCTTCCCAGAAAGCTGGAAGCACGCCAAGCTCAGCGCCCTCCTGAAAAAACTAACAGCGGACCCCACCGACCTCAAGAACTTCCGCCCCATCTCACTCCTCCCTTTTCTGGTCAAAGTCATCGAGAAGACCGTCAACAGACAGCTGGCCGCCTTCCCCGAGACGAATGGATCCCTCGACCACTCGCAGTCGGGCTTCCGAGCCAACCACAGCACCGAGACCGCCCTCATCGCAGCCACTGACGACATCAGGTCCCTGCTCGACAACGGGGAAACAGCGGCCCTCATCCTCCTAGACCTCTCCGCAACGTTCGACACTGTCTGCCACCGCACCCTAGTGCAACGCCTCAGCAACATCGGAATCCAAGAGAAGGCACTGGAGGGGATCATCTCGTTCCTCGCCGGAAGAACCCAGAGAGTCCGCCTCCCCCCATTCAGATCCAAGGCCACAGAAGTCATCTGCGGCGTACCACAGGGATCATCACTCAGCCCCACCCTCTTCAACGTCTACATGAGCCCCCTCGCAGCCATTGCACGCCAACACAACCTCAACATCATCTCCTACGCTGACAACACCCAGCTGATCCTCTCCCTCACCAACGACCCAGCCACCGCCAGAACCAGCCTACACGAAGGGATGAGAGACGTCGCCGAGTGGATGAAGAACAGCCGCCTGAAACTGAACTCAGACAAGACGGAAGTCCTCATCCTGGGGTCATCGCCCTCCGCCTGGGATGACTCCTGGTGGCCTCCGGCCCTGGGCACCTCACCCAAACCAACGGACCACGCAAGTAACCTGGGCTTCATCCTGGACTCCTCCCTCTCTATGACCAGACAAGTCAACGCCGTCTCATCATCGTGCTTCAACACCCTGCGCACGCTCCGAAAGATCTTCCGATAGATCCCCACCGAAACCAGGAAGACGGTCACCCAGGCACTCGTCACCAGCCGACTGGACTACGGAAACTCCCTCTACGCCGGAACCACAGCCAAACTCCAGAAAAACTCCAACGCATCCAGAACGCCTCCGCACGACTCATCCTGGACATCCCCCGACACAGCCACATCTCCGGCCACCTGAAAGACCTGCACTGGCTCCCCGTCAGCAAGAGGATCACGTTCAGACTCCTCACCCACGCACACAAGGCTCTCCACGACCAAGGCCCCAAGTACCTCAACAACCGCCTGACCTTCTACACGCCCACCTGCCAGCTAAGGTCGACCAGCCTTGCCCTCGCCGACGTTCCTAGCATTGGCAGAGCCACTGCCGGAGGAAGATCCTTCTCTTACCTGGCAGCCAAGACATGGAACTCCCTCCCCATCCACCTTCGGCTAACCCAGGACCATCTCACCTTCAGGAATCTACTCAAGACCTGGCTTTTCGAGCAGTAGCGGACCCCTCTTCCCCAGCGCCTTGAGACCCTTCCGGGTGAGTAGCGCGCTCTATAAATGTCATGATTGATTGATTATTTCATGTCTCCCAGAAATTAATACATGTATCTAGTCAAGTCAAGTCAAGTCAAGTGATTTATATAGCGCGCTACATACCCAGAGGGTCTCAAGGCGCTTGAGGAAGGGTGGGGAATTACTTGTCGAATATCCAGGTTTTAAGCTGCTTTCTGAATGCAAGGTGGTTCTGAGTGAGGCGAAGGTGAGTGGGAAGTGAGTTCCAGGTTTTAGCTGCCAGGTAGGAGAAGGATCTGCCTCCCATGGTGGTTTTATTGATGTGAGGTACAGTTGCAAGGGCTTGGTTGGAGGATCGTAGGAGGCGGGAGGGGGTGTAGAAGGAAAGTCGTGAGTTGAGGCATTCGGGTCCAAGTTCATAGAGTGCTTTGTGTGTGTGGGTTAGGAGGCGGAAAGTAATTCTCTTGTTAACGGGGAGCCAGTGGAGGTTTTTCAGGTGTCCAGAGATGTGGTCTTTACGAGGGATGTCTAGTATGAGTCTGGCAGAGGAGTTCTGGATGCGTTGGAGTTTTTTTTGGAGTGTTGCGGTGGTACCGGCGTATAGGGTGTTTCCGTAGTCCAGGCGGCTCGTGACCAGTGCGTGGGTGACAGTTTTTCTGGTTTCGGTGGGGATCCAGCTAAATGTTTTTTTGAGTATGCGAAGAATATTGAAGCAAGAAGATGAGACGGCGTTGACTTGTCTGTTCATAGAGAGTGAGGAGTCCGGGATGACACCTAAGTTCTGTGCGTGGTCCGTCGGGATGGGTGCTTTTCCAAGGGCCTCTGGCCACCAAGAGTCGCCCCAGGCGGAGGGGGAGGTACCAAGGATGAGGACTTCAGTTTTGTCGGACTTCAGTTTTAGACGGCTGTACTTCATCCACTCGGCTACTTCTTTCATTCCTTCATGTAGGTTGGTTTTGGCGGTGTTAGGGTCTTTGGTGAGTGAGAGGATCAGTTGAGTGTCGTTGGCGTAGGACATGATGTTGAGGTTATGTTGGCGTGCGATGGCCGCGAGGGGGCTCATCTATACGTTGAAGAGGGTGGGACTGAGTGAGGATCCTTGTGGCACGCCGCAGATGACTTCTGTAGCTTCTGATTTGAATGGTGGAAGGCGGACTCTCTGGGTTCTTCCGGCGAGGAACGAGGTGATCCACTCCAGTGCTTTTCCTTGGATTCCGATGTTTCTGAGGCGTTGTATTAGGATGTATGACGTTAGAACGCATACATTGACAACGCGTACCTTTACAACGCCTTCGTAACAACGAAAGTTGTTACCACGCATTGCGCTGGCGGGCGCAAAATTGATTAATTTAATTTACTATTCCAACACCAGTCCCCGTGGATAGTAGAGAAGGTGTTGGGATAGTAAATTAAATCATTTACTATCCTTGAGCGCCCCCCAGTGCAATGCGTGGTAACAACTTTCGTTGTTACGCCCGCGTTGTAAAGGTATTCCGTGGTAATGTTTGCGTTCTAAACGCTGCATACCGTTGTATTAAGGTGCTGTGACAAACTGTGTCAAAGGCTGTGGAGAGGTCGAGGAGGATGAGGGCGACCGTGTCTCCGTTGTCTAGCAGAGTTCGAATGTCGTCAGTTGCTGCGATGAGTGCAGTCTCAGTGCTGTGTTTGGCTCGGAAGCCGGACTGTGAGGAGTCGAGGGATTTGTTGGTTTCGAGGAAGGCGGCGAGCAGGTTGTTGACAGCTTTCTCGATGACTTTGGCCGGGAATGGAAGGAGCGAGATGGGGCGGTAGTTTTTGAGTTCGGTGGGGTCAGCTGTGGGTTTCTTCAGAAGGGCGCTGAGTTCGGCATGTTTCCAACTTTCCGGGAAGGTGGCAGAGTTGAGGGAGCAGTTGATGACGTCTCGGAGGTGCGGTGCTATAATGGAGTCAGCTTCGTTAAAGATGTGGTGAGGACATGGGTCTGTGGGGGATCCTGAGTGGATGGAGTTCATTAGGCGGATGGTGTCCTCAGTGGAGATTGGGTTCCAGTCATTGAGGATGTTCAAGGGGGGTGGGGGTCCTGCAGAAGGTTGGGTGGGTTGGTCTTCGGGCCGGTTGTCGAAGCTGTTGTGGATGTCAGCAATCTTGTTGTAGAAGAATGAGGCTAGGGAGTCGCAGAGGGCTTGAGAGGGGGTGATGTCGTTGGAGTTGGCTGAGGGGTTGGTAAATTCCTCGACGATGTTGAATAATTCTTTGCTGTTGTGGGCGTTGCTATCTAGTCGGTCCTTGAAAGCGGCTTTCTTGGCATTCCTGATCAGTTGGTGGTGAATACGGGTGGCGTTTTTGAAGGCGTCCTTGGTGCTGGTGTTAGGGTCTTTTTTCCAGGCCTTCTCAAGGGAGCGACAGAGTTTCTTAGATTTCTTAAGATCATCGTTGAACCAGGAGGCCTTCTTGCTGCCTAGTTTGATTTTACGTTTTTTCAGAGGTGCTAGGATGTCGGTGCTGTTGAATAGCCATTGGGTGAGGTTAATGGCTGCTTGGTCGGGGTTTGAGGAGTGGGCAGGGGGGTTTTGAAGAAGCGATGAGGCAATCTGGTCGATGGTGATTTTGTTCCAGTTTCTTCGCAGAGTGGGTTGAGGATGGTTGTTGGTTGTGGTCTTGTTTTAGGTAAAGTGAACGCAGCTGTGGTCCGTCCAAAGGAGAGCAGTGGTGTGGCTGAAGGAGACATGTTTGCTGGAGGTGAAGATGGGGTCGAGTGTGTGACCTGCGATGTGGGTGGGGGTAGTGACAAGTTGTTTAAGTCCGAGGTTGGCGAGATTGTCCAGAAGGGTGGTGGCGTTGCGGTCGTTGTTCTTTTCAAGGTGAAAGTTGAGGTCTCCCAAAAGAATGTAATCCTCGGAGGGGAGAGCGTGTGGGGTGATAAAGTCTGTGATGTCCTCACTGAATTGTGCACGGGGTCCTGGTGGCCTGTAGAGGAGGGTGCCTCTGAGTGTGGTCTTGGGGTCGATGTGGATCTGGAAGTGAATCTCCTTAAAAAGTTGAAACTGTTGATAGCAGGGAATTGCAATTCTCCTATTACCATGACAAGAGAATCTGGATTTCATCAAAGACAGGGAGGCTAACATTATGCATATTTCTTTTAATGTAACTCCAATCAGCCACTGGCAAGCATTACATCACAAGGTGCAAAGGTTCTAGAACAGAATATTAAGTCAATAGAATAACCATGAGCACAGAACAGTCTCCCTCTTTTAAATGTGGTGGAATAGGAAATAGTTCAACATTTTCTTCTTTTTTTTTCTCTTGCTCTTCTTTTTTAAAACCAATAAGAACTAAAAATCAATGAAGACTCAGGAAGTTTAAACGTCGGATGGTGAATCAATTATGAAGAGTTACCTGAAATGAAGGTATAAGTACTCCATTGGAATGAAATGTAGAAAAGTCGATAGAGACAAACAATAAAACTCTATACGTCAAAATGTTATTTAAATAAACCATTTAAAGAAACTCTGATATGAAAAATATAGAGTCTAATAAACAGAATTGAACTTAACCCATGGGAGGGGATGGGTGGGATAATGTTAGCCTCCGTGTCTTTAATTAAATACATATGCTTTTGTCATGGTGATAGGAGAATCACAATTTCATTACAAGACCGAAGGCTACCATTATGCCTGTTGGTAGCTTTATAAGACTACATCAGACATATGTTCAATTGGTTTGCTGTAGTGTTGTGCAAATGTATTTCCATTAGACACAGTCGGCCACCTTGAGGATGTCATCTAACTTACCTCCAGTCCAAAACAATTTACTGGCCATAGCACCCCTGAGGGAGTGTGCTTGGAATTTCTTTAAGTCCATGCTTACTAATTTCCTTACGGATTTAACCCATCTGGCTATAGAAGCAGAAGTTATAGCTTTGAAAGGTTTGGCGAAGGATAAAAGTAATTGATTCACGCAGTGAGCATGAAGACCATTCATTCTAGAATCGTACAACACGTGGTTTTGGGCATAAGTCAAAACGTAGCTACAAAATTGAATCTGACATGATTTTAGTTCTTCTAAATATCTCAAATTTAACACCTAAAATATTATAAGATCTATTAGTGACTTCAAGAGCTTTGACATCAGAAGCCCTTCAGCATGAGATTAAGCACAACAAGGTTGCGAGTTTAACGGATAGACTTTTCCTATCTAAAGGTCTGTTATCCGGCCACATGGTGTATAGGTCTAAAATTAGTTTTACGTCCCACAGCGACTCGTATTTAGGTTTAGGGAGTCTCCTTAGTCTGATACTTTTTTAAGACTCTACAAACTATGACGTTCTTACCTACTGTTTTTCCATTGACTAGAGTGTGACCTGCAGAGATAGCTGATCTATAACAATTAATTGTTCTATAGCTGAGACCCCTTTCAAACTGTTCTACAGGGAAGTTTACTATGTGTACAATAGGAGCCTCCACGGATTCAGGTTCCTCTCCAGGCACCACGTACCCATTTTCTCCAAATGTTGTTAAACTTATAGTGCGTGCCAGGGGTCCATGACTCTCCAAGGAGAGTTGCAGCTGTTGACGAAAGTCCAGACACTTCATTGGATTTCCTGACACTTTCCAGGCAAGAAAGTTCAAACTTCCGGTCTGTACAAGGGGGTGATCTCTTCCATCTATGTCTGTTAGGAGCTCCATCTCGGCTGGAAGTAAGATGGAGATGTTGCAAGCAAATTCCAGTATTGTGGGGAACCATGCCTGAGATGGCCAAAAGGGGGTTATTAGTACTAGAGAACATTGATCTTGTCTCACCTTCTGTAGGACTCCCTGAATCGTGGCGAAAGGTGGAAATGTCTATGCTTGGATTTCTTTTCAGCATTGGAGAAAGGTGTTTACTGCAAGAGCACCATCAAGCTGAAGTATATCTCTAACTGGAAGGTTAGTCTGCTTGCGAACAGGTCTATTTCTAAGGGGCGCCATATTTTGTTGAGAGCCCTGAAGACAATTTCGTTGAGTTTACAATCGCTGTCATCTAATAGGAATCTTGAGTTCCAATCTGAAGATACGTTTGTCTTCCCTGGTAGGTATTCTGCTTTTAGAGCAATATATGCCTTCGCTGACATATTATCCATCTTCAGAATGAATGATCTCCATTGAGGGGAATGTTTGAAACTCATCAGTGCATATAAACCAGCAGTCAGTTGTAGGTAGTTTATGTGATGAGAACTCTCTGCTTGTGACCAGACATCATCTGTGTTCTGATCGAGAAGACAAGCTCCCCAATCATGAAGGCTCGCATCTGATTCCAGAGTGAATTCTGGTGTGGAGCCAAATATGACTTTGCCATTCCAGGCATCTAAATTCTCTAGCCCCCAAGTCATTTCTGATTTGGAGTCCTGATCTAAGTTTATCCGATATCCGTATCAAAGGCCAGACCTTAGAGCTTTCGCTTTTACCCTTTGAAGAGCTCTGTAATACAGAAGGCCCAGAAAGATGGCTGAAATAGATGAAGAAAGGAGACCCAGAAGTCTGGCTAATTCCCTTAGAGTTAGCCTTTCTTGTTTCAAAACAAACCTTATTTCCTTTCGAATTTTGGTTATTTTCTTTGAGGGTAGTAACAGGGGGCATTTTGTTGTGTCTACAGTAAACCGTAAGAACTCCAGGGATTTGGAGGGAGTTAGTATCGATTTCTCTTTGTTTATAATGAATCCTAAGCTTTCTATTAGATCCATAACTACAGGTCTTGAATTATTTGTGTGTGGTGTTGGGACATGATGAGGATGTCATCCAGGTATGTAATTAGTCAAATCCCTCTTTCTCTTAGAAGTGAGGCGATAGTCCTCATAACCTTGGTGAAACACCACGGACAGAAGATAGCCCAAAAGGAAGAGCTTGAAATTGGAACAGATGGTTGTTCCAGATAAACTGAAGAAAGGGTTGATGTTCCTTGGCCATCGGGATGGTAAAGTATGCATCCTTTAAATCTAGTTTGACTAACCGGTCTCCTTCTAATAGCAAATCCCTCAGGAGGTAGATGCCCTCCATCTTGAAGTGCTTGTTAACTAGAAACTTGTTTAGTTCCCTGAGGATTATGACGGGTCTCCATCCCTTGTCTTTTTTCTGGACCAGGAAGAGTGTACTTACAAACCTCTTCAGTTCCGATGGTACTTTTATAATTGCCCCTTTCTGAAGCATAGAGGATATTTCCTCTTCAACAATTTTCTGTTGTTCCTTTGTTAGAGGACTGTCTCTCGAGTGTAGAAATCAAAAATCCACTTCTCAGGGGTTCCACTGATACTTAGTCCTTTTAAACTCACAAAGAAGAACTTGACACAGAAGCTGGAATATAAAAGTACATTTTATTAACCTCAAATGAGTGAGACTACGTCACACAGAAGCCTTAGCAATTGAATGAGGCAGTCTGCTAGAATGGTCTTACTTCACGTCTTATATACTCTTTATCCTGCCCCAGGCATGTAAGGGACTTGTACCAATTATATTCCTAAACAAATGGAAAATCTGGAGGGTCAGCAGGTGTGTAGCCTTTGGGGTTTTAGCAGGATATGGGCAAAACATTATAATTACATAGTTCACAAAGGTTAATCTGATTTAGATGGCACTGCAGGGCATGGCATGATTACATGTACAGTATCCCAACCCAAAAGTTAATCATTAAGAATGTCCCAAATTCAACTTCCAAAAGCCGGACAAACCTATAATTGAAAGCATAACCCATGTAATGAAGAAACATAAAAATAAACAGTAACAGATGATGAACAAGATAAGGAATGTGCAAGGAAACTAAAAGTTAACGATGTCCTGAACATTGATTGGCAATCTCGGACAAAGATCGATCAGGGAAATTGGCTTTGCGAGGTCAGTTTCAGGTAAAGAGGTCAGTTTCTTACAGTTCATTTCAGAGTCAAAAAGAAAACTTAGTTTGGGCTAGATGTAGGTAATTCCCATTTACAGACTCTTAAATACCGAATTTTACCGAATCGGTATTTAAGAGTCTGTAAATGGGAAGGGGGCAGATGCAGGTAATTCCGAATTTTGGAATACCGGATCTGTAAGATTCGGTATTTACCGATTCGGTAAATACCAAATCGGTATTGCCCATTGATTCCTATGGGCCTTGAAGCCCATAGGAATCAATGGGAAATACCGATTCGGTATTTACCGAATCGGTAAATACCGAATCCTGCAAGGGTGCAGGGGGTGTCACTTTGACACCCTCTAGCACCCCAAGTACAGGCTTGTGTGCCATGTGGCACACATACATGCCCTAAGGGCATGTCTGTGTGTCACATCTGTGCATGCACACCTGCATTCGGTATTTTACCACACAATAGGATTGTGTGGTAAAATACCGACTCTTAAGGGCCTGTGGCACTGTAAACTATGCCATCTACATTTGGAACTACAGAATCAGTATATTTACTGATTCGGTAATATACCGATTCTGTAATTTTCAGCCCTCTACATAGCAAAACCCAAATACCGGTCGGTAACGGCCAAAATCGGCCGTTACCGACCGGTATTTGGGCTCCTACATCTGGCCCTTAAAGTATACATGAACTAAGAAGGCCAGGCCACTTTATTCGCCAGGCTACCTTCACAGGCCTACGTGAGGGCAACACAAAATGGTGGCACAGAACAAAATGGAGTCAGACTCGAGAATTACAGAACCTCAGACCCTCCTTTTGCCATTACGTAGGCAATAACCTAAGATTCATGTTAATCTGAATCTAGGTCTATATCGATATTCATTAGGTCGTCAAGGTGTTGCTGTAACATCATCTTATTATTCTCTACTTCTCTCGGGACAGGTCTCCGAACACACATAGTAGCACAAAGACTCACTTCTGGAGGACCATTTTTGGATGCTAGAGGCGGAGCCACTTCCTCTTCCATGGCAATTCACTCAAATGAGAACTTAATTAACATTTACTTTACACAATTGCACTGGAATCGCTTGTGCAACTGTGCCCAAAGTCCGTTCAAAGCCTCTCTGGCAGGCTTCTATCGTCCATCAAATCTGCTTCCATTGTCTTCTTCTGCATTGGGCCTCTCGATTCAGGCCTCTTCATGAAAATAGTACTGCTTACTTGGAGTGCATTCCTGGCAAACACTCACAGCTCACTCGAAAGTCTCAATGTCTCAAGGCAGTACACCAGTGTCTCTCCTCTGCGGCATACACTACAAATAATGTGCTCTTCATTGGTCATGGGAACAGATCATCTCATGCAGACCCTGGTCTACATTCTCAGGCTCCAACACTCATTATTCAGTGTCAGAGGACGCTCAGACTGCTCTTTCATGGGCACCATAATGTAGTGCCTTTTGTCAATCTTGGATCCTCCGGTGCACTGTCCTTCCATTGGAGCAAAGAAACGGGGGGGGGTGTGGCCAAAACTCAGGCCAAGGGGTTCAAGGGACTGCACACTGTCAGAGGTTACCAGCACATGACAGGTAGAAAACTCAAGGCTCAAATCAACCCTGCCATCAACAGCTCCTCCTTCTTTTCTGATGTTCAACGCCTTCTGATGAAGCAAGCACGATGCTTTGGGTGATACCATTGATGGCGCGCTGGCGATCACTGTCCAGCCTTGCTACTTTTCTGGGTGCTGGGAATGTAGGGCCAAGACCTCCGGCCCTCATCTGAAGCTATCACTGATGGGAATTAGGCTTAAATCAGCGTTCTGCAGGTTATTATGACTTGATACCGCAGAACCTAGTGACATAGGAAATGTGACACAGTTGTTAGTTTCCTTCAAATTCAGTACAAAAACAGTTCATTGTATTTAACAAGGGGATTGCAAGCAGGTGGCCTGCAATCTTCAAAGGAGTGGCTTCAATGTGAGAGCATATCCTCTACCATCTAGGGGTAGATAGTTACATGGAAATTCTATCTGAATGGATGTCCTCACACGTAGTGGCATTGTCTAATGGGGGAAAACATATTTTCCTCAATGATTAAGTCTAGGTGTTCCTAAATTTCTTATCTAGAACCCCTCAAAAGAGAAAGCACATGATACAGATTATCAGGGACATGTAGATACCTCCCTTTAATAACTGTGAATTACATCACTACCCTGACAGTCAGACTATATAAAAAAAACATCCAAGTTGGCATGAAGTAAAATTCTTGAAAACCCCATCTGGTCATACAAAAGGGAATTATGCATAATATGGGGGTCCCTGGTACATCACTGCAGTCTGGAAGTGTGAACCTGAACAATACACCAACAATAATAAATGGGCTGACTGGTGAAAGGAATACGGAAAAGGGAAATGGGACTAGGACACAACTAAAATCCCCAATAACTAGGCACAATGTGACATCCATCAGGGGAGAAGCGGCAAAAGAAAAATCTATAGGAAGGACAAGAAATTACTAGGGTGATAGTCAGGCATGTGACACAACACCAAGAGTACGGGTGATACACAAAAGGTCAAAGTTACACAAATTTTAACTCTACCGCTGGCCGCTACACCATATATGGTAATCTCGGCTACTGTTGCAGTTCCTTCCCCGGGGAAAAGGAAACCTGGTACTTAGGAAGCAGAACATGATTAACTAATGCAATATAGAAATTAAGTCACCTTGTACAAGAGTCACAGATGTATAATTTCATCCTTAGGTCCAATCAAGGAAGCATAAATCTAGGGCTGCCTGTTCCTCATCCAGATGCTCATGAGGCACAGAGTCGACTCAAAGTTATGGATGGATTGATCCGAGGAGTCGATATCAAAGATCAACTGAATGTAGTCCGCATAATTAAATGCAGTGACATTACTTCCTCGTAGGGAACGGATCAGAGGGGTGCGGTACAAATTAAAAATGAGGGGGGAAAGGGAGGAACCTTGAGGAACGCCACAAGTCAGTTTCACTTTGTCAGCAGAGAAGTGGGAGAGGCGGACTGCCTGGTAACGATTACTTAAAAAAGAGAGAACCCACTCAAGGGCCGGCCCCTGGATGCCGGCATCTCTGACACGGCCGACCAAAATATCATGGTCGACCGTGTCAAAAGCGGCCGACAAATCCAGGAGCAGCAAGGCCTGGCTAGTCTTGAGATCGGCCCCTCTCCGCAATTCCTCCATCACTGAGAGTACAACTGACTCAGTCGAATGGGCGGGTCTAAATCCAGCCTGCTGAGGATCCAAAAACTGAGTACGTTCAATAAAAGAACTCAGGAAGCTGGTAACGTGGGCTTCCAATACTTTGCTCAAGTAAGGGAGCAAAGAGATGGGGCGGAAATTGCTCATCAAGGCTGGGTCGGCATTGGGCTTCTTCAAGATAGGTACCACCTCAGCAATCTTAAAAGAGGTAGGGACCAGATCGAGCCGAAGAGAATCATTAAGGAGTGTGAGAGGGGGCTGTGGACAAGCAGCGAAAGCCTTGCGCAAAATGTGAGTAGGACAGCAGTCTGTGGGGGACCCTGAAGTCACCCTTTTTAACAGGGCGAAGAAATCTTCGGAGATCGGGAGTATCTGTGTGACTAAATGAGGGTTCAAGATGACAGGCACGGTGGCAAAGGTGGACATAGATGAAGGTGTACTGCAGGTGATACTATTTTTAATTTGAGCTATCTTGTCCGTAAAAAAGGAGTTGAGAGAGTCACAAAGTGCCTGGGAGGGGAGAGGTTTGAGGGTTACCCTGTCCGGGTGCGACAATTCTTCCACAATGGAGAAGATGTTTTTCGCCTTAGATGCAGAGTCTATGATTTTGTTAGAAAAGTATAAGGATTTGGCCTGAAGAATACTGTGTTTGTAGTCTTTAAGCAAGGCCGTAAAAGCCAATTTTTCCTTGGGGGCGTAATCTCACCTCCAACGACGCTCAGCCTGCCTAAGCGTTAATTTTTTTGCTTTAAGTTCCTCTGAGAACCATCTTTGTGCATCGTGGGGGCGTTTTAATTTAACACGTTTTAGTGGTGCCACAATGTCACTAGCTGTTTCAAGCCAGTGTCTCAGGCTCCTGGCCTGGGTGTCCAGGGAGCTGCATTTGGCAGGGGGGGGGGGAGGCCCTGAGTAAGGTACAAAATTCAGTGAGATCCGTCCTATTCCAATTCCTAGCCAGCAAATTTCCCTCAAGAGTCTTACTAGTATGAGGCACAATGGCAAGGGAAAACGTAATAGTGAAGTGGTCGGACCAAGGGCAGGGACAAACAAGTGGTGGGGAGATGTCCAAGTTTGCAGTCCACACCTGCTCTAAAATATGGCCTTTATCATGCGTGGCTGAGTGGATATGTTGGGAGCAGTTCATGCCAGTCAGCACTTCCGTGAAAGCGGACAAAGACGTACTCTCCCTAATATCGAATGGCCAATAGTTAAAATCCCCTATAATCAAAAGTTTGGAGTTATTGATCACCAACTGGGATAGCATATCGCCAAACAATAACAGGAAACTGGGAATGGGTTGAGGGGGGTGATAAACAAGCACACAGATGAGGGGGGACACAGGGGATTGGAGTCTTAAAACTAAGCAGTCCACCGAGGGGATACTGGCAATATCTATGGACGAAAACCTGATAGAATGTTTGATAATGGCTGCGACCCCTCCACCCGGTTTACCGGAGGGTCTATTAGCCTGGAGGATGTAGTAACCCGGCGGATTAGCCGCTAAGATGTCGGGAGATGAATCTTCATTCAGCCAGGTCTCCGTTATTAGCAACATTTCAGGTTTCTCCGCGTCCAAAAATTGAAAAATTTCTAACTGGTGTTTAGCCAGCGAACGAGTGTTCACATAGGAGACCATAAGGTTAAAGGTGGCAGCTTTTTTGACTGGGGGGGTATGTTGGGGGGGCGGCGATATCGCATCTAGAGGGGGAGCAAAGTCCGGGAAGTCAATCCGGGGGCAGAAGATACCCAGTGAATCCAGTCGGGATAGCGTGGGGGGGCTAAGGGGCCATCGATTATGCAAACAGATCAGAGCTGGGCCTGGGTAAGAAAAAACGGCAGGGGTTTCAGTCCCTAGCCCTGGCCGGCCGCGGATGGGCACAGACGGGCTACCCTTTGGCTTTCCTTCGGCGCGCCTGCGGCGCGCCCGCTGCGCTCCCGGCCGGACATTGCAATTTAAAGCTTAGCCCCAGCTAGACCGCGGTGATCAGCCCCACCGGGATCCGGGTCCTCACCCAAGATGGCGCCTGACCTCCACAACAATCGGCACGTCAGCCGCGGTAGAACGGGGCAGGGAGGCACACCCTGGAGCGTTTCTCAGGTATTAACTCACTGGCAATGCTGACCCAGGATTAATCAGGCTAATAGTGCGAAGAGGATCCAAAATTTTTAAAAGTTCTCAAAGATGTACATCGTCATAACATCCCCTCAAAACACAGGAAAACTTGTAATAGTATCAGAAGCAACAACATAAAATAAAAACATACATAAAATAAAAAAACACACATGTCAAGCCATCAGATATACGTGCTGTATACCAAGCACAAAAAGCATAGACAAATTACAATAGCACATGTAAATGAGTGGTGACGCACGCACTTCATGCAGCCCAAAACCCAATCTTCGAGCCTGCTCAATTTGTCAGGTTAAAAATTAAAAGTACACTTTCTTTTAATTTCCTCACCCTCCTTTTGACAACTGGTCACCAGTTAGTGGTGATCAGCTGTCAAATACAACTTACTGTGTCGCTTCTGACACACAGGACCAGCAGGAACAATTCATAGAAGGACAAAATGCAAAAACGTGAAAAACACACAAACATTTTTTCTTCAAAGGAGTCATACAAAAACTCATCTTGTTTCAACATACTGCTAACCCCCACCTTACTGACCTCAAGGTCAAAATCAGCCCTCTCTCTCTTCACCCTGAAGCTGTCAAAGACAAAAAGCCTTCCTAACTCTTTCTAACTTGCAATAACCAACCCTATCCAAAACCACATACCATATATATTACTCCCTTTAGGGGCCACAATCCACTCCTATTCCCAGACTCAAAAACATCTACTGTGAATAATTCACAGAACACAACATACCAGCTTTAGAACAAATGCTTGTTACCACCCTATGCAATGGTACTCATTTCATCAACCTTAAATGGATGAACGTCTCAGTAGGCCCAGCTAGAGTTAAAACCTTAAACCCTGATATTAAACTCAAACCTCTTCACCGGGCACATTGGCTCACTGAGCCATTAAAAGCAACCCCAAATGAGAACAACCTGCAAATTTGTATTATACCTAAATGTATGCATTTACTGAACCCTAAGGCACTTTAAAAGCTACTCTCAATGAAAAAAATGCTGCCTAAATAGTGCCCTCACCCAATTTCGACTTTGCCACCTGGGGCACTTAAAAATAAATATCCTATAATTGTGCTACATATTAATCATCCTCAGAATGTTCTTTACAGATTGCAGAGATTGTACATTAGACATATCTCATGTAAATCCTTAGAAAAATGAGTTTTTTACGCCTGCGCCAAGTGAAATGCCATATGCAAATGTCCTCATTATGCAGTACAACACAACTTAAATTAAATTATAATGCTAGGAGGTCACAGTATGAGTATTAAGCTTTATAAATAGTAAAAAACGAATTTAGAAGCACTTATTTTTAATAATCATTTTTCATAATTAATAATTTTTTTTAATAAACTCAATCATTTTTGATAAATCCACATATAAAAGCAAGCTGCATCCCTTGCTTATCATTTTAGACGCATTCATTGACAAGCCTAAGCACATAAGCCTAACTTGAAACATGACGCATTTTTGTGCCACTTTTTTTTTTTAAGAAGGACAATTATTTTAACATTAGAAACAAGAATATGCTTATAAAATGCTTAAAGAGAGGAAACCCTTATTTGAAATGTCTTCCTGCAATACAAAATAATGAACCTTAGTTTTGGAACCTTTTTAAAACAACATTCTGAAATGCAAAGATTCACCCGTGTTTAACTGAGGGCGAAGTCCTGCCTGAGTAAACATTCCTGTCTATTCGTGATTGCTTCGTTGCTTGCTTAGCAGCAGCAACAGCTGTTTCTTAGTGTTGAAAACGTGGGCACGGTGGCTGTCTATTTAAAACTAAAACTAAGACATTTCAAGTTTCAAAATGCGTGTGTAATACAGCAAAATCCAATGTATCCAAAGGAAAATGCTGTAAGTTTATTTTTTGCAAAACACACAATTTCGTTTTTAAGGGCTTTTTTATTCCTAGTGAATGTGAATTTTTTTGAGCATTTAACAGTTTGTACATTTGTGTAATTGCTTACTCTATAATTTATATAGCAACATATAGCTATTTTAGCATATCACATGGTTCATTTCAGGATTTTTATTTAATTTCTAATTGATATTAATTAACTAACATTTTGCATAACAGACTGAAGACAACAAGAAAGACCACAAACACATATTGAGCTCATTTCAGACATAAACAGAAAGGGATCAAACACTCAGGACACACAATACGGTGCGCTTTAGCCATTCATTTCATAAAAAGCGCCATCGCTATTTACTTATAGAAGTTGGACTAATGGGAAAACCACATAAACATTTAAACACACATTTAACCCACAGATCAACACTTAGGACTGAAACAAAGGACAGCCCACAGACTGTACTGAAACCAAACCATTTGTAAATACTAGTTGTAAGCCATATTTACAAGAAACGCTTCTCAATAGTGTTCCAAAAGACTGCAAAAAACAGCCCCACAGACCTTTATTTCCAAGAAGCCAAGATACACTCAATTCACTAGCTTTGGCTGGCAGAACACCAAAAATCGCTCTGCATATCTCCATTCATAAAATTGCACAGAACAGATGATCCTTGTATGTATTGTGTCCATATTTTAATTCCCTGGGGATACAGAATCACCAAGGAAGAAATATGTTTTTATACCTAAACCTATTTAGGTATTCCCTCTAATTTACTTCACATCACACTAAGGTACCTCCAAGAAAAAGCAACACATTCTTCAATGTGAGCTTTGAAAACAGGCATGCCAAAAATACTGCAGAATATGCAATATTATAGTCAAAGTAGTGCTTAAGGTACTCTTCGTATCTTGCACCGTTCAACAAAACCAGATAGAGAAAAATCTCCATATTACCTGCCTACACAAATTGCAATTCGCATATACAAACCTATACAAATCCAAAGTTGTCCAACACAAATTCTAAAATTCAAAAGCTATACCAAACAAATGGTTGTCTAAATTCTAACTGCCAAGTTCTAAATGACCTAACGGTCTTTTTTTAAAATACTGACGCCAAAAAGGTTCTCAGTCAGGAGTGACATCATGTGGAGGATCAAAATCAGGAAGATCAGAAATATACTGGGCTGCAGAGACAAAGAATCCCCAGAACCTCCGTGCACAGAGTACCTCCTTAGTAGAGTCCTGTCCTGTCCTCCTGAGTAGATTTCTGTCTTCTGACAAGATCACTCCCTCAGATAGCCACTTCTCTGATGAGGCCCGCGTTGGCCGCGCCATTTGTAGAAATCAAAAATCCACTTCTCAGGGGTTCCACTGATACTTAGTCCTTTTAAACTCACAAAGAAGAACTTGATACAGAAGCTAGAATATAAAAGTACATTTTCATTAACCTCAAATGGGTGAGACTACGTCACACAGAAGCCTTGGCAACTGAATGAGGCAGTCTGCTAGAATGGTCTTACTTCACGTCTTATATACTCTCTATCCTGCCCCAGGCGTGTAAGGGAGTTGTACCAATTACATTCCTGACCAAATGGAAAATCTGGAGGGTCAGCAGGTGAGTAGCCTTTGGGGTTTTAGCAGGATATGGGCAAAACATTATAATTACATAGTTCACAAAGGTTAATCTGATTTAGATGGCACTGCAGGGCATGGCATGATTACATGTACAGTATCCCAACCCAAAAGTTAATCATTAAGAATGTCCCAAATTCAACCTCCAAAAGCCGGACAAACCTATAATTGAAAGCATAACCCATGTAATGAAGAAACATAAAAATAAACAGTAACAGATGATGAACAAGATAAGGCATGTGCAAGGAAACTAAAAGTTAACGATGTCCTGAACATTGATTGGCAATCTCAGACAAAGATCGATCTGGGAAATTGGCTTTGTGAGGTCAGTTTCAGGTGAAGAGGTCAGTTTCTTACAGTTCATTTCAGAGTCAAAAAGAAACCTTAGTTAATGGATACATGAACTAAGAAGGCCAGGCCACTTTATTCACCAGGCTACCTTCACAGGCCTACGTGAGGGCAACACAAAATAGTGGCACAGAACAAAATGGAGTCAGACTCGAGAATTACGGAACCTCACAAGTGTGATGTTTGTGTGGGTATTGCTACGAAATCTATTTTGAAACCTTTGACTGTATCTAGTACTCATGGTCTTGTGTGATTAGTTTCCAGTTCTGATAGAAGAATTTGAGTCTGCCTCCCACCTTTTGAGGGGAAGAAGAAGGAAGAGGGGGTAAAGCACTCACTCTGAGAGTTGTTGTTGGGTAGTCCACGTGATCTGAATCCTCTGTTGCATGAACTTCTCCTTCTCTGCGGGTAGAATTGGGAAGGGTTGGGTTATTGGAAGCCTTTTCTGAACCCTCTGAATCTTGAGTAGGCCCTTGGGTTGAAGCGGCTGGAGGAAAGGCCCCTTCTTCCGGCCCGTTTAAAAAGGTTTGGGTTGAAGACATGCCTCATATTGTGTTCAGCTTTGTCCAGTGCCATGAAGGTTGACACATATTTGCCAAGGGTTTTAATCATATCTTCACCGAAGAGTAAACCTTTAGGGTTTTTGTGGAAGTTCTTTGTCTGCCATATCACTTAGTTTGGGGTTTATTTTGGTAAGGACTACCCTCCTTCTTTCGGCATTGATGCTGGCATTAGCATTACCCAATAAGATCATAGCTGTCTGACTCCACCCCCTGATAAGCTTGGTATCTAGGGCCGTTCCATTAATATGGCTTTCTTCAGCCGTATCTATGATCCTAGCCAAAGAACCAAGGACGTCGAGAAGAAGGTCTTGACAGGCCTCAAGGGATCCCTCCATCCCCTTCCTTGGGTCTCTCCCTAGTTTGAAGAGGTTGGGGGGTCTGGCAGATTTTTTCTTGAATAGAGGGTCTTGAGCAATTAGCTCTGAGGATGTTACGGGTATCTAATTCAAGTAAATTCCTGAGCCATTTTTGAATAAATGTGGCCACATGGTCTTGCGGTCACCATTCCAAACTTCTCGGATGCTTAATATTTTAGGGTGAGAATTTTTTTTTCACCCAACGGGTTAATAATATTATCTCTGGAAAAATATGGAAGTTCATCTACAGTAGGTTGGTTATTGAAGAACCGGGATTTAAACCCAGCGGCGCCAGGGGCATGCCCAAAGTCTTCGGATTCTCCTGTCTTGGCAAACAGAGACATGGGATACTTCTTGGTGACTTCAAAGATCAAATTTATTAGCTGCAGCCAGTAACAGAGGTCCTAGAAGTACAACACAGTGTATGTTCTCAGGAGACTGCTCAACTTCCATATTTCAGCTTCTGTGCCAAGTTCTTTATTAATATTAGTAAGACCCCTGAGAATGGAGATTTTGGATTTCCTCAAATGGCACAGCCAACGCGGAGCTCATCAGAGAAGTGACTTTCTGTGGGAGTGATCTTGTCAGGAGACTGAAATCTACTGAGGAGGACAGAACAGGATTCTACTAAGAAGGTACTCTGTGAACAGGGATTCTGGAGATTCTTTGTTTCTGCAGCCCAGTATATTTCTGATCTTCCTGATTTTGATCCTCCACATGATGTCACTCCTGACTGAGAACATTTTTGGCGTGAGTTTTATAAAAAGACCGTTAGGTCATGTAGAACTTGACAGTTAGAATTTGGATAACGTTTTGATTAGTAAAAGTAAGAGTTAAGTATAAGTGGGTCGCTCCCAGTCCTTTGTTCTTTGGTTCTTTGGTTCTTTGCTTAGTTTGTTTGGTCCTTAGTTTTTTTTGAAGATTGCAATTTTCAAAAACCGAGGGTCTTGTATATTTACGAGTGTATCGATAGAGATAGCCCCTTGAAGTTTGAAGCTAGATTAGTGAGCTATAAGATGCCTGATCTTAGCAAATTTGAAGCTTTGTGTTGGCCAACTTTGTATGCGTTTGGATTAGCCGGCTTCCCCTAAAGGGAATATCTAAATAGGTTAGATTTAAAAACATATTTCTTCCTTGGTGATTTTGTATCCCCAGGGAATTAAAATATGACATAATACAAAACAAGGATCCTTTGTTCTGCGCAGTTTTATGAATGAAGATATGCAGAACGATTTTGTTTGGTGTTTTGCTAGCCAGAGTTAGTGAATTGAGTGTATTTTCACTTCTTGGACATACATCATTCTGTTGGGCTGTTTTTGCAGTCTTTTGGAACACTATTGAGAAGCGTTTCTTGTAAATATGACTTACAACTAGTATTTGCAAATGGTTTGGTTCAAGTACAGTCTGTAGGCTGTTCTTGGTTTCTGTCCTGAGTATTGATTTGTGGGTCAAATGTGTGTTTAAATGTCTATGTGGTTTTCCCATTAGTGCAACTTCTGTAAGTGAATAGCGATGGCGCTATTCACGAAAATGCATGGCTAAAGCGCGCTGTATTGTGTGTCCTGAGTGTTTTGACCCCTTTTCTGTTTATGTCTGAAACGAGCTCAAATATGTGTTTGTGGTTTTTTATGTTTTCAGTCTATTAAGCAAAATTTTGTAAGCATAGTCTTGGGTCTGTTGCTAATTACAAATTGTCCTTTTAAAGTGGCGCAAACATTTTGTCATGTTATAAGTTAGGCTTCTGTGCTTAGGTTTATAAATGAATGCATCTTAAAATGATAGACAAGGGATGCAGCTTGCTTTTATATGTGGTATTATGAAAAATGATTGGGTTTATTAAAAATAATTAATACATTTTGAAAAATAATTATTAAAAATAAGTGCTACAAAATTCGTTTTTTACTATTCATGAAGCTTAATGCTCATACTGTGACCTTCTAGCATCATAATTTAATTCAAGTTGTGTTACACTGCATAATGAGAATATAAGCATATGGAATTTCACTTAGCGCAGGCGTACAAAACTCATTTTTCTAAGGATTTACATGAGATATGTCTAATGTCCAATCTCTGCAATTTGTAGAAAACATTCTAAGGATGATTAATATGTAAAACAATTATAGGATATTTATTTTTAAGTGCCCCAGGTTTTTTGATAAAATAGACCATTTAAAACAGCATTCTTGCCATTTATAATCGTTTTAAAGTGCTTTAGGCTTCAGTAAATGCATACATGTAGGTATAATACAAATTTGCAGGTTGTCCCCATTTTGGGGTTTTCCTTTTAAATGACCCAGTGAGATCCATTTAAGGTAGATGAAATGAGTACTACTGCAACAAGCATTTGTTCTAAAAACTGGTATGTGTGTTATTAAGGTTCTGTGAAGTCACGCTGAGATGCTATCTTTAGTTTTCCTGTAAACAATGGAAGGAGGCTCTCATGTTGACATTTGTGACCTTTTAAATTAGGGCCTTGTCTCTGTGGAAAGCAGAATGACCTTGCTAAAAAGGCCTCTGAAAGGTGGGATTTCTGGTTTCTCCACAAGAACATCAATGCAATTAAAGAACTTAATTCCAAAGGGAAAATATAAGACAAGGTTTCTTTGAAAGTCCCAACATTATGTTAAATGCTCTGCAAAACTGATACATTTGTATCTCTGCTCTAAAAAAACAATGTCTGCTAGTTGCTTTTATTTGACAGAAAATGAAGGACTGCATTAAGTCTTAGACAGAGAATAAGACAAAGTCTTTTATTGAAATTTTGAAAGCTACATGCCTAAGTGAGAACGAATTGTGGTGCAAAGATAACATGGAGTGTCAGTGAAAGAATTTTACTTTTGGAAAGTTAAAATGGCTTAATGTTGCAAGCTGACTGACAAGATGGTAACAGTTAAGTAATGGAAATTTATTTTTGTATTTGTTAATGTGTATCATGTTTTGTCTTCTGATTAAAAGTTATAATTGATATTCGTTTGTTATGAGAAATGTTCCTCTTTTGTGTGTTGTGTATTTTTTTTTGCTTCTGACTACAGGTCATTCATGGATTGCTCTGGGTGATTTAAAACTGTCAAGACACATGAGTTTGGTTGGTTGAAAGGAGATGTGGTTTTGCATAACTCCTTTGGAAAGAAATGTTCATGTGACTTTTATGTTTGTGTATTTGGTCCTATCATGAATTGTTCTTGCTGGTCCTGTATGTTAGAAAGTTGTATTTGACAGCAGATATCCACTAACTGGTGATCTACTGTCAAAAGGAAGGTGAAGATTTTAAACCTGACAAATTAAGAAGGCCCGAATGGCCCGAATAATAGGTTTTGGGACATGGTATTGTGCGTCACCGCTCATTTACATATGTTATTGTTTTGTCAATGTTTTTGTGCTTGATGCTTGATATACAGCAAGTATATCTGATGGCTTGACATGTGCCTTATGCATGTTTTTGTTTTATTTTGCTGCTTTTGATACTATTACAAGTTTACCTGTGTTATGAAGGGATATACATGACGATGTGTATCGCTACACTACAGTTGGGTTGATTTGCTAAATTTCCCAAATATGATATTTTCATTTTTGTGAACACGACACAGACAACACTTCACTAGTGTATGTCATATTTAGCTATAAATAGTGTTCGAGAAAAATAAAAGAGATATACAGGATCAAAATGAGTCACTTGCCCCCTCTTCCCTTAAAGGAACAGGCATCTCAAAATTTATGTATCCTGATTGGACGTAAGGATAAAATTATAGATCTGTGACTCTTGTACATGGTCACCTAATTTCTATATTACATTACTCAGTTTTGTTCTGCTTCCTAAGTAGTGTATGGCTTTGTACCATAAAGGAAACCAGGTTTCATTTTTTTCCCTGAAGAAGGAACTGGAACATTAGCTGAGGTTACCGTATATGGTGTAGCGGCCAGCGGTAGAGTTAAATTTGTAACCTATTGTGATTTCTTTTGTGTATCACTAACACTCTTGGTATTGGGTCATATGCTTCACTATCACCCAAGTAATTTCTTGTTCTTCCTATAAATTCTAACCTAGTCCCATTTCTCTTTTCCATATTTCTTTCACTAGTCAGCTTTTTATTTTTATTGATGTATTGTTCAGGTTCACACTTCCAGATTGCAGTAATGTACCAGAGACCCCCATATTATGTATGATTCCCTTTTGTATGACCAGACTGTTTTTTAAGAATTTTCTTTAGACTTAATCATGTCGCTATCTACCCTTAGATGATGGAGGATATACTCTCACACGGAAACCCAATTGAAAAGCCTAGAGGCACTGTTTTGCCTACTGCCTTTTTATTTGTATTGCTTTTTGAAAATGACAGTGTATTCTAGAACAAAATTGTCCCATGGCGTGTGGCCATTCCTTTGAGGATCGCAGGCCACCTATTTGCAGTCCCCTTGTTATACAATGAACTGTTTAAAGCATCGCACTTGCTCCAACAGACGGCATTGGATATCACAGAACCAGAATTTCAGTGCAAAAGAGCGCCTGTCATGTACTGGTAACCTCTGACAGTGTGCAGTCCCTTGAGCCCCTTAATTTCAGTGCAAAAGAGCGCCTGTCATGTGCTGGTAACCTCTGACAGTGTGCAGTCCCTTGAGCCCCTTGGCCTGAGTTTTGGCCACACACCCTTTTTCCTTTGCTCCAATGGAAGTGCAGTGGACCGGCGGATCCAAGATTGGCAAAAGGCACTACATTTTGGTGCCCATGAAAGAGTAGCCTGAGCGTCCTCTGACACTGAATGATGAGTGTTGGAGCCTGAGAATGGTCCCGGGTCTGCATGAGATGATCTGTGCCCTTGATCAATGGAGAGCACACTACCTGTAGTGCCTGCCGCAAAGGAGAGATACTGGTGCACTGCCTTAAGACATTGAGACTTTTGAATGAGCTATGAGTGTTTGCCAGGAGGGCACTCCAACGGATCATGAAAGGCCTGAATGAAGAGGCCAATGCGGAAGAAAAACAACAAAAGAAGATTTGATGGACAATAGAAGCCTGCCAGAGAGGCTTTTTGAACGGACTCTGGGCATAGTTGGTTTCACAAGAGGTTTCCGTGTGATTGTATAGACTAGGTGTTAGGAGACTGATACTTATTGTTTGGCTGGCATTGTTTTAAAGTAGTATTCTGTTAAGTAAAAGCAGAATAAAGTCCATTCTCTGTGGAAGAGGATCCCCTTTTCACCTCAGAGCATTAATGAGGGTCACCACTGTTTCACCTGAACATACAAAAAGTACTGAAATGCATAGGAGCCCTAGAAATGTTGCTAGATCGTTTTGGGATTTGCTTTCAGCTTGGGGTTGTGAAGGATTATAGTTTCGTTTGTAATAGGGGTCTCTACTTTCCCCTGTTGTCTATATGCTCTTAATAACATGTTTTCTATTGTTTTTTTAAACATGACATTGTCTTTTATGGCTGGGATTGTTTTTTTCTACTCAATTGACTCCTGTACCCACCTCCCAACCTGTGTCTCTTCCTGCTATTACTCCTTTGCATTCTTTCCATATTTTACCTGAACATTAACTGGTTAGGAGATCAGAGTTTACTAATAATTCCTTTGTACAGCTTCTGCATCAACAACAGTTAGTAGTGAACATAAGTAATTGTTGGGTGTGCGGTCTTATGCCACATACTACAGATAGAGGTATTCCCTATTTGGTCCTGCCATATGTGGCCATTGTGCTATTACATGTGTAAGGAGACGTGTCCCGAGAGAGTTACTAAGTAATAGGATTATGCTCCAGCAACATCTTGATGATCTGATGAATATAGACGGAGTCAGATTGACGCGAGTTTAGGTTATTGCCTATGTAAGGGCAAAAGGAGGGTCTGAGGTTCCGTGAATTCTGAACCTGGGTCATAAAGGTCGTGGTTCTGTTACGATTTTGGTAACAGCGAACCGTAAACAGTGAGTTCAGCAAGTATGAGTGTTTTCATCATGTTACACCGATGGATTCACTGTGTATTTGAAGATTTCGTTCTGAACCGTGGGTTCCATTTTGTGCATGGCAGCCATTTTGTAGTTGCCCTCACATAGGCTGATGACTTTAGCTGACTGCTGGATGACCTGAGTGAACTGACCCTGTTGCCTGAAGCTGACCTTGTTAGACCAGTTTCTTGCCCAGTAGCTGATCAAGATTAAGGATCAGAGCACAGGAGATTGTAAAGTTTGGAATGCACATACACACCCCTTATCCTACCTCTCATCTGTTTCTGTTCCTTCTTTTTATGACCTGTTTACAATATGGGTTTGTCCAGCTTGTGTAAGAGGCAATGTTGGGGTTTTTGCATGCTTGCAAAAGCTAGGACTGCCCCTTACTTTTGTGCTGAGTTATGTAACCCTAAAACATATAAAAGGCCTCTGTCCTCTGTATTCCTCAGACTACCCCATTCATTTGCTATGGCTTCTGTGCGACGTGGCCTCATTTATTAAATTTAATAAAGATGTCTTTTCATATTTCAGCTTCTGTGCCAAGTTCTTTATTGATATTAGTAAGACCCCTGAGAATGGAGATTTTGGATTTCCTCAGGGCCATCCTGACGTCGAGGGAGTTATTGCATGACTGTAAATCAAAACTTATGTCAGTGAAGCTGCAAACTGGGTCAAAACTAAGTGCACGACGTTCCGTGGTGTGTTTTCAAGTTGCCATCAAGGAAATGTGACTGACTTTAGCCTTCATTCAGTTTTGTCAGTCTTTTAGCTTGTCAGCTTAAGCAAGGATTTCCCACTCCACGGAAATTCAGTCAGTCTCTCATGTACTCTTGAAGAGATATTCCTAAGGTGTATTGGGTGGTGATTTTTAGCATTAAGAGCGTCTTCATTGTCACTCTCCTTCTGGTTAGCGCAAAAGTTTGATATAACATTTTCAGAATAGCGCAAATTGTTTTCTCTTGTTATCACCATTAATGTATATATTGCTTTAAAATATTTCTCCACAGGAGCCATCAAGCGTTTTCTTCGCTGATTGGCACAGCTCAGGACTCTCTATATTTTTGGAACTTTGTTATCTAGTCCACTGGGAAAATATATTTTTTAAGCTGGGTGGGCTGTCCTAGATTCAAAATTTTGAAGGAAATTTTCTACTATTCACCTTGTTCTCTACTCCCTTCTTTGTGCTCCTTCTATTTTTTTCAAACATCTAATATATCTATTTTCTCTCTTTTTATCTTTTCTATCTTTTAGCATGACTGCTTTAAATATGTCCCAGCCACCGCCATTTTTGGATGAGGCTGGTGATCCGCTTATTCCCTGGAAAACATGGTTTCATTTGTTTGAGTCATATCTGATTGCTATCGGAGGAAATAGATTTTCATCTTTAAGGAAACAACACATTCTACTTCATAATTTGGGTAAATATGGAAGGGATGTGTTTGAGGTTTTGCCTGAGGTAGCTGATGGAGGTGCTAACATCGATGTGGGGATTGATGGAGTTGTTCTACCTGATGTTTATGAGGTTACTGTAAAAAAATTGGCAGAGCAATTTGGGGACAGAATTAATATAGCCCTTGAACGTCATAAAGTTTTCTTACGTGTTCAAGGGAAAAATGAGAAAGTAAAGAATGACATTGCTGTCCTGAGGGGTTTGGCAGCCACGTGTGATTTTGTTTTGCTCACAGAGTCCTTAATCAGGGACCAATTAGTTAGGTGCACTTGTGAAAAGAAAATTCAGGGGAGACTTTTAGCAGAAGCCCCTGAATTCCAAAGAGCTATTGATATTGTTATTAGCATAGAGCACACAAGTGAGTGAGATGAAGGAAGCTAATGATGTAAAACAGGTTAATGACAATTGTGTGCACAAAGTAGTTCAAAAAGATATCAAATTTAAATCTACCCAACCCGAGGTGAATAAACATAGTGCACAGTCTAACAAGCCAAAATGCTATAGATGTGGTAACCCAAATCATTTGGCCAACGATGTAAGGTGTCCAGCAAGGGGTGTCACTTGCAGTAATTGCAAAAAAAGGGGTCACTTTTCGAGAATGTGCCATGAAAAGAAAAGTACTGCTCACATGGTGGTCCAGGATTCTGAACTACCATTGCAAGGGGACATTATTTTCCAAGTGTTGAACATTGGAGAACAGAATGTGAATTCTTATCATGAATGTGAAATATTCCTTGACAGTGTTGCATATGAGGTCTTTGCGGATTCATATTCACCTTATACATTGATAAATGAGACATCTTTTAAAGAAAATTCAGGCCACAAAGAGTATAGTCTTTTGCCTCCTGACATCAAACCAGGTGGGTACAATTATAATACTATTCCCTTGGTTGGTATGTTGTTAATGCAGATTAACTTTAAAGATAGATCAACATTGGGGAAAGTGTATATCACAAAAAATGGATCTAATTTGTTAGGGTGGAAGCACCAAAAAGACCTGGGTATCAAATTAGACCCTAATGCCCCTGAACCGGTGTTACTTATTGATAGGCCTACTGTTGGAAAGGATGTTTGTGAAAAATTTCCAGAGGTTTTTACAGATAAGTTGGGGCAGCTTGAAGGGTTCCTCCACAAGATCAAGCTTAAGTCTAATTCTAAGCCAGTAGTACACAAAGCTAGGTCTATCCCTTTGCTCTTAAGAGAACCCCTACAAAATGAATTGAACAGACTGGAAGAAAACAGGATAATAGAGTGTATTGAGAGCTCTGAGTGGTTGGCCCCCATTGTAGTAGCGGCAAAGGGGGGGGCGGGGAAGGGCGTCCGCCTCTGTGTTGACCTCAGGGATTTCAATGCTAACATCTGGGTGGATAGACACCCTCTCCCCAACATTAACAAAATGTTGATGGGCCTTTCAAGGTGCTAAGTATTTCACAGTTCTAGATCTGTCCTCGGCTTACCACCAGGTCGTTCTTCATCCAGAATCTAAGCACCTCACGTCCTTTATAACCCCTTTTGGTGTGTATCAGTTCTCAAGATTACCATTTGGGCTCGCTTCTGCGGCTGCTGTTTTCCAGCGAATTATGCAAAACATCCTGCATGGCCTTGAGAAAGTAGTCTGCTTCCAAGACGATATCTTACTCTATGGAGCATCTGAAAGTGAGCACAACAAAATCTTGGAGGTAGTACTGTCCAAACTCAGCAAAGCTGGTGTCACGACCCAGAAAGAAAAATGTAAGATTGGTGTGGAGTCGGTGGTATATCTGGGGCACACAATTTCAAGTGAAAGTTTCAAACCCAAGGCCAGCCTGGTGGACGCTGTTAAACTTGCACCTGCTCCCTTAAATAAAGACGAACTGAAGTCATTTTTGGGCCTGGTTGAGTATATGTCAAAATTTGTAAAGAACTTTTCCGATCAAGTTCAACCCCTCAGAGAATTACTCAAACTTGGAACCAAATTCGAATGGAGCACTGAACATCAACAAGCATTTCAACACATCAAGGGAGCTATTTCGGATGCTCCAATCTTGCACACCTTTGATCCGAATGCAAAGACCACACTCTTCTTTAAGAAATAATAATAAATAATAATAAACAATAAAGCTATATCAGAAATAATTTATGCTTATTGGTTTCTGTATACAGTTGGACTTAATATACCATTCATTTCAGGTTTCCATTTTCAGAAAACCATAAATTACATTATCTAATCATTGTTTGTCACTTGGCTATAGACCTTTCCCAACTCTGTTTCTTCCCTATGTATAGCAAGTGCAACTGTATTATATAGGGGTCCCCTTTTTCCAAATACACACTCTCAACGGATGCAAGCAATAAAGGCCTGGGTGCTTCATTGACTCATATGGTAAACGGCGAAGAAAGAGTGATAGCTTTTGCTTCCAGAACCTTGAAGACTGCGGAAGTTAATTATTCCACGATCCAAAAAGAAGCACTTGCGTGTTACTGGGCTATTCACCATTTCAAGTACTTCCTGTGGGGAATTCCGTACACTCCCTTTGTCTTTGTTTTGTTTTGGTGATCTAAAGTGAAGGAATGTTATGTGAATTAATTATACATTGGCATCCTTGTTCTAAAAAAAAGTGGGGCAAAAGAACCGTGAGTTTGGTTCCAAAAAAAAAGTGTATATATATGTAAATCAGAAATATATGTGTTTTGTTTGTATATATGAATTTTATATTGTTGAGTTCAATGTGAAAGACCAATAATTAAGGTTAAATGTGGTTTAATTAAAAGAAATAGTTGAACCATACACTTGATATTCATTTCTCTCTGTTTATGGCTATCAATTGGAGATACTCTATATCTAAAATTATCTCAATTAAATTCTGTTGAGAATGATTAATCCAAGAATGGATAATTGATTGTATCCAGTCTGATAATCAGATAGATACTTTTCTGTAGGCTTTACCTTGTTATTTTCCTTTTCGTGCTTCTTCAAAGTAGCAGCTCCAAAGGCCTCACTGTGATGCTCAGAGCCTTGTAACGGAAAGAAGTATACTTTTTGATATGCCTGCATGGACCCGCCCATTGTCATTCTTCACAAGACAATGAGCCGGCCTGTCTTTGGTCGCTTGGTGGGCACATGTGCCTTCAGGCTGCAGCAGACTTATTGATTTTGTGAAAACACCTGAGTCAACAGAGGGAAGGTTGACTGACTGCAAGCCATAAAAAGTAAGAATATTGTTTAAAAACTGCCAACTGATTGCCTTGACCAAGCGCCCATTGGCCAATGGTTGATTGCCCATACTGCCAGTTTGACCCAGTAAACACCACAGGCATGCAGAGGTCATTGGGCAAAGACACTCCTGCAGGATCAGCAAACAAAGGGATCATTATTCTCAGTATCTCGAAGAAGGCTTGCAGCCAGTCCATTTTCTTTCAGCCAACAGTGTTAAACATGTGGGTGGGAGATAGTTACACTTGTCTTTTCTGTTTAAAAGTATGGGCCTATACGTCCCCGAATGCTTGATGCAATTGGCTATAGGAACAGGACTGACAAAGTCAATCTAAAGGCATGTGGTTATTTAGCAGCTATATATATTTGACTAACAGAGGTATCTTTTAAGGACAAAAAATAAAGAACCATGGTTTTATGTGTCATAGATGAGACTAGGGCTTCATTGGTTTAATCCTTCTTTCCTTTTCCGTCTTTCCTCATGATTGCATCATCGAGGTGAATTTAGGGTAACATAAGATGTTACAGAAATAATCAGCATGAAAGAACCTCCTGACATTCAGGGAATGTGGCACCCCTCAGAGACAGGGCAGAAACACAGTGCACAAAAGTATGTAAGGCATGCAAAAGAAAGGCCATGATAGAACGAATGACGAATGCCTAGAAAGGTAAAGTAATAAAAGACGAAGTGGAGACCGTAAAATTAAGAAATAGTAGAGATGGCCGTCATTCATTCATTTAAGAAATGGCCGAGATATGTTAGCTGTAATTCACATCTGGCTAACAGAAATTCTGCGCTATTTAACTGGTGATGCTGGTAAGTAGCAGAACACTGACATTGAAATAATTAATAATATTTAAGGAGTTTACCTTTAAATATCCTCAGTACAAGAAAAGCTGAGGGCCCGCTCCCATGACACCCTGAATGAGTCTTTCTTTTATGTCTATAGGAAGACCTATTTAATGAATCCTTACCTAGGAAAGATACACCTCATTGCGGATAGACGTGATAGCTGGGTTGTCGCTGTGCGGCCATGTGTTGTATTCCATTGCAATTGCAAATTGTTTATCTGTGTTCTGATAGATGCCTTTCATGCAATGTCAGGCAGCACATACTTTGTGTTTCTGTGTGTTCAGGCGCACTGTTGTCACTTTGTGCCGAGCTATGCCTCATATGTAGCTGTATTTTGTGATGCATTGACAAGGCACGCCTAGGCAGCAGATTGTATCCGTGTGCACTGTCGTCTCTTAATCTGTGAAGCGGTTTTATGTTCAGAATCAGATACATTGTGACTGCGCTCCTACCCTGATACTTTCGGCCAGTGTCTGTCAGACAGATACACTGTGTTCACCGTTCTCCATGATAAATAAAATATCTTGCTCTCTGGGTAACTGGGGTCAGCTAGATTCTGTTTTACTGTGCTCACAGGCCGGGGTTTTGCAAGGCTTCCGTGCGATAAACATACAATGCGGCTCCCAGGCCGTGGTTGTGTAGTAAAAGTCACCCACAATAGGGATTACGTATGTCCCTCACCCCCGTGGGATGAGGTGTCTGCTCTATTGATTTCTACACGTGTGTTCTTCACAGGTAGCTACATTGTTTTTCTGTGAGTTCAATGTATGGCTAAATTAGTTTCTCTGTTACTGTGTGCTCATATGGATACATTGTGTTACTGTTCACCGCGAAGAAAGAGCTTGACAGACAAATAGAGACGGGGGCGGGGAGAGAGAGAGCGAGAGAGAGAGAGAGAGAGAGATGTTCAAATGGTCATGCAGTTTTTACTTCTGCCCACCCCAGCATACAGCCTGGGGAAATAGGCCAGTCCACTTTAGCTATTTGCCTGATTGACTGTGCACATACATCCAAAAAGAAGTCAACTTCATGTACAGGGATGGTGAGCCAATATTTTACTTTGTCAATGTATTTTTTTTCTAGTTATCCTTTTTTTTTTAGTATTTTGTGTAGTCATTCTTGTGTGCTTAAATGATGCGTTCCGATTAGAGCAATTTAAAGCCAATAGTACCTTCTTTTGTACCAATAAAAATTCTGTTCATGTGATGGGAATTAAAAAGCTAGCAATGTTTTCCAAATCTGTTCGAGGTACATCTGTCTACTAGGAAGAACCCCATACTGGTCAAACTTAACTTACTAAACTAATAAAAATTATTTGTGATGGTTAATTTTTGTGCACATTTAAAATGTGTGCTCCAAGGAAATGTTGTCGCAATAGGCAGTGGTTTATTTATCCTTGTGTAAACACAAAGAATCCAACACAGAGGGAGGGAAGGGGGAGGAGTGATCAACAAATGTTGAAACACTCAGTGTTCTGTAAAATACCCCTCACACACCAAAAGGCCCCTTGGAGTCATGCTTCATCATCGGGGTCTTCGCACCCCTCTATCGGGATGCGGCGTGCTGCGACCTACGATTACGAGGGAGCACTTATAGGAATGACTATGTGTGGTGTGAGGTGTGTGGGGTATGTTTTTATAAGTGAGTGGTGGGATGTGGTGAAAGACTAAAAAGTACCTGGCACATGAGTATAAAAGAAAAAAGTTTTTATTCTGAACTCTGGCTGGTACTGTTAAAAGAAGTGCAGTGTGAGGTCGAAACTGTTATATTAAAGAACAGGACCTCTGGTGTGCGTTGTCGACATGTTTCGGAGACAAGCTCCTTCTTCAGGACGGGGGCACGACCTCCCCACCTTACTCACGTCTTTTTAATAAAAAATGTGTATTTACAAAAAAGTGAAATATATAGGCTAAGTGTGCCTACAGCGGTCTGCTACAAGTACAATGACTTGTGAAGCTTGCTTGTTGGCTTCATGAGCAAAAATGGGACGTCAGGGGTGTTGCTTGATTTGCAATATTAACAGGACGCTATGATCACCGTCTTACCCCTCACGCTGCGGATTTTTTATTAAAAAGACGTGAGTAAGGTGGGGAGGTCGTGCCCCCGTCCTGAAGAAGGAGCTTGTCTCCGAAACATGTCGACAACGCACACCAGAGGTCCTGTTCTTTAATATAACAGATTCGACCTCACACTGCACTTCTTTTAACAGTACCAGCCAGAGTTCAGAATAAAAACTTTTTTCTTTTATACTCATGTGCCAGGTACTTTTTAGTCTTTCACCACATCCCACCACTCACTTATAAAAATATACCCCACACACCTTACACCACACATAGTCATTCCTATAAGTGCTCCCGCGTAGTCGTAGGTCGCAGCACGCCGCATCCCGATAGAGGGGTGCGAAGACCCCGATGATGAAGCATGACACCAAGGGGCCTTTTGGTGTGTGAGGGGTATTTTACAGAACACTGAGTGTTTCAACATTTGTTGATCACTCCTCCCCCTTCCCTCCCTCTGTGTTGGATTCTTTGTGTTTATTTAAGTATCCTTGTGGAGCAAGAATCCAACCCTTCGCTCTACCTCTCTTTTGTGTTTTTGACATTATGTATCCTTGCAGCATATTCTTCCAATAAAAAATCTAATAAAATAACCTTAATGCCGGCTTGCAACTACACCTATTTTTTCAGCCTATAAGTATTGAAAAGTGACATCTAAGTGCTACAGTTCTCTTTTGTCAATGATCTAATCAGATAGTTATGGAATTTTGCTATACCTGCTCATTCAGCAGTCGCTCCTCCGCTATGGCGGAGGAGCGTCGCCCCCTCACCCCTTGCCAGCACCCTCCCAAAAAAGTACAAAATAAAACAATAATAAAATGGGTTATTAACCCGTTTTATTTTTCTTCAGTGTCCAGAGTCTTGGGGGTGGGGCCTCGAGGGTGACATACACTGAGGGAGAGTGGGAGGTGCACTGCCTTCACTGCGCATTACGGTTTGGCTGGCCGTCCCAGGCTAGCCAAACTGTCAAGTGCAGCGAAGGCGTCTCCAACCTGAGCTGCGATGGTGGGTTGGAGACAGCAGGCACAGTCTCACAGTCTCCCTGGGAGTGCAACTCAAGAGCGCTCAAGCCAATCCTGACGCTGCTCTCATGCAGTGAGAGCAGCGTCAGGATTGGCCGCTGGGAATTCTGGGAGCCTATCTGCAGAGGAGAAGAAGAGAGCGCTATGTGGCTGGCAGAAGGTAGGATAAGTTCTTAATGCTTTATTTCTTTTCTTTGTGTAGTCCATTGTCATCATGTCCCCTCCTCAGTGCCCTGTCACCCCGCTACTCAGCCCTGACACTGGCCGCCATTGTGCTCATACTGTAAACAACATGCATCAACATGAGCCAGAAACACTACAACTGTAGCATGATCTGCACAAAGTGTATCAACAGAGTGTGACACAGCGGCATTATTGCCCACTTCCAATGAATCAATGAATAACAATATGTCATCTGCAGTACTCATTACACCCTTGAATGATGCCACTACGGGTTTCAGGCCCAAGGGCGACGTATGACTGGAAAAGTCCTAAAATGTTCCTGTAAAACTGAAAACTGTTTTCCAAATCCAAGATAGTCCACACTGTACATGCTGGCATGCCACCTTTTAGAGGTGGAGGTTACACAAACTAAGCTTTCAGCTATGGGACTGTCATCTAGAGGAGCTGAAGGGGGTGTCCCTGGCCTTGCTCGGTGTCAGACAGGGAGGCATAAGCATTCACATTGCGATAATTTAATGGGTATTCAGAAAAATGTGCATTGTCGTTATCACATTTATGATTGTTTGTTTTCATTTACATGTAATATGCATCGTAGGAGCATTTGAAGTATAGATTTAAGTTGGAAACAGTGCCAGACTGGCCGTAGGGGCTCCGGCCATTTTCCTGGTGGGCTGGAAGGGCGGGGGATGGTTTTCCAGCCAGAGGGGCTGGTTTTGTTACTGGGGGTGGTTTTGCCCCTATAACAAAAGCAGCAGGTTGGTGTTAAAGCAGCCCGCAGCAGTGCTAAAGCAGCAGTGCTGATCTCACTACCACCCCAACGGCCCCCCCCCTTCTCCCCCTCCCCCCCCCCCCCCCTCCCCGCAGGTCCAGTTGAATTGCCAGGCCTGATTTGTGTTTCCAGTCTGGCCTTGGTTGCAAGCTTCAAACAAATGTGTACAGAATAAAACCACATATAGCACACACTCCAAACACAGGAACCTAAATGCATTAGTCTGAATGATTATCACCCTGCAGCACCCGGTTTTGGAGTGGTGGCTTCAACCTGAATGCTTCAGAGAGGGAGTGCAAGAGCTTAACGCCAGCTACCTTCAAAGATGTTCCTCCTACACGAGATTTAAAATGTCTTGTAGCCAACTTGAAGTCAGATTTCTGCCATGGACTCTAATAAAGAAACATCTAGCAACATATTATGGGCTTGGCAATCTACATGATGTATATGTCAATGTTAATGCTCTCCATGCTTGGCTAACCATCAGTAAGCTAACCTCCTCTAATTCTGACTTCTCTGTTCTGAACCATTTGTAATTTGTTGAGCAGCTGAGTAGAGGTGTTCAAGTAGATGATGATACAGTTCTCCAATCTGCAGGCAACCACTGCCTATAATATGAAAAATGTGTGATCAGTGTTCAGTAAATGGCATACTTTAGCAGAATATGCAGGTGATGCTGGGCCAGCTGTGTTTCTGGATACACAGTCACACTTCGCATTGACCTAGATGTCATATCTAGTTGAGGGGGCCAAACTAGAAGGAATATTCTGTGGGATCTTATAGCCAAGGATTAAGACTCCAGTCGTAGACCTATTAACTCCATGCTTATTAGCCTGCATCCAAAGTCAAAGGGCAGTGCTTAAATGTATAAAAAAATAAAATAAGCGCCAGCACCTTAGGTATTACTCACTGGTCCTCTACAACGGCATAAGCCACATCACTTTATACTGCAGGTTTAAGTTTACATTTTATTATTCTTTTAGCACATATTAAATATCTTAAAAGCTTCACTTATGAACGTTCCTTAAAAATATACATGCAGCGCCATCATGTGGTGGGTTCTCATAAATATAATCTGTGTTTAAAAATAGTTGTCAATGCCGAGCACCAGAAAACACCTGCACAAATTAAGCACCGTCAAATGGCCCTCAGTCAGTTTGGCACTTCTTTGCATGACGATGTGTGTTTCATTGTCTTTTAGATGGCACTGCAGACCATGACCTTAAATCAGCTGGGTGAGGGGCTGTATATAAATAGTACAGAATAGGAGAGAAGGGACATGGTTCATTCCTTGGGACTCCACAGCATACTGCATTCAAAGGAGACAGGGAGACAATCAAAAATGTGCATAATGTAACTTGCTTTCCTCTTTCAGCCAAAAAGGACCAGACACAGTGCAAGGCTCTGCCACAAAGGCCCATTGTTTGGTCCAGCTTCTTGATTAGGATAGCACAGTTCACCACATTGAATGCAACAGGCAGTTTGAGAAAGACAAGACTAGCTGGCCTGCCTCACTTTCTGAGGCCCAGAAACCTCTCTTAGACATCCATGCACACTGTCTCCATTTCAAATTGGGGAATTGAACCTGGGAGGGATGTCAGATAAAAAGTGTTCGACCCCAGTTAAACTTGGCTCTGGGTAGTAACAACTGCCTTTATATATTTACTTGTAGATTGCAAAGTTACAACAGTCTAAATATTCACTGCAACTCACAAATCAAAGGAGAGACCAACCCTTCAGACAAAAGGGACAGGGTTAAAACACCTATCAACAAGAAAAGGTCCCTCTTGTGTATCCTTTATATACGTATGCACTTGTCATTATTCTTTTCCCACACACAACATTTAATCAACACTCTTTCATGCTACCATCCATGCTATGAGGCCTGTTTATTGCAAAAATAGCTATCATTTTATTAACAATCATACAAATAATATTTTCACCAATAAAATCTCATAAAACCGTTTCAAAATCCATTGCATAAAATGTCAAAGAAGGTTCACAATATAATCAAATCCGCATTACATGTAAACAAACCACTTGTATTTTTAGTATATTTCTTCAATATTTTCCTATACCGGTATTTCACTAATATTTCTTTAGTGGAAATCATATCAGTCATTGTTGTTTCGTACATATGGTCAGAGAAATATTATCCAATAGATGCAACACATATAAACTTTATCCAAAAACTTTAAAAAAACTGAATTTCAATGATCAAAAATGTCTTAAAAACAAATAATCAAGTTTTCTTATTGTGAACCTTCTTTGATGAGATTTTATGCAATGAATTTTGAAACTGTTGTATGAGATTTTATTGGTGAAATGATTATATGTATGATTTTTAATAATAGGATAGATATTTTTTGCAACAAACAAGCCGACATCTCATTTTTGGGGACCTGTATTTATTTTTCACTGTCAGACTTAGACCTAGAGCAAGTGAGGAAATGCAAACAAGAGAGAATGGAGAAAGCCAGCTATGAAAGGAAAAAGAAGTCTCAAGAGTGAGATAAAGATAAAGGAAGTGTACAGTGGTTTAAGAATGAGGCATGAAGTGGAATGAAGACTAGGCAACCTTGACATTTGGAAACCCTGCACTAAGCAAAGCCATCATCCAATCCCTAAGAAATATTTTGGGCAAATGTACTTGCTTACTTACTTACGTACTTTGTTTATGTGTTTGTGTATTTATTGCTTCCAAATTAAGCACTGGATTTATCACCCCTATTCTAGTGCATTTTCTTGCACACCTGTTTGCGTAGTTGATATATGCTGTTTCCATAATGTCATTAGCATAGGTGGTCATGTAACCTCACTTCATTCTGTAAGTGTTCCTGGTATCCCTTACTGCTAAATTAAGTTTGTGTGTTATCGCCACAAATCACTGCTCAGTGGATGCACATATATGCAAGAGTACCATACAAGTCAATATCTTAAGTTTCCATGATGGCTCTGTAACTGATGTCTTTCGTTGACATTAGGTTGCATATTGTGTTTGTAGTGTAAATTCATTTAGGGTCCATAGTTTTAGTGTTTCCCATTCCAGATTGTGATTGCAATGTGGCAGATTATGTCCTGCTGGCCTAATGCACAGAGAATCATTGTAAAATCTGCAGTACATGCCATCTAATCATTGACTATAGTCCGGGGCAGAGAAGAACGTTGTGGAATCATTCAATTTGATGAAGTGAGCCACTTTATCCTCTATTGTTATCGTACATACAAAATATATTCCAGCGTCTAGAGAAAGAGAGAACCAATAAAGGAAGTTCCTACTAAGAATCAAAATTGTGAAATGGCAAGTAGACATAAAAATGTATGCATGTGGATTCCCATCATTCACCAAGCCTGGTGATCAGCTTCATCATTTGGGTATCCTTTGATGTGAAAAATGACAAACTAGCTCTATAAACATCAGAGCTTGCGAATGTCAAACAGGTGTAATTATCAAGATGAGCAGGATAGAATATGTGGGACCAAGTTTTTTATGAAATAGTTTTTTGTGAATGCAGTGCAAAATAGTGAGGTGCAAAAATATAAAATTGGTGCGTGAACAGACTAACAGTTTTTATTTGTGTCAGTCACGATCAAGGATTAAAAACGTGAACGCCAGGACTAGTTTTAACAAATAGCTGTCCTAAGTCAGAGTGGTCAACATGTTTCAGCACTTTTAGTCAACAGATTAAGCCATGTGCTTTCATCAGGACCTCAAAAAATCAAAAGACAATTATTGCTATTTACAATACATCAAAAAGGATATGGTGCGAGTACAAAATCTCACATTCCCGTTTTCTTCTTGATGTCTCCAATTTTCTGAAAAAATAAATGAACAAGCACAAAACGCATGTGATTCTTAGAAAAACACAACCAAATAGTTCTCTCATAATATGTGGCCACCAAATGTTGTGCCATCATATATGTCCCTGAATGGTACCAAACTCCATCTTACCTTTGTAATATGGTAGACAAAACCTCACCCCACCTGGCAACGGCTCAGGATATAGGAGGCACCGCTCTAAAAAGAAGAATACACCAGACTAAAATTCTTGTGGTGTATCAGACTTTTACATTAAAAACATTAACAGTTGTCCCCAGGACACAAGCACACAACCAACTAGGCATTAAATACACTCCCATTATATTTATGTAGTTTGATGATGGGTAAAGACAAAGCCCAAGTAAAATGTAATCTGCTCAAAAACATATTCTACATCAATATATGAGCAGAAGTTAAGTCAGATGAAACTCAACTGATGGGGTACACTAAGGAGGGAAAGAGCTGTTTTATCTTTTTTTTCTTTACGGACAGGCAAACTACCTTCCCCACATTCCATTGTCCCTTTAGAACTTATCAATGCATTTGCAGACAAGCTACGGTGTCATGTTCACTTGCATAACTCAAAGAATTTTACAATGCGGAAAAAGCTAAATCAGCCCCTTGTATCTGGGCAGCTACACTGTCTCGTGTGCCATATAGATGAGCATTTATGTTCAAAGAGCGCAGTGCAATGACAGGCGCAGTGTCATATCCACTTCCATAACTCTTTGCAATGGGGAAGTAAAACTAACCCAGCCCCCTGTCTCAAGGCACACTATCTCGCGTGTTATATAAATGGGTATTTCTATTCTGTCCCCATGATTCAACCAGCGCAGCATGTTACCCAGCGCGGTCCCATAACTCATAGATCTACGCAATAGGGAAACCAGACTGAATCAGCCCGTATATTCTGGGTAAGGCCACACTGTCCCGTGTGTTACATAGATTACCACTCTATCCCTGTGAGTCAATGAGCGTTGCGCACCACCAAGCGCGGTTTACTTAGCACGGCATATCAGGAAAAAATGAAACTAAAACTTCCGCCTACCTTTCCGTCGGTACCTCGGACGGTCAGCAGAGCCGTCGGGGAGGTACCGAACGGGTGAGCGACATAGGCTTAATAGCCTGTGTACATACGGCAGACTTCCGGGTCCAGATCTGTAAGCTTGCGGTACTACGAATACCGCGAGACTTCGAACGGAACTACAGAAAAGAAAGGAATTGTAGTCTAAGTCTGGCCCGTGAAGGTGAAAGCATACTTAGCACGAAATGTACACCAAATTTATAAAAGAGGGAAGGCATGAGATCGAAAATAGTCTATCCCTCATTTACCTATCAAGTGTAATTCCCGAAATATCCCCAAGCGTTAAAGGACAGTCTATAATTGCCAAGACATATGGGAAATGTAGTTCCTGAAGTCCTAATCTCTACCACATAATGGGATGTTGACCTCAACACTATACTTTCATGACACTTCATTCTTTTTCTGATAATGTGTATCCATGGTACAGTCAATTAGAGGTAGTGCCCAGATGTAGTAGAGACAGTACTCTTGTGGCATTGCTCACAAATTTTGAAAACAACAGACATATTTAAAGCGATGACCAAGGGATGGAATCGTTTAATCCATTTGTGTCGCTTTTGAGTCTAAAAACCCAACGCTGTTCTCTGAGGAACAATGATTTTGCAATGTCAGTGACATGCTGAGGGATGTACGGTTGTTCTAGAATAGTCCATGTCATCTCCTCAGGTCTGACTTAGGACAGCTATTTGTTAAAACTAGTCCTGGCGTTCACGTTTTTAATCCTTGATCGTGACTGACACGAATAAAAACTGTTAGTCTGTTCACGCACCAATTTTATATTTTTGCACCCCACTATTTTGCACTGCATTCACAAAAAACTTTTTCATAAAAAACTTGGTCCCACATATTCTATCCTGCTCATCTTGGTAATTACACCTGTTTGACATTCGCAAGCTCTGATGTTTATAGAGCTAGTTTGTCATTTTTCACATCAAAGGATACCCAAATGATGAAGCTGATCACCAGGCTTGGTGAATGATGGGAATCCACATGCATAAATGTTTATGTCTACTTGCCATTTCACAATTTTGATTCTTAGTAGGAACTTCCTTTATTGTTTCTCTCTTTCTCTAGACGCTGGAATATATTTTGTATGTACAAGTCAGTCTGGGGCTACATATTCCAGTTAGTCTCTAAACTTTGGCCTCTGACCCTAATCTATCTTTTTTTGTGTGTTGTGGTTAAGTGCAGCTACGGCTGTGGGTCAATTTTTCATCCTATATTTTACTAGGTTTTGTTACACGCGAAGTGTACCAGTAGCTCCATTATCATAGTACTTTAGTCTTTGGCAACAACACTATTCCCTTTGCGCACAGATACGCTTACATTTTTTCTACATTACATTTTAGATCGGACCATGGCAGAGATTCGTGGCCTGTCGTATGATGAGAATGAGTCAGAATCTATTCTGGCATTAAACCCTAGCATTCTTGATAGTCTTCTGTCTTCCTCAGCTGTTATCAACGAAGACGAATGGTATAAAGTACTTGGCCTTAAAAAACCACATTCACATACTATAGTTCACGGTCTGACTATGGCAGAGTACCTCAGAGTGAACTGCGCCCCTTCAGGGCTTATAGTGACAAATGCACCAAGATTGTTTCTTAAGGACAAAGAATTCCTTAAGGACTGGTCGATGATCGCCTGGCGCTGCACACGCGATTGGTTAATTTTAATTATCAAAACTGCAAAAGCGCGTGGCAGACACCATCCTAATAGAGATACAGGTGCTTGAGAATCAAATCAAGACCACTATCAGCACGTCCTTCAAGAAAAATCAGGAAGAATCGAACAAGACCAACAAAGAATTTAAGGATAACATTCTTTTCTCAAAAATGGAAAAATTTAAAAAGGACTTAGCGAAGTTTAAATTTGAGAAAGTATACCCTTACACGAGTGATGGATATGTGCCACCTGATCTCAATACCAAAGGCCGTAGACTTGGATCCGGCTATGGTTCATCATCCGATGATAAAACTGACTCTAGCGATTCTGACTCATCCGCTCAAGGCGGTAAACAAAGGGGAAGAGGTAGAGGGAGAATGTACCAACAAAATTGGCGAGGAGGTTCTTACAACCAATTTCCTCCTTGGTGGCAACCTAATCCCTGGCAACCGCCCCTTCCCCCTGGCCCCATGGGACCTATGGGCCCAATGTTACCTTATCAAAACTTTCATGGTATTTTTCCTAACCAGCATTTTTTAGGGTTTGGCCGAGGACAATAGAGAGGCAGACGCAGAAACCAGAGAGCACAAGTCCACTGGAGTCCACCCCCCTCACCCCGGACTCTGCGCAGCTCCAAGAAGAACAAACAGGGGCAGTTAGGGACGAGCAACGAGTCGGATTAGTGATAAATCTGAGCTCCAGGGAGTTGACTGAGAGTGAAGAAAAGATACTCAACAGAGGCTTGGGTTTCGTAAGTACCACTCATGGCGATCCTTTTAAAGTGACTTGGGAAATGGCTAACTTTTTTCGTAAAGTGAGATTACACTTTTTCTTTAAAGATAAAGAAACTGATACAGAATGTAGTGACTCCAATACTGGATTGAGACAACCGTCTACGTTTTGTCCCCCTGTCAATCTGGTACCCCCACAAGTACCTACTTTCGAAAGAGCAGTGAATAGAGATCTCACCCTCACTTTACAAAAAGAATGCAAGAAATTCTCTAACCTCATGAAGGAAGAACATCTAGCCCTCCGTAGCCTTATGTCTGACACCACTGTTACCATCAAGCCGGCAGACAAAGGCGGAGTGATAGTTCTCCTCGACACCGAAGTCTATCGTAATGAGTGTTTACGCCAGCTAGGTATGAGAAATGCTTACCGACCCCTCAAACAAGACCCCACAGAAACAATTAAAAGAGAAATCTCTATTATTGTGGAAGAGGCTGAAAGTGAAGGTTGGATAACAGCACATGAAGCTAAATTTCTCGTTACTAACAAACCTGTTATGCCTTATTTCTATGTCCTCCCCAAGGTTCATAAACCAAATCGACCACCTTTGGGACGACCTATCATATCAGGGATTGGGTCCTTGCTAGAACCCCTCTCCACTTTTGTTGACTTCTTTTTAAATCCCATGGTGAAAGAAACGCCTACCTTCCTTCAGGACACTAAAGACGTCCTCAGGCTCATCCCCTACATCGAATATAACTATGAGACAGACATACTTGGGTCATTCGATGTAGAGTCCCTCTACACCTCAATCCCACAGGACGAGACTCTCGATTCCGTGAATACTTTGCTGTCACAACGCAACTTAGATCCCATAACACCGCCGCATTTCATCATGGAGTGTGCACAAATAGCCATGAAAGAAAATGTCTTCAAATTTGAGGATACCATCTACCTCCAAACATCGGGTACGAGCATGGGGAGTGTTTTTGCTCCCAGCATGGCGAATCTTTATGTCCACGTGTTCGAGCAAGAACATGTCCTCAATCAGAACAACCCCTATTGCAACTCCATCCGCCTTTGGAGGCGATATATTGATGATATCTTGATTGTCTGGAGAGGGGACATCGCAAGTGTGAACGAGTTCCTCATGTGGCTGTATGGCAGGAACAACTTCTTGAGGTTTACAGTAGAGATGGACAAACATACACTGCCCTTTCTGGACCTTCTGATTACGGCCTCGCCCGATGGCCTTGAAACTGAATTGTACACTAAAACCATGGCAAGGAACTCCCTGTTGAGCTACAACAACCACCACCCTGTAGCCCTCAGGGATAACTTGCCTTACGGGAAGTTTCTCCGCATTCGGAGAAACTGCTCCACCAAAGAGAGTTTTCAAAAACATGCCAAAACTCTGACAGCTAATCTACTAGAGAGAAACTATCCGAAGAAAGTTGTTAGACAAGCGGTCAAACGGGCCAGCAATAACAATCGAGAGAGTTTACTTGAGGTCAATACCAAACAGACCTTACCTCAGAGGTTGACATTTGTGAACACATTTTCAACAGTGTCCAATGAGGTAAAAAACTCTGAAGAACTGGAAAATTCTCAATGTCGAAGGTGACAACCTGCCCCCCCTCTCTTTGCCTTCAAAAGAAATAGCAATCTACGAGACAAGCTGGTACATACAAGGCCACGCACCACCGAAGCAGCCACACAAGACACCATCTGGGGTATTCCGAACCTACAGGGTCATTTCCCTTGTGGCACTTGCAAGTTGTGTCCCTTGACTAAGAAATCCAAGACAGTTGACATAGGCACCGAACGCCCATGGGTACAGAAGAAGATGACCAACTGTACCAGCGAGCGAGTAGTTTATCTTATTTCCTGCCCTTGTAAACTTTACTATGTGGGCAAGACGGCACGCAAGGTTAAGCTGCGCATTATGGAACACATGAGCACCATAAGGTGCAAAAAACAAGCTACAAGATTAACTGCCCATTTTCTAGAACTGAACCATAAACCTGAGGAGATGACATGGACTATTCTAGAACAACCGTACATCCCTCAGCATGTCACTGACATTGCAAAATTCTTGTTCCTCAGAGAACAGCGTTGGGTTTTTAGACTCAAAAGCGACACAAATGGATTAAACGATTTCATCCCTTGGTCATCGCTTTAAATATGTCTGTTGTTTTCAAAATTTGTGAGCAATGCCACAAGAGTACTGTCTCTATTACATCTGGGCACTACCTCTAATTGGCTGTATCATGGATACACATTATCAGAAAAAGAATGAAGTGTCATGAAAGTATAGTGTTGAGGTCAACATCCCATTATGTGGTAGAGATTAGGACTTCAGGAACTACATTTCCCATATGTCTTGGCAATTATAGACTGTCCTTTAACGCTTGGGGATATTTCGGGAATTACACTTGATAGGTAAATGAGGGATAGACTATTTTCGATCTCATGCCTCCCCTCTTTTATAAATTTGGTGTACATTTCGTGCTAAGTATGCTTTCACCTTCACGGGCCAGACTAGGACTACAATTCCCTTCTTTTCTGTAGTTCCGTTCGAAGTCTCGCGGTATTCGTAGTACCGCGAGCTTACAGATCTGGACCCTGAAGTCTGCCGTATGTACACAGGCTATTAAGCCTATGTCGCCCACCCGTACGGTACCTCCCCGAAGGCTCTGCTGACCGTCCGAGGTACCGACGGAAAGGTAGGCGGAAGTTTTAGTTTCATTTTTTCCTGATATGCCGTGCTAAGTAAACCGCACTTGGTGGTGCGCAACGCTCATTGACTCACGGGGATAGAGTGGTAATCTATGTAACACACGGGACAGTGTGGCCTTACCCAGAATATATATACGGGCTGATTCAGTCTGGTTTCCCTATTGCGTAGATCTATGAGTTATGGGTCCGTGCTGGGTAACATGCTGCGCTGGTTGAATCATGGGGACAGAATAGAAATACCCATTTATATAACACGCGAGATAGTGTGCCTTGAGACAGGGGGCAGGGTTAGTTTTACTTCCCCATTGCAAAGAGTTATGGAAGTGAATATGACACTGCGCCTGTCGCTGCGCTCTTTAGGTTTAAAGCATTTTATTAAAGCACAAAAAGACATGGGGAAGGGAAATAGGAGGTCAAGTTTACATACAGTACAAAAAGCTAAATGTTGCATCAATTCTGAAGGAAAGTAGGGAGGTCGGCAGCCCCGGAGGGGAACAAGGTATAAGTCATAAGGCAATAAGGCAATGCGAATACCCCTCCGGTAGTCCCCCACCTCCCAATCAAAGCTAAGCCTGAGTAGCGTCCCGCAACACAGTGAAAAGAACACCATCCCTCCAAGCCCCCCGCCCCTGGAAAATTAGAAGGAAAAAATACAAAGGGAAAAAAAGGAAGAAAACAATACCCCAACATCCCCGTCCGGAAGTCTGCGTTAGAAGCATGTGTCCCCGCTCCCCCCCCCCAACCCCCAATCCCCCGATCCCACCTCTCTCACTCCGCTGGGGCCGCCGGCGGCGTCAGCCGCAGGAGTCGTAGGTACCGTGGACATGTGAGCTCGCGGAATTCCGTGGACAGCAGTGCCAAAAAGGGGTGCCAGAGCTCTTCAAACTGGTCTACATTTCCAGCCACTGTGAGCGACATCTTCTCCATACCCAGTACCTGCCAGAGCCTGTGTAACCAGCCAGTGATAGAGGGGGCAGTGGGAGTGCGCCAGAGTACAAGAATATTTTGAACCGCCGAGCCTAGCGCAATCGCAATCTGCCTACCCCTGCGGGACTTCAGCGGGTACATCAAGTCATTGGGGAGGCCTAGCAAGACATATGCCGGGAAGCGCGGGAGTTTGACCTCAAAGTGCCTGTCCACCTCATCTAAGACCTCCTGCCAATAGGCCGACAGTACCAGGCACGCCCAGAGAATGTGCGATAGAGTACCCTCCTGCCCGCAGCCGCGCCAGCAACCCTTATCGCTAACTTTATGCATTTCGTAGAGCCTCTCCGGGGTGTAGTACCAGTAGGTGGACACCTTGGTAAAGGTCTCCGCCAGCCCAGTGTGGTACGCCGAGTGCCTCGCCCGATATGCGATCTTGTCCCACTCCTTGTGGCTCAGGGTTCTGCCCAACTCCCTGTGCCAGCGCTCCCTCCCCGGGTTATGGTAATGAAACGGCGGGGGCTGGAGAAACTTATATAAGTCGGTGATAAGCTTGGCATCCGAGGTCCGGGTTACCAGCCACCGCTCATAGGGCGTGATCGGTCGGGCAGCGACGTCGCGTACCGGGGGCTGGAGAGCCCAATGGCGGACCTGCATATAACGCAGTCTGTCCCCCTCCGTCAGGCCAAAGTCCTGTCAGAGTTGTTGGAAAGGGAGCACGCCCTCCGGCCCGTAAATCTGAAAGAGCGCCCTGCAACCCGCACTCACCCAGTGGGAAAAGGCTCCCGGTTCCAGGCCCGGAGTGAAGTCCGGGTTGCCAGCAATGGGTGTAAACGGTGATGGGAAAGTGGTCAGCTCACGGAGCTCACACACCGCATCCCACACTCGTAGCGGAACCCGGGTGACAAAGGAGGCGTAGAGATTAGGCGGGCGATGAGCGCGCCGCAGGAATGGGACCTCCTGGAGGGTACGGCCCGCAACTGCCTGGTCCTGAAAGAGCCAGTGCTTGTCCGACTCCCACCGGCTCCACTCCACCAAGTATCGGAGTTGCGCCGCCTGAAAGTACTTCCGGAGGTCCGGAACACCGAGACCCCCCGCCTCCGGGGCTAGCGTGGAAAGAACCCTCTTCATCCGAGGCTTACGGCCCTGCCACACGAAGCGGAAGATGTCAGCCTGCGCCTGCCGTATCCAGCCCACAGGGGGCTGGAGAGGTAGAGCGCGAAAAAGATACAAGATCTGAGGCAGTACTGTCATCTTCACCGCCGCAATACGGCCCAGCCACGAGAGCAGGCCTTTGCTCCATCGGCCGAGTTCCTCCTTGATCTTTTTGCCCAGGGAAGAGTAATTGGCCGCGACCATTTCAGGCAGCGAAGGTGCAAGCAGAATCCCCAGGTACGGCACCGTGGAGGAGGACCACTGCAAAGGGAAAAGACGCTGGAGGTCCCGCCTGGTGTCTACGGAGAGTGACACATCAAGGGCAGCCGATTTAGACATGTTCATTTTGAAGCCCGCCACTCGAGCAAAGGCGTTCAGTTCTTGGACGCAGGCAGGGAGCGACCGCCTGGGGTCATCCAGGGTCAGCAGGACATCGTCCGCATAGAGGCTAACAATATGTGTGTACTGACCCATCTTCACACCAATAGCGTCCGGATTATCGTGAATCCTCTGGGCAAACGGCTCCATGTAGAGGGCGAACAAGAGCAGCGAAAGGGGGCAACCCTGTCTCGTGCCACGCTCAATGGCAAAGCTACTGGAGCTATGTCCGTTGACGCGCACCGATGCTGACGGCCTCTTATAACAGTTAAAGACCATGGTGCGGAACTTCTCGCCGATCCCCAGTTTCCCGAGAACCAGCTCAAGGTACGGCCAATGAACCCTATCAAAGGCCTTCTCCGCGTCGACCGACAGCAGCATCCGCTCCCCCGGGACGCGTGAGGCCTTTTCCAGCACGTGCGTCACCCTCTTGGTGTTGTCGACCGTCTGCCTGCCGGGTACAAAACCAGCCTGGTCCGCCTCCACCAGGCCCGGCAGGTGCAGTCCCAGTCTGGCTGCCAAGATCCCCGTGTAGAGCTTGAGGTCCACATTCAGAAGCGAAATGGGCCGATACGAGCCGCACTGGGTCCGATCCTTCCCAGGTTTCGGAATAACCGACACCGTCGCCGAGAGAAGGTCCGGTGGGATGGCCCCCGGCACAGAGAAGGAATTGAATAAGCGAGCCAAGATAGGCCCGACAGTGGGGCAGAAGGTCTTGTAGAACAAGGCCGTATAGCCTTCCGGGCCTGGGGCCTTGCCATGCTTCAACCGTGCAATAGCGGAGATAACTTCCTCCACATGGATATCCCTTTACAGGTGGTCCGCCTGGGCAGGTTCCAGGGCTGGGAGGGTCACTGACTCCAGATAGGCCTCAGCCTCTCCCGGTGGGGAGGGCTCTGCGGCGTACAGTGCCTCGTAAAAACCACGAAAGGAATCCGCCACCTCCGCGTCACCGGAAACCGGGACCCCATCTGCGCCCACTAGCTCCTTCACTACGTTGCGTTGCTGCGCAGCCCTGAGCCGGTGGGCCAGGAGCTTACCGCATCTGTCTCCGCCGGTATAAAAGGCATGCTTCAGGCGCAACGCCGCATATTCCGCCCGGTCCAGGTCCAGCGCAGAGAGGAGTTTCCTTGCCGCCTTCAGCTGCCTCCAAACTCGAGGAGCCCCCGTCCGGCGGTGAACCTGTTCAAGTTCCCTGACTTGCGCCGTCAGTTCATCCCTCTTACACTGCCGCTCCCTGTTCTCCGCCGAGGAAATGGAGATAAATTCCCCTCTGATGACCGCTTTCAAGGCTGCCCACTGCGTCGCTAGAGACGTGTCGGAGTTGCTATTGTGGGCTAGGTAGTCTTGAATGACCTCTCCCACTCGCTTCACCACCGATTTCTTATGGAGAAGCGTGTCCCGAAGCCGCCACAACCCTCTGGAGGGGGGGGCTGCCGGCCAAGCAAATACTCCGGAAACCGGCGCATGATCGGACAGGGACAAGACTCCGATGTCTGCCGCCGTGGCGGCTGAGCGAAGCGGCCCGCTCACCAAAAGGTAGTCCAACCGCGAATAAGTGCGGTGTGCGTGGGAAAAATATGAGTAGTCCCTATCGGTGGGATGCATAGTGCGCCAGAGGTCATGCAGATCCATCTCTGCAATCCGATCCTGCACCGCTCGGGAAAGCTCCCCCGTCTGCGGGAAGCGCTGGGCAGACCTATCCAAGGTTGAGTCGAAGACCATATTCAGGTCTCCCCCCAAGACAACATGGCGATCGGGCGAGGCAGTAACGTCCACCAACACAGAGTCCAGGAAACTATCCTGGTGGTCATTCGGGCTGTACACGGAGCCAACCGTGAAGGCGACACCTCCCAGCCGCATGCGATACGCTAGGAGCCTCCCCTTCTGCTCGGCATATTTATACAACACCTCACCCCTAAAGGAGCTGGCCAGAAGAATGGCTACACCCGCAGTCTTGGTCGCTGCCGAGGAAAAGAGTTGCGTGGGAAACTTGGCAGAGCGCAACCTATGGCAATCTTTGGAGAGTAAGTGGGTTTCCTGCAGGAGGCAGACGTCCGCCTGCGACCCCTCTAGCAGGGAAAGGATCGCCCTACGCTTCACAGGGTTATTCAGACCCTTAACATTAAGGGTCACTACTTTCAAGGACGGCATCGCTCCCAGGGAATCAGAGCGCTATGTAGCAAGCGAGGGATCAGTGGAGGGGGCGCGCGGGGCAGGGGCGCAGGGAAGGCCAGAGCCGGCCTCGTGTGTGCATGGACAATATCGGACGGGACCCCACCAACACCAAACCAACTTCTAAACCCCCCCAAAACCAACCCATGGCAACTAGCCAAAACCATAACCAATAAAAAACACCCCATTGTCTCAGTCAAGCCCAAACGGGCGAGTCTGTAGAAAACAATCAAGTGGACGTCCAGCCACTCACCTCCAACCTCTCCCCCCCATCCCCCAGCCCCAACCCAGCATCGTAGAGGCTAAGAATCTCTCCCCCCGGAGTGAAGTTAGGCCGTCAAGGCCACGCCGTTAGATTCAGGCAAGTTCCTGGCCGCAGTCCTCAGGGCCTCCGCCATATCCGCCCTGATAGTAGGGGACTCAGGATGACTCGCAGTCGCCGACGATTGGCGCCTCCTCGATCTCCGTCGGCCTCGTCGCTCGGGACGCCTCCATGCGGGCGTCGCCCCTTCTTCTTCTGTAGCTGTGAGTCCCAGCACCCCACAGACATCCTGGAGGGAGCGCAGCTGGTGTAGCACCCCATTCCATCGAAAAATGAGACGGAAGGGGTGACCCCAGGAGTAGGCCGTCTCATGCTCCCGCAGAAAGTCCGTAGCGATCCGGAAGGACCTGCGCTTCTGCAGCGTGATGGCGGACAGATCTTGATAGAGCGCCACGGGCCGTTCTCTGAAAGTTTTTTTTTTTTATTATTCAAAAGATCTTTATTGACAGCAAAGCCATTGACAACACCAGCATTAACACATGTGCATGAATTAACTCCAGGATCGGCGCCAAGTCCTCAGAAACCGCTAGATGTAAGTTGTACACAGCCTTAGTGCCAGCATCCCGGAGGCCTGGCGGCGAGGTAATAAAGTAGCAGCACAACCATTCCATTCGAGGGCTCCCAACACAAGTAGTGTACTGTAGTGGTGTGACAACTGGCAATCAACCTGTCTATATGATAGTCAGCGATCCAACGTCGTGTCTACTATAAGAAATTAAACAATGCCCAACAAACTGTCCCCCCACCCGCTAGTGTGTGTCTGTGTGTCTGCCTAACCCGTCCCAACTATACAACCGCCCAAGTGTTCCTGCCCCGTGTCCCCACCCCGTCCCCCCTATAGACCTGCCCTTACTCTACTATCCTCCAGCAGCCCATCCCCGGGTTCTCACATCCACCCTCAGTCAACCAGAGGCCTCCCCATTCCCGCCTCCCCCGTGCCACCGTGTTCAGCGCTGGCTTCGATCTCTTCTACTCTATCTTGCAGTTCCACCGCCTCAGCGGTGTCAGAGCTGTCCTCCTCACTCCTCTGTGTGTATTCTTTGTAAAGGTCCCAAAAATTCTTGGGCCTGCTTCTGGGCGGAAGAAGGTCACTATAATGTTCCGTCTGGGTACAGCAGTACTGCAGGTCCCTCAGCCATTTAGCTTTTGTGGGGAGGGGCCCCCTCATCCAGCAGGTCGCTATCACCCGCCGTGCAAGGAGTAACGCCATGTCCACCAGACGACGCAGTCCCGGGGCTAGTGGTTTCGAATAACCGAGTAGCGCCAAAGCCGGGGCACGAGGTAAAGGCTCCCCCAGTATTTGATCTAGTTCCGCAAAGACCTCCCCCCAGAATGCCTGCACTCCTGGGCACTGCCACGCCAAATGGTAGAAATCAGCTGTCGGAGTCCGGCAGCGTTCGCATTCGGCCGAGGCGCGGAGGCCATAGCGATGGAGGCGAGCAGGGGTGTAATACACTCGTTGTAAATACTTGAAGTGCACCAAGCGGTGCCGTCCGTTTAGAGATATCTTGCGCGTGCTTGTGCAGCAGTAGCGCCACATTCCATCATCTATGGGGGATTGTAGGTCTGCCTGCCAGGCCTCTCTGGCCTTCGACGGCTGCAGACGCTGTTGTGTCACACCCAGCTTGTTAAGCTGCGTAATGAGTTTCGCCGCTGAGGTGGATTTCAGTATATACGTTAGTTCCGGGATCTCCTCTGGTTCCTCCAAATCCGGGCCCAGTAGTTCACGAAAGGCCGAGCGGAGCCTGTGGTATTGAAATTTTTGTAGCAGAGTGTGGCCTGCCCCGGCAGCTATTAGCTGGTCCCAGGTTTTGAGTACACCTCCCTCAAAAAGGTCCTCCAGTTTCGTCACACCAAGAGAACTCAGCGCCTTGACCACCCCCTTCTCACCGAGCGGGTCGAGCCATAGAGCCCATTCCACCGGTAACAGCGGGGAGTAAAGCAGAGTGCAGCCCCGAGAGCGCACTAGGCAATTCCAGGCGTGGTTGGTCGCCTTCAGCGAGACCATCCGGCCAGTTGCGCGGTCTGTGGGCAGGCAGACAGTAGCAGGCAGAGGGAGCGGGTCCGCAAACAACCGCTCCAGTATAAGGTGCGGGGTCCGAGGGTCACCGTGCACCCATGAGTATAAGTGCGACGCCTGGGCGACTCTATAATACCGTTCTAGGTCCGGCGCTCCCAGCCCCCCCATTTCGCAAGGCAGAATCAAAGTCTTCCAACTAACCCTGGGCTGTTTCCCCCCCCAAGCTAGTTTCACCAGCACCGAGGTGAGCTGCCGAAAGAAGGTCTTAGATAAAACCACAGGTAGATTCAGGAAGAGGAACAGAAATCGGGGGAGTACCACCATTTTCATTAGCGCAATCCTACCCGAGAGGGAGAGTGGGAGACGGATCCACTTATCCACGTCATCCACTAGGTTGTTATAGGCTACTCCGTAGTTGTCTCGGACAAGGACTTCCGGGTCCGAGTGGAGTTGAATGCCCAGGTAGCGAACGGAGTCGGCGGACCAGTGCAAAGGGTAGTCCATGTCGAACTGTCGTGTCACCGGAGTGAGCGGGAACGCAATCGATTTGTCCCAGTTAACTTTCAGGCCCGATAGCGAGCCGAAACGGACCACTTCGCGGAGCACCGCAGGCAAATTAACTTCCGGTTCTCTGACGTACAACAGCGTGTCGTCAGCATACGTTGATATCCCGATCTTATATGTAGGGAAGCTAACCCCCTCTAGGCTGTGGTACTCCCGCATGGCGCACGCCAGGGGTTCCGCCACCAGTGCGTAAAGCAACGGCGACAATGGGCAGCCCTGTCGAGTGCCTCTGCTTATGTCAATCGGGTCCGTTACCCTGTCACCCAGTCGGAGCCTGGCGAAGGGTCGATGGTACAGCGCGCCGACCTGTTGAAGGAACTGTTCGCCCAATCCCAACTTGCGCAACACCCGAACCATAAAGGGCCATTCAACCGAATCGAACGCCTTCTCCATATCAAGGAATATAGCCAATGCGCTATTCTCCTGCTTGATATGCTGCATCGCGCCTAACACTGTTCTGATATTGTAGGTTAAGTTCCTGCACGGGACAAACCCGGACTGCTCTGGGGCGACCAACCCAGGTACTAACAAGGCCAGGCGGGTGGCCAGGACCTTGGCATAGATTTTGGCGTCTACATTGAGTAGACTAAGGGGTCTATACGAGCCGCAGAGATCGGGGGGTTTACCCGGCTTGGGTATGGTGATGAGTAGCGCCTCCAGCATGGTGGTCGGCATTTCACCGTTCTCGCATATGGCATCAAACAGGGTGATTAGGTGTGGCAGCAGCAGGTCCTTAAATGCCTTATAAAAACCCACCGTGAGGCCATCTGAGCCCGGCGCACTACCCGAGCGCATGCCTGCCAGTGCCTCTAATATTTCGTCTTGGTGGAAGGGGGCCATTAAGAATTCCCGGTCCGAGTTCTTGAGGAACGGCATGGCTATATGGTCTAAGTAGTCCTCCATCTCACCCTCCACTCCCTGTGTTTTAGCTCGGTATAGCTCCTCATAATAACTCCTGAACGTCTGAAGTACCTGCTCCTCGTCCGTCACTGTGTCTCCCTCCGGAGTTCTCAGTTCCTCTATGACCAGCGGTCGTCTGGTGTTACGGACCATGCGTGCAAGAAGCGCCCCAGGCCTCTCACCCTCCCCATATTGTCTCGCCGTGGCGTACTTGCCCATGTAAAGGACCTCTCTGTCCGCCAGTGCCTGAAAGTCGGACAGGAGTCGGGACAGCGCCCCGTCTTCCGCCTCTCCGCCCAGCCGCAGCTGCTCCGCCTCAAGAGCCGCCATCTGCGTTTCCAGGGTTGTTAGGTCCCGCCTAATGGATCGTAACACACTAGAGTGTTTCGACATCGCCACCCCCCTGATGTATACCTTAAATGCCTCCCATACCGTAAAGAAGTTATCCACTGTGCCCACGTTTGTAGTAAAGAATTGCTCTATGTCCTCTGCTAGTTCCCCCCTGAAGGCCTCGTCGAGCAGTGCAAAAGGCGGGAACCGCCAGGTGAAGGCTGGGATCCCCCTCCTGGGCGTTGCGAGGCAGAGAAGAATGGGGAGTGATCTGAAAGCGTGCGTGGGAGGACCGTGCATGTGCGAATGTTGTTAAGTACCAGGGGGGGTGCCAACCAGTAGTCTATCCTGGTGTGTACATCGTGAAATGCAGAATAGTGTGTAAACCCACCCGCCCTCGGATGCTTTTCCCTCCAGACATCCAGCAAGTCAGATTTGATCATTTCAGCAGCCATGTACGTGGCCGAGGCCACAGGTCTCCGGGCAGGGCCCGCAGAGCGGTCCATTGACGGGTCAAACACAAAATTAAAGTCCCCGCCCCACAACATCCAGGGCTGTGCATGCGGTCTTACAATGGCTGACAGGGTCTTATAGAATTCAGGGTGGTCGTAGTTTGGGCCATAGACGTTCACTAGCAGTATGTCCATCCCCTTACCCACACATCTCGCCAGGACATATCTACCGTCTGGATCTGAGTGCACCGGTATGAGCCGCAACTGTGACCTTGGATTAGCCCAAATTAACACCCCTCTGGCATGAGTAGTGTAACCCGCCGCCACTGTGTTCCCCGACAAACCCCTGGCTTTGAGCATTCTGCTGGAGAGTGGTAGGTGTGTCTCCTGCAGCAGAGCTATGTCAACGTTATGTCTGCTAAGATAGTTAAGGACTTTCCTCACTTTGCGGAAGTCGTTCAGGCCCCGCACATTCCAAGTCAGTAAATGCAGCTCATTCCGGGCATGTGTATGCAGAGTCGGTGTTGTATCAGCCATTGCCAAGTGGGTTCAGAGCTTGGACCGTAAGGATGGACAGTGCAGGACACAGTAGGACACCCCAGCTCATAATCGCCCTCCGGCGCTCGCGAACAGGGACAGCAGAACACTTCAATTCACACACTTCACAGGCAAACCCCGTCAACAACCCCAACCAGACACCCCCCCCCCCTCCCCGAGCCTAGCTCCCACCCCAAGTGCAGCAACCCACCCACAGCCGACCTCCCCCAACCTGGTCAGACAGACCCCACACTCCCCCCCCATGTACCCCCTACAGGTGTAGTGTCAAATAGTCCGACACCAACCCCTCAGTGAGTAAAAGACAACCAAAAGCTCAAGGGCAGAGCGCACCAATGCAGTACACCCCTAACTGTTCCAAGTGATTGCAAGTACTGCCCCCCTCTCAGCTCCATTCAAGAGTCAATGCTCAAGGCATGTTGAAAAGTGTTACTCAGACTCACTCTGACTGGCTCCCCCGGCCCAGTGTATACTGCCACGAAGCACACATCCCCTTACCAGCACCATAGGGTAACCAAGTTGTCCATCCCCAACTCGTGGAGCAGGTGCCATTGCAATGCCGGGTTGCCCATATTGTCCGGGTCCATGATCCGACCAGTGTGCAGAGGATCAACCCCTCCTCCAGCCGCCATTTAGTCCTGTTCCTCCATAGAGACCTCTTCCTCGTCTTCCCGGCCACTCCGGTTCTCCTTCCTTTCCCGTGTCCAGGTCTTAAGGGACTTATGCAGTTCTTTCGGGTCTGTGAAGTAGTACGACTTCCCACCTGTATTGATCCGAAGTTTGGCTGGATACATCATTGCATAGTCCAGGCCTAGTGTTCTAAGCTGCTTCTTATATGGCGCAAACTGCCGCCGCTCCTCCTGCACCTTGGCTGTGAAGTCCGGGTAGAGGGAGATGTTCATGCCCTCATGCTGGAGTTTGCCCTTCTCTCTCGCCACTCTCAGGGCAGTGTCCCGGTCACGATAGTTGAGCAGTTTCGCGATTATGGGGCGAGGTGGCAAGCCAGGCTGGGGCTGCGGGCCCAGTGTGCGGTGGGCGCGTTCCACGATGAACATGGGGGAAAAAACTTCCTCTCCCAGGAGTGTTCGCAGGAGTTTCTCCACATATAGTTCCATTTTCCCCGTTTGTGTGGATTCCGTCACTCCTGTGATTCGGAGGTTGGATCTGCGGGAACGTGCTTCCAGGTCCTCTGTCTTGTCCCTGATGACTGTCAGGAGTCTGTCAAATTGCTTGCGTTCCTTGTCCCACTCCATCTGGGCTTCTTCGGCCTCAGTGAGCCGGCGCTCCGCCATGTCAAGGCGCTCCGTATGTTTGTCCACTCGCTCTGCCATACGGTCCATGCGGTACGACAGAGCGTCTATCTTGGTGCCCACCGCCGCAATACTCTCCTGAATGCCTTTTTCCATGGCTGCCAACATGTCCCGGAGCTCCGTCGGAGCCTGGGTCGGCGCCGCTGCCGCTCCCTTCGGCGACGTGTCCGGTGCCGGAACCTCTGATCCTTTCAGACGGCGCCGTTCAAAGGAGATCTTCCCCTGGGTCGCATCGTTCTTCCCCATGGTATTTATGATGCGTAGCAGCACCGAGCAAAGAAGCTCGCCGCACCGGCCGATCAGGTGTCCACTCCGGCCCTCGATACCTCGTCACCAGCGGTCAGGTATCCGATGCGTAGAAAATGGCGGCGGCAATGGCGGGCAGTACTTCTCTGTCCGCGGGTTCCAGAACGGCCCAGCGCCAGATAGGGTCAGGTCCTACTCAGCTGTCCCTGATAACCAGTCCCTCAGCAGAATACGGGGAGATGGCAGAGCCTCATGCGATCTGTGCAAGTGAGCCCGGTTGCAACGCCGGGTTCAATGTCGCCCCGCCACATGGCGCGGTGCCTCAGATTGTGTGCTCTACCGCTCCGCCGCCTCTCCAGACCCCTGTCCCACCGGGGCTGTGTAGGGTAGGAGGTGTAGGACTTTGCAATCCAGGGTCCGTTCCAATCGCGCCTCGGCTTGCACGGTGTACGGCAGCTGCCGGGGTTGTGGCCGCACGCACAGTGACGTCGCCCGGCCTCTTTTCCAGGATAGCCCGCTGCTTCGGCCTAGTCCGCCACAGGCGCGCCACCAGGCACAATGCTCGTAAAGTACAGGAATTCACGCCCTGCAGCCGGCCAAAAAGATCTTCGATCACTGCCCGGGGTGCCAGCAGACGTTGCCAAGCCAGCTATCGCCAATTCGAGCACATCAAGGATAGTCAAGCAGGATAATTCTGGAGCTTTGCGAGGAGCCGAGGGCTCACGCGTCCGCCATCGACGCCGGCTAGCTCCGCCCCCCCCCGTTCTCTGAAAGTTATTGGCTGCTTCCTGCGGGCCTCCGTCATAATGCGCTCCTTCAGGGGGAAATCCGGCAGGAACGCCAGGATATCAGGTGGGGGTGCCGATGACTGGCGCTGGCGGCCCACTCTGTGCGCTCTATCGATGCGGATCGGGAAGTCCGCTCCTTCTCCCAAGATGTCTCGGAACAGGTCCTGCAGATAGGCCACCAGGTCCGCTCCCTCATCCGCGGACGGGACGCCCTGCACCCGGATATTGTTCCGCCTGGACCTGTTCTCGAGGTCCTCAGAGTGGGCCTGGAGCTCGACATACTGCTCCCGTAGGCGGAGAACGTCCTGCTGGAGATGGACTATCTCCTCGTTGCGACGCTGGGCCGCCGTTTCCACCGTGTCGACACGCTCGCCTAGGCCCTCGATCTCTCTGCGCACTTCGCGGACCTCGCCGGCCACTTCGGTCTTGAGCGTCTGGAATTCCTCCTTGAGGGAGCTGAATAAGTCCTCCATGAAGGACCTCGTGACTGGTGGTTCGCCTCCGGTGGCGTCCACCGAGGCCCGGGAGGACCCCGGGGACGGCTGTGTCCTGTCCCGCAGTTGCTGGGCCCTGCTGAGCATGTCCGGTAGAGTGCGATCCCCCCGTTTCGCGCCTCCTCTCCCAGTCATCTTGGCCTCCGCGGTGGGTAAAGCTCAGAGCTGGCCGCTGTAGATGCGCCCAGTCGCTCGTGGGCACCAGATGTGAAGTCCTCGCCGAAGACAAGGGTGATGCGTCACAGGCGACAAAATGGCGGCACAGGCCGGGGCGAGACGATCATCGAGCCAACCAGGGCGGTGACCAGGGCCCAAGTCGGAGTCCTTCAGCTGCGTACTTCCAGGGAGGGTGGTACAGGAGCCAGGATGGAAGGAGGCACCCGTATGACAAGGGCGCGGGCGAGGGTCGCCAACACCAGCTCCTCAGCGACAAGATGGCGGAAGGGCGGAACCCGGGAGGGCAGCCTAGGCCAGCAAGTCCGTGGGCGACCCTCGGACAGCAAAGGGTCGGAAAAGTGCCAAACCAGTGTTCAACAGATGCACCGGCCAGGACACCCAGATCGGTCGCCGCTCAAGTCCCTCCGTCTCCCGCCTCCAGGCTCGAGGTCCATATGGCGTCACACACCAACATCCATGGGAAGGGGGCAGATCGCCAGCGCGGGTCCGGGATCTGTCGTTCCGCGATGATTCTGGTCACAAAGACCCCGGCCAGTAAGCCTCCGTAGTCCGCGGAGCCCGCCGGGCCCGCTCCCTCAGGATTACCAGCTTTCAGCACTCGGCCCAGCCGAGGCGCGCGGACAGCGCCGCAGCACGCTCCGCCTCCAGGCTCTTCTCCTCGGGCCGATCCAGGCTCCACTCCGCGGGCCGATCGTTGAACAAGCTTTTCGGGCACTTCCCCCGGGGCAACAGGAGTCAAAGTGGTATCAAAATGTGCCCCAGGAACCCCGGCACAGTTCTCTCGCCCGCAGTGCAGCCGCGGGGGGAGAGAAGCGCAGGAATCGGGGCTCGAGCTGAGCCGGGCCGGAGGAGCTACGGGAGGAAGCGTCCGCTCACCCCGCCATCTTGGCCACGCCCCCCCGCTGCGCTCTTTGAACATAAATGCTCATCTATATGGCACGCGAGACAGTGTAGCTGCCAAGATACAAGGGGCTGATTTAGCTTTTTCCGCATTGTAAAATTCTTTAAGTTATGCAAGTGAACATGACACCGTAGCTTGTCTGCAAATGCATTGATAAGTTCTAAAGGGACAATGGAATGTGGGGAAGGTAGTTTGCCTGTCCGTAAAGAAAAAAAAGATAAAACAGCTCTTTCCCTCCTTAGTGTACCCCATCAGTTGAGTTTCGTCTGACTTAACTTCTGCTCATATATAGATGTAGAATATGTTTTTGAGCAGATTACATTTTCCTTGGGCTTTGTCTTTACCCACCATCAAACTACATAAATATAATGGGAGTGTATTTAATGCCTAGTTGGTTGTGTGCTTGTGTGCTGGGGACAACTGTTACTGTTTTTAATGTAAAAGTCTGATACACCACAAGAATGTTAGTCTGGTGTATTCTTCTTTTTAGAGCGGTGCCTCCTATATCCTGAGCAGTTGCCAGGTGGGGTGAGGTTTTGTCTTCCATATTACAAAGGTAAGATGGAGTTTGGTACCATTCAGGGACATATATGATGGCACAACATTTGGTGGCCACATATTATGAGAGAACTATTTGGTTGTGTTTTTCTAAGAATCACATGTGTTTTGTGCTTGCTCATTTATTTTTTCAGAAAATTGGAGACATCAAGAAGAAAACGGGAATGTGAGATTTTGTACTCGCACCATATCCTTTTTGATGTATTGTAAATAGCAATAATTGTCAACATAAACATAAAGTGACTAGGACGCCGAAAAACGGAGATACTCGATCCGAGGCACGGAAATACTTTTTCAAGGAAACGCTTAACAGAACTTTAACATGACGGACCTTTGCATTTGAGCGAATAATACGAAGTGATAGATCAGAATACTTTGAGAAATTTGTGACTTTGGAGATTTGTCTGGAAACCAGGGTTGGACATTGAATAGGACCATAGCCCTTATGAAGTCGATGGTCGATTGAGACCAGACTAAACACGTGTTGGCTGTACATGTTTTTGAAGATTATATTGAAGAATAATTTCAATGAAGATACCAATTGAAATATACCAAGAATAAAAGACTATTAACGCATATGAGAAATCTAATAGTGGACATTGAGTTGCTCGATGATAAAAGTTTATCTTATTGAGCAATAATTGTCTTTTGGTTTTTTGAGGTCCTGACGAAAGCACATGGCTTAATCTGTTGCCTAAAAGTGCTGAAACATGTTGACCACTCTGACTTAGGACAGCTATTTGTTAAAACTAGTCCTGGTGTTCACGTTTTTAATCCTTGATCGTGACTGACACGAATAAAAACTGTTAGTCTGTTCACGCACCAATTTTATATTTTTGCACCCTACTATTTTGCACTGCATTCACAAAAACTTTTTCATAAAAAACTTGGTCCCACATATTCTATCCTGCTCATCTTGGTAATTACACCTGTTTGACATTCACAAGCTTTGATGTTTATAGAGCTAGTTTGTCATTTTTCACATCAAAGGATACCCAAATGATGAAGCTGATCACCAGGCTTGGTGAATGATGGGAATCCACATGCATACATTTTTATGTCTACTTGCCATTTCACAATTTTGATTCTTAGTAGGAACTTCCTTCATTGGTTCTCTCATTCTCTAGACGCTGGAATATATTTTGTATGTACAAGTCAGTCTCGGGCTACATATTCCAGTTAGTCTCTAAACTTTGGCCTCTGACCCTAATCTATCTTTTTTTGTGTGTTGTCCTCTATTGTTATCTCCAAGGCATGACAGACATTTGATGCTATGACCTTGTCTTGGTGCAGATTATTGCTGATAAACTGGTGTTCTGTCACCCTGCATTATCATCAAATCCAGGATCAATCAATGCTTAGCCATGTTGTGGATACTTCAGACTTGTGAACCACCTTTGTAATTACAATTTCTAGTACTAGGTGCATATGAGTGACCCACCTATCCACTTAAATCTTAGAGTGAGCCATGGAGGTTGACACCAATTTCTGGTATGTTTTCTGAATATACAAAATTAGATGCATTATACCAAGTTATGTCCAGTCCCTTGTCAAATATGGTCTTCTACTTATGCCCAGTGAATCCACAACTCCTCCAATTACTCTGGATACTCACCTTGGGTGCCCCACTACCAACCACATAGGAAGTTTGAAAACCTGGAAACGTATTTGATGCTAACATTGCATTCATGTCACAGATCAATGCTGTCACTAAATGCATCGCCTTCCGTCTGTAATGTCTTAAGTGAACTCTGCCTCTTCTTCTCCTAAAGCAAACCCGCTTCTGGTCCTTGAAGTAAAATCTCTTGTCCTGATTCTGCTATTACTTTTAGGTGGGACTCCATGAAAACCTCTTGATGACCCAAAGTTTCACCGAATGAGTTACATTATTGGCTTAAAGAACACGCACCACTCCGCAGCAAATGTCTACAGTAATTGCCATTCAAGGATGCATGCATCAAAGCTATGTACAAAAACAGCAGAACTGCCAATCTCTCTCTCACACTCTAGCTTCCCTCCCGCTCGCCCTTTCTCTCCCACCATATGCCCACAAACGAACACACACTCACATCCATGCATACACTTAGAATAGAGGCAGGCGAAGGGAGAACACATCTCTGTTAGCATTGTATTTTTACTTCATTAACCACTTGTCAAGCACATCTCAATAAAAGTTAATAAATGGACATTACAATTCAAAAAGTGTTAACTCCAGACATGTCAGCTATACACTAAGTAAAGTTGGAGAGTAGAAGTAATGTCACTAAAAATATAAAATATATGTATTTGTCTACCCATTTTACAATATGTACAAAGTAAAAATGTAACTTAATCACATTACTTCTTAGCCAGTTTCTCAAACTACTCAGTAGGCTAAAGTGTTGCTGTTGAGTTTCTCACACAACTAGGAGTTTGTATGTTCAAATCTCAAAACAGCTGATACAGACATCCGACCTTCAAAAGAACATAAAATGAGTAGTTCTAAACTGAGTAAGAGAGACAACTGGCAATTGTGAAACTATGATGCCGACAGATTATAGCTGTATCCGCTGTATAAAAGCAGATAGCTACTAATGTATCCTAAATGGATATTACTTTTTATTCTGATTTTCTCAGTAGGCAGCATGTAGTCATTTTTGTTCACTATTCATGATGTATCAACGTTCTTTTTTAGTGGAAGGTACTAACTTAAACTGATTTTCCTAATTATGCCAGAGTGACATGAGATTTTTCCATTTGTAAAAGTAGTCACTTCAAGTTTGTTTTACACTAGAACAGATACAGCACAGGTAGCAGCAATGCAAGGGTGTATTGACTCACAAGCAGACAGGTGCCTGTGAAGCAGTGGTGCAAACTTGCTTCAAAGAGGCAAGTACAACACTGGGCAGCACAATGCAAGATTCCCTCAAATGCATGGAACTAGTGGTACAATAGGCCTCAGCATTGCAAGCTTCCCACTCCCATACAGAAAGGATTGCTGACTGTATCAACTGTGCAGACAGAAAATGAACAGCATCTACTACAGCAATGAAAGCATTGTCACACACAGACACACTCACACACACACACAGACACACACCCACACAAATGCAGTACACGCATCAATAATGCAATACTCTGTAACAAAGGTCTGTGTTCAGCTGCTGAGAACTCCAATATGGCAGACGAGGTCAGACCATCTTCAAACGCAGATAGCTTGTTTGTCGGGGAGGATTCTACGAACCTGCAGAGTGATGCGGATGGGGTCAGGGGGTGTGGCGTCACAGCTGAAAAGGACGCCAAATGCTGTACAGAGGTGGAAAACCATGAGGAGCGTGACGGAAGGAGCACCTCGTAGGAGAGCAAGAGCGTATTTATGGTGACAGCCATGAAGTCAGAGGAGCGCTGTCTGCCAGCCAGCCTAGGGGAGGAGGACGGCGCGACCAAGCGAGAAGCGTCCTGAGGGAGAGAGAGCCCAGCAGCGACTTGAGGGCAACCGAGGCAGAAGGAAAGGGAGGATCCTGGCAGCCGCGGCTCATCCTCAGAGCTGAGGCTTTAGGCAGGTACTGACTTCACCTGTGTTTGCATGCCTTAGGGGCAGGTAGCGGGCTGTGCGTAGCTAGGAGTAGGGTGTTCACTACGTGGGGAATATTTTGGGCACATCTCATGTTTTCTACGCTTGTTGTTGTTGGGCCACTGGAGGGTGAAAGTGCAGTGTTGCAAGACAATACACATAGGAAGAATGCCGGTATACTCACTTTTGTTAAGGTAACAGGGTCAATACAGGTTAAGTTGAGCAGATGACTCAGGACCCTTCTTTCTCATGTTTTGTTTTACCACTCTCCCAAGGGCATGCGTTAGAGCATTGCAGAGACCAGAAGACCCAGGTCAGTTGATACAACTATTGTTTCCAAGCTGAAAGAACAGATTTCCTTCATATCTTATTAACTTTAGTGGTTCTGATACCTCGTTGGCATTTAATACCTGAGACTTCCTATACCAAAGAAAACGGTTTACATCTGACCCTGTCTAGAGTCGTGTCTGACATCCATTTTACACTCGCCTAACAGGTGCAGCACCACATAGCAGTTTAATAAAGTGCTTTCATCACAAAGAGTCAGGATTGGATTGGGGCAAAATATAGGCCTGGGCACAGAAGTAAATGTGGCACTCATTAGAAACCCAAATAGCTAAAAAAGGTGTCCCACATTTGCAAATCAGGCAAGGTTTGAACTTGTACAGATACGCCATATGGGTATTTTGCAAAGTATGGGAGATTGCATGCTTTTGTGTTTGCTGCAGGCCATTCTTGTGGTAATATCAGGGAAATCAACAGTAAAAACTGGTCCACTTGGCCATAACACAGGCCAGCAAGCTTCTAAAAACCCACCCACACACTGATCTGCCAGACCAGCACATCGGACGCTGCCGGATTGCCCTATAGGCCAGTCCTACTTTGCAGAGAGTACATGAACATTATGGTTAGCATCAGAAAACAAAACATGTGGAGCTCATGCAGCTTTAGTGCATTCTTCACTTATAGACAAACAATGTATGGGACGTCAGCAGTAGTGCATGCTTCCAGTGAACACAGTACGCAAGACCAGAGTGACACGGGCATTACCAGGGCGTGTTTCCCTCACTCATCCACTTCCAAGATTGGTACAACAGAGGGAGCAACAATGTGAGCTTCACCCATTCATCTAAATAGAAGTGGCATAAATATGTCCCAATTCCTAGCCTCCTATCCCTGGCCCTGGGTAAACTGCACTCATCCAGATCTCTCCCCCACCTCTCAAAATAGTCTATTTTTTATAATTGCACAGGGATGCACTGGTGCATTGGCCGGGGGAGTGGGGGGGGGGTGTCGCACAACACCTTGTACATTGTACGATGCACCTCCATTCCTCCTGAGAGCCCTCTATCCAATTCCTCCAATGTAATATTCCGGAGTAAGAGGTGAGCTGGCAGTCCTTACATGCCTTGGGGAAGTATAAGGTCGTAGGGCATCCTACAATGTAAATGCCATCTATAGTAATAACAGAACTCTTTTTTGCAGACAACACACCCCCAGCACTTCTCAGCAGCTCTCTTACAATTTGTCATTTAGAAAAATGGTTTCACATTGTTGTGGTTAAGCATTTTCTGTTTTAGCAGAAGATTAGCCTTCAAGAATACTTATTTTATATAAAACTGCTGTGGTAATAATTTATGACAAAACTGCTAAACTTTAAAGAGGCTGTTCTTGTTTATGTTAGCAGATCAGCATGTTAATGTGAGAGAGCAGGTATAGTAGCTTTGAACGTCTGGTTTGCAATTCAAATATAGCATTATTTGCATTGCTTACATTAGAATTAATTACTACAGTCTAGGGGTATAACAAAAACACGCTTACGAAATAGATCAGTGCTATTAACAAGGCAAATCAATCTATTTTACATCTAACCAAGAATATATTATTTTATTTCCTGCTGTGTGCTGATAATTTAAGTTGTGTCACATTCTGTTTCCACCACACCAAGGGATTGAGTTCTATGAATGTATTTTTCAAAAGAGCACTATGACCACACAGCAGGTTTCGTAATAGCACGGGGAGGCAGCGTGCTATACTTTAGGTAATATAAGCATGGACCAGTTCCAGTCCAGTTACTCAGCTGATAGGTACATGTTGACATATGCAAATGGCCGGTATTTTTCTGTGAGAAAGGTGGCACTCTGGGCACTGCAGCCAGTGCCTGTGCATTATTTTCAAATCTATATGTAGTTTAGTTGCCATGTAGCTCTGTGCCTGTACGAATGCGCAAAAGCCAACAGAGCAAAAAACTGTAAGGATTCCACCCTACTCACTGTAAGGATTTCACCCTACTCATACAGGCAATACACGTCAACACTCTTATGTAAACAAGCAGACTTACACCATCTCAAGCATAAAAAAGACATATACACGCAGTCCCCAGCACACAGACAACCGCACACTCCCACAAAGTCAGAGACTGCTGAACACAAAACATACCTGGGGCAGTTGTTACCAATAAAGTCCTACATGCTCATTAACTGCATGGCCCACGATTCCCAACTCGCCGGTCTCCAACCTCCGATAGCATACCATAGTCAGTTCCACACTTCTACCTTATTAGAAGCCGAGATAGAGTTGAAGGTAGACACTTTTTGTGTATTCCGACTTGTAATAACACTAAAAAGACTTGATTGACAAGCCCTGAAACCCCATTACCTTACATGCTGCATTGCCTGACGCTAGTGCAGCATGTCAGCTAGGTATTGTGACTGTGTCAGCCGAACTGTAACAGCCCTCACCTGACGCATTCGCAATATAACCAGTGGAGTCCTCTTCTACTTCCAAACCGACCTTACAGCTTTTAGATAAAAACAAACTATCCACAAGATCATTTGTTTTTGTGTAAGAGTTGTACCTGGTCGAGCAGTTAGTGTCAGAGCGAGGCGGTAGGTCGGTGCCCTGCCACTCACTATGGAGAAGCCGCCACTTCGCCAGAGCCGAAAACAGCAAGCTGTACATTTTCACCAGTGCCATTAGGGGTGCTTCACCACACGTTTGCGGCATCTGTTAGGAGATTAAAGCAACTTGAGAACTTGGAGGTGCCTGCACAGGCTGTGAGCACAGAATGCAAGAGCACACATTTTACCACTAGGCAGCACTCAAGTGAGAGAATGCCTCAGCTGATACAGTGGGATGCTTTCCAGCCTAAAGGTTTTGTTGCTGCTGCACTGGCTGTACCACTGATAGCTATGCCCCAGGCCAGGAGGAAGCAAGCAAGCAAGCCCAGTTTTGGCTGATTTGTACCTCGTTAATTGGATGCAGTATGATCCCTATATGGACCAAGAACATTTGTCCACATCGGGCTACACTTATCACATATGACAGGCATGGTTTTACAATCTCCGCTGCTACTATCGGCGACTGTCTCCATCTACTGTCTGTTTCCACTGTAGGGGGTCTTTTGTGTCTGTCATTTTATATGTCAGGGGACTCTCCTGATACCAAGGCACTGACCTAGATGACAACATTTCTATCTGCCCTGAATTGCTTGCCTCCCCTCTAAACCTGATGAGAGTTTCTGAGACTGTGGACTTTGGGCACTTGTTATTTTAGACATTTCACTCTCTGCGGCTGCTGCATGTTTATTTCAGTCAACATTATATTCTTTTTCCCCCTTGTTCTTTCTTCTGGGCCTATTGCTCCTTCTTTATACTTGTCACGTAAAATCCATATTTTAAGGTCTCCAAAGTGAAACCCGTCCCATGGCCAGATCACAAAGCTATAATGTTTACGTTAAGTATGGATCAGCACATTCCGAGACCTTATAACCCATCAGCTTGAGTCAAAAGTTGGGAATGGGGAAATATCAACCCCCTTACCCTACAATTGTTCCTACTCCGTACACAGCCAGACCTTACCACCGACGCTAACACTGCTGCCCAGAGGCTTTCCTCTTGGATTAAAAATTAGGTTGAAACCTTAGCTCCAGTGAAGTCCCTCCTCTCCAGGTGGAAAAATCCACTAGAACCATGGTTTTCCCACAAACTTAGAACCCAAAAACAAATCTGTAGAAGGGTTGAAGGACGATGGAGAGCAAACTACGACCCCCATAGAAAAAACAAATTATGCACAAGCACTGGCAGACTATAAGAAACTAATACTGGAAGAAAAAAGTAATTACTTTTCTTCAAACATTTCACAGTCAGGAAACTCCAGCAAGGAGCTCTTTTCAATGGCTAAAAAATTAGCCAAACTACCAGAACCACCTAGGATGGAAAGCAGTGTTGAACATTGCAACATACTGGCACAGTCTTTTAGAGATAAAGTAGAAACTGTGTACAAATCCTTTAGGTAGTTGATATCACTCCTGAGAACACTGCAGCAGCCACACGTCCCATTCCTTCCAATCTGCTTCCCTCTTTACCCCCCTACATTAGAACAGATAACTCAGGTGGTAAAATCATCTAAATCTGGGGCCCCCGTTGGACCCCTGCCCTCCTAAAGTACGGCACCTGTTCTCCGAAATGTTTAGCAAACATCTAGCTGTAGTAATTAATGAGATAATTCGGACAGGCACTTTTCCGGATGCTTGGAAAACAGCATACATTCTTCCACTCTTAAAAAAACTGATTCTCAACCCCGCTGTTCCAAGCAGCTATCGACCCATCTCCAGACTACCTTTTCTGGCCAAGGTGTTGGAGTAAATACTAAATGCTCAGCTCACTGCATTAATCTCTTCTGGGGACCTCTTAGATCCCTTACAATATGGGTTCCGGGAGGGGCATGGAACTGAGACAGCCCTGATCATGGCTGCAGAAGAACAAGAGCAATATTGGACACAGGGGGTAAGGCTGCCATGATTTTGTTAGATCTATCAGCTCCCTTTGACACAGTAATCCACCAAATATTAGCCAAAAGGCTATTTGAGCTGGGGCTCAGAGACAATGCTCTTATGTTGTTGACATCTTTTCTTTTCAATAGGACCTTTTCATTAGAATCTGGAGCCTTTTCATCAAAGCCCTCTACACCCCCCTGTGGCGTGCCACAGGGTGCATCTTTGAGCCCTATGCTTTTTAATGTATATGTGGCCCAGCTATCTTCAATCATCAGGCAGTTTGACTTCTCAGTGGTTTCAAATGCTGATGACACCCAGTTAGTGGTGTCAGTCTCAAGTAAAATTGGTTAGACAGCTGATCGCTTTAACAGCTGCATGATGCAGGAAAACCAGTGGATGCAGTCTAACTGCCTAAAATTGGACGGCGGAAAGATGGAGGTCTTGCTACTGGGCTCCGATACATCTTTTTGGTCACCTAGATGGTGGCCCTCCAGTCTGGGAGACTTCCCAGCTCCAACGCAGAAGGTCAAAAACGTAGGGTTCATTTTTGACGACAAACTGCCTTTCATAAATCAGGTCAATACCCTCAACTCATACATTTGGCTCATTCTAAAAATTATAAGGTCATTTTACAGCATTCGCCCTGTCCAGGTTGGACAATAGTAATGCCCTGTAATGGGGATCCAAGCACAGCACCTACAAAGGTTGCAGCAACTACAAAACATATTACTGTTGGATATCCCAAGGTTCCAGCCTGTTTCCCATGGCCTAAGAGCCCTTCACTAGCTCCAAGTGGATAAAAGGATTAAGTTTAAATACCAATGCCTAACCTTCAAAGCACTACATGGAGCTGGTCCTCTTTTCTTGAGGACACATTTAAATTGGTATGTCCCGGCGAGAAGTTTAAGATCTGCACATAGTAAACTCCTACAAGCACCCAGGTTCAGGAAAGCATAGTGGGACGGAAGAAGCTTTCTGTTAGGGACTATTAAGACATGGAACCTTCTGCCGGTCACTGTAAAAAAACAGCCTTACGCTGCTATCCTTCAGGTGCAAAAAACTTGGCTCTTCACCAACTAACATGATTTGTACAACCACCTCGGCAACCTTATTTGGTCCACCTGACCTCAGCGCCTAGACGCCCCTCGGTTAACATGCACTTTATACATGCATAAATCAAATGAAATCAAAATGTGCTGTTCCAACTGTATAGGCATGCCTATACTTAGTGAAACAAGTATGCAGACTGGATCTGAAAAGTCTCAAATACCTCAATGTTTCATGTGGGTACAGGCATGTGGGAAACTACGTTTTTGTTGCAGTACCCCCACCCCCTCCCACTGTTCGCCTGGTTTTTGATGCAACTTTTGAGGTGTACTAGGTTCCTGGTAACTAGGTTCCCAGTAACAGTGATCTTTCGCTAAAGCTTTACTATTGTTTTCCCAATTGGCAAACCTTTAGTTACCACTGTAAGCCCCTAGTAAATGGTATCCTGATACCTATTGCCTGGGGTACTAAAGGAGGGTCTCCCCAGGGCTGCCGCATGAATTGTGCTACCCTAGGGGACCCCTCACCAAGCACATGCTTGACTGCCATTGCAGGCTGTGTGTCTTGGTGCAGACAAAAGTGAAAACATGACATGGTACACATCCCTATGTGGTGTTGATGGAAGGGAATTGCAGATAATCACGATGGGGTGAGTTAGGGGAGCCAGGCAGGGAGAAGAGGTTAAATAGCGAGGAAGGGGAGGAGTCAGGTGTTCGAGTATTTGTTGGTGGATTCAGTCATGGAGAAGGGAACTGTGGATATTGTCAGAATCCACGATGGAGTAAGAGCAGGTATGCGGTTTGGAATTAGCCTGGGGGATGGCATAGACTCTAGTAGATGGTGGAAGTGATTGGGGGTACAAGATATTTTTTTGGAGTGACAGGGTTGAAGAGTAAACTCCATTGATTCATGCAGGGACACAGTGGAGCTGCGCCTCTGCATCCTGCAGGCACAAAAGACACGCTGTGAGGCCTGCAGACTGCCAAAAACCCAGCACTAGAAAGCACCACTGCACTGTCACTCCAAGTCCAAATTGAAGTGGGCCAACAGTTCCAGTGTGATCCCCCAGCTCAGCAGAGCAAAAGCCCACCTTGACTTGTCCACTGTGGGCTTCTCGGCGCCGCCGGCAGACTCTTTGTGCAGGCCCCTCTCAACTGCAACCGCTTCTGGTGACAAAAACCTGACAACTAAGGACACCTCTGCACCGCTTGCCCCTGGGCCCTGGAAAAGAGAACCAAAGGTGCCCCCACATCTCTGGACATCACAGGAGTTGGGCCCCCTTGCTGGTACAGCTGGACTGGTCCCCCAGTCCAAGACTGCACCTTCTTTGTGACGGGACCCGGCCTCCATTGCAGGGCCCGACTCTGTAATGCACCTCTGCACCCGGATGCGCCAGAGCCTCCCAAAGTGAACTGTTGGTGCTGCTGTGGACCTTGCACTACACTTACCTTAAGTCCAGAAGACTGGTTCCGTGAGCCACTGCTAAGTACCTGTACACTGCGTGGGTTTTTCCTGTATAGCTTAACATTACACAGAAGACTTTAAATCCCAATTTAAAGTATCAAAATCACTCAAAATCACCAGACAATGAAGACACCCCTGGACCCAGATGCTCCAGTGCCTCCTAAGATGACCTATTGGTGCTGCTTTGGACCTTGCATCTTACTCACCTCAAGTCCTGGGTCCCTTAAGTCATTGTTAAGAGGCTGTATGCAAAGTATGTTTTCTCTATAGCATACATTGCTGTAAAGTGCTTTAATCATGTCTGAAAGTATAAAACACAGGTCCCACCGCCCTACCGCTCTTACCTGCATGGGCCGCGGCTAAATATAATTGCTATTTTTGCACATTGGTCTTGGATTTATTCTTGAGTGTGTATCTTGTTTATTGCCTCTGTGAGTCCAACAAATGCTTAGCACTACCCTCTGATAAGCCTAACTGCTCACTCACACTACCACAAATAGTGCAATAGTATTGTTTACTTTGCCTCTGGATACGAATCTGGGACTCAATAGAATCTCTGCACAGTGTACTTCGTTTTGGTACACTTTAAAGAGATCCAGATTCCTACAGGGCATACTTGTTTATTCCAATAAATCACATTTGTGAAATTGAAAAATATTGTAATCAAAGGAGTCGAAATATGTAAGGGACTTTACAGGGCATGAAAGAATTTTTGGAAAAAACTGATGTTCATTCAATACCTTTTATTTTTTTCACATTAGTGTACCCAGATGGCTCTCTTTCTTGTGTGACACTCATAGCCAGCCATGGCTTTTCTGCAAAAATCATTTTGCATGCTAGAAGTTTCAAGCCCATCCTTACTATTTTACACATAAAAGTATAGGTTTCGAAATTCAATACACTGTGATTTAAATTACCAGGACTGGCTATGGTTTACTGACACAATGTTGTGGTAAAAATTTAAATTACAAAAGTATTGTGTCAAAAATATCATTTATTATAATATTGTGCGTCTATATTTATAATGATAAGTACAAAAATAGTGGAAAAAAATATTGTTGACACTAATAACGCCCAAAAATAGAGACAGATATTGAAGTTTTTAATATAAATATAGTTTAAAGTAATAAAGGTTAAAAATTTACATATATAAATTTACCATAATGTAAATATAAATATCTACTTACATAAACAAACATATAATTACTTGTAAATATATAGGCCCTCCCCTTTTATGATAAAGACTCCATGGTTCTCCCTTTTACTTAATGTGAGTACGCAAGTGCCCAAAATTATCTGCAAGCTCCACTTGTTTGGCCCTGTGCCGTTTTCCATAGTAGTATGCAAAGGTCTTCACGCCCTTTCCCACACTGATGGATAGTTTACCAAAAGGCCTCTGAACGCGTTTCCCGCTGATTTTGTTGATTTGTTCTTGATGAATACGAGGACATCTCCACCAAATAAACAAGCCCTTACTTCATATATTTAGGAGGAAGTACCTCTGTTTGGTGGAGATTCATCTCTCTGTAGTTTTGTCGCCTTCTCTTGGTGAGGATTCACCTTATCACAGTTTTGTGGATGTAGATGCTGCAGGAAAAATCACACTGCTTAAATTGCATGCACACAAGGTTACTAGAAACATTACCTCGTGGTCCTTTACCCAGCTCTAGTGAAGAATATGCACTAGACATTTACCAAACGAGGTAGCACTTACTAAGTAACCAGTAGAAAGTACTCCAGTTGGGTAGACATTTTCGGCCAAATTATGGACTCTTCTTTCTGTAAAGCTCAAATGACCCTAACTTCTTGGGCTTGGCGAAGGCAAAGCAGGTGTGGTTCCTCTCGTATTCCACACTGAAACACAATTTAAAATCCTTAATGGAAGTGAATGCGTAATTGATCTATTGGAGCTAAACCTGATCTGTAGTGACTATGACAAGTGCTTTCTTTCTTGCCTTGAGAGCAGAGTCCATGTTTGTCCCTTTTAATTACCCAGAGTTTGCAAATGACCAAAATCCTCTGCAAGGACCAACTGTTTGGCCCTGCCCCATTTTCCTTACTAGTATGCAAAGGTCTTACCGCCTTGCCACATGTTGTTGGACAGCTAACCAAAAGGCCTCCAAGCGCGTTTATCGACGATTTTGGTGACACGTTCTTGATGCAAAGGATTTTTTAGGGTATCTCCAGCAAACAAAGCAGCACTTAGTTCATATAGTTTGGAGGAAGTACCAATGCTTGGTGGAGATTGCCCTCTTTGTAGTCTTGTCCTGTTCTGTAGGCGAGGTTTCATGTTATCACAGATTTGCAGATCAAGACCCTCGAGGAACAACCACATTACCAATATTATATGCGCACAAGATCACTGGAGACATTTCCTCATGGTCCGTTACGCAGCTGTAGTGTAGAATAGGCACTAGTTATTACTCAATGAGGTAGCAATTACTAATTAAGCAGTAGAAAGTACTCCAGTGGGGTAGACATTCTGTGCAAAACTGTGGACTCTTACTGGATAAAGGGGCAGGTGAGGTTCCGTTCTGGCTCAGTCACTCACAAAGCTACTGACACACCCACATAGACACTCAGATGCCCACTCACACACCCATCAAGCCACTCTCCCATGCACTCACACATCCATACAGTCACTCACAGACCCACTAACACACCCACAAAACCACTCGCATGTCCACTCACAGACTCATACAGCCACTCGCACACTCCCACACCCACATAATCACTCACCCATCCACTCACAGACCCATAGAGCCACTCACACACCCATTCAGTGACCTATACAGCTACTCACACACCCACACACTGACCTATACAGCCACTTAGATACTCACATTCAAAGGTTACAGGTTACAATTAGTAAATTCTTCTAAAAAAATGAAATTCACAAAAAACAAAGGTTAAAAAGACATTACAGTTAGGAAATGATATTTTAAAAACATGGAAAGTCACACAAAAAAACCCAAATGTTTGAGGGATGTTATAGTCAGGAAATAACATTAAAAGAACATAGAAAATCACTGAAAAAAACAAAGGGTACAGGGACATTATAGTTAGTAAATAGAATTTAAAAAACCTTAGAAATTCACTGAAAAAATCAAAGGCTACAGGGATGTTATAGTTAGGCTCAGATTTCACTCATACAAAGCCAGTGAAATTCAGCAGTTATTGTTACCTGAGCAAACTATAAGTTACGCCTCCCCGCAATGCACTGCATAAGACATCTCAAATGATGTCATTGACTTCCTGGGTAGGCTTTGTGGAGTGAGGGCAGCGGACAGTATCACTGCCCTCGTATGAGTTTATCAATCCCGTCCGAGTGGGTGTGTGCACTGTGCATTGTGGTCTTGGTAGTTCAATTACTTGTAATCCCTCTGTGGGTGCCGCCCCTATCTCCTTCTGTTAAATTGAATCCCTCAGTGGTTTTCTGCAATATTACAAGGTCGGTCTCTCCAATGCTGAGCATTTTCATATGGATATAAATAAATAAATAAATATATATGTAAACACAAATTGCACCTTCACGCTTCGATGAGGTCACTCAGCTGCACCCCTCCCCTCCGGGCTGTCACCTCGTAGCTTGCAAAAACTGCTCCGCATTCCTGTGAAAGAGCCAACGCGTTTTGAGGCTATGGCGCCTCTTCTTCCTGGGTTTCACAGAACAGCACTGAAGTCTCCTGTTTCATTGTTGCCACACCTTTTTATTACGCAGCTTGCCATCACAGCGTACCTTGCTTATGCACTGCATTGTGGGACTTGAAGTCTGAAACAAGAGGCATAATAACAACGTTTAGTAAGCTCAGTGTCCATTCTTCATTAGCAACATTATCACCTTAAGTAGGTTCGGGATAGATAAGTGCAAGCTGTAATTATCATGGGGTGCAGTGCTGAAGAATTTGAATAGTTCGGGTTTTTCAGCCTTCTCATGTGTGCACATACGCTGAGAATGGTGCTACTCATCAGGACTCAGCCAGCCCTCGCAGAAATGTAAACACAAATTGCGCCTTCACACTTCGATGAGGTCACTCAGCTGCACCCCTCCCCTCCGGACTGTCACCTCGTAGCTTGCAAAAACTGCTCTGCATTCATGTGAAAGAGCCGACGCGTTTCGAGGCTATGGCGCCTCTTCTTCCTGGGCTTCACAGAACAGCACTGAAGTCTCCTGTTTCATTGTTGCCACACCTTTTTATTACGCAGCTTGCCATCACGGCGTACCTTGCTTATGCACTGCATTGTGGGACTTGAGGTCTGAAACAAGAGGCATAATAACAACTTTTAGTAAGCTCAGTGTCCATTCTTTATTAGCAACATTATCACCTTGAGTAGGTTCGGAATAGATAAGTGCAAGCTGTAATTATCATGGGGTGCAGTGCTGAAGAATTTAAGTAGTTCGGGTTTTTCAGCCTTACGTGTGCGCATACGCTGAGAACGGTGCTCCTCAGCAGGACTCTGCCAGCCCTCGCAGAAATGTAAACACAAATTACGCCTTCACGCTTCGATGAGGTCACTCAGCTGCACCCCTCCCCTCCGGGCTGTCACCTCGTAGCTTGAAAAAACTGCTCCACATTCATGTGAAAGAGCCGACGCGTTTCGAGGCTATGGCGCCTCTTCTTCCTGGGCTTCACAGAACAGCACTGAAGTCTCCTGTTTCATTGTTGCCACACCTTTTTATTACGCAGCTTGCCATCACAGCGTACCTTGCTTATGCACTGCATTGTGGGACTTGAAGTCTGAAACATGAGGCATAATAACAATTTTTAGTAAGTTCAGTGTCCATTCTTCATTAGCAACATTATCACCTTAAGTAGGTTCGAAATAGATAAGTGCAAGCTGTAATTATCATGGGGTGCAGTGCTGAAGAATTTGAATAGTTCGGGTTTTTCAGCCTTCTCATGTGTGCACATACGCCGAGAATGGTGCTCCTCATCAAGACTCAGCCAGCCCTCGCAGAAATGTAAACACAAATTGCGCCTTCACACTTCGATGAGGTCACTCAGCTGCACCCCTCCCCTCCGGACTGTCATCTCGTAGCTTGCAAAAACTGCTCTGCATTCATGTGAAAGAGCCGACGCGTTTCGAGGCTATGGCGCCTCTTCTTCCTGGGCTTCACAGAATAGCACTGAAGTCTCCTGTTTTATTGTTGCCACACCTTTTTATTACGCAGCTTGCCATCACGGCGAACCTTGCTTATGCACTGCATTGTGGGACTTGAAGTCTGAAACAAGAGGCATAATAACAACTTTTAGTAAGCTCAGTGTCCATTCTTCATTAGCAACATTATCACCTTAAGTAGGTTCGGAATAGATAAGTGCAAGCTGTAATTATCATGGGGTGCAGTGCTGAAGAATTTGAATAGTTCGGGTTTTTCAGCCTTCTCATGTGTGCACATACGCCGAGAATGGTGCTCCTCATCAAGACTCAGCCAGCCCTCGCAGAAATGTAAACACAAATTGCGCCTTCAAACTTCGATGAGGTCACTCAGCTGCACCCCTCCCCTCCAGACTGTCACCTCGTAGCTTGCAAAAACTGCTCTGCATTCATGTGAAAGAGCCGACGCGTTTCGAGGCTATGGCGCCTCTTCTTCCTGGGCTTCACAGAACAGCACTGAAGTCTCCTGTTTTATTGTTGCCACACCTTTTTATTACGCAGCTTGCCATCACGGCGAACCTTGCTTATGCACTGCATTGTGGGACTTGAAGTCTGAAACAAGAGGCATAATAACAACTTTTAGTAAGCTCAGTGTCCATTCTTCATTAGCAACATTATCACCTTAAGTAGGTTCGGAATAGATAAGTGCAAGCTGTAATTATCATGGGGTGCAGTGTTGAAGAATTTAAATAGTTCGGGTTTTTCAGCCTTATGTGTGTGCATACGCCGAGGATGGTGCTCCTCATCAGGACCCAGCCAGCCCTCGCAGAAATGTAGACACAAATTGCGCCTTCACGCTCGATGAGGTCACTCAGCTGCACCCCTCCCCTCCGGGCTGTCACCTCGTAGCTTGCAAAAACTGCTCCGCATTCATGTGAAAGAGCCGACGCATTTCGAGGCTATGGCGCCTCTTCTTCCTGGGCTTCACAGAACAGCACTGAAGTCTCCTGTTTCATTGTTGCCACACCTTTTTATTACGCAGCTTGCCATCACGGCGAACCTTGCTTATGCACTGCATTGTGGGACTTGAAGTCTGAAACAAGAGGCATAATAACAACTTTTAGTAAGCTCAGTGTCCATTCTTCATTAGCAACATTATCACCTTAAGTAGGTTCGGAATAGATAAGTGCAAGCTGTAATTATCATGGGGTGCAGTGCTGAAGAATTTGAATAGTTCGGGTTTTTCAGCCTTTTCATGTGTGCACATACGCCGAGAATGGTGCTCCTCATCAGGACTCAGCCAGCCCTTGCACAAATGTAAACACAAATTGCGCCTTCACGCTTCGATGAGGTCACTCAGCTGCACCCCTCCCCTCCCGGCTGTCACCTCGTAGCTTGGAAAAACTGCTCCGCATTCATTTGAAAGAGCCGACGCGTTTCGAGGCTATGGCGCCTCTTCTTCCTGGGCTTCACAGAACAGCACTGAAGTCTCCTGTTTCATTGTTGCCACACCTTTTTGTAACGCAGCTTGCCATCACGGTGTACCTTGCTTATGCACTGCATTGTGGGACTTGAAGTCTGAAACAAGAGGCATAATACCAACTTTTAGTAAGCTCAGTGTCCATTCTTCATTATCACCATAATATATATATATATATATATATCCACTCCAATCCCACTTCAAAGAAATGGGACCGACCCATGCTCCGAGGCTCAGGTAAATTTGTATTTGCTTCTTTCAGGCATTGGTCAAATGCCCAGTAAGTATGGGTGAAACGCTTGGCAGACGCATTTCAGCCTGTTGGCTTTCCTCAGTGCCCGGATCACCATAAATGTTGTTACACCTGGGGGCTTAATTTAAAGATGAAGTCATTGTTTGCTAATTGGTGCAAACAGTGTAGCCAGCCCCCCACTACCTCCAGCCTTAGCAGTTCCGCGTTACTCCATACCGGGTTTTGTGCTCTCCTCGTTGGTGAATGCTGGTACAGTGAGCAGCATACTGATACACCCAGTGGTGTCCCAACCTCTGCTGGCCTCGAGAAGAACAATATTTTCCGGCAGGGTTCGCAGGAAGCAGAGATGGCAAAAACTTCACTAGAGCCTCTTCAACCAGCATGCAGCTACTGCCTTTCTCCCAGAGAGGCCACACACTGCAGTGAGTAATCTGGACCAACCAGGCGGGCAACGTGCTGTGTTTTCCTCTACTAAATCACTTGGTGCAGGTTGTGCACTTAGCTCCCGACCGAAAAAGGGTGCTGGCAAAAGCGGTGCCTGCAAACAGCTCTACACATCCACTCCAATCCCACTTCAAAGAAATGGGGGCGACACATGCTCCAAGGCTCAGGTACATTTTTATTTGCTTCTTTCAGGCCTAGATCAAATGTCCTGTAAGTATGGGTGAAACGCTTGGCAGACGCGTTTCAGTCTGTCGGCTTTCCTCAGTGCCCGAATCACCATAAATGTTGTTACACCTGGGGGCTTAATTTAAAGATGAAGTCATTGTTTGCTCATTGGTGCAAACAGTGTAGCCCGCCCTCCACTACCTCCAGCCTTAGCAGTTCCACGTTACTCCATGCCGAGTTTTGCGCTCTCCTCGTTGGTTAATGCTGGTACAGAGAGCAGCACACTCATATACCCAGTGGTGTCCCAACCTCTGCTGATCTCGAGAAGAACAATATTTTCCGGCAGGGTTAGCAGGAAGTAGAGATGGCAAAAACTTCACTAGAGCCTCTTCAACCAGCATGCAGCTGCTTCCTTTATCCCTGAGAGGCCACACACTGCAGTGAGTAATCTGGACCAACCAGGGGGCTACGTGCTGTGTTTTTCTCCACTAAATGACTCGGCGCAGGGTATGCACGTAGCTCCACACCGAAAGGGCGTGCCGTCAAAAGGGGTGCCTGCAAACCGCTCTACACATCCACTCCAATCCCACTTCAAAGAAATGGGGCCGACACATGCTCCGAGGCTCAGGTAAATTTTTATTTGCTTCTTTCAGGCATAGGTAAATGTCCTGTAAGTATGGGTGAAACGCTTGGCAGACGCGTTTCAGCCTGTCGGCTTTCCTCAGAGCCCAAATCTCCATAAATGTTGTTACACCTGGGGGCTTAATTTAAAGATGAAGTCATCGTTTGCTCATTGGAGCAAATATATATATATATATATATATATATATATATATATATATATATATATATATATATATATATATATATATATATATATATATATCCTACTGGCAGTCGCCAGTATGTAGTTATAGTTAGAACCTAGTTTTCATAGGAAAAGCATTTATTGATTTGCTAATAACTTTGGCGTTGTTTGATGAATCTTTCTGAAATTCTCTAAAAAATAAAGTCTATTCAGGTCAGCTCCTATCCTGAAAGTTTGGGGGTGAGAAAAACGGGGGGGTTCCAAAACTCGTTTTCTCCATGCTAATTTCCATGGAAATTTTTGCGACGAGCTACAGCCTGAACTGCTGAACGGAATTACCCAAAATTTGCCAGAAAGGTAGAGCTTGGTTCAGAAAGCGAACTTATTTTTTAAATGGTGTGAACCCGTTCAGTAGTTTTTGAGAAATTAAAAAAATAAGAGTGAAAAAATCATTTTCCCACAAGAAACGTTGTGCAAGGCTACAGCCGAAACTACTGAACGGAATTACTCCAAAAGGTAGTGCTTGGGTCAGAAAGCAGCCAAAATGATGTAAATCCAAACAGTAGTTGCTGAGAGATTAGAAAAACAAAAGTTTTGATATCTGGGCGGAGCCTAAGTCACGTGCGCGAGCTTCACTGTGATTGGCTGCTAGCACTCCAAACCAGGAAGTGTTGGCAGCCATCTTGTGGCTCGGTACAAGCAAGTCACCCAAAAACAGAGAAACAAAGGTATAAAACAAGAGAAGGGGGCAGGGTAGAAAACCCCTGACCCACTAGGTCTGCTCGGGAGGTCCCAGAAGGATCCACAGGGCCCAAAAAATTATTTTAAAAAAATGTAAAAATCTGCAATAATTCATGCTGGGGTCGCGGGTTCTTTGTTTCATTTTAATGAGGCCCTTGGGTGGGCTAGGTTCCGGGGGTATTTCTTAAAAAATAATAGCAGGGGCTTGCAGGGGTTGTGGGGGTCCGCTGGGGTCCACGGATCCCAAGGGCTTCACTCATGTTGGGAGGGGGGTTGCGCGGCCCCCTCAAGGAGTCTTTTATGTGCTTGTAACTTTGGCGTCATTTGACTAATCTTTATGAAATTATCCAAAAAGTTTCTCTTTTTTTGATTAGCTCCAATATTGAAAGTTTGGGGTGAATGGTGTAGGAGGAGCTGAGAAGAAAAAAGGGTCCTAAAACATGTTTCCTCCATGCAATTTCCATACGAAACTTTACAGAAGACTACAGGTGAAACTGCTGAACAGAATTACGCCAAAGTTGGCAGGGAGAAAGGTAATGATCCAGAAGGCAAGCTTTTCTATAAATGTTGTAAATCAGTTCAGTCATTTCTGAGAAATATCAAATTTTACAGATAATTGATATTTGAGAATTTTGACATGTGATTGGCGGAGGGGTTACAAACCTCAGCTTGCGGCTTATTGGCTGTGAACGGTTGAAACCAGGAAGTGTTGGAGGCCATTTTGTGATTTACTCTGTCAGCTCGCATCTCTCCGTGTAAAAGCCATCGGGTCTGCAGTTTTACTTCAGTGAGGCAACACTGGCATCTGTGTCTGTGTGAGATATGCCTTTCACGCTGCCTCTGCTCATATCACCAGGTTGTGGGTATGCCTTTAGAAGCCCATCTGTCGTCTTGGAGCTCTGTGAGTCAGTCTGCCGGTACGATCCACTACACTACCCAAAGACTACCCAAACACCACTGCATTGTCGTAAACTCTAAAACACTACCCTCAGCAGGACCCCCTACACTACCCAAACACCACTGCACTACACTAAACCGTAAATCTACCCCCAGCATGACCCCCTACCCAAACACCACTGCACTACCCTAAACCCTAAAACACTACTCTCAGCACGACCCTCTACACTACACAAACACCATTGCACTGCTATAAAACCTAAAACACTACTCCCAGAATGACCGCCTACACTACCCAAACACCACTGCACTGCCGTAACACCTAAAACACTACTCCCAGCATGACCCCCTACACTATCCAAACACCACAGCACTGCTGTAAACTCTAAAACACTACTCCCAGCATGACCCTCTACACTACACAAACATCACTGCACTACCCTAAACCCCAAAACACTACTCCCAGCATGACCCCTTACACTACTCAAAAATTAGTGCATTGTTGTAAACTCTAAAACACTTCCTCAGCACGATTCTTACACTACCCAAAGACCACAGCACTACCTTAAACCCTAAAATGCTACCTCCAGCACGAACCCTCTACAGTACAGAAACACTACTGTACTAGCCTAAAGCATGAAGCAGTACCAGTCCATCGGCTTGCAGCTGTGCATCTGCGAGCCATCGTGTCCCAAACTGTACATGTGCGTGTCAGTCTATTAGGTGATAGGTGTGTCTCTTCTAGCAGGGCCGTTGGGCTGTTGGTGTCCCTTTGCGAGTTAGACCCGAGCTCTCCCTCTGAGAGCCAGCACGCTGTTGTGTGTTTGCGAGCCGACAGCCCGTAGCTCACACTGTGCGAGCTGAGCCGACGGGCTGCAGCCCTCCATCTGCGAACCTGCTTGACGGCCTGCAGGTCTCCTTGTGCTAGCCGGATCGCAGTTGTCACTCTGCAAACCGATATTGGGAATATACGGCGGCTCTAAAAAGAACCCTTGTGTTTATTTGATGGAGTAACTTGTAAGTGCGGATGCACAGCTTCAGGTTATTCAGAAAAACTCGATTTCTCTGATCTGTGAAGTGTACTAAATCACTTCTGTAGATATCAGCCATATCAAAATGTATGCTGCTGTTGTAGATCGACTCCATTCTGTGGCCTCTGAGGTATGCAGACACAGCTTTGTTGACATTCTTCTTTGATTTTTCAATCTGAGGACAAACTTGGTTTGACCATTTCCACTTCTGTCTTTGGCATATATTGGAATATACAAAGACAGTTTGAGGCAAAAGCAACATCAATTGTCTAAAGGTGTCCTTCATTAGCATTTCCAAACCTACCCCAGTCAATGTGCCTAGGTCGTTTCCACCACAGTGCACAATCATGAGGTCAGGGTGTTGGAGATGCAAACAGGTTTTAACCTAAGACAACAATTGGTGCCACATCAATCCTGTCTGTCCAAACCATTTAATGTCCACATTTTGTAAACCTAGGTCTAAGTCAATACGTCTCTGTTCTGCATACCTCTTGCACCAGAAAACATAGGCATGGCCTACGATCCACACTAGCATTTTGAAGGTATGGCTGGGAGGTATGGATAGATGTCTGTAGTTCCAGCTGTCCGTTCGTAGAATAAGCGATATGTTTAAAGATGGGGACCTATTTTTTTATTCCCATACAAAACGATAAATGATTGGGAGATGAAAAGCATTGTTTTTTAAAAGTAGGGTGCCCATTCGTTTTGTGGAAAAGCATCTTTGTGACTGGTTAAGAAAAAGCAGTTTGAACGTGGCGTACATATCTTGGATAACATTTGCTCAGTTGAACCACACCTGCTACTTGGGTATAGAAAGCACAGTTTGAACTTAAAGCAATGGTGAACTTTTAACCTGCACGTGCCGTTAAATGTTCGAGAAAATGTTGCGAAAAAATATTGTTACGTTTAAAAAACTGATAAACTTTTAACCTGCACATGTTGTAGAATGTTCTAGAAAGTGTTGATAGAATAAACCAATAGAGAGAAGTTTTGCAATTTGAAAAAATCAAGGAACTATTCTGATTTGTTCTTTACATGTATTTATGTGTGGTCAACAGGGAAATTGTGCCATTAGTGGTTCCGTTTTTGACGAGAGTGGTGCATTATATGTACTGTGTGACAAAGAAAGAATTGCATACTTTTGTGACATTTGGAATCGGCATACCAACTATGAACGTGAGTTAGAAATTAAGGTGTGTTATGTGTTGTGTAGTGATGGTTAATATTTTGAGGCGTTATTTTTAACTTTGAAAGTATTTTTTATTTCTAAGTAATAGTGTTAGTGAAGTGTGGTGTTTGACATTGGTTCTAAAACATGCATAAAGTGTGACTAATTGTTATAGAATTCCTTTATATATGTTAAGGAGTTTTTCAGATAAAAAAATGTTACTTGTCTTCTGGAAAATACTGTATGGTTTTAAAAATTATATTTGGATTTTTATATGTATTGCGATAAACAGGATGTCACACGTTCCCTAATTATTCTTAGTCGGTAAATAGTGGTGAAGGGGTTATAGTACAAAATGTTTATGTTATTAACTTAACAGAGATGGAACAAAAACCAGAACTGTTATGTGGACAATTTGTGGTGTCATTTTTTACATAAAGAGGTAGATTTCAATATAAGTTGATGATGCTTTAAGATATAATATAAATAGTGTTTGTGCTTTACACTTGGATATACTGCACCGTGTTAGTAGTTAGTGACTAGATGCTGCTAAAGAGATTATTTATTGGTCGTTGTTACGAAATATAGGTGGAAAGGAGAGTTTCTTTAGAAGATACATTTTATAAATGTGTGAGAGATAAAAAAAACATGTTTTAATACAATTTCTGTATGGTTTGTTCACACTAGTAAAGTTACTGTGATTATAAGTGATGACAATTGTTAGTGTCTGTGCTGAATATACGTAGGCTTTAAAGTGGGCCGGGTCTTAGCTGTGCTGTACACTGGTGCGCCTTTCAGATATCAGCAATTTTTTTATCCCACTCAAAGTCCTGAATATACGTATTTTAAATGAATCGTAGAATAAAAGTTTAGTAATTACACCTGTGCGTCATCTCACATTCTCTATTTTGTGCACCCAACAGTAGTGTTTATAAAAATTATATAAATTAAATAATAGAGCTTTATCCAGTTCAAAAATAGCCCTTATGCTTTTATTGGCAAGTTTGTGGGATCTGTAGTGTACAGAGAAGGTCGTAATCCGTTTGAATGGTACCAAGAGACGTGACATATGTTTAGAAGATTACATGGTTTTAGGAATAAGCTCTCACTCTACGAGTCCTCGGGCCCGCACTTGTACCTCTGCAAGTCAACACTGGAAATATACCGCAGCTCTCACTCTCTGTGAAATATTCCCTTCATGTTCCCTCTCCCCACATCAGCGTCCTGCACCTTACAAGTAGACCGCCTGCACCTCTTCCTATAGTAGTCGGCCCCCAGCTGTTCCTGTGCGAGCTGGTCCGCAGCTGTCTGTCTACAAGCCAGCCAGTCGGCTCGCAGGTCTTCTTGTACGGGCTAGCCCAACGGCTTCTAGTTGTGCCTCTGCAAACTACCGGTCGGCTTGCAGTTGTTGGTCTGCGAGCCAGGTCGCTGTTGTGTCTCTGCAAGCGAACACTAGAAATATACCGCAGCTCTCTCACTACGAGATACCCACTTAACGTTCATTGTCCCCACATCACCGTACAGCAGCTATTCCTTTAGAAATGGACTAACATCACCTCATGCTATACTAGTGGGTCCGCAGCTCTCCCTTTTCGAGCTGACGGTGTAAAGAATTGTCCTTTCCCGCATAAGTTCAAATGGGATGTGGACAGTGGAGTCCATGGGTTTTATGCGGTATGCCCAGGTCGTTTTAAGGATTTCTTGTCTCTAACTCAGGCCGTTGCTGCAGGCCAGTTGCACTATTCCCTTAAGTACTCTGTTGAAGCATACAACGGCACCGTTGCCCGCTGGGTGATGAACAGAGGTTGTTTTGTGTTCAAGTTGGTTCCCCGTCATATAAGCCTTGAACACTTCTGACGTGAATTGAGGTCCATTGTTGCTTACAATCTGTTTCGAGAGACCTTCATGAGTGAACATATCGTCTTCCTCTCCAAATGACCGGTCGGCTCTCTGCTCTTGCCCTGCGAGCCGTTGGGCCCGCAGTTGTAGCTCTTCAAGCTAATACTGGAAATATACTGCAGCTCTCTCTGCGAGATACTCTGTTCATGCTCTTTCTCCCCACATCACCGTCCCGCACTTATGCCTTTGAAAGCGGACGACCCGCAGCTTTACTTATAGAAGTCGGCCCGCAACTGTTTGTGTGCAAACAGGCCGGCAGTATTCCTTCTATGAGCCAGGCAGTCGTCTCGCAGGTCTTCCTCTACGAACCAGCCCGCCGGCCCGCAAAAGTTCGTCTGTGAACCGGCCCGTAGCCCTCTCTCTAGGAGCCAGCTCGCTGGCTTGTAGCTCTCTCTTCATGGGAAACATTGGTAGATTTTCAACTATTATTTTTTAAGAAATGCCCCCTGAACGCAGCCAACCCAAATTCATTAAATTGAAATGCGCGACCCCAGGCTACCAGAATTCTGCAGGTAGTACTGTTCCATTGAGGAACTCATTTATGTAGTTTATTTGTATGTATTTTTTATAATTATATATGTGAATATTGTTATAATAATACATTTGAATATTTATATATAATTATTTTAATTATAATAACCTGTTTTCAAAACTGTTAATTTTTTACAGATATTTTGCATCATTAAGAAAGAGATACAATGACGAGAAAACAGCAAAGAAAAAGAAAAGAAAGAAAGGAGGTTTATTTGAAAATAAAAGGAAAAGAGATATTAGATCCAGTACAACATGGATGTTCAAAGGAAAAGTCTTCTGGTAAGAAAAGTAAAGTTTTTTTTAATAACTTGCAAAAACTGTTATTAATATTAAAAATATAGAACAGACAGACAAAACAAGAACAGTGAAACGAAAGCAAAAGAAAGATGTTCAAAAAGGTGGAAAATTGGATTAACGGAATAAGAATAATGTTGGAATTCATAATAAACGATTCTCAGAAATTCGAAAACGAATATATAAAAGTAGAGTACTGCAGAAATTACTTTTAAAAAATGTAAAAATAAATATAAAAGGAGATCAGCATTTTACAGACAAAAAAGGAGATTCTAAGTGTTATTAAAGAAGCTTTTGAATTTAAAAGAAGATTGTTTATCTTAATTTTAAAAAGGTTGAAGACTTTAAATACAATAATAAAGCACATGAAGGACAAATGTAAGAGAAAAAGAGTCATAAATGGAACAAAATATTGTAAAATATTTTCCGGGAAATGAAAGCATACTTCTAGTACAGAACTTTTTTAGGTCTCGTGACCTACAATGCGCGCAAGCGCATTGAGGGAACGAGAATTCAAGTGGCCAAAATCATCGTCAAACCAAGGGCTTTCAGCCCCGCGGTTTTCATGAAGTTCACGTGAATCACGTGAGCAAAAAGCACGCGCATTCAGGCCAGCCCAGCACATCAAAGGGCTTCTCCTCCCCTAATTATGCATGGCCGGCCACAGGCCGGCCTTACCTCCCCAGCCCGCGCATTCACGGCCAGCCCAGCACATCACACATCAAAGGGCTTCTCGCACATGTTCAGATCGGCTTCACAAACAAGCATTTTATAATTCAAAACTAAGCCTCAAAAAGACATTGAAAACGCCTGCTGCCCTTCCACGCTACATCTAGAAATATTGCTTCTTTAGAACACCGAGATGTAAACATGGATTGGCCCCGAGAGGGAACTGTTCTCCCCACCCGGTTTGACAAATATTTAAAATAATGCCAAGTTCCCTTCTGCCAACTTTAGGAAGTTATTTTTTAATCTTTGCCATCTTTTTTGTACAGGCCGGCCTTACCTCCCCAGCCCGCACATTCACGGCCAGCCCAGCACATCACACATCAAAGGGCTTCTCGCAGATGTTCAGATCGACTTGGAGCTCAGCCTGTGGTCTGTTTTGTTCACACTCTCTGAGGATTCCAAAAGCTTCTCACAAACAAGCATTTTATAATTCAAAACTAAGCCTCAAAAAGACATTGAAAACGCCTGCTGCCCTTCCACGCTACATCTAGAAATATTGCTTCTTTAGAACACCGAGATGTAAACACGGATTGGCCCCGAGAGGGAACTGTTCTCCCCACCCGGTTTGACAAATATTTAAAATAATGCCAAGTTCCCCTCTGCCAACTTTAGGAAGTTATTTTTTAATCTTTGCCATCTTTTTTGTACAGGCCGGCCTTACCTCCCCAGCCCGCGCATTCACGGCCAGCCCAGCACATCACACATCAAAGGGCTTCTCGCAGATGTTCAGATCGGCTTGGAGCTCAGCCTGGGGTCTGTTCTGTTCACACTCTCTGAGGATTCCAAAAGCTTCTCACAAACAAGCATTTTATAATTCAAAACTAAGCCTCAAAAAGACATTGAAAACGCCTGCTGCCCTTCCACGCTACATCTAGAAATATTGCTTCTTTAGAACACCGAGATGTAAACACGGATTGGCCCCGAGAGGGAACTGTTCTCCCCACCCGGTTTGACAAATATTTTAAATAATGCCAAGTTCCCCTCTGCCAACTTTAGGAAGTTATTTTTTAATCTTTGCCATCTTTTTTGTCTTAACAAATCAAGTGAAGTATTTTTTTAGATGATGAAATATTGCATTAAAGAGTTTGTTGGAGGAAATGTCATCAAAAGCTCTTGGAGTGCGAGTGAATTCTGCCTCCAGACTTGCGTGATAGGAACACTGCCCAATCCTCTTTTATTAAATGGAAATGCCTCCATCTCTGCACCTGACAGCCTTGCAGCTTCTCCTACCTCTTACCTGTGAATTTTGAACACTTTTGAGTGAGGAGGTTTCTTTCGCTGCTGATGGCAAAGACAATTCCCTCATTGCTTAATTGCACGAGTGAAACATGTTTAGATAATTTTTATTCCTTTCTTGGTTACAAAAAAACGTTGGTGTTTGCCAGGATAACAAGCACTGGCGTTGCCATTAGGTTTATCTCCCTAATCTGCAAACAGCATTCATTCAAAAACACAGAAACCCCGCCCCATCCGGGGTCCCTCCGCGCATCTGCCTGCCACACTTCTCCTCCCCTCGCACGCATTCCAGCCCCCCCACCAGGCTCTCCCGCCCCCATCCGGCTTCCCTCCGGCCATTTGCCAGGAGCTCTCCCCCGCCCGCAGCTTGTTTTAATGATTCTTATGAGCGCCCTTCTGTCCCAGTTGGGTAACACAATTCCTTCATAAGCGTCATTGCCCACTACCCTACGGCATGGGTTGTCCAGAAAGGCCCAGCATCTGATTGAACTATATTTCAGATTCTAGGAGAGGTAAGCCCTACAAGTGCCAGCTTCGAAGCACAGATGTGGTGACCAGATGGTTGTATGTCACTAGCACATGCCATTTAAATCCCTGGAGCTTTCCTTCACATATCGCTCGTGATCAGCTACCTTGGCGCGATTGGTTACATCGAAGTAAGGCCCGGTCACATTTCCCAGAATGCAATTGGTGCTTAGAATGAAGCCATCGGCTGGAATAACGGCGCATTAGCATCCAATGAAATACGTTTTATTATGAAAAGGAGGGAGGGCGCTCTCACTATCTCGGAGTCCATATCCCGTAACTTGCAGGTGTCATGCCGAACCCAGGTTCACTTTGTTTCCTTTACTTGGGCAAAGAAATCTGCTCATTCCAGCATAATATTCTCAACCTTTAATTTTTGTCTATATTCTCCGCCCTCCTCCTCCGAAACAAGCACTGACGACTCCCTTTATGGCTCTCATCCACATCCTTTATCCATGGGGGTGCTCGTTTTGCCCTCTGCCTCCTCCGCTTTCTTCCTGCTCACCCTAATCTTACTCCTCTGCTCACACGCGCCCTTTTAACTTTTGTCCTTCCTTCCCTCCCCCTCTCAACACGTCTTCCTTCCCTTGCCCGCCTCAACATTCTCCCCCCCCCCCCTTCCAAAATACCACGGGCTGCCCTGACCGGCCAGGCAGGGCTCATTTGCATAGCTCATTTTCGGGTTACAGGGAGCAATTAGGTTTTCACTTTTGAAAAGCGGTGGTCACGCAGGGAGCGTGCATATTTCGGAGATGAATGTTCTTCTCCCAGGGTTTAACTATATTACAGAGTTGGTTTGAAAGTTTATTTTATGTCAACAAATATTTCTGCACTGAACTACAAACTACGGTTACTGTGGAGGAATGGATGGAGGGTATTCCTTTCTAGGGGATGACCCAGAGCGATTGGTCACCAAGGATGCCTTGTTACAATCCAGTGCATTCTGGGAGTAATAGTCCAAAGGCATTGCGGTTAATTCAAATGACCTAAAGAAAGTACAGGATAACATGATCTATACAAGAACATAGTTGTCAATTTCTCAGTTTGCTGAATTGACATTTCCCTGTTTACAGGACTTTGAATGGTATGAAAATAATGGGTGGGTGTCTCAAATGGGCGTGGTCACTATAATTAAGGGCATGGCTTAAAAACCCCTAAGCTACAAATCTGTGCTTAGCGTAGTGTGTGCCCCCACTGGTATTTTGTTGCTTCTGTAATTACACCTACAACAATCCAGGGCTATTGGCTTTGACAATGGGTATTAGTTGCATAAGATAAATAAGCAACAACTATGGCTACATTGTATATAATTTTGAAAATGCTTCTGTTCTGAAGTCATGACACTATGAAAGAGCTACAACGATTCTCTTTGAAGTTACATCAAAGGCAGCTAAGGTTGGTACTGCCTCAGAGTTCAGTTTTTTTTCACCCTTTGGGTGAGGGCAAAAATGGAGAGCCCGATAGGGACTCATCTGAGCACCTGCTTTTTAGAACTGCCAGTGCCTTCCTACTGGTCTTTTGCTCCAAAACATTAATCAACCCCCAACACACCTTGCTTTATTTATGTTTCATTCACATTTTTTAAAACATTTTTGCTACTGACAGTACTAAAGAGCAGCTTGGATCTCTGTGTTGCATTCACACTTCTTCTCCCCTCGCTCGCATTCCCGCCCCCCCACCAGGCTCTCCCGCCCCCACCCGGCTTCCCTCCGGCCACTTGCCACACTCCTTGCCTCTGTCTTGCCTCCCCCTCCAAGAAACAAAACAAGCACTGGCGTTGCCAATAGGTCTCGCAGGAGGAAAGTTGGAGCTATTACTATTGCAAATAAGAATGCCTTTTATTTTTGTTTTCATTTTCAAAACATAAAGGGCTTTGTCATTTACAAAACCAATAGCTCCAACTTTCTTAATACGAGACCTATTGGCAACGCCAGTGCTTGTTTAATGAAGAAAGTTATTTTCAAGAAAATAGTTTGGTGCATGCAGTTGATACCTGTGGTCGTTCTTATGAGGTGCGAGATGGTTGTTCAATTCAAAAAGAAAAGCTAGTTCCTAGAAATGTTGAAGAATTAATAGCTGAGAAAGTTCAAGGGAGACGCACCCAGGCTCCAGTGTTTACATGGGATTGTAGTAGTATTTGTAGTATACCTCAAAATTCTATTGATATTTTACTAAATTTCTTAGGAGAAAATGGAAGAAAAACTGTGAAACAGAAGATTAAGATATTACAAGGACTGGATCCTTGCAAAGTGTGAAAAAATACAGGGTTGCAAGGTCATTCTCTGGCTTGTCTTTCTAGGAAAGTGTGTCAATGTCATTTTCATCGTTTGAGAATGTTAGCAGTACATCATTCAGAAATTCAGAAGTTACTTAGAAGATTATACTACGTGAAAAGTCTTGCATTATGTCTAAGCATGGGCGAATTTTGCGAATCTGGCGTTCGCGAATTTGTGTATTTACGAACTCGCAATCTGCAAAATCCGCGAATTCTCGCGAATTTTTTTTGTGTGTTCGCAAGGGTTTTTGCCAGTTCGCGAGGGTTTGGTACCAGTTCGCAATTGCGAACTTACTTGTCGGCTCGCAACGGTCGCAACTATGTTGTTTCTACGTCTGGTTCATCATCACAGGTTCCCAGGACCCTCTGTTTCACCACTGCCACCCTCTGTTTCACCCATGCCACCCTCTGTTACATCAATGCCACCCTCTGGTTCATCATCACTGTAGATTATGGGGGGGAAAAGCAAGCACACCTGCCCTGATTCAACTGACATGAATTAATTTGGGGTTAGTTTATTAATGTGTCACTGTTTTAAAATTCCAGGTCTGGCACCTGCTTCCTTATCAGTAATTTGCTTTCTGTTGCAGTGCAATTTTTTTTCCAGGACCTTTGTGGCCTACTTGTAGCTATTCTACGAGCCTGCTGTGAGGGTCAGAGCAGGGTCATACAATTGTTGCAACTAGCAACTGAACTCTGGAGGGGCCCCAGTCAGGAAGCATTACAGGGAATGGTTACTAATGATGAGTTTGAACTCTTGCACCTGCTGAGTGCTTTCAGTTTTGCAAAACTTGTTTTTCTGCAATTTTGCTGGATTCCCGGGGCGCGAACTTGCGCAAGATCGGATTCGGAAGCCGCGAATTCGTGCGAATATGCGATTTGTTTTTTTGCGGCGTGTTAGTTCGCAAGGTTTTGTGCGTTTTAGCGAGTCGCTTGTAGCGCAAGGCGCGAAGTTACCCTCGCGGTCGTTCAAGGGCGCGGTTATCTTGTTTGCATGACGTATTTCCGTTTCCGGGCGCGAAGTGTAATCTCGCAAAGTGTGCGGCTCGCTAGTACAATTTCACGGGTGTTCGCGAGGAAAATCTTGCGCGAACTTACCCGCGCGGTCGTGAACGGGTGCGGCCATCTTGTTTCTCATTCATTGCTATGGTTCTGGGCATGCTTTTGGTATCCTCTCTGTATCTCTGCCATCCTTTGCTTGTTTGAAGTTTTTTTGGATCTATTTTACTTATTATCTATCTCTCTATTTTTCTTGCTCTATATTTTTGTGTTTTCTGCTACTTTTGGTTAATTTTAAACTACTTTTTTCAACTCTTTACTTTTCCTCTCTTCCCTATTCTATTTTGTTTAATATTTAGCTTCCTTTCTGCCTAGACCATGGTGAAGGGAGCCGGGAAGCATCCCGAGAAGGGGAAGAGTCCCGCACCCCGTGCCCGGCTCCCGTGCGGGCGTTTGAGGGGGGAGAAGGCCGTACCCCGGGAGATCTTTAGCCCGGAGGAGGTGGCCCACTAATTTTTTATGTTCAGCGCCGCCTCCCCAGGACCATCATGGCAGGCGGCAGGATCGGTAGCGGGTACGGGATCCGGGAGCACCGGAAGCGGTGGGAGAAGGTGTGCCGGGCCATGTACCAACACTCTCGGGTCCGGCGCACCTACAACCAGGCCACCCACCGCTGGACGGATGTCCTGGACCGTGAACGCGATCTGCTCGACCTGCTTGGCCTTGAGATTCCCGGGCTTGGTGAGTAGTAGTAGCGATTTCTTTACTACTCTGTTTTCTCCTGCTCTGTGTGTTATATTATATTGCAAATTTTTGTTTTTTACCAAGAGCAATAATGCTGCTCATTACATTGTAGGTAAATTATATTTCAAAATCGTCTGTGCATTTCAGGTGCACTGCTCTCCTTCTCAGTAGTGTTGCTACTATGCTTATTTGTTTTCGATTTTGTGTTCATTTAATTGGCCTGTGAAATTATGTATGAGTGTAGTTTAAAGAACTGCGTAATGCTAGACACTAAGGTTCAGATTTTTAATTACCGGCGCATCCCTGCAAAGGAGCAGGGATGCGCCAGTAATTGTGCCCCATGCCACCATCACCCATGGTGCGCCGTATTTACAATGCGGCGCACCATGGGCCCAAAACGTCACCAAAGCGTTACGCATCTGTGCCGTAAAGGCGGCGCATTGCTGGAGTTGCGTCGAAACGATGGCGCAGCTCCATCAATGCTCTGGGGTGCCCTATTTCCCCAATGCTGCGTCAAGCCGTACGTCTGCTTCAAGCAGTCTCAGGGTTTGAGTCACGCATCATTGTCGTTAAAGTGAGTGATTGAAATCTTGTAGATTTCCCTCAGCCACTTTTAGGATGCGTTCCTGCGCAGGAACGCCCTCCCTTGCGCCGGAACGCCCCCTGATGGCGCAGGGCTTTACAACGTGATGCATCTCCCATATGCGTCACGTTGTTAACATATGCCGCACCATTGCGCCTCTTTTGTTCTGCCGCTGCATCACAAAAGTCACGCAACAATGGAGCAAAAGAGCCGCAAGGGGCTTCTAAATCAGCCCCTACAGACTCAAGTCCAGTCCTTCCTTTGTACACATGGCGATAAGAAAAAATAGTGGTGGTGGATTGATAGTTTGAGTATTTTAATGACTGGTTAATGTAGTAGGAAACTTTAGTGTTGTCGCTGATCTGCAATCACGATGGACTTTGTCTGTCACTTCGCGTGCACCGGACTGCTGCCTGCCAATCCTAGGCAAACCTTTTTAGTACTTTGTTTAGTGAGTTACATAAGAAGTTTCCAATTCGACGGTCCGCAAATCAAGCAATACTAATAACATAGTAGACCACATGAGATCGGTCAATATATCCAGTGGAATAGTTGTCTATTTGCTATTTCGCCAAAATATTTTGTTATTGTTCTTTTGAAATGTTTTATTTGGTTGACAAATATCATCCATGTTTTCTGGTCTTTCTTTCTTTCATGTTGTACATCAGCTCCCCCCAGGGGCAAGAGGACACTGGAGGAGGAGGAGGAGGAGGGTGCTGTTCAGGATGCAGGCCAGGATCGGGCAGGCGAGAGCTCCTTTGCTGGCCCCAGTAAGTTTTAATTTTAATATAGAGTACTTATTTTTTCCCAACGTTCCTCGTTCGATTTTTTCTAAATCGTCTTTGATCTTCTTGTAGACTGGATCTAAATTCTTATCCTGCCTCGACTATGACTCCCTGTGGTATTACTAGATTATTCTTATTAGTCTGTCTGTGTAGCTAACTAAGATTGCACATTTGGCAATTCCATTGGACTCCCATTCTAGTCAGCAATAGCAGTCCTCTGGGATTGTCCATAATGTCTTTTCAAGTCTTCTAAATGTTTATGCTTTGACAATTGCCAACAATAAAAAGGTGAATGACCACCAAGAAAGAATAAGATACTACTTTACTTTTGGTTTGGATAGTAGGACAATCCATTCTACTACTGTTGCGGGGACAAATCTGCACAAACAGAACTATGGACACTAAATAATGCATTGCTTAGCTTATCAATTATAATAGGTGCTGTTAGACTTTCCACATACCTCAGTGATAACAGACTTTGTAGTTGAACCCCCAATCTCCTTACTGACTAGATAGTGTGACAGAGTCATTTAGCTCCCAAAGTCACCGATGATTGATCCCCAATGATGTCAGAGGCACGGACTCATGCTTGCAAAAATTTCAAAGCCTTTAGCTCATCCACTCTAGTCTGGAGGACCAAAAACCACAGAGTCTATTTAAGTTTAAAAGCTTTATTAAAAGTAAACACATTTATTAAAATCAAGTTTGTCATAAAAGTAAACGTTTAACTGAAAATGGAAAAGTGCTTAGTGCTGACGAATAATTGGACACATTTCTTGTGGTCGAGCCGAGCTCTCACCTGGTTTGAACTTGATCCTGCTCGTGTTCTTAGAAGTCAAGCTTCTGTCTGTTAGGAGAAAAAGTGGTGCGTGTTAAAAATAAAAAGCAAGCATTCATCAGTTGTGCCAAAAAGGTGCAGCAAGACAACAGCCTTCCCTGGAAAAAGGGACATTTTTACTTTAGAGTAGACAGTCACAAATTATTACATTGTATTCTGTTTTTTTCACATTTCTTTCTTCCTCCTAGACCAAATATTATATAGTAGTGAGTGGTGTATTCTAACATTCTGAAATGTACTTTGTAGGTGGAACATCTGGAGGCGGGGCCAACGCGGAGGTGCTGGTATTGGACGAGGGGAACAACTCTGGGGAGGAGGCGGTGCAAGTGCCGGACAATCCTGTGAGGGATAACACTGTGGTGGCTGGCAGAGGTAAGCTATATATTCCTTACTTATTGAGATTGAAGACTGCAGAGTGTGCTTTCTGCACGGGTGTATTATAAATCAACCAGGTAGTAGCCTCCTCTAAATGTACTTCGACTTAGCTGTGAAGTTTTTGGCGAGAAGAATCCCAATCAGATCTGAGGTGAACTTGATGGATGGGATGAACGAAAAGCGAAAGAAGGGTGTAAGTAAGTGTGGAAGGACGAGAAATGTAATGATGACTGGCAAAGAAGAATGATATGTGTTTGCTTGGTCCCCGAGGTGGCCGGGAAGGAAAGAATATGGTATGGTGCATGGCTGGGTGAATGATGAAGCAAGGATGGGTGGAAGGAGAACAGCATGGGTGGGTGAAACAGAAACTGTATGTGTGCATATACTTTGAATAGATGGATGCCTGGATCATGGTACTATCTGACTCTTAGATAGCATATGTGTATCTAGAGAGAGTAGACGGTCACTGGATGAACTAAGTGTTACTTTGAAGAGCATGTAACACCGCACCCGCACGTCCGTTCCAGTGTAGGAAAGGCAAGGAAAAGAAGTTGTAATTTTGTCCAAATACTACCATGAATAGTAGCAGTAGTTTGTATTGCAACTGCAAGCACAGCATATATCCGGTTATTACGGTGGACACTCCCTACCTCTCTTAATAACTTTAGTTTAGTAGTAGTACGTCATTCATGTGTGGGTGTATCACTGTTCACTCAATAATAAGCAAAGCACCTAAAGTCATCCCATATGTCATCAAATACATCCCATGTGAAGTGATAGATAATCAGATTATTTAGCTTCTTCATTTTCCTTTTCTAGTACTCATTTGCACTGTAGGGTGAAAGCTAAATTAATTAAGCAGTAGCCCTTTTAATAGAGTATTCTCAGTGCCACCCGTAATAGAAAAGTAAGAGCTTCACCACCTGCATGTACTGGACCGGTACAGTAACGCAAGTCTGTCTCACTCATCATGGTGTGCGTCTGTTTTTCTCGGGTGCAAGTTCACTGCGCTGGCATTATGCCAGCTTGCAAAAGATAACGTACCAATTTTCCTAAACAAGAGAGAAGAAGAAGAATAAGACTGGTGTACTGTCATAGTCCACTGTAATGGAAGCCCATAGTGCTCGTAGAATTTGTTCCTTAAACTCCCACTAATGTTAGAGCAAGGATGAAGAAGTCGGAGGTTACATAGATACTGTCCTCAATAGTTATGTACTGTGCTTTAAATTTGCTACTTGTACTGTGACACAACTTTCTGCTCAATCATTTTGTGTTAATCTTAAGGAGCATTGGTTACAGACTATGTCTTTCTTTCTTCATATAGTTGCTCCTTCCAAATCCAACAGACCATCAAGGAGGAGGGAGCTGGCTCGAATGGCCCGGCAACGGAGGCTGGATGCCACTGTCGCCGAATATCGGCGGCTGGTGGCCCTGGAGGAGGAGGAGACGCAGTCTACCGGTACAACAACAACATCCACTGGGACAGCTGCATCCTCCTCCGTGCCCCCACGGGCTGCCAGCCAGCGCAGTGCTCCAGCGGTACGGGCTACCAAAGCCAACCGCCACCGCCGAGCAGCAAAGACAGCAGCTGCCCCCCACAGGATTTTATTTAAACTTTTACCGCGCACAGCTACCCACAGTGGGTTTCCCGGCGCTAGGGACAGACTGGAGAAGAAGATATCAGATAGCCAGCATACAGGACCCAACTACTTCTGTGAACAACTGCGTTTTCAGTGCTCTGCGAAAACGAAGAAGACTGGTCTCTAATTTAAGGGCAGTGGGCAGGGCATTCCAATATTTGGGACCAAGATAGGAGAAGGAACGTCCCCCCGTCCTTGCCAGCTTAAATCTTGGTATAGAGAAATTGCCAATTTCCGAGGATCGTAAGGTACGTTTGGGCCTGTAAAGTTGCACCAGTTTTTGTAAGTAAGTAGGTGCAATGCCTTGCTTGATCCTAAACATGTAGCATAATGCCTTAAACTTTATCGGCTGGAGATCTTCAACCAATGAAGATCGTGCAAGGCAGATAATGCAGAAGTTCTTCTAGGGACATTCTTGAAGAGTCGCGCTGCTGCATTTTGTACAACCTGCAATACTTTAACAGTGGCTACATCAGCACCCAAATATAGTATGTTGCCATAGTCCAGGCGAGATGTTATCAATGCCTGGACAACCGTTCTACGGGAAGGAATGGGAAGCATCCATAAGATCTTTTGTAGCCACCTGAGAGTAGAAAAACAGGTTGCTGCGACCTTAGTGGCCTGCTGCTTCTTTGTTAACTTGTCGTCAATTTGAACGCCCAAGTTACGTACAGCATGTGTGGGTACAGGAAGTGCACCCATCTCATTTGGCCAATGCTGAGGGCCCCAGAGGTTCTTATTTTCCCCCAGAATGACCACCTCTGTCTTCTCCCCATTCAGTTTGAGACAGTTCCTCTGCATCCAGTCCGCCACAAGAATGAGGCCCGATTTAGTGCAGAGGGGTTATTCTCGTCTCGCCCTGATAGGGAGAAGACGATCTGGGTGTCATCAGCGTAAGAGAACAGGGTCAGCCCCGCCTGCTCTACGATGTTAGCCAAGGGTTTTACATAAAGATTGAATAATAGGGGGCTGAGTATGGACCCCTGGGGGACACCCCGCGCTGAGGAACAGACCGCTGATGCCGCCTTAGGGGAGAAAACTTGAAAGGTTCGCTCGCCAAGAAAGGAGGCCACCCAGGTTAAGGCCCTACCAGTCACGCCGAGTGACCGCAGAGAGTCAAGAAGGATGGAATGTGACACGGTGTCGAAAGCTGCGCTCAAATCCAACAGGATGAGCGCCATAGTTTCACCCTGGTCGACACCGTGTCGGAGACTCTCTGTCACCCCAAGAGGGCTGTCTCGGTTGAGTGGCAGGACCAAAAACCCGACTAGGAGGAATGTAAGAAACCAGAACTTTCCACCAGTTCAGTGAGCTGGGTATTAATGTGTCTCTCTAACACTTTAGAGAAGATGGGTAGCAGGGATATTGGACGAAAGTTGGCAAGATTAGAGATATCAGCACCAGACTTTTTTAACAAGGGCACTACCATAGCGTGTTTCCATGGCTGGGGTACATATGCCTCAGTAAGTGAGGCGTTTAATAATTTAACAAAAATCTGATGGGTTGAGGGATCTAATTGTTTGAGTATTTTAGCCGGAAGTGCATCGCACGGAGAGCCAGAGCGCACACTATTTAGACAAGAAGAAAAGGAACTATTGTCTAATGGCTGCCATACAGAGAGTTTGGCAACGTTGTCAACATTAGCAGATGACTGCACAGCGCCAGATGCAAAAGGTGTTACCATCGGTGGCGGGGTAAAAAGATCATAAATCAAGTCGACTTTTTTAACAAAAAAGTCAGCTAAGGATTGGCATTGAACCTTGTCAAGCGCGGGAGGCGTAGGAATAGAGTCCGCTCCTGTCAGTTTTTTTACAACTGAAAAGAGTACCTTAGGGCAGTTTTGTGCATCTGAAACTATTTTTTTAGTATAGTCTGCTCTGGCTGTTTTGCAGCTGTTATGATAGCCCTTCAGAGCTTCTCTGTAAGCTACTTTGCGTGTAGGAGAATAATTGCGCCTCCATTTCCTTTCTAAAATCTTACATTGAGTGCGAAGGCACTTAAGCTTGTCGGAAAACCAAGGTGCAGGTGGATGATGAGGCATAGTTTTCTTATATGTCAAGGGAAGCGTGGAATCAACAGCATTATTTAACCACTGACCAACTGCACAATTTAGTGCAGAGATAGATAGGTCGGTGTTAGGAAGTGTCCTTAATAATTGTTTATTAAGTTCTGGCATGTTAATTTTCCCCCAACTGCGTGTCCGTTTATCTATTTCCGATCTGTAATGCTGTCCTGGTAATATCCAATGAAAAAGGAACAGCAAAGTGGTCAGACCATTCTATTGGGTGTGCTTTCTGAGAGCAGTCCAACTGTAGATTTGACAGGATGGGATCTAATAAGTGACCAGCAAGATGTGTAGGGGCAGAGTTCAAGAGTTGAATGTTAAAAACCTCGAGAGTAGAAATAAGCTGTTTAGTGGACGTACTGTCGGAATCTTTGAGATGGATATTTAGGTCCCCTAGAATCGAAAAGTTTGCTGCCAGCGCCGCTTTTGCCTCAGAGTGTCCTACCTGGAGCAGGAGGTCCTAAGCTATAAGAACTTGGTGGAGGCCCTCCGCTTCGACCATGCCACCCTCCGCAAGGAGCATGATGCCCTGGCCGCTAAAGTCAACAGCACCCTGTCGTAGTGTCCCTTGCCCCTTTTTTAGAGACTTTTGGGGGGTGGGAATTGGGAGTTGGGTTGTTTTTGGGACTTTTGAAGGACAATCGTTGGGGTTAGGGAGGGTCTTGCGGGAGATTATTTTGTTAGGGCTACAAAAATATACTTTTTTAAACTTTATCTGACCATACCTGTTTTTACTGCTTTTGAGTCTGGTGAGTGAGGTTTAACAGTAAGTTTGTTTTCTGAATAGTCCTAGGACTTTAGTAGTACTACCGTCAATCTCTCGTCTCTCCTAATACTCCATTATACTACCTCCAACCAAATGCTTATCTTACCTGTAATTTGTGTTTGAAAGTAGAGCTAGGCCCAGGGCTGGCTCCATGGGAAATGGCGATTAAGGTTGGCAATCCAGGGCGGATGAAATTTCCTCCTCATTGCGGTGGTACTAGTGGTGTGACACAGTGGCAGTTGCATGCCTATGGAAAAAAAGAAAATGAAACCTGGTTTGTCCTTACTGTAGCATTACAACGGTACGATAGAGAATGTAGCAGGTGACAGTACACTAGAACAGTGCCACAATGTAGCCTAACAAATGGTAAAGTATTGAAAGTATAACTTGTACTTGTATGGGATTTCTTTGACATTGGCTACTACTGCAAGAAATAGTACTGAAGCTGAGTAAGTCTAGAATATATCCTCGGATTCCTTCAACAGCCTGTTGCTATGACCTTATCCTCCCCAGCAAGTGTGTGGAATTATAGATGTCATTTAGTCACACATCAAGCAAAACCACACAGCCCGGGGGAAGAGGGTTAGGGTTTGGAAAATGGATGCAAATGGGGGTTTCTTTTTGGGTAGGTTTTGTTGAGAGAAAAAAAAGCACAGCATGGACAAACAATAATTGAACATAAAGAAATTTTTGGGTACAAAGCTAACCATGAATCTTTTACGTGACATAAAGGAAGTGCATGCACTACTGAATGCATTGTTACTGAAAAGTAAGTAGTACTTTCGACAACCGTGAATGACAGAATGCGACAGTACAGGGCTACATTAAATTAGGTTTAAAATATAGCCGAAGTAAAACCTATAGAATGGCTGTAGGGATCAACTTAGAAGCAGAGAGAGATCCAAGAAATGCAGTCACACTCATAGAAGAAAACAATGGATATTGTATCTGTATGTTGTTGTAGTTGTCCTGTTAAATTTGGTAAGTAAGTTGCAAGCAGCAAACAATTCCTCCTATTAGCGGCACTCCTCCATTCCAGCTGACGCTTCGTCCATCAATGTTGGTGACCAGAAGACACCCTGTCCACTGCCTGCCTGGCGGATGCTGAATTGCGGCTCGCTAATGTGAAGCCTGACTCCATCCTTTTTTCCCCATTGCACAGACTGAAACCTGGCCTGTAATTATTGAACGAAAAACAGGAAGTGATATAATATTACAACACCACTGATAAATAAATAAATATAAGGTATGTACGCTGTGTAGTGCAAAAAGTCACACTTTGATTTTCCTAATAGACAGTACAATATTTTTGAAAGTGTGTACTCTGTCTGAGTCACCTTTTGAAGGATAAATAAGTATGGGCAAATTAATTTAGCGGATCTTTCCCCTCAAGCTAGGTGTACTGTAAACTGTGTTTTAGAAAAAAATTAGACCTTCCCAGCAGTGCTCCCACCCAGACCCTTACTAAAGCCAGTCGCAAAAATGTAGAAGACCCCCAATCAGATCTCAAAAAACGAGGCCTAGCAGAAAACTGGTGACAAAACTTACTTTGAAAGTAAAAGTAGGCCCAAATACCCCCTTACCCACCGTGGATTGTATTCAAACCACTTGCAAGCAAGCAAAAGTATCCATAGCCAGCATCGCTCCAAGACTCGAAAACCCCCCCACCCAAACACATGCAATAGAAATACTGCTAACCCTAACGAGCCCTAAGTTAAGAATAGTGGCAAAGGATTTCTTTAACTATGCCAAATCCCCCCTTTCCCACCATGGATTTTCTTCAAATGACTTGCAACCAAAATTACACATTCTCACGAGTGCTCTAAGACCCCAGAACTCAGTTGCAAAAATCTAGAACACCCCGAAATACATGCAATCCTGCTGCTAGGGCAAACCCTAACGAACCCTAAGTTACAAAAAGTGCCAAAAGGCTTTTCCTTATGGATTTTGTCCCAACCACTTCTATCCGGTATTAGACCTTCCCAGGAATGCCCCAAGACCTGCCAACCTACCCGCCAAAAAGCACAACACCCCCAAACAGCCAAAAAGGAAAATCTCATACTTATATTTCTCGGCCTTCGGTCCAAACGCGCTGTGCAGCTAGGCCATAACTCCCATTTTCCACCACGGATTTCCTGAAAAGCAAATGCAATCAAGATTAGACTGTCCCAGCAGTGCTCCCAGACCCCAAAACTCACCCACAAACCCCCGAACCCCCCCAAAGAGCACCTCAAAGGCAAGCAAGTCAGCAAAAACACAAAAAAAATTCCGCCTCCGATTTGGTCCAAACCACTTTTATCCGGTATTAGAGCTTCCCAGCAATGGCCCCAGAGCCGTCAACCCAGGAGAAAACTAGTAGAAGACCCCCAAACAGCCAAAAAGCAAAAGTACAAAAATGGGGACTTAGTCATTTTCTTGCCAATTTCCCAAATCACTCCGCGTGCGCTCTGCAGCTAGGCCCTAACTCCCCTCTGCCACCATGGATTTGCTTCAAACCTCTTGCAAACTAAAGTATCCATAGCCAGCAGTGCTCCCAGACCCCGAAACCCACCCACAAACACCAGGAAGCCCCCCAAACAGGCCCCCGAAAACGCTACATTGAGCAAAATGTCAGAAATAGCAAAGATAAACTCTGCATGGATTTTGTCCCAAACACTTCTATCCGGTATTAGACCTTCCCAGGAATGCCCCAAGACCCGCCAACCCACCCGCCAAAAAGCACAACACCCCCAAACAGCCAAAAAGGAAAATCTCATACTTACAATGTTTCTCGGCCTTCGGTCCAAACGCGCTGTGCAGCTAGGCCATAACTCCCGTTTCCCACCACGGATTTCCTGAAAAGCAAATGCAATCAAGATTAGACTGTCCCAGCAGTGCTCCCAGACCCCAAAACTCACCCACAAAGCGCCGTAACCCCCCCAAAGAGCACCTCAAAGGCAAGCAAGTCAGCAAAAACACAAAAAAATTTCTGCCTCCGATTTGGTCCAAACCACTTTTATCCGGTATTAGCGCTTCCCAGCAATGGCCCCAGAACCGTCAACCCAGGAGAAAACTAGTAGAAGACCCCCAAACAGCCAAAAAGCAAAAGCACAAAAATGGGGACTTACAGCCTGATTCATGAAGTAAAATTGCGCCCGCAATCACTGCGAAAATGCAAATGCGGGCGCAATTTCCGTAATCGGCATTCAACATCAAAATAGCGAAATCGCAAACACATATTTGCGAATTCGCTAATATATTCGCAGAATCCCGGCAGGTGAGCATTAGCAAATCGGAAATAGCGACACACCACGGATTCTGCGAAAATAATAGCGAAATCGCAATATAATCGCAATCGGTATTCAAGAAAAATCGCTATTAGCGAAAAACCCAAAAATCGCTATTTGCACCGCGCAAAATAAGGACAACTCAAAGCAGGTGGTAACCATGAAAGCCATGCACAAAAAACATTCAAAAAACCGTTGTCCTATCACCAACAGGTACTGGCCTGACCAATCACACATAAGGACCATCATCATCAGCAGCATTAGGAGTCCCACAATGCCAGGAATGTACATAGTGGTGAGGCGTCGCAGGCTAGAGCGATTAGCACGGAGGAGACGCAGGATCCAGGACAGGATATTCCGCCAGCGGGTCACCTTTCTGGGCCAAACCAGAGAGCAGATATATGCTAAATACAGGCTGAATGGGGAAATGATAATGCAGCTAATACAGGACCTTGACCCCCTGATGCAGCACCCAACAAGCCGTACCAATGCTGTGCCTACACATGTGCAGGTATTGTGTAGCCTGCACCTCCTGGCCTCCGGGAGTTTCCAGGGGATAGTAGCGGCTACTGGGGGGATATCCCAGCCCACCATGTCACGCTGCCTCCACACTTTTGTTGACGCCATGCTCACCCAGCTACACCATCACATCAAATTCCCCGCCAGCCAACAGGAATTGGACATGACCAAGCTACAATTCTACAATGTAGCCCATTTTCCACATGTGCTCGGATGCATAGACTGTACCCACGTCGCCATCTGCCCACCAGCTGGCATGGAGTATATGTTCCGCAATAGAAAGTCCTACCACTCCCTCAACATCCAGATGGTCTGCAATGCTAAGACATACATCACTGACATTGTCGCACAGTACCCAGGGAGTACCCATGACTCCTTCATTTTCCGGCACAGCGGCCTCCACACACGACTGGTCAGGGGAGAGTTTGGGGAAGGACACTTACTTGGTAAGTACACTTTGTTGGAAATGTCACATTGCTAAGATGTAACAGCGCAGCACAGGCAATCACCATCTGCTCCTCTCATTCAGGTGACAGTGTCTACGCCCTCCGTGAATACCTCCTGACCCCATACCTCAACCCTGCTACACCCCAGCCACGGCGCTACAATATTGCACACATACGGACAAGGAATTGCATAGAAAGGACATTTGGCATGCTGAAGAGCAGGTTCCGCATACTGCACAAGACAGGTGGGGCCATGTATTACAGTCCTGAAAAGTGCTGCCGCATTGTGGCTGTCTGCGCAATACTACATAACATTGCAACCAAGCGCCGGATACCTGTTGACATCTCTGGCAGTGAATCTGAGGCCACCGGCCACCTGCACATGCGTGCCATGCACATGGGGAGAACCCAGCAGAAGGGCACAGACGTCGCAACCACATCACAGTGAACAGTTTCTAGTACAACCACTTCCATCACCCCACAAATCAACAATGCATGCAAAATGTAATGATGACACAACGCTAATGTGTGTAGCAAAATAAATGTATTTGTTCAATTCACATAAATAAAAATAAAGTTCCAGTCCAAATAACTACAACAAACAGTATTACGCCATACTGCTGTGCATCACTACATGGCAGGCTTAACCTCAGCCTGTGCCATTGATTTTCTGCAGTTCTCAGGAGCGCCTAGTGCGCGTTGCGCCATAGCGCCTCTGAGGGGCATCCTCCTCCGGGACTTCAGGCAATGGGGTGGGCCTGGTGCTGCGGGTGTGTGGTGGGACCTGTGAGTCAGATTGAGAGCTGATGAGAGCTGACGCTGGACGCCCCCTCACTCGCATCATCACCCCCCACAACAGATGGAATAGCTGGAGGGTGAAGTGCAATGACGGCCGTGTGCTCCAGCACCCTAGTCATGTCCTCGCTGCACTGTATTATTTGGTGCTGCTGGGTCAGGGAGCGCCGCGCCAACAGAGAAGTAGCATTTGCTGCTACATAACTTGCCCTGCTGTAAGTGGCCAGCCGGGTCATAAGTTGGCGGTGGCGCCGGCGTGCTCCACTGCGCTGTCTCGACATGGCAGCGGTGTTGGCCTCCATGGCTGCAGCCATGCGGGCCATTCCCTCACCCACACCGGCCATGACTGCAGTCATGTTGTCCAATCGTTCTCCCACACCTGCCATGGCTGCCCTCATGCCGTCCATGTGGCCTGCAACAGTGGCCACATTGCGCCCTATCATATGCAGCTGCAGCTGTATAGCTCCTTGCTGCTGTGCCTGGCGCTGGTGAATCCGAAGCATGCGTCTCTCGACGCTGAGCCGCGCCAGTCCCTGATCATTGGCCCGCCTGCTAGCTGGAGTGGAATGCTGGCGTGACCTGCCACGCCTGCCCTGCTGGCCTGAGTGTGTGGCTGGCCGCTGTGTGGAAACTGGCGCAGCCCCGGATGTAGAGGCGACAGCTGCTGGGGGTATGACCGCAGGTGTTGCAGGTGCGCCAGATGCAGGGGGTGTGACTGCTGGTGTGGCTGGTGTAGAAGATGTAGGGGGCACAGTGGTGACTGCCCTGGCTGCGGCTCTAGGAGGAGCAGCGGTAGCAGGTGGCACGATGGTGGCTGGCCTGGCAGCGGCTGTGGGTGCTGTACCAGTCGCAGGGGGGACACTGCAGGTGGTTCTTGCTGCTGGTGTTGATGCAGCGGCAGGGGCTGGTGCCTGGGTTGGTGGTGGCACCTCCTCCTCCTGGACCCCCTCATCGATTTGCAGCCTTTCGCTGTCGCTGCTATCGCCACCTGTGGGGGTAAGTGGTGGATCATTAGTTGCATGTATCTGGCAGACGTGCAGTTGCTACATGCATGCTGGGTGACATTCCCTGAATGGCAGTGGCTTTGTGTGCTTTGGGACCTGTCTGGCTGCATTGTGGTACTACAACATTGTGGCCAGACTACATCTCCCACAATGCTTCAGGACATTCCTTGATGTGCAACTATGGCATGCCTATGGGACATTGGGGGAGCCTATTTGGTCATGGACATCCATAGGAGGCAGGGTCGCAGTCGCATGCCACTTACCTTGGGTGTCTTGGGTGGTGTGGGAGTCCAGTCTTGTAAATCCGACACAGGCCTCCTTCTCCAGGGTGTCCTCCACCTGGTCCTCCATGGCAGTATTGGGTGGTACAGTTGGTCCTCCTCCTCCAGTGCCCGAGGACTCCCCAAGGCGCGCCGCCACCTTCTCCTTGGCACGGCCTCGGAGGTCGTACCAGCGCTTCTTTAATTCCTCGAGGGACCTGTCCGCCACTCCCACGGAGTTCACAGTCGAGGCTATCCCCTGCCATATCCGGCGCTTCTCCTGTTCAGGGACCCTCCTAGAATCTGTGCCAAACAGTCTGTCATGGTTTGCCACCACCCCCTCTATGAGGTGTTCAAGCTCCTGCTCCGAGAATTTTAATTTTCGTTTGCGCCCAGACGAGCTGCTGGTGCCAGGTGCAGGTTCCTCAGCCATTGTACCAGGGTTGTGGTTCTGTGGTATTTTTCCTGAATAGCTGCAGCTCTCCAAAATGCTCCCTCTCTCTCAGCCTCACTGTGGAGAATGGTGGTGGGAACCGGCAGCTTCCTGGTTGTGATGTCATCACTGGGCTCGAAATGCGACTTCCCGTTTTCCCGATCTCGCAAGTTTGCGATCTCGCAAATAGCGATATCGCAAATAGCGATATCGCTATTTGCGAGCTCACAGTCCAGGCGCGGGTAGCCGGAAATAGCGATTATTCTGCGATTATCGGTCATTGCTAACGGAATTTGCGATCGTGTGCGAATCGCTTTTTTTTATCGCAATTCTTCATGAATTCGGATTTGCGATTTCTGAATAGCGATTCGCTTTTGTTCGCTATTACAGAATCGCAAATGCCGATTTTCATGAATATGGCGGCTAGACATTTTCTTGCCAATTTCCCAAATCACTCCCCTCTGCCACCATGGATTTGCTTCAAACCTCTTGCAAACTAAAGTATCCATAGCCAGCAGTGCTCCCAGACCCCGAAACCCACCCACAAACACCAGGAAGCCCCCAAACAGGCCCCCGAAAACGCTACATTGAGCAAAATGTCAGAAATAGCACACACAAAAATCTGCATGGATTTTGTCCCAACCACTTCTATCCGGTATTAGACCTTCCCAGGAATGCCCCAAGACCCGCCAACCCACCCGCCAAAAAGCACAACACCCCCAAACAGCCAAAAAGGAAAATCTCCTACTTACAATATTTCTCGGCCTTCGGTCCAAACGCGCTGTGCAGCTAGGCCATAACTCCCGTTTTCCACCACGGATTTCCTGAAAAGCAAATGCAATCAAGATTAGACTGTCCCAGCAGTACTCCCAGACCCCAAAACTCACCCACAAACACCCGGAACCCCCCCAAAGAGCACCTGAAAGGCAAGCAAGTCAGCAAAAACACAAACAAAATTTCCGCCTCTGATTTGGTCCAAACCACTTTTATCCGGTATTAGAGCTTCCCAGCAATGGCCCCAGAGCCGTCAACTCACCCGCAAAGAAGTAGAACACCCCCACAAATGCTGAGTCTTTCTTCATTGGGCGTAATCCAGCCCTCTGCTTTGAGGGAAATAGGAGTCTGGAGGAGGAGGATAGAGGAGCATGTTCTTCTGAACTTGTGAACCTGAGGAATGCAGACTGCGGCACCTTCAAATCAATAAGCAAACAAGTGAAGACAGTTCTGCTGATGGGCTTGTTTTTGTGATTATGTGATTAAAGTTTGAATTATATTAACTGTGCACAACAAAGAAAGACAGACACACAGGAATAAAAGTGAATAAGGAAGAAAAAGAAAGTAATTGATTCATTGTCTCATTTTCAGGGCTTGGTGTCAGGGTCCAGGAATAAGAATAAGGCTTCGTCATCATACTCTGCGAATTCAGGCAGGGTGAGCTCAGTGTCACCTAACAGAGAAGAAATTCCCTCATCTACGTTGCTGTCCACCTCGTCTTCATCCGGCGTGCTTTCTCGTACTTTGTAATCTGGTGGTATGAGGTGCTGATTCATCTTGATCATTGTTAACCTCTCCACATTTTTGGGCGAGAGGCGGCTCCGTTTGGGAGTTACAATGCCACCAGCAGCACTGAAAACACGTTCAGAAGACATGCTTGCGAGTGGGCAAGACAAGTAGTTTAAAGCCAGGTTGGAGAGCTGTGGCCACAATTCTTTTTTCCCATGCCAATACGCCAATGGGTCAGCATTAACATAGACCTCTGTTGAGTCATTCAGATAGTCCTGCACCATCGACTCAAGGTCCTCCAAGGTTCCTCCACTTTGCTTAGCTGTTGCTGTGACCTTTTGAGAACCAAACCCAAGCAGAGTTAGCCAATCCTCTTCAGCATCCAATGTTACTGTTGTGTCTGGTGCAGATGATCCGGTTGCCGGTGTCTTTAAGGGCTGAGAGGTCACTTGCGCCACAGCCACAGGTGCAGAAGTGGATTGTTTTGACTGGGGATGGCCTGCTGATGCTGATGCTGATGTACTGCCTTTTCCTTCAATGAGCTGCCGTTCTCTTTCAAACCTCTTGGCTGACAAGGCTAGCCAACGTTTGTACTTTGTAACATCTTCATCAGCAAAAGGAAAGAATGCTCGGCCTGCCAGCGCCTTTTTGTAGCGTGGGTCCAGAATAGTAGCACAAATGTAATGCTGTTCTGAGTGGATCATTTTAAGACGTTCATCACCTTGTAGGCGCTCTAATAATTTCTCCGCCAAGGGTCTTGGTTTTTTTCATCTTTTTGAAACACAGAAGACACCACCTTCAGTTGGTGCTCCAGCATGTACAACAATGGGATAGCTTTTCCCAAATTACAGTCCTCCTTGCTGACTGCACGTGTGAAGAACTCAAAAGGACGAAGCATGTCTGTCAGGCTTTTAACTAACTCCCATTGCGCCGCATCCATCCTCAGGTCCTTCTGAGCTGTACCCTGTTTTAAGAAATAGTGATCGAGTACCGTATACTGCTCATACAGACGCTCAAGCATGTAGAAGGTTGAGTTCCAACGTGTTGCCACCTCCTGGATGAGTGCTTTCACTGGCATTCGACGTTCATGTAGCAGGCTCCTAAGATGTTTCCGGGCTTTAAAAGAATGGCTGAAATGGTTGCACATTTTTCGGCAGGTGTCCACTACCTCGCACGCTGGACTGTCTTTATCACTCAAGAATTTTTTAACAACCAGGTTTATACAGTGCTCCAAACACGGCACTCTGAAATAGTGACCCAGCTCCATGGCATTAACTACATTGGTGCCATTATCCGTGGAAACATAACCAATCTGGTGTTTTTTTGGAGACAGCCAGTGAAGGACCTTTGTGTTAAACTCATCCAAAATGTTTTGTGCTGTGTGACGTTTCTCCAAGCCAAACATGGCTAGTGTTGCATGTTTCCGAGCAGCTTTAAAAACTTGGTCCGGGTCAACACCTGCGTTTAGCTTTGCTTTAACCCCTGAAAAAGAGACCCAGTGTGCAGTGATGCACATGTAATCAGCGCCTGCGCCACTGGTCCACATGTCTGTTGTCAGATGTATAGTGTGAACAGCACTCTTCTGCAAAGCTGCCCCAATCACCTCAAGCACATCTTCATGTAGTGGTGGAACCGCAACTCTGGCAAAATAGAACCGGCTAGGAACCTTCCATTTAGGGCAGAGCGCTGCCACTAATTCTAGAAAACCAACCCCTTCTACAAAAGAAAAAGGGAGAAGGTCCAGAGCTAGCATTTTAGCCAGCTTAGTGTTATACAGTCGCGTCAGTGGGTGGTTGCGTTTATATGGCGCTTCTGTAAAGAACATGTTTCTAATGTTGCCCTGGACCAATCATTTACGGGATGATGATGATTTCTTCGACCCAGTTACGCTCGCTGATGAACTTTTTCGCATTGGTGTCTCACTCTCTCCCACACTCTTAGTGTGGCTCACATGGGGTGTGCTGCTGACAGGGGTACTGGGGTACACGTCTTCTTCCTCCTCGTCATCATCAGATGAAACATCAACGTTTTCTTGATGTCCAATTCGGGCTTCCTTGATCGCCTGTAGGTGCGCAAACCATTGGACAGTGTGCTGTCTCTTAAGATGACCTCTCTGGCCTCCGGTACCATAGTTGGTACCAAGCTTACCACGACTAACTGCAATCTTACAAATGCTACAAATGGCGAAGTTTTCCCTTTTTGGGCAAACAATAAAGAAGTCCCAAGCTGGGGACTTGAATTGTCTGTGGGGGCTGGAGGAGGCGGCGATACTGGTGGTGGGGGTCATGCTGCTAATGCCAGATGAAGTGGAGGATGTGGATTGTTGAACTTTAGTACGTTGTGCACTTTCACCACCACTAATTGAGGTCGAGGTGGATGGAGGTCCCTTCTGGCGAGGAAGAAATATGGAAGCAGTACGTGTTGGTGTACTAGTTAACTCCAATGATTGTTGTGTTTCCATTGCCTCTTCGTCGACATCATCATCACGCTCAGCAGCTTCTTGGGCTAGGGTCAAAATGTCTGTTTGCTGCATGCCCGCTGGGGCTGCAGTGACCTTTATGATGACTGGGTCGTCGTCGTGAGAGCCTTCATCAGCAGCAGTATCCGCCACTTCTTGTTGAGCCTCATCACACTCCATAACTATGAGTTTTTTGACGACCTTCCTTTTACGCTTAACTACCTTTGTCAGATCATGGTGTGCCTCACTCTAAGACGGCCGTGGTGGTTCCCAATCTTCATCCATATCATCAGAAGGAGGTGGGCTTGAAGAAGATGTAGACACCACCCTTGATCTTTTCCTTGCTAGGGATGTGGAAGACAATGAATGATCATCAGGAGGAGTGGCTTCCTCAAATGATACCTCGGCTTGATTGTCGATTTCCTGATGTGCCCCTACTTCGGGAGGAACAACTATTGTGGGCACTTGTGACCCTCCATGCACCTCTGCTTGCGCATCTCCTTGCGCTGCCTCTCCTTCCACATGTACTTGGGCTTGTACTTGCACATGTTGTTGTTGTTGCGGCTGTGGTTGTTCAACACTCGTCAGATGAGTTACAACAACCTGTGTTGATTGAGGGACATTGCTGCTACTTTCTTGCGATGAGCCAACATCACTGGTCGATGGTGATTGAACAACCAGACTAAGTGCCTCTGCAGCACTCAAGGGCTTGGACTTAAGTTGGCGGGGTGGTGGTGGTGGCACTGAGCCCAATGGAGCGGGGGTGCTGCTCCCAGCTTGGTTCCCAGCTTAGTTCCCAGCAGATCCCGCTGCTGCTGCAGGCGTACTTTTTTTTTTTCTCCCAAAAAATGTGGCGGGCGGCACACCAGTCTCCTTGGTAACTTGCTTCTTCTGCTCCTTACTGGCAACTTTCTTGCTAGAGGAGCTACGGGGAACTTTTTTTGGGGCCATCTTCTTCAGAGCTGATCAGAACAGCAGGCCGCAGTTGCACGAGTTGCAGAGTTGTCTGTGGCCAGACGTGACGTCGCGTGACGTTATGCTGCACACACACACACCGCTGCAGGACTTCTTCCTGACATTGGTGGTTCTCTTGAGTCTTGAGTACCTAAAAGCAATGGAAGACAGAGGAACATCAGTTCAGTTATACACCCCAGAAAAATCGAAAAACACAGAAAAATCAGCACAATCCCATGCCATCGATGATGTTTAAATTCAAGACGCCCCACAGAAAGACTAGGCGCATGCACCACTCACTACCCCTGGTGAAAAGGCCACAACAACAGCCCATAAAAAAGAAAATCACAGAAAAATCAGCACAATCCCAAGCCCTCCATGATGTTTAAATTCAAGACGCCCCACAGAAAGACTAGGCACATGCACCACTCAGTACCCCTGGTGAAAAGGCCATAACAACAGCCCAAAAAAACGAAAATCACAGAAAAATCAGCACAATCCCAAGCCCTCTATGATGTTTAAATTCAAGACACCCCACAGAAAGACTAGGCCTATGCACCACTCACAACCCCTGGGCATAAAGGTTGAAAGCTAGGCAAAATGGTTGCAGACCTAAGAACACTGCCTGCATTCAAAATGGCCCCCTCCCTCCCAGCACATGGCCAGGGCCTGTAGCAGCTCTCAAAATGGCCCCCACCTACATGGCCTGTCCCCATGAACACCCCAAAAAATCGAAAAACACAGAAAAATCAGCACTATCCCATTCCATCCAGGCCCTCCATGATGTTTAAATTCAAGACACCCCACAGAAACACTAGGCACATGCACCACTCAGTACCCCTGGTGAAAAGGCCACAACAACAGCCCAAAAAAACGAAAATCACAGAAAAATCAGCACAATCCAAAGCCATCCAGGCCCTCCATGATGTTTTTATTAAAGAGACCCCACAGAAAGACTCAGTCCACCCACCACTGAGTACCCCTGGGCAAAAGGCCCCAACAACAGCCCAAAAATCGAAAATCACAAAATTGTAGTTGCAGCAACTGTAATGCCCCAAAGAAACTTACTTGTGAAATTTCTAATCCAAAAGTGATCCAAAGAAAGTCAAAAAAGCCTCAAATCCAAATATCCAGCAGCATCGACAAAAAGTAATCCTTCCAGGTGAAGAATCCGAATGAAAGTGACCAGCACACGAAGAAAGCACTGGGAGGAGCCTGCTGGACAGGAACAGGAAATTGGAGACTGTGGGGCACTTCCTTCCCCCCCCCCCAAAAAAAATGGACTCCTTGCAAAAAAAAGTGCAGGCAAATGTCAACTTGAGGAGTTATTCTGATAAAAATCATCATTTTCAGAAGGTTTATGCTGCTTGCTGGTGGATTTCTTGTGCAGAATTGCAAATTTTGTTCGCGAGTGCGAGATTGTTGCTGCCCGCCGCATCTACGGGTTCGCGATTGCAAACTTCCGCGATACGTGATCACGGTGTACTCGCGTTGACAAACTCTCGCTGTGCAAGGTGGCGAGCGCGTTGACGTAATCGCGGTCGCCAAACTCCCGCGGGATCTCGCAGCTAGATCCAAAATGGCGCAGCACTCGCAAAATATCCAGAAAAACAACTCGGCAAACGCTGAATTACGGTAAGTGAACGCCGCGCGCCGCAAAATTGTATCACCAAGAAAAAAAAATCCGCTGCGTGCGAATTTGCGGATTTTCGGTAAATTCGCGAGCGTTCGCAGATTGCGAATTTACCGAAAATCCGCAAAATCCGCGAACTGAACGGATTTTCCGCCCACGCTTAATTATGTCTTAATGAAATTATTACGGCTCCTTTGCATGGTTCAGTGTTGGATGTAAAAAGAGTATGTGATGATATAGCATTACGTTTCTTTGCTGCTCAAGAGGAGTGTAGAGAAAGTGAGACTTTGATAAGTGTAGGTGTTGAAGTAGAAGAGGATGATACTACTGATGTCAGTTTGAAAAAGAAATTACAAAGTTTCTGGTGAAAATCCCAACAAGGGCGCCTATTAGGATGGCGGACGGACCTGCATCCGTCCGCCACCCCCGAGGTGGCGGGACCGTCCGCAGGGGCAGCGGCGGTCCCTCCGGTGGAATTAGGATGTGACCGCCACCCTGGCGGTCACATCCCGTATATTTAACATTGCGGCGGGTGCGCCGCAAAGTTAAATATGCATGCTGTGCATTAGCATGCACAAAGTGGCAGGCACCGCGCGGTGCCTGCCGCATTGTGCCTGCAAATGCAGGGGGGTACCATAGGTACCCCCATGTGCACCCCCCACCCCCCCTTCACCCTGGGGACCCACAACGGGCCCCCATGTTAAAGACTGTAATCTTAATGCCGCCACGGAAAGGCTTGTCCTGAAGCACATCCTAATATGGCTGGCGGTGTCTGATAGACACCGCCACCATATTAGAGCTTTTCTGCCACAGTCGGAAGCCGATCGCGGCGGAAAAGGGGCGGATGGTCTTCCCGTCCGCCTATGACCACCCCAGCCATCCTAATGTGGCGGGGGGTCTTTTCATTCACCGCAGCTGTGAATCCGCATCCTCCGGGCCAGCGGTGGCTTCCGCCAGCCCAGAGGATGCGGATTCACCGCAATCCTAATCGAGCCCTATGTTTGATTTAATGCCGACATCCTCGTTATAAAATTCAAACTAGGAATGTGGATGTGTTTTTAAAAAGGAAAAAGTAAAACAATGATAAATGGAGAGAATTTGCTGTTTATCTGTTTGTGGAAGGTCATTTTGAGTTAGGTACCGTACAATGCATTTGTAAATATTATTAAAATAAATTAGAAGAAAACATAATGCCAGCTAGAGCTGTCCATAATGACTTAGAATTAGTACCTATACCTCCAGAACTTAAAGATTTAAATACATATGAGGCCATCCTTATTCAATCTGTGCAGCCTTTTCAAGCTATAATTCATATGGAGCCTAAAACAGGTAAGCTGCCTCCAACAGATCTACAAAGAGGTTTGAGGAAGAGTTGTGTATTTACCTTTAGATTTTAAGAAAAATGTTTAAACTGTTGGTGTAGAAAGAGAGGATACTGACCCTGTAGTCATTCCTGTCAATGGTGTTCTGTCAGAACCCTAATTACACTTAGTCTTACCGGTTCTTGCACGGGAACAGAGATGCTTATACCCAAATCCCTCTCAGCAATGCCAGCAGATCTTTAATCAGAACCTCCTTACATTACCGCGGGGGAAGGGGGAATTGGATAAAATAACAAAAGAGAAGAGAAGAGACTGGTCCTGTAAGGGTCCTTGGTACTGCTACCTTCTGTCGCGGTCATACGCTAGGAACCTAGAAATAAATACACGTTATCACAATCCTAGCCTCTTTTATCTTTTTCTATTCTACACTGCGTTCTTTCTTACCCACCCTATGCTTCAGAACTTTTAGCTCCTCTTCAGTTATGAGATTGTGTCTCTATCCTCCTCACGTTAGTTGTCACTAAACATATAAAGATAAGAATAATATTTTAGTTCATTTCCTAACTTGACTCTTGACTATACTTATTATCTTCTAAGGGTAGTGCACTTCACTAATTAGAGGAGTTCTTGGATAGCGGGGGTCTGTTATTCTTGTATCCTGTTGTATTTTTCCACCTTTTAACCTAGTTAGTTATAACTCCGTGGGTTGAAAGGATAACTTCTTTCCTCAGCTTCTGGTAGTAATTACAGTATATTCATTTCAGTAAATTACTTGACAACAATTAAACATTCTGTCCAAGTTAATCTTTTTCTGTTTTTTCAATGTCTTTCTAGTTGTGTGAACTCAACGAACTTTCATTTGCAAATTCTGAAACAGTCTTTTCACTCGACTTGTCTACTCTATAAATGTCATTCACTATACGTTTAATTATTCACTTAGCTTAAGCCTTCCGCTGGTTCCTGGCTTCCTGGCTTGTGATTTCCTCTCAGCATTTACTCAAAGCTGCTTCTGTTGTGTGGTTTCTCGAACGGCTTGCTCTGAGTCTCCTGCAATACAAAACGCTATGCTCCATTTCCTTCTGTTTACTTCACTGTGACAACTGGAAACTCTTCATGAAATAAATTGCTTTGACTCTGCAACTCGCACTTGGCTGAATGCGCCGAGTGCCGTTAAAAGTTCATTCCGAAACTGGATATATGTCAGCTTACGCTTTTCTTAACTGGATTTTCCTTCTGTGACTAAAACTAGCGCAACTTCAGAAAACGTACTGATCCGGGTAAAATCTTTGGTGAAGTGCGCATTCCATAATGCGCTCGCGCTGCACTTAGAGTTCACAGCAGCTGTGAACAGAAAGACTGGAACGTCTACTTGTCTTCTGCTATGGCCACCGCAGAGGCCATCTTGTTCCTCCAAAATTGTACCTTCTTTGACCAAACGTTTCTGGTAGTGTCGTCTTGACCAACTCGCCTCATGTTAGGGCCCCTGAGGATGGACCCCAGGATTTGAGTCCTGACAGTACCCCCGAACAAGGCAGGTCCTCTGCTTCTGGGCTTATTTGGGAACTTTTGATGAAAAGATTTAATTAATCTTGGAAAGTGAACATCTTCCTCAGTTCCCAAGATCGTTCCTCAGGTCCATAACCCTTCCAGTCTATTAAATAGTACAGCTTTCCACTGGTTTCCTTGGAATCTAAAATTTCTTTCACTTCATACTCAGTCCCTGTCTCTAACTGAATTGGTTTTGGAGGTAATTGAGTCCTCAGGTTTGTCGAAGCCTTCTTTAGCAAAGACATGTGAAAGACTGGGTGAATCTTTAATTTGGGTGGCAATGTCAATCGATAAGTAACCTGATTGATTTGCTCCTCTATTGGGTAAGGACCAATGAATCGGGGCTGAAACTTCCGATTTCCCTTTAATCTCAAGTTCCTGGTGCTCAACCAAACCTGATCTCCATTTGTCAACGAAGGACCTTCACGTCTCTTCAAATCAGCGTAACCTTTATACCTTTCTTTGGCCTTTTTTAAATTGTCTTCTGCTCTTAGCTGGACCTGATGCAAATGCGAAATGATTTCTTTTACTGCTGGAACTGCTGTTTCCAGTTGTCGAATGGTCGCATTTGGATGTCTGCCATAATTTAGGTAAAAAGGGGAGAACCCAGTCGAACAGTTTCTTGCATTATTGTGAGCAAACTCTGCTGACCACAGGTAGTCAGACCAATTTCCTTCCTCTTTCAGTAGATACAAACGTAGGTATTGTTCCAATTCTTGGTTTGCTCTCTCGGTCTGCCCATCAGTCTCTCGGTGATAGCTGGTGGAAAACCTAACTTCGGTTCCTAAACCCTCCATGAAGGCCCTCCAGAAATGTGACAAAAATTGGGAACCCCTATCTGAGATTATGATTTTAGGAATTCCATGTATCTTTACTATCTGGGAACTGAATTGGGTGGCTAATTGTTTGGCAGAGGGAACCCCTTTTAGTGCTACAAAATGGGCCATCTTGGAAAAGGCATCCACTACTACTAGGATGGTGTCGAAACCCTGACTGTTTGGCAAATCTGTGACAAGGTCAAGTGTTACCGTGTGCCAAGGATAAGGTGGTGTGGGTAATGGCTGTAATAGCCCCTTGGGTGCCTGCCGCTCCGATTTTCCCTGCGCGCAAATCTCACAGGACTTTACATATTTCTCAATGTCAGAGGTCATCTTTGGCCACCAATAATGTCTCTTGATTAACTCTGCAGTCTTGGCTTCTCCTTTGTGCCGAGCTAAGCGATCATCATGACATTCTCGCATTATTTGCTGTTGTAATTCTGCAGTCGGAATGTACAGAGCGTCTTGGAAATACGGCAATTGTTGAATGATTCTTCTGTTTTCGTCTTCCTTAACCCATTCTTGCACCTTCTCTGGACTCATGACTTCTTCAATTGCTTTCTCTAGATGGACAGAAGTTGTGGCTCCTATAATCCTTGATTCTGGAATGATTGGTTGATTCTCAGTTAAGGTTTTCTGAACTTCCGTGCCGATTCTTGATAATGCGTCTGCCTTTCCATTTTGCGCACCCGGACGGTAAGTAATTACAAAATCGTAATCTGCAAAATATAAGGACCACCTCAATTGTCGGGGCGCAAGCGTTCTGGCTGTCTTCAGAACTTTAAGATTGCGATGATCAGTGAACACCGTCACCTGATGCTGAGCTCCCATCAAGTAGTTTCTCCATTCCTTGAAAGCATCTTTAATCGCCAATAGCTCTTTTTCGGTTATGGTGTAATTGACCTCCACTGGGGTTAATTTCCTGGATCTGTAAGCCACCGGGTGTAACTGTCCAGTGGTCTTATCTAGTTAGGACAAAACTCCTCCTACGGCCTGATCTGAAGCATCCGTCTCTACATAAAAAGGCTCAGACGGGTCCGCATGTAATAGAACTGGGGCCGTGGTGAAGTCTTTCTTCAGAGACTGGAAGGCCTCCTCAGACTCCTTAGTCCATTCGAACCTCATTCCTTTCCTCAGTAATTTCGTCAAAGGGAGAATCTTCCTGGAGAATTCACTTATAAACCTGCTATAAAAATTGGCAAAGCCGATGAAGCTCTGAAGTTCCTTCACACTCGCAGGTGAATTCCAATTTGTGACTGCTTCAACTTTCCGTTGATCCATCAATATTGCAGAGGGTGAAAGGACAAACCACAAAAACTCAACCTGCGACACATGGAAGGCACACTTCTCCAATTTTACGAACAATTTATTTTCTCGTAACTTTTGCAACACTCCCTTGACTTGCTCTTGATGTCTGGTTACATCGGCCGAATAGATTAAAATGTCATCGATGTACATAATTGCGCACTGATCAATAAACTCCTTCAAGACGTCATTTATGAAATGTTGGAATGCTGCTGGAGCGTTGCACAATCCATAGGGCATAACCTGATACTCAAAAAGCCCAAACCTTGTCCTAAAAGCCGTTTTTCACTCGTCACCCTCTCGCATTCGGACCAGGTGATAAGCCCCTCTTAGATCTAATTTTGTGTAAATTTGAGCTCCCTTCACCTGGTCCAAAAGTACTGAGATTAAGGGTAAGGGGTACCGATTCTTCTTGGTCATCTTGTTGATCGCTCTGTCATCGATGCAAGTCCTCAATTCTCCTTTCTCCTTCTTTGGTACGAAAAATAAAGGAGACGAAACTGGGGACTGAGAGGGCCGAATGAACATGTTGGCCAAGTATTTATCCAAATACTCCTTTAAATGTTGGTGTTCTCTCTCAGTTAGGGCGTAGACACGACTGCATGGTACATTAGATCCCAGCTCCAAGTCTATTTTACAGTCATAGACTCGGAGCTGGGATCTAATGAAGTGTTCAGCCTCCACTTCGTTGAAAACCTCCTCAAACTCCTTATACTCCTCTGGTAATTCTTGAGCATTGATTACACGCATTGAATGACCAATTGAGCACAAAGATATAGCCGGATTGCCCTCTAGAGGTCTTTTCTAGGTACCAAAACAATTTTCTTGACAATAACTTGAATTCATTGTGATGGTTCTGGAACTCCAGTCAATTGTGGGATTATGCTCAGTGAGCCATGGGAGGCCCAGAATTAGTTGGAACTGGGGTCCATCTATCAAGTTAAACTGTATCTTTTCCTTATGCCCATCATTTGAGATTAATTGAATTAGTTCCGTGTGACTCACAATGGGCCCTGACGAAAGGTTCGTTCCGTCTACAGCTCGGACTGATTCACTCCTGTTTTTCCTGATTGCTTGTATGCCTTCTTTAGCAGTGAATCTTAGGTCGCAGAAATTTCCGGTCGCACCTGAATCAATCCTGACTGATACTTCCGTTAAGGTTGTCTGCCCAAATCTCACTTCCATGGATAAATTTAGATGTGGAGCGGCTGCCTGCAAGGTGTTCGCAATTCGATGCTCACTTGGAGGTATTTCTTGGATCGCACTCACCTGTTCAACTCCTCCCACAGGTGGTGCCATTAGTTTTCCTTCAGCTTAAAAACTGTTTTGGGTTTCTTTGGACAATTTCTAACAAAATGCATCCCCAGATCCACAGTACATACACAAATTACTTACTCTTCTTTTTACTTTTTCTTCTTTGGATAGTGATCCTCTTATCGTTCCAATTTGCATGGGCTCAGTTCCTTGTTGACCCTCTGAATTCCTGATGTTGTCTGATCGAGCTCTATCATACCTTGGAGCGATTGTTCTAAAGTCTCTCTTCTTTTCACCTCTTCTTTCTCCTTGGCGGAAATCAATTTCCAAGACTAAATCAATCAATGCAGAAATCTCTCTTGGTCGATTGGGAATTTGGGCCAAAGTATCTTTTAATTCCTCTCTCAGACCCCTATAAAAAACTGCCGCTCTCTTGCTTTCTGGCCAGTCAGTCTTCACTACCAGTTTGTTGAATTGGGCCAATTTCGCTATCAGATCTCGATTGCCTTGTCGCAAATCTAACAACTCATTATCCACCACTTGGGATATTCTCCGCCGCTCAAATATTCGAAGAAATTCTTGTTTGCATTCCTCAAAATTTCTTAACAAAGGATCATCTCGGGTGACTAGAGGCATGGACCATGACGCTGCATCTCCACTTAGATAAGACAGTAGGAAAGCTACTTTGGACTGCGCGTCGGGAAATATCGAAGGGTGGACATAAAATGCAATGAACATTGTGAAAGAAAGACTTGCGCTTTCTGTGGGTCTCCACTAAATCTCTCAGGGGTGGCTAGCGGTATTACTGGGGATAACGAATGAATTACTTGTGTGGTGGATCTATTTGAGGCTTCTAATACTGGATTCATCGCTTCCCTCTGTCAGAACCTTAATTACACTTAGTCTTACCGGTTCTTGCACGGGAACAGAGATGCTTATACCCAAATCCCTCTCAGCAATGCCAGCAGGTCTTTTATCAGAACCTCCTTACATTACCTCGGGGGAAGGGGGAATTGGATAAAATAACAAAGGAGAAGAGAAGAGACTGGTCCTGTAAGGGTCCTTGGTACTGCTACCTTCTGTCGTGGTCATATGCTAGGAACCTAGAAATAAATACACGTTATCACAATCCTAGCCTCTTTTATCTTTTTCTATTCTACACTGCGTTCTTTCTTACCCACCCTATGCTTCAGGACTTTTAGCTCCTCTTCAGTTATGAGATTGTGTCTCTATCCTCCTCACGTTAGTTGTCACTAAACATATAAAGATAAGAATAATCTTTTAGTTCATTTCCTAACTTGACTCTTGAATATACTTATTATCTTCTAAGGGTAGTGCACTTACTTCACTAATTAGAGGAGTTCTTGGATAGCGGGGTCTGTTATTCTTGTATCCTGTTGTATTTTCCACCTTTTAACCTAGTTAGTTATAACTCCGTGGGTTGAAAGGATAACTTCTTTCCTCAGCTTCTGGTAGTAATTACAGTATATTCATTTCAGTAAATTACTTGCCAACAATTAAACATTCTGTCCAAATTAATCTTTTTCTGTTTTTTCAATGTCTTTCTAGTTGTGTGAACTCAACAAACTTTAATTTGCAAATTCTGTAACAGTCTTTTCTCTCGACTTGTCTACTCTATAAATGTCATTCACTATACGTTTAATTATTCACTTAGCTTAAGCCTTCCGCTGGTTCCTGGCTTCCTGGCTTGTGATTTCCTCTCAGCATTTACTCGACGCTGCTTCTGTTGTGTGGTTTCTCGAACGGCTTGCTCTGAGTCTCTTGCAATACAAAACGCTATGCTCCTTTTCCTTCTGTTTACTTCACTGTGACAACTGGAAAATCTTCATGAAATAAATTGCTTTGACTCGGCAACTCGCGCTTGGCTGAATGCGCCGAGTGCCGTTAAAAGTTCATTCCGAAACTGGCTATATGTCAGCTTACACTTTTCTTAACTGGATTTTTCTTCTGTGACTAAAACTAGCGCTTCTTCAGAAAACGTACAGCTCCGGGTAAAATCTTTGGTGAAGTGCGCATTCCATAATGCGCTCGCGCTGCACTTAGAGTTCACAGCAGCTGTGAACAGAAAGACTGGAAAGTCTACTCGTCTTCTGCTATGGCCACCGTAGCGGCCATCTTGTTCCTCCAAATCTGTACCTTCTTTGACCAAACGTTTCTGGTAGTGTCGTCTTGACCAACTCACCTCATGTTATGGCCCCTGAGGATGGACCCCAGGATTTGAGTCCTGACATGTACCCACGAAGAATCGGAAAATATGCCAAGAGTTAGTAGATGTGACGAAAGTGCAAAAGGCTACATTATATCTGGTGCGATACAATATTTACTATAAAAATGTAAATGTAGAAGAAGAAGGAATGACTTTAGAAGATGAAACACACATTTCAAGTAGACAAATAGAAAAAATGGAGAACTCAAAAAAAGAAGAAATTTATGAACATTATACTATACACCCTCTACATTCAAAAGAACTGATAGGATATACTATTGAATTGTTCCAGATGAAAACAGCTAAAGGAACTCTCATGAGTGTGTGGGGAAAAAAGTTTGGAAGCTCGTTGTTTTCCACAGCTCTTCCCTACTGGAAAAGGTGGAAGATATGATGAACGACCAGTTCAAATTCCAGCTGCTGAATATCTTACTTTACGACTGTATTTAGAAGATCAAAGATTTTGTCAGTGTATTCCATAATTGTTTCATCTTTTATTTGAGAGTGATTTGTCCGCACTTTCATATGCACTCAACCACATATTGAAATCGGGAACGCATCTCTTACATGTTTCTGAAAAGGAATTTATGGAGAAAGTTGAAGGAAGAGACAAACAGTTAGAATCACAGTTAATTCATTTGACGGCATGTCAACGTGGTACTAATGAATATTGGTATCAACGTCAAGGGGAATTAAAATGTAAGTTAAGAAACTTAGGAACCCCTACATGGTTTGTCACATTAGTTGTGCTGAGTACACATGGGATGATTTATTGGATTTTCTACGAGAAGCAAATTCAAATATTGAAAATATCGATTTGAAGACACCTGGAGAACTGTGTTCCCTAGATCCTGTAAATGTCTGCAGATATTTTAATCATAGATTTGAAGCTATGATGTCTTTCATCCGTAATGAAAAAAAATCTACCTATTGACAAAGTTATTGATTTATTTTTTGGGGAGAAAGAATACCAAGCTAGAGGTGCTCCTCATATAGATATGCTTGAATGGATCAAGGATGCACCCAAATTTGGAACTGATTCGGATGAGACTGTTTTATCTTTTATTGAAGGATATCTGACCTGTGAGATTCTGGAAACAGGAGGAGAAAATATCTTAAAACAGCAAGTTTTACTGTTTCAGAATCATTGATGTGGAACATATTGACGACGGAAATATAAGTCAAAGGATAAATGTTACACAAAATGTCAATTTAGCTTTCCACGTCCAGTAATTTCCAAAGGAAGAGTGAACAGTTTTATGTCAGCAGTGAGGCATACCATCACTCGAAAATAACCCAAAAATACTTATAATTAAAAAGAACAGAAGAATCAAAGTACATCAATGATTACAATCCAGTGATTTTGAAGGTGTGGAATGCAAATATGGACATACAATAAGTTGCAGATAACTCATTTGCTATTGCTCGCTATGCCACGTCATATATTACCAAGTCTGAGAAGACAGAATTGAAAGAAATGTGGGAGGAAATTTCGCAGGAGAAGACACTTAGCAAAAAATGGTTCCGCTTCAGCTTGAAGAGGCTTTCACATCCAGAAATTGAATCCTACGAATGCTCGGATCAATTGACATCTGCAAGTTTATATTCAAAGTCAAGAGGGATCATCTGGATAAGTCTTGGTCTTGGTGTAGCACGAAATTGAGTTTTGAAATCTGTACAAAAAATTGAATCCTTGGCACTGAATGAACCGGAAAGTACAGATATTCTGAAAACAAATATATTGGATTCATACTATCCAAATAGAAGTCCATACCTGGAAAACATATGTCTATATGAAATACTGCAACATTATAGTTTTAATAAAAATGTCACAGGAAATACAATTGGAGGAAAATACGTTTGGATCTGAAGGATGTTTGGTAAAGCATAACAAAGGAAATCTAATTAATCACAGGAAATTAAGTTGTGATACTCCAGATAAAAGAGAGTTTTTCTATTTAGCTCTTCTGCAACTCTTCAAACCTTGGCGGACTGAAATTAAATTGTTTGGACATTTTGACTGCTATGAGGATTCTTTCAATGCATATAAAGATAGCATTGAATGTACAATTTTTCCAAATGATCTACAAATGTTGAACAAAGAGATTAATGAAGAAAGAACTATTGCAGCTGAAATAGCTCGAGATAGTTCCCAAGATAGTCAGAGTTCTTCTCCACAAAGTCAAGATCCACTAGAAGAAGCCATACTTGAAAATGAAGTGGCAATAGCAATGAGTGAAGTGGAAACGGTGATGCAGCAAGCACAACAGGACAAAATTGATTTGGAAAATTTAGAGGAACATCTGAATACTGAAAAGAAAGAAATATATCACCAAGTTACACAACAGATACAACATAGATTATTGCATGAAAAGAATGATTGCCACTGTTCATTATTTAGACCTATTCTTGGGTACATCATGGGACAAGCTGGAACGGGAAAAAGTTTCTTGATTAAATGTTTGTCAAGTTATCTACAGAAAACAACAGATTCACATTTATCTTGTGTTGTAACTGCTCCAACTGGGTTAGCAGCACACAACATTTAAGGGATTATATTACATTGTCTACTTATGTTACCAGTAGAACATGAAAATAAATTGGAATACCACAAGCTATCTGGAGAAGCTTGTTTCAAAGTTTCAAGAGTTCTACAGAAAATGAAGCTTCTGGTAATTGATGAAGTAAGCATGGTCTCAAACGTAATGCTTGCGTTTGTACATTTGTGGATGCAGCAGATTTTAAAAACAAATTACAGTGTTTTATTTGGAGGAAAACATGTAATAGTATTTGGTGAGCTACTACAACTCACACCTGTGAAAGGCCAACTGGTTTTTAAAAGTCATCTTCATGAAGACACAAATAAAATGTTTGGGAAGTATTTGAAATGTGAATATTTGGAGTTATTTTGAATATAAGGAACTTATCAAGAACATGTGACAAGCAAATGATGAGTTCTATGGAAATATTCTTCAAAATATTACGATTGGTGTCTTAACAAAGGATGGAAAAAGTGCTTTAGAAAGTCAGCTACTAAAAAATTTGTTTCCAACAGAAAATATTGCAGCTGAAACAAACTACCGAAGAATTGCAGAAGAGGAATCTACAATTTGCCTTATGCCAACACTGAAAGAATGCTCTATATTTAATGAAGAAATGTTGAAAAAGGAGGGTGAACTGATAATGAAAATGGTAGCTATTGATAAAATAGAACATTAAGGAGTAACTATTCTTTTGTATGTCCCTGTAAACTGCCAGGTAATACTACGGCGTAATTTAGATGTAATTTAGATGTTGAAAAAGGCTTAGTAAATGCAGCAATAGGGAAAGTTGTTGACTTTGTTAGTTATGTACAATGAGATGTGATTGAATTTTTGAAGATTAAATTTGATCAGATTGAAGAGGTGAAACAAATTGGACGCTGTTGTGTTAGTTTCTTGCTTGTAAAAGATTTGTATGTTCATAGGAAACAGTTTCCTGTTTGTTTAGCATATGCAGTGACTCTTCATAAATCTCAAGGTTTAAGTGTAGACAATGTTTTGGTGAATATTGTTCTGTGTTTAAAGAGGGTATGGCGTATGTTGCATTGTCTCGATTAAGAACGTTATCCGGATTGTATTTGATTGATTTTGATGAGCAAAAGGTTAGTGCAGATGTAAATTGTGTAAAAAAGTACAATAGGTTAAGATGACTGTGTACTCCTAACTTAGGTAAATATCCTATTATGAAAAACATTAAATACATCCAAAATGAAAATCAGATAAAGATTATACTGAGGTTGCAAAGAAAAAAAGAACTGAAAAGAATGAGTCTGGAAAGAAAATAGAAGGGAACACCTTGGTTGCTAATATTGTAGGATATCAGTTAAAAAATAGTTCAGGTATCAACTGCTATGCTAATGTAATTGTGAACGTTGTCTTTTTTTTTTAGAAAATCTACAGCATGCAATTATTGAAAATCGAGAAAAAAGATTTTGTTCTCTGTAACATTATATTTTTAAGAAGTTGAAAACTGATAAAACGAAAATCCATACTGCTTCTGATGTGCGGAATCTTTTGGATATATGTTCTGGTTCTTCACAATTTACACAGAATGTATGACAAGACGCTCAGGAACTTCTTATGTTTATGCTTGTAGTATTAGAAGATGAAGGCATACAAATTGAAAATCTGTTTGGACTATGTTACAGATGGGTTCATAGATGTGACAGCTGTTAATTTTTATCTACCACTAAAATAGACACTGAACGATTCATATATTTGACAATGCCAGATTTGAAAACAGTGTCTTTCAACGAACTAGTGAATTCAGCTAATCAACATATGGAATGTACTAAGGGAAAATCGGAAATGTTGTCAACATTATTTATAGAAAGATGTGGACATAATATTATATTAATGCTGCAACTTTGCAGAGCAGATGGAACAAAATTGGAAACCCAAATAAAAAAATTTGTGGCAGGTCAAGTAACAATTTCAGGAAGAACTTTTAAAACAGTGGCTATTGTTTTCCACGATGGACCTACTTCAACATCTGGACACTAAACTGTCTATTTAAAATGCAATGAAGGATGGACACTATGTAATGATGCTAATTTAGGGTATACATTTCAGTTGCCTTATGAATTATCAAATTCATACATAATATTCTTAATGCCAAAATTCTAAGAAAATATCAACTTGAATTACTGAATATATTTTGGATATTTCCACTACAAATGATTTTAGAAACATCATTCACCCTATCAGAAACATGTGAATATGATTTTAGAAGTGTATGTTGGCTATCCTCATTGCAAATGTTTTCAGAACATAATTCGGCCTTTTGGGAAGGTGTGTATATGAATGCAAAAGTTTATTTTGAATATACTCAATGGAAATCTTTTCAGAAACATCATTGGGCCAATAGGGAAGATGTTTGTAATTGAATTTTCAATTATTAATTCTGTTCTTTCATATTGCGTTAGAAAAATTGTGTTTGAAAGAAGGTGGTGATATATTTGATCTTTGTATGATATACTTTGTTACTAAGGATATTTATTTGTGAAAATGTGAATACCAAGCAACGTTAGTTGTAGACATTTTGAAGAGAAGTATAGTTTTTTTTAACAATCTTATTGATTGTATTTTTTTGCCCACTGTCATCTGATGATTAACATTGAAATCATTGTTTATGGTGAAATTCAATACAATCTGAAGACAGCAAAGAATGGCAAATTGAATATGTGATGTAATTGTATACTTATGTTTTGTTGCGAAAACTATAACATTATATGTAATAACAGAATTATTTTCTTCTTTTTTACAGACCCTACTACTAAAGTTTAAAATACTTTGAATTTGCATTTTTTTAAAAGAAGTGAAATTAAATTACTATTAATTTCATATGTACTTGAAAATAGGTAAGATTAATCCACCCAGGTACTACCCTTGCAGTCTATCAAAGACACTGTGACTCCCCATGCCCATCGCTAGTCACCCAGCCAGTACTATACACTAATGCAATCTGTCCACTAATACCCAAGTACTTAAAAATTCAGCATACTCTCTCCTTGCAGTACTGCAATCATCCAGTCACTGCTGATGTACTCATACAATGGCCCAAGCACAAACACAAGCAGTGCTACAATTGTCTTTGCACTATCCATATAGACCTCCTAGCATGCACATACTACTCATTCACTCCTCTAACTACACTAGTACTACCCATGTAGCAATCACCCTGTCAGTCCCCATGCACTTCTCCAATCACCAATCTAGTGCGATGTACTTATCTAATTACTTTGCTAATACCAAAGCACTTATAAATACAGCAGTCACTCTCTATAAGCACTATTATCATTCAGTTACTAGTCATGTACTTATGGAATGGTTTAAGTACTAACACAATTAAGTGCAATTATTTTTAATAGTACGTTTTAGAGAAAATACAGTTAGAAAGTAGCATTTAAAAAACCTTAGAAATTCACTGAAAAAACCATAGGTTTCAGGCACATTATAGTTAGAAATTAGCATTTAAAAACCCTTTGAAATTCACTGAAAAAACCATAGGTTTCAGGCACGTTATAGTTAGAAATTAGCATTTTAAAAACCCTAGATATTCACTGAAAAAACCATAGGTGTCAGGGACGTTATAGTTAGTTGGACATTTCACTCATACAAAACCATAGAAATTCCACAGTTATAGTTAGTTATATATATATATATATATATATATTACCTACTGGCAGTCGCCAGTAGTTAGCTATAGTTAGGATTGTTTTCTATAGGAAATCCGCAACATTCTATTGGGAATAACTTTGGCGCCGGTTGAGGAATCTGCCTGTAATTTTCCTTAAATTTGCCTTGCTGCGCTCCGCTCCTTCCCTGAAAGGGGGGGGGTTCGTCAAGCGGGGGCCGAGATAAAAAGGGGGGTCCCAAAACGTGTTTTCCCCATGTTAATTTCCATAGGGCGGTTGGACTCACTTTTAGCCCGAACGGCTGAATGGATTTGCACAAAACTTGGCAAAATTGTAGGGACTGGTAGCCCGATGTGCCTTTGCTATGTCTCAAGATATGTGCTCCAGTGGATTTTGAGTAATTTAGGTTAAAAAAAATATATATATCTGGGCGGAGCCTAACCACACATCTGATCTGATTGGCTGTCAGCACTTCATCCAAGAAGTGTTGGCAGCCATCTTGGGACCAATATACACGATAGCACCTCATTAAAAAGCATTGTAGTTAATAGAGGGTTTTAGGACTTTAGTTACATTACAAATCATTTGTTGATGGTACCATACTCATTTTAGGAATTGTGGTGTGTTCTAAGGTGATTTTACCATGTGAAAAAGCCTTCTGCTGTGATATCATGAATCATGTTTAAAAAGAAAACTAATATCTCATGATTTTCCCACAGTGGTTTGGAAGGGGATCTATAAGCTAAACTGAAAGCATATTTTCTGTAAATTCACATTATCTTTCCCAGTCATGTGAGAATGAAGTCTGACATTCTCAGTAAAACATGTACATCCAACAAGGACAGAGACTGTCAGTTAATTCCTTTGTGTTCTACTGCAGCCTCCTAGAGTGTTCTAAAGAACAACTAGAGGGCTAACAGTCCTACCAACAGAAGCAACCTTTCCCCTCCTGAGGCGGAAGCCGGGAGGTCTCGCTCTTTCACTTGGTGCAATTTAGCACCCGTCCTGCATTTTAACTTTGTGTGTTTTAATTCGCTTAATTCGCTTGAATAATAAGCGTTAGAGACTTAGCTAGAGACTTCCTTAGCGCTCCTAAGCACTTTGTGTTCCTTCCCCCCTCCCCTGCCACCGGACCGCCCTCGGCCGAGTATCGACGCCGAGGGCTGGGCTCCCGGTTTTTGGCGGCCATATTGGGTGTGGGCCAGGCGGGTGATGCACTCTAGCAGCGCTTTAAAAAGGAAATCGTCAGCGTGCTCCTGTGATTACCAACAGAAGCAACCTTTCCCCTCCTGAGGCGGAAGCTGGGAGGTCTCTCTCTTTCACTTGGTGCAATTTAGCACTGGTCCTGCATTTTAACTTTGTGTGTTTTAATTCGCTTAATTTGCTTGATTAATAAGAGTTAGAGACTTAGCTAGAGACTTCCTTAGCGCTCCTAAGCGCTTTGTGTTCCTTCCCCCCTCCCCTGCCACCGGACCGCCCTCGGCCGAGTATCGACGCCGAGGGCTGGGCTCCCGGTTTTTGGTGGCCATATTGGGTGTGGGCCAGGCGGGTAACGCGCTCTTGCAGTGCTTTAAAAAGGAAATTGTCAGCGTGCTCCTGTGATTACCAGCAGAAACAACCTTTCCCCTCCTAAGGCGGAAGCTGGGAGGTCTCTCTCTTTCACTTGGTGCAATTTAGCACCCGTCCTGCATTTTAACTTTGTGTGTTTTAATTTGCTTAATTCGCTTGATTAATAAGCGTTAGAGACTTAGCTAGAGACCTCCTCAGCGCTCCTAAGCGCTTTGTGTTCCTTTCCCCCTCCCCTGCCACCGGACCGCCCTCGGCCGAGTATCGACGCCGAGGGCTGGGCTCCCGGTTTTTGGTGGCCATATTGGGTGTGGGCCAGGCGGGTAACGCGCTCTTGCAGTGCTTTAAAAAGGAAATTGTCAGCGTGCTCCTGTGATTACCAGCAGAAGCAACCTTTCCCCTCCTAAGGCGGAAGCTGGGAGGTCTCTCTCTTTCACTTGGTGCAATTTAGCACCCGTCCTGCATTTTAACTTTGTGTGTTTTAATTTGCTTAATTCGCTTGATTAATAAGCGTTAGAGACTTAGCTAGAGACCTCCTCAGCGCTCCTAAGCGCTTTGTGTTCCTTCCCCCCTCCCCTACCACCGGACCGCCCTCGGTCGAGTATCGACGCCGAGGGCTGGGCTCCCGGTTTTTGGCAGCCATATTGGGTGTGGGCCAGGCGGGTGACGCGCGCTAGCAGCGCTTTAAAAAGGAAATTGTCAGCGTGCTCCTGTGATTACCAACAGAAGCAACCTTTCCCCTCCTGAGGCGGAAGCCGGGAAGTCTCTCTCTTTCACTTGGTGCAATTTAGCACCCGTCCTGCATTTTAACTTTGTGTGTTTTAATTTGCTTAATTCGCTTGATTAATAAGCGTTAGAGACTTAGCTAGAGACCTCCTTAGCGCTCCTAAGCGCTTTGTGTTCCTTCCCCCCTCCCCTACCACCGGACCGCCCTCGGCCGAGTATCGACGCCGAGGGCTGGGCCCCCGGTTTTTGGCAGCCATATTGGGTGTGGGCCAGGCGGGTGACGCGCGCTAGCAGCGCTTTAAAAAGGAAATCATCAGCGTGCTTCTGTGATTACCAACAGAAGCAACCTTTCCCCTCCTGAGGCGGAAGCTGGGAGGTCTCTCTCTTTCACTTGGTGCAATTTAGCACCGGTCCTGCATTTTAACTTTGTGTGTTTTAATTCGCTTAATTCGCTTGATTAATAAGAGTTAGAGACTTAGCTAGAGACTTCCTTAGCGCTCCTAAGCGCTTTGTGTTCCTTCCCCCCTCCCCTGCCACCGGACCGCCCTCGGCCGAGTATCGACGCCGAGGGCTGGGCTCCCGGTTTTTGGTGGCCATATTGGGTGTGGGCCAGGCGGGTAACGCGCTCTTGCAGCGCTTTAAAAAGGAAATCGTCAGCGTGCTCCTGTGATTACCAACAGAAGCAACCTTTCCCCTCCTAAGGCGGAAGCCTGGAGGTCTCTCTCTTTCACTTGGTGCAATTTAGCACCCGTCCTGCATTTTAACTTTGTGTGTTTTAATTTGCTTAATTCGCTTGATTAATAAGCGTTAGAGACTTAGCTAGAGACCTCCTTAGCGCTCCTAAGCGCTTTGTGTTCCTTCCCCCCTCCCCTACCACCGGAACGCCCTCGGCCGAGTATCGACGCCGAGGGCTGGGCTCCCGGTTTTTGGCAGCCATATTGGGTGTGGGCCAGGAGGGTGACGCGTGCTAGCAGCGCTTTAAAAAGGAAATTGTCAGCGTGCTCCTGTGATTACCAACAGAAGCAACCTTTCCCCTCCTGAGGCGGAAGCCGGGAGGTCTCTCTCTTTCACTTGGTGCAATTTAGCACCCGTCCTGCATTTTAACTTTGTGTGTTTTAATTCGCTTAATTCGCTTGATTAATAAGCGTTAGAGACTTAGCTAGAGACTTCCTTAGCGCTCTTAAGCGCTTTGTGTTCCTTCCCCCCTCCCCTGCCACCGGACCGCCCTCGGCCGAGTATCGACGCCGAGGGCTGGGCTCCCGGTTTTTGGCGGCCATATTGGGTGTGGGCCAGGTGGGTGTTTTGCGCTCTAGCAGCGCTTTAAAAAGAACGGCCATAACTCTGCGCAGCAGACGCGTACTGCGCCGGAGTCGTGCCAGAGTCCTGCTCGTCTGCGCCCGTCTGCGCAGGACGGGACCAGGGGCTATGGGCCCGACATCTACGCCTAACAATTCTGCAAGGACCCCTCACATCAGGTATACGGCGCAAAGTCTATTACACCTTAGACCACCTCCTCTTACAGAATGCTCCAGAGATTCCTGGCCGTGCCCCGAGGGCCCTTTTTCTGGCATTTATTGCAAGTTTCAAGCCTCTTACACAAAACCCAGTATCAAGATGTTCAATAAAAGGGAACTAAATCCACCTGAAGGGACAAAGGAGACAAAGTGCCTTCTCCTAAATCTTCGCTCCCTACCTAGACATCAGCTAGAAGTATGGGACCTAATACATACCACACAACCCGACCTATGCTTCCTAACGGAAACTTGTTTGAAACCCCATACGGTCCCTGCTATTGCCGTGGGGGTTCCTCTTGGCTATAAGTTTGTCCATTTTGACCGCCCAGAGAAAATAGGAGGTGGCTTAGCCATCATGCATAAAGAACGTCTGAAGATCACTATATTAGAACAGAAGCACAGCCCTCTCCTTGAGATAATAATCTTTAAAATGCATTATGCTACAAACAGATTCTGGAAAGGAGCCTTAGTCTATCACCCCCCAGGGCCCTCTACAGGCTTCTCCCTTGCACTACTGGAACTCTTGGCCCCACATTTTAAAGCAAAGGAAGATTTTCTCCTTCTTGGCGATTTGAATGTTCACGTCGATAATCCCACACTTCCGGAAACAATCTCCCTGGTTTCTGAATTATCCTCCCTCGGTCTGACTCTGCAAAACCATGAACCCACCCATATAGGAGGTCATCTTCTTGACCTGTTGTTCACCAATTTCCCCGAAGTACAATGTCTTTCCCCGGTGCAAATAATTTGGTCCGACCACTTCATCATGGAATTTTCAATATCGAAGGCGGATAAGCCCTCTCATAAAAATTCCCTTCCACCTGTCTGGCGTCGACAGTGGCATAAAGTCACCGTAGAGGAATCGCAAAAGGAATGGAAACAGCCCATTCCCACAGAGACAGATAGTATAGAGACCGCTTTGACCAAACTTAACAACTCTCTTAACGAAGCAATTGACAAAATAGCACCTCTAAAGCTACACAAACAATCCCCTGCCACCAAACAGGAAATATGGTATACTGAAGAGCTTAGAATAGAAAAACAAAAATGTAGGAGGATAGAGAAGAAGTGGAGAAAAACGCGAACCGAAGAGAACAAGAAAGCACACCATGAGGCCCAGACTAAATATCATAAAAACATCAAACATGCTCGGAAGAAAAGCCTCTCTCATCAACTTGCAGAAGCATGTAATCGATCTAAGGAATTACTTAAAATTCTCCAGGAGTTTGTAAAACCTACTGCATGCGAAAGCCCTGATGACTTTTCCCAACAATTATGCGACGCAATCTCCTTGTTATTCGACAATAAAATCAACTTGATCTACGACAAAATTTTACAGGCTCCCAACCAAAACAGTAATAACTCTCTCTCTCCTCCCATTATGTCTACTTGGAGTCAAACTACACTTGCGACATTCCCAGCAGTTAATGACTCAGACCTCACTTCCCTTATGAGCCATATAAATCTGGATCCCCAGATAATTTTCTATCAGCTAAAAATAACTGCCTCCATGCAAAATCTGCTTAGGCCCCATATCCAAACACTGATCAACCATTCTCTTAGGGAAGGATCTGTGCACACAGAATGGAAAAAAGCAGTGGTGAACCCAATCCGAAAGAACGCAGCAATTCCATGGACCGACCTTTCCAACCTTCGACCTATCTCCCTCCTACCCTCCCTCAGCAAGTTGACCGAAAGACACGTTAACACTCACCTGTCCAAATATATCGAGGCAGCGGAGGGCCTAGATTTTTCTCAATCTGGATTTAGGCCCAATCACAGCACAGAAACTGCCCTCCTTTCAGTGACAGATAACATCAAGATGTCACTGGATGGAGGAGACTCAATGATTCTAGTGCTGTTAGATTTATCCGCTGCCTTCGACACTGTGTCTCATGAGATACTTCTCGTCGTCTGAGGGAGAGGGGAATAGAAGGTGTGGCTCTCTCCTGGTTGGAAAGCTTTCTTTCGGATCGTCAACAAGAGGTCAGATTGGGCTGCCATCATTCTATCTCAAGGGAGCTCACCAAGGGAGTGCCACAGGGCTCATGCCTAAGCCCCACACTCTTCAACGTGTATGTGGCCCCCTTGGCAGATATAGTAAGATCTCATGGGTTCACCCCTGTGTCGTACGCTGACGACACTCAGCTTTTGTTCCCTTTTAAAACCCTAACGCCCGCAACACAAAAATCTTTTGCGGACGGAATGAGGGCAATATCTAGCTGGATGGCCACTAATCGCCTCCAGTGTAATGTAGGCAAGACTGAAGTAATGCTGGTTGGGGAGGCCACACTTTTATGGTCCCCGGATTGGTAGCCCCCGGATCTAGGACCAACACCAAGCCCCAAACAGACTGTCAAAAATCTTGGTGTGCGTCTAGACAGAACACTTCTGTTCAAAGAGCACACAAATCAAGTAGCAGGTTCCTGCTTCCGGGTCATTGGACTGCTGCGACGTGTCTTCCCATTCCTATCAGATTCTTATAGGAAGACCCTCGTCCAGGCCTTGGTTATAAGCAGACTGGACTACTGTAATGGCCTGCTGATCTCGGCAAACGAAGAACAACTGCAGAGATTAAAGGTGGTCCAGAACACTGCTGTGAGACTAGTTCTCAACGCCCACCCAAGGTATGCCTCACTCCCCCTCTTGACAAAACTCCACTGGTTGCCAATTAGACAGCGTGTAAAATTCAAAATCTGTTGCACTATTCACAGATGTCTGTTTGGCAATGGACCTAAATATTTAAAAGAAATATTTAAGCCCTACAAACCCAGTCGAACCCTGCGCTCCAGCAGTCTGCAACAACTTCAGGTTCCAATGATAAAAAAAGCTAGGCAGGGAGGGAGAGCCCTGTCCTACAAAGGCCCCATCCTATGGAACTCATTGCCCTCTGCTCTCAAAAATACTACCAATTTTCAATCCTTCAAGAAGTCCCTGAAAACTTTTTTATTCATCGCCTGTTAGGATCTTCCCCCCTTCACTCTACCGTCTAGTACTAGGTCTTGTTTCTTTGGTAAAGCGTAAGCGCGGAGATACCCTTTCGAGGGTTGACTTCCAGCGCTATACAAGAACACAAATAAATAAATAAATAAATACTTATTACAAAGGTATAGCACACCTGAAGCCATCTTGATTGGAATAAAGTGGTAAATCTTAAAACATTTAATTTAAAAAGGAACAAAATGAGGGGGTATATTTTGCCATATAAAGTATGATTAGTGCTGCAGCAAGAAAAATTAGGGCACATTTTGAGTGACTTCTCAAATCCTCTTCAATTTCATTAAAGAATTCTGACATACAGTCTCCCAAGATGGCCACCAGAGACAAAAGAGCCTAAATGTAGCCCAAATATCACCCAGATGTAGCCCAAGTATAGCCCAATGACAGAATGTCCCAGAGTGTTCTTAAGAACAACTAGAGTGCAAACAGTCTTACTTATGACAAAAGTATGGCACACCAGAAGCCATCTTGATTGGAATGAAGTGCTAAGTCTGAAAACATTTAATTTAAAAAGGAACAAAATGAGGGGGTTCATTTTGCCATAGAAAGTATGATTAGTGCTTCAGAAAGAAAAATTAGGGATCATTTTGAGTGAATTCTCAAATCCTCTTCTATTTCATTAAAAAAATTCTGACACGCAGACTGAAACATTCACTTTGAATACAAGCAGCAGACTTTATGGCAAATGTGTGACACATCTGAATGCCTTCTTGATGGAACCAAAGTAAACAAGCATTGAAAATGCAATAGATCTCGCCCTCGTTTAAGTTAAAGTCATTCTGTTTGTAATGAGGTGGCTTTTTAGCTTTGCTTTTATTAGTGTTTTTTAAACTTTCATGTAAATAACATGCATCTGTATGCAAATATGTATATGTATGCATGCATTTATATTTGTATTTATATAGATGTACAGATTATATATGTTTATATATGTATGTATATATATATATATATACACACACATACATATATATAAATGCATATGCATATATATATGTGTATATGTGTGCGTGTAGAAAGAGGTAGAGAGGTAGAGGTGTAAAGGTAGAGGTAGAGAGGTAGCGGTAGAGAGATAGAGACTAGTAGAGCGAGAAGTAGAGAGAGGTAGAGAGTAGAGAGTGAGTAATAGAGAGTAGAGAGTGAGTAGTAGAGAGTAGTATAGAGCAGTGGAGAGAGTAGCATAGAGTGAGTAGTAGAGAGTAGTAGAGTGAATAGTAGAGTGAGTAGTAGAGAGTGAGTAGTAGAGAGTAGTAGAGAGTAAGTAGTAGAGTGAGTAGTAGAGAGCAGTAGAGAGTGAGTAGTACAGATTATTAAAGAGTGAGTAGTAGAGAGTAGTGGAGAGTGAGTAGTAGAGAGTGAGTAGCAGAGAGAGAGAATAGTAGAGAGTAGTAGAGAGTGAGTAGTAGAGTGAGTAGTAGAGACTAGTAGAGAGAGTAGTAGAGAGTGAGTAGTAGAGAGTAGTAGATAGTGAGTAGTAGAGTGAGTAGTAGAGAGTGAGTAGTAGAGAGAGAGTAGTAGAGAGTGAGTAGTAGAGAGTAGTAGAGAGTGAGAAGTAGAGAGTGAGTAGTAGAGAGTAGTAGAGAGTGAGTAGTAAAGAGTGAGTAGTAGAGAGAGAGAGTAGTAGAGAGTGAGTAGTAGAGAGTAGTAGATAGTGAGTAGTAGGGAGATGGTAGTAGAGAGAGAGTAGTAGAGAGTAGTAGAGCAGTAGAGAATGAGTAGCAGAGAGTAGAGGAGTAGGAGAGAGTAAGTAGTAGAGAGTAGTGGAGAATATTCCAAAGTTTGGCACAGCACCACTTGCACAAAAAGTCCAATCAAATCATATCACTTAGAGTCCTTATTGAAGCGCGGAATCTTGGTGTATATTCAAATGCTTTTATTTTCCTTAAGTTTATTTACCACAGCCAGCTGAAACATTTCGTTCTGTACAACAGAACTTCTTCAGGGCGTTCTTATTTCCTTCAACTTATGTCGGTATCCTGTTGTCATATAACTAGATATTTCTTCCAAATGTTAGACGAGATGTAAGTACATTCTTATTCAAAGTGACTAGGTATCAATTTTACCCACACAATTCGGGCAGACTTGAGTAATTTATAGCATTCTCAAAGCCAGTCTTTCAAAAATTCCAAAGTATAGGTCATGATAATCCAAATCCAAATGTTTCTCAAGAAAAGTCATTTTCAATCGTTCGGAATATCGGTGTTTGGGCAGATATAACCCAGGGACCCCCGGTATGCAAGGGGAAGTAGTCCCCCCTCTGCAAACGCGCCAGTGGCCTGCGTTGCAGAGAGGTGTAAAAAGGGGCATAGTCTCATTACACCTCTGTGCAATGCAGCCCCCTGGTGCATACTGGAGGTTCCAGGTGGGCTAGTTGGCCCCCAGGGACCCCTAGTATGCAAGGGGAATTAGTTCCCCCTCTTCAAACATGCACGGGGGCTGCGTTGCAGAGAGGTGTAAAAAAGGGTGTGGCCTCATTACACCTCTCTGCAATGCAGCCCCCTGGCGCATACTGGAGGCTCCTGGTGGGCTAGTTGGCCCCCAGGGACCCCCAGTATGCAAGGGGAATTAGTTCCCCCTCTGCAAATGCGGTAGGGGGCTGCGTTGCAGAGAGGTGTAACAAGGGGCATAGCCTCATTACACCTCTGCCATGCAGCCCCCTGGCGCATACTGGAGGTTCCAGGTGGGCTAGTTGGCCCCCAGGGGCACCCAGTATGCAAGGGGAATTAGTTCCCCCTCTTCAAATATGCACAGGGGCTGCATTGCAGAAAGGTGTAAAAAGGGGCGTGGCTTCATTACACCTCTCTGCAATGCAGTCCCCTGGCGCATACTGGGGATTCCTGGTGGGCTTTCAGGTCTTATATAGTTAGGAATTACCATTAAAAAAACCTTTGAAATTCACTGAAAAAAACATAGGTTCCAGGCCTTATATAGTTAGGAATTAGCATTTAAAAAACCTTGCAAATTCACTGAAAAAACCATAGGTTTCAGGCCTTATATAGTTAGGAATTAGCATTTAAAAACCTTTGAAATTCACTGAAAAAACCATAGGTTTCGGGCCTTATTTAGTTAGGAATTAGCATTTTGAAAACCTTTAAAATTCACTCAAAAAACTATACGTTCTAGGGGTGTTATAGTTAGCTGGACAATTCACTCAAACAAAACCATTGGAATTGCTCCTATATAGTTAGTTGTACTAACTATATTTCGCGCACCTGCAATCCACTGCTGATAATGTCACATATTACATCATTCATGACAAGGTCAGTGACATCACTGATGACATCTCAAATGACATCACTGATGACATCACTGATGACATCATCCACGTGACAATCACATACACCTTTTCATACACTAGTAAAATCTTTCATCACTCTTTGTAAAATGCAGAGTATGATATTTGAATCCATTGTTACAGCAATACAAGTATCTAAAAACCCACTCAGTGATTCATAGATGTATACACACATCTAATCACTTACCTGTAGATTCACTCATACATGCTGTCAATGAACCATAGAACACTATCAAAAATACTTATACACCTAAATCGACATTACACACCAGCACACATCCTATTCATTTATGAAGTCATCCTACTCACTTATGCAAACAATGGATCATACTTACATATTTACTTAGCTACACACTTATACAAACACAACTTCATCTATTCATTTAGATAGAAAGTCATACTTAGTGAATTATAAAATCATTATTACAAGTATAAAGTTATCCATACAGTCACTCACACAATCATTGAGTCTTATGTATACTTATTTATATACAACTGTCACATACACTGCCTATTATTGTTCTAGTTTGTTGGACATGTACCATTGAGAAATATATTTGCTCATCACCACACCCATAAAGATATTCACTCACCCAAACAACTGATAGAACATGTAGTTTTAACTTCATATATCTACTGAATCAACTATTCACACATCTTTGGGCAGTCACACACCCCCAACCGAACCACACACACATTCACTCTCCCATACAAATACTCAGTTAACTAATCAATAACTAATGTAGACTTTCACATGGCTAGTAGCCAACTGGAGAACCTGTTTACACAACAACTGACAAAGTGATACAGATATTCACACAGTTTAGTCACTATCCACTATATTTAGTGAGACACTATAAATTGGTCAAGTAAATTGTATTGTATTGTGGCATACTTATATAGCGCAACCTGTCACCACCAAGGGCATCCTGGCGCTTTGACCCGTACTCAATGAAACAGTAGCTCAGCCTATCCTGGGAAAAAGATGAGTTTTTAGAGCCTTTCTAAAAGATAAAAGATCTCCAAGGCTTCTCAAGGATATAGGTAGAGAGTTCCAGAGTTTGGCTGCCGCTACTCTAAAAGAGCGGCCTCCCATCCTCACTCTCTGGAATCGTGGAACTACCAGAAGCCTGGATGACGAAGAGCGTAAAGCTCTAGATGGACAGTACCAGGCAAACATTCGCCGTAAACAACAGTCAATTACACTGCTACTAAATCCTCCTTCCAAATATTTATTTTTATATATCCACTCATTCTTCAATGCAAATTGCTATATATATATTGCATATTTAAATAACGAAGCAAACCACATTCACTGGATGATGTCATCAGTGATGTTATCAGTGATGTCATTTGAGATGTCATCAGTGATGTCACTGACCATGTCATGAATGATGTAATATGTGACATCATCAGCAGTGGATTGCGGGTGCGCGAAATATAGTTAGTACAACTAACTATATAGGAGCAGTTTCAATGGTTTTGTATGAGTGAATTGTCCAGCCAACTATAACACCCCTAAAACCTATAGTTTTTTTAGTGAATATATATATATATATATATATATATATATATATATATATATATATATATATATATATATATATATATATATATATATATATATATATATATATATATATATATATATATATATATATATTCACTGAAAAAACCATAGGTTATAGACTATATATAGTTAGTAATTAGCATTTACAAAACCTTATTTTACTCACACAAAACCATTGAAATTCGCATATATAGTTAGTTGCACTAACTATATATCGCGCACCCGCAATCCACTGCTGATGATGTCACATATTACATCATTCATGACATGGTCAGTGACATCACTGATGACATTTGATTGGTTAAGTACATGAATATATATAAAAGATGAGAGGGAAACACAGCCATTTTGACTAACACTACCTAAGGTACATTTGGAAAAGAATTTGACAGAAAACTTCAACTACTTTGAAGAAGGTAAGTTGTTAATTTGAAAGGAGAACTATGTTATGCACTTTAAGTTAATTTTGTAAAACGTTTTCAGATAGTTATATACTGTCCCTCTATAAGAGTTAGACATTGAGAAAGGCTTATTTATTTAAATTATTGGTTGAGTTAGGCTTCTGGGGTATAATTATGAATTTACTTAGGCTTCATCACAGGCACTTTTTAATAGTTCTACTTCCTGCCTGAAACCATACACTGCCCAAAGATAACTCACAAGTACCTGTCTGAACTTAAACCCAACAGTGCCCTATCTCTACTGGTATATTTATTTTTTATGCAATTTACAGCAAGAAAATGGAAGCACAACAGAATAAAAATAATATTTCATTTCAAATTAAAATGGAAAACAATCCTAAGGAAGATAAAGAAGAAATAGACTTTTTGGATGACACTGTAGACCAAGACTTAATTAAATGTGTTGAAGAAATTGAAGGATGGAATGAAAAGGAGGACATACCAGATGAATTAATGTTGCAAATTGTTTTAGGTTTTGAACAATCACAACAATAAATTTAAATTTTAAAAGTTAAAATTGTTTGAGACATTATTCTTTTTTATATGAAAATTATGAAATAGTACCCAAAAAGATATAATATAAAGTGAGACTTAAAATATACTGTGCAACATTTTTGTGTTACATAGTAAGTTTGCTCATAGTTACTTCCTTTCTCCAACTATATTATCTCCAATGTGTATTTAACATCTCTTTATCATGTCCTGCCTCCATATTGTTTCTGCTTTCCTGACAGACTATGGTATGAATTCCATATACCACAATAACTTCTGAAACAACATGCAAGATATCTACAAAGGAGACGGTGTATATTACATTTTAGACTCTGCATTGGTACCTACATGTTGCTACTTAAATAAAAAAAAACAACAAAAAAACAACAAAAAGAACAAATAATAAACATACAATATTTGAAAAGTCTATCATTCTTTTTTCCCCATAGTACGCTCCCCGGACCGCTTCCCGGTGCGCGTACCGGGCGCTCCCCACGCAAAAAAACCAAAAAATTTTTTTTTTATTTTTTTGCCCCGCGGGGCCCTTTTAAAGCCCCCACATCAAACCTAGGGTTCAGGGAGGATCTACTCTGCCCCCTTATGGTCCTTTCCCCCTTTGTTTTGGCCACCTCTTGTGTCTCGATCCTACCGAGACACAAGATGGCGGCCGCTCCGGACTGTTTAGAATGTTTACAGACACCCGAGAGCCAATCAGCTTTCCGCGTGCAAGTCGTGTAGCGCGCCCGGAGCGCTCCCCGGTGCGCGTCCCGGGGTGCGCTTACAGATATATATATTTTTTTTAACCTAAATTACTCGAAATCCACTAGAGCACATATCTTGAGACCTAGCAAAGTCACATCTGACTACCAGTCCCTACAATTTTGCCAAGTTTCATAGAAATCCATTCAGCCGTTCGAGCTAAAAGTGCGTCCAACCGCCCTATGGAAAACTCAATGTTAAAAACACGTTTTGGGACCCCCCTTTTTTCTCGCCCCCACTTCACGAAACCCCCCCAAACTTTCAGGGGACGCTCAGAAACAAAATGTGCCATTTTCCTGAAAATTTCAACCAATTCCGTCCATCAACGCCAAAGTTATTCAACATAGAATTTGCAGAAATCCCTATTCAAAAAAATCCTAACTATATATACTACTGGCGACCGCCAGTAGGTAATATATATATATATATATATTACCTACTGGCGGTCGCCAGTAGGTAGTTATAGTTAGGATTGTTTTCCATGGGAAATCCGCAACATTCTATTGGGAATAACTTTGGCGCCGGTTGAGGAATCTGCCTGTAATTTTCCTTAAATTTGCCTCGCTGCGCTTCGCTCCTTCCCTGAAAGTTTGGGGGGGATTCGTCAAGCGGGGGCCGAGATAAAAGGGGGGTCCCAAAATGTGTTTTCCCCATGTTAATTTCCATAGGGCGGTTGGACTCACTTTTAGCCCGAACGGCTGAATGGATTTTCACAAAACTTGGCAAAATTGTAGGGACTGGTAGCCCGATGTGCCTTTGCTATATCTCAAGATATGTGCTCCAGTGGATTTTGAGTAATTTAGGTTCAAAACAATATATATATCTATAAGCGTGCCCCGGTACGCGCACCGGGGCGCGCCCCAGCGCGCTAAGCGAGTTCGCGAGCAGAAAGCAGATTGGCTCTTGGGTGTCTGTCAACATTCCAAACAGTCCGGAGCGGCCGCCATCTTGTGTCTCAGTAGGATCGAGACACAAGAGGTGGCAAAAAACAAAGGGGGAAATTACCAAAAGGGGGCAGGGTAGACCCCCCTGACCCTCTAGGTTTGATGTGGGGGCCATACATTGTTTTTTATTTTATTTCGATTTGCGCGGGCGGAACACCCAGTACGCGCAACGCGGAGCGTACCAGGGAGCGTACCATGGGTAAAAAGAATGACAGAGTTTTAAAAAAAAATTGCATTTTTTTATAAATTGGAGGTAGTTCTAAAAAGAACTGTTTTTTTATTCTTTTTGTTGTTTTATGCTTTTTTATTGTTTTTTGGAACATTTTTTACTTTTTTGGCTTTTATGAACAATTTTATATTTTTTTTTGTAATTTTTATGGAGACAAACAAAAACAGGGATTTGTAAACGGCTCAACTGGAGCAAAAAATAACAGGAAAAAAGTAAGGTTTGTTTTTGCACTTGTGGTTGTCTCCAGCACGGTTTATCAGTTTAATACTTTGCTCTCCATAGCAAATTGTAGTCCCGCAAAATTTACAAACTATTTTAAAATCTCCAAACTGGCGTTGGATATTTGGGACCATCTCCCTTGTCTCTGGACCAGATGGAGTGGGTTGTTTACTTTGGGAGGTGCTGGGAGAAGATTGGGGAGGGTTTCTGGTCAGTTCTCTGACCTCTGCCGTGGCATAGTTGTTTGGGTGCCGGCGTTGCATGTGGCAAATCACAGTATTGTTGCCAAAAGAATACTTTTTGGCAGAGTTCCCCCTGGAAAGTACAGTGCCACAGATCAGACATGTAACTTTTGGAGCATTAACTTTCTTTAGGCCCCTTGGGATTTTAAAAAACTCCCAGACAATGTGCTCCTTTGGCTTATAGGGGCTATTATCTTCAGGCAGGAACCGCCTCTCCTCCTCCTCCTCCTCTTCTTCTTCTCCACCACTGTGGTGTTGTGGTGTTCCTTGTGGTGGTGGTTGAGATGCTCCTGCTGCTGCTGCTACTGTAGCCATTTCTCTGTACAAATAGGTCTGCAAACAGGTCTTCCTCAGTCAAAGTACAAAGTGAGAATGAGGGCGCTTACGTAGCGCGATCGTATGTGCTCGGGTGCTTCCGGGTGCACTTAGGCCGTGCGTATCACGCGGACGCGGCTACGTGATAAGTCACGATGATGTTTTCATTCGCGGCAATAGCGCAAATGGGACGCTCACCGGTACGCGCACAGGGGTGCGCCGCAAGACTGCGCACACCGGTGCGCACACCGGTACGCGCACCGGGAGCTCTCCAGGGCAAAAAAAAAAAAAAAAAATGAAGAATATACATAAAAAAATAGTATTACATAAATATACAATACAGGATTCATTATAAAAAATATTATATTTGATAGCAATAGAAATTTGCTATTAAAAAACCTATCAACTTCACTGAAAAAAACATAGGTTTGAGGCACTATATATAAATAGGAATTAGCATTTACAAAACCTATGAAATTCACAGAAAAAAACATAGGTTTCACACCAGTTACAGTTAGGAATTAGCATTTAAAAAACCTATTAAATTCACTGAAAAAACCATAGGTTTGACACCAGTTATAGTTAGCTGGAAATTTTACTGACATAAAACCATTGAAATTCCCACATTATAGTTAGTTGGACTCACTATAACTTGCTCGCCTGCAATGCACTGCTGATGACGTCACATATTACATCACTCATGACATGGTCAGTGACATCACTCATGACATCATGACAGGTTCGGTTTGTATCCCCTCTCTATGAATCTGTCCATGCTATCAGAAATTGCTGAATTGAACCCCGCAACTTACCTTTAGGAAAGCAAGATCTTTAAAGGACCAAATGGTTCATAGCTATCTGGAACCAATACGCAACACCAAAGGTACGCTAAAGGACGCAAGGGGTTTCTTCCCTTGTGGGAAGTGTAAAGCTTGTGCTTACAGTAAACGCACACTAACTTATCAAGTGAGGGGGTGTCGAGGTGGAAGAAAGATCAATAAGTTCATGTACTGCCAGACAGACCATGCTGTATATTGCCTTATGTGTCCCTGCCAACTAAAATACGTTGGAAGTACAATCAAACCTGTAAAATTGCGAGAACACATGAGAGCGATCATGAACAAAGATTTCACCTACCCTGTTGCTCGACACTTTGCAATTAAGCATAATAGCAACAGGGATTTGTTGAGATTTTACTGTTTAGACTGTATCCCGGAAAGTCCAAGGGGAGGGAACAGACTTTTGACTCTCAGGAGACTTGAATCCCGTTACATTGTTGATCTCGAAACTAAGGCACCAAGGGGTCTCAATATTGGAGAGGAAATGGCAACTCATCTAGGATGAGATATTCTCTTTGTTTAAATTGAACAACATATGAACCTGATGATGTGACTTTTGAAATAAATAAACATGAACTCAGTAATGACATAGAAATCAAAAACATAGAAAATGTTGAAAATTTGTGGTGGGTGGTGGCTATTTATGTCTGTCAGGTCTTGAACATATGACGGCTAATTCAAATCAATGATATGAGTGGTGTCCTCTGAGAAGGACGAGGCAAGTGCAACTCCATGCAGCCATCAGGCTGCAATTGCTGATACACGGCAAGATTAAAACCTTGGTGATACCATTCAAACATGTCATGGTCTACAAACCATGACTGTCATTTTGACATTTATATACTTAGTTTCACTGCTGAGCCCAATCGAGAGAACACCCCTCAATAAAGATAAGATATAAGGAAATAGTGCCATGGGCGGGTTAAGTCGATACACGGCAAAAATGTCTTGTTATTATTTTTTATAACAAATTGAAATTGCGTTTGAGTAATGTACTTAAATATGGGCATTGAAGCCGTTTTAGACATTCCATAATGGTGCTACCTCGTTGAAGTTGTGATGAGTCCGTTTTTCATTTTTGTAACCTATTGTGGGTTTTAAAAAATGGCGCGTCGTGATTTTCACTGTTGAACCACTGACGAAGGGACGCTGTCCCGAAACGAGTTTGCTTGAAAAATAAAAATCTTTGCTGCACTATCTGAGCCCGAGAGTGCTGGTTCTTCGTTCCCGACCCGGATGGGTACGGGTAAAGAGGATTGGAGCTGCAATTTAATAACGCGGTACACCGCTGCGTTGAACGGCACCCGACACCAAGAGTGACCCACGATTTCGGTGTATCTGGAGCCTTAATATAAAAAACGGTGATGGATTAAGCCCTGATCTCTTGATTGGGTAAGAGTGGTCTGCTTAATTCAGACACTCTGTTCATCACCACCTCCTTTTCTGTATCGATTTTGGCCACTACAGGTGTGGCAGGGTATACTCAGACATGAGTCCCTTGCTCACTGCACCACCAGGATTCAAGCAAGCCGGGTCGACGACGGCTGAAATGCCAGAAACCGGTCCCCGGAAGCTTGTCTCCTTACCAGTGAAGAATTGGCTTGGTAGTTTGGTCTGCCCTGTTCCCATGAGGCACGGGGTCAGGCTAATTTGCATATAGCCAGGTTCTGAACTGGGCTGATGCAGTGAGCTAAAAAACGGTGATGGATTAAGCCCTGATCTCTTGACTGGGTAAGAGTGGTCTGCTTAATTCAGACACTCTGTTCATCACCACCCCCTTTTCTGTATCGATTTTGGCCACTACAGGTGTGGCAGGGTATACTCAGACATGAGTCCCTTGCTCACTGCACCACCAGGATTCAAGCAAGCCGGGCCGACGACGGCTGAAATGCCAGAAACCGGTCCCCGGAAGCTTGTCTCCTTACCAGTGAAGAATTGGCTTTTTAGTTTGGTCTGCCCTGTTCCCATGATGCACTGGGCCAGGGACAGTCTAATTTGCTTGTAGCCAGGTTCTGAGCTGGGATGGTGCAGTGAGCTAAAAAACGGTGATGAATGAATGAATGAATACCTTCTTCTATAGCGCATGGCTACTCTTGAGCATCCCAGCGCTGTAAGACCAAGGGAACAGGAAGACACTATTGAAACAAGTGTGTCTTTAAACGCTTCCTGAAAGCGAGATGATTAGACTCATGCCTGATGTTATCTGGGAGTGCGTTCCATTCTTTAGCTGCATGCACAGAGAGCCGGCGGCCACCCATCCGCGCCAGCTTTATCCTGGGAACCACCAACAAGTTCCGCTGGTTGGATCTCAGAGATCTCACTGACCGATGGCGACAGAAGAGGGGATCCAGAATCGGCGGTCCAGCGCCATAGATGGACTTATGCGCCAAGCACAATGTTTTGAAAGTAATCCTTCCCTTGATGGGTAGCCAGTGGAGGTGTTGAAGTGCGGCTTTCGCTGAGCATCTTTTGGGAACTTTCATGAGCAGCCGAGCGGCACAGTTCTGCACAGATTGCAGAACTTTTATGGTGCCGACTGGAGCTCCCATATAGACGGCGTTTGCATAATCCAGCCGCGACAAGATCAGCGACTGGACCAGCAATCGTCTGGCTTCAAATGGCAGGAGGTCTAGGACTTTTTTTAAGACTCTCAACAGCCCGTAGCAGGTTGCAGCTACCTTTTTAGCCTGATAGTGAAAACCAAGGGAGGAATCTAGCCAGATCCCCAGGCTTTTTATGTGAGTCTTGGGTGCTGGGGGGGGTCCCAGGCAGTGAGGCCACCAGGGGTCCAAATTAATTGGGGCTTTGTAGCCCAGAAGCATAATGTCAGTTTTAGTCCCATTTAGCTTCAAACAGGAGGAGGTCATCCATTCCAGAACCTTGGTGAGACACGGGGTCAGATTATTGATCCCCTGGTTTAGGGCATCGTTCCTCACCAAGGATACAACCAGCTGCGTGTCATCGGCGTAGGTAACAAGTTGGATTCCCCAGGGAAGAACCACCTCAGCCAAAGGTCTCATGTAGATATTAAATAGAGTGGGGCTGAGGGAAGATCCCTGGGGAACGCCATGATTCAGTTGCAGCTGGCTGGATGACACCTCTCCCTCAAAGACGGAAAAGCTTCTTTCTGATAGAAAAGAATGGAGCCATTTGATGGCCACTCCGGAGACCCCTGTAAGACGCAGCCGATGCAGTAAAAGAGAGTGGTTTACAGTTTCGAAGGCTGCGCTGAGGTCCAACAGGACCACCGCAGCACATCCTCCTGCATCAACAATGCCCCTAACTGCCTCCACTACCGCCACCAGAGCTGTCTCTGTACCTTGTTTTGCTCTGAACCCTGTCTGGGTGGAGTGTAATCCATCCGTGGATTCAATAAAGGACGAGAGAACCTGGTTGACATGTTTTTCAGCTATTTTACTGATGGTAGGTAGAAGAGAAATGGGCCTGTAATTGGCCAGGTCTTCAGGATCCAAGCTAGGTTTTTTTAGCAAGGCTCTGACCTTAGCCTTCTTCCAATTGGGGGGCACAACACCGGAGGCCAAAGATGCATTGATGACCTGCCTTATCACAGGGCACACTGTCCCTGCTACCTGTTTCAGAACTGCCGGAGGTGCAGCATCTACCGGGGAGCCTGATTTAAGATTGGCAAGGAGACTTTCTACTCCATCCAGATCCAGAGGTGGGAGGACTTTAAGATCTGCAACAGGATTAGGGTCTACTTCCTGGTCCCTCCTTTGTCCGCTCTCCCAATTATCTGGGGAATCTATCACTGGTGCAAAGCCGGAGTAGATATTCGACACCTTGGATGCGAAGAAGATAGCTAACTCCTCACAGTGTTTCTGTGGGTTCAAAACAGGGCTAATAGTCCTGGATGTATTGGCTAGGGATTGAAAGATTTTAAAAATCTCCCTGGGGGCGTTAGCTGCTTCCGCAATTTTGCTCTGGTAGTAGGCGGCCTGTGTTGTTTTTAATAGGTTTTTATATGATCTCAGGGATGACCTGTATTCGTTTTTAGCGGCGACTGCGTAGTTCTTTCTCCACTTCCTTTCCGCACGTTTGCACAGTTGTTTGTGTTCCTTAAGTTCCTTGGTATACCAGGGTTGTTTGTTGGGGCCCTCTCTGTGCAATAGATCTTTTTTGGGCAGAATAGGGTCTAGTGTGGAGTTGATCCAATGCTCAAAGGCTTCATTGGCAACAACCGGATCCTCATGGGGGGCGGGCGGGCAGCTTTTCAGGGCTGCCTCCCAGTTTTTAGCGGGTAATCTAGACCATACTCGACTGACCTTCTTTAGAATAGCGGCCTTGTGGGTCTGTGTTACTGGGGACCACCTAAAGGATAGTAGTGCATGGTCTGACCATGGTACAAAACTGGGCTGACCACACTCTATGTTTTCAAGATTAGTAAAAAAGTGGTCTAATAGATGGCCGCCAGTATGCGTGGGACTAGTCACAATTTGTTCCAGTTGTACCACTCTCAGGGTATCCAGTAGACATAGCGATGACACGGCATTGACCTCATCCAGGTGAATGTTGAGGTCACCCAAGATGGTAAAATTGGGGGAACTGCTGATGGAAAGGGAAATCTTATCTAACAGATTATTGCAGAAGTCATGAGAATCACCTGGGGGTCTATAAACCAGGATCCCAGAGAAGGTGCAGGTAGGCGAAAAGGATATAGAGAAGCCAATACTCTCACATTCCAAGAGTGGACTATCCGAGGTTCTACATATGAGATTGTTTTTATAGATAATCGCCACACCTTCTCCTCGACCGGACATGCGGTCCTGTCTGGCGATGGAATACTTGGGTGGGAGAGCTTGCACTATATGAGGGTCTGAGTCATCATTCAGCCATGTCTCAGTTAAAAATAAAATGTCGAAATCTCGTTCCTCTAGAAGCAAATTAATTTCAGTGGTATGCCTCGGAAGGGAGCGACAATTGATCAGTGCAAGAGAAAAGCTAACTAGGTTGCTGCTCGCGGGGATAGTGGGCTTACAATAGGGACATGGGACTGCTACCTCCTCTAAGAGTGTCTCCCCAGGGCAGATATCCATAGCCCTACCTCTCAAAGCTCTGAGCAGATCACCACTGTAGTTGACGCCCGAGAGAGGGGGAGGATCCATGAGTCTTACCCACTAGCCACGTCCTAGCCCGGCCTGGCACGGACGGGCACAGACGGGCTCTCCTTAGGCGCTCCTTCGGCGCGGTAGGGCGCGGCGTCCGCAAACGCGTACGCTAGCGCGTAGAGTGACCGTTTCAATATATGTGCGTGACCAGCTCTGCCTCGCGAACACTAGCGCGGCAACCTCGTCCTCGCTCAAGATGGCCGCTGAATTGAGTCGGCCCCTGTGGGTATCGTTGACAGAATGCCCAACTCGGCTCCGTGGGAGCTGCGAGTCCTTGTGCGAGCGAGGCGCGAGGTAGGACAGTGCAGAATGCTTTAAGTGGAGTTTAGTGTGAGGTGCAAAATAATTAAAATTGGTAAAATCAATGTGCAAGTTTTAAACACACCAGCGCAATTTTAAAACAACAACAATTTTTCTAAAACATCAATTCATAGAACTATCTCCCGGCTTCCGCCTCAGGAGCGCTAAAATCCCTAGGTCTATCAAGCCCTGATCTTTGGACTGGGTAGGAGTGTTCTGCTTAATTCAAATACTCTGTCCATCACCACCTCCTTTTCTGAATCGTTATATTAGTTATTTGACGTGCTTGGCGACTGTATCCTGTTATTAATCGATAGTCTCCCTGCCCGGACATACCTTCAGAGCTTTATGGTCTTTCCTATTAGGGTCCAAGAGTTCAAGGCGGTTGTGAATATTTGCTTTTTTCATCACCTCATCCAATTTCTTGCAATTGTAGCCTCTTTCAATTAATCTATTTTTAGCTTCCTGCTGGTGTTAATCTCTGAGCCCAACAGTGCTTCAGGCTCTATGGATCCTTAAAAATTCCCCATATGGGATACTGTGTATGGTGTGTCGTGGGTGGAAGTTCTCAGCATGTAATATAGTGTTGCCTGATGTACTCTTTCTGTACAGACGAGTGACAATAGTATTGTTCTGTATCTCTACATGTACATCCAAAAAATTGGCCTCACTAGCACTGATGCAAGCTGTAAAATGCAAATTCAATTGGTTAATGTTGATGTTATTCACAAATTCAGTCGCCTCTGCAGCTGTTCCATGCCAAATAATAAATACATCATCAATGTATCTCCAATACTTAATGATATGGGTAGTCCAACTGGTATCATGTTGCACCTTGAGGACAAGTTCCTCCCACCAGCCTACGTGGAGCCCCGCGTAGCTGGGGGAAAAACATGCCCCCATTGCCACCCCCCTCAGTTGTTTGAAAACAGCATTATTAAATAGAAATACGTTGTTATTTAAGCATTTTTCAACCATTTTGATCAGCATTTGGTTGTGCCTATACATTTCTATAGGGCGTTTTGCCAAAAAAGACTTTACTGCCCTTATGCCGTCTTCATGGGCAATGCTGGTGTACAACGCAGATATGTCCATAGTCATAAAAAGTAAATCCTCAGACCACTTGCATTGGTTCAATAAATACAAAAATTCTGTTGTGTCTTTGATGTAAGCCGGTAATGACATTACAAACTCTTGCAAATAGAAATCAATGTACTTGGAGGTGTTTTCAAAGGTACTGTTGATCGCAGACACAATAGGCCTGCCTGGCACCGGTGTTTGTTGTTTGTGTACCTTTGGAATAAAGTAAATGTTAGGAAGGACTGGAAATTTCTTGTGTTGAAAATTAAATTCATCTTTGGATAATAGACCGTCCCTTTTCCATTGGTGCAGATCGTTTTTATAGGACTCCTGAATATTTTTTAGCCGTTGTCATGTTGATCTGTGAATAACAGAGTTCATCATTTAGATGGCGATATGCTTCATCCATGTATGCCTTTTTCCCCCACAGGACGATATTGCCCCCCTTATCTGATTGGTTGATAACTAGGGTGTCATTGTTTTTCAACTTCTTCATAAGGTTTGTATAAGGCCTCATTTTATCATAGGGGGGTTTGTGGGTTCCATTCGTTTTCAGATTTAAACGCTTTAATTCCTCTGTCACTCTGTCTGCATAAATATCGATCGCATCCCTCGGCATGGTTGGGATGAAAGTAGATGGTAGCTTAAAGGGACTGGTGGAGGCTTGACCCAAATTAATTCCTTCACTGTCCGCAATTTCTTGAGTGTTGCTAGCAATATCATCTTCATTGCGTAATCCGTGCATAGCGTGCAAAAGTCCCACATCTCTTACTTGTAACCCGCTTTGTTCAGTGGTTGAGTTCGGGTCTGCACGTTTCTTTGCTTCCAAATTGGTCTTAATGGAATAATATTTCTTTAATTTGATTTTCCAGATAAACTTGAACACATCGATGCGTGTGTTACAGTAATTGAAATTGCTCTCCGGACAGAATGATAGGCCTAGCGATAGTATTTGCCTTTCTGACAAATTGAGTTCGGTCTCGGTTAAATTTATAATTGTATTTTCATTCATTGTTTTCTGTTCTGCCAAAACCGTTTTTTCTGTTGTCTTCCTTTTATTTTGGGCGCATTTGCGACGTTGTCGTCTTCTTGCGTTCCTCCTTTGTTTTGTCCTGAGTTTTGATTCCTCGGACGCAATGACATCTTTCTTTGCATTCGGATACATTCTATTTCTTCTGCAAGTGTCAATTGGCCCATATCCCCTCGTTTTGCACCAGGGTCACTGTCATCTGATTTGGTGCAGCTGGGGACTAGACTTACATCTGTTCCCGATGCATTGGACTCACTCGTGCTTGCCTCCATATTGCGTGTAGCGACTGTTATATATATATACATATATATATATATATATATATATATATATATATATATATATATATATATATATATATATATATATATATATATATATATATATATATATATATATATATATACCAACAAAGTTTCCCAAGGGAAATGAATAAGCCCCCACACCAGCAGTATTCTGTGAACAAGGTATACAGGAATACCGGAACGCGTGGGTTAATCTGTGCTGGTGTTTTTCAAATGGATTTAAGAATAAATTAACCTTCAAACAGAATACTGCTGGTGTGGCGGCTTATTCGTTTCCCTTGGGAAACTTTGTTGCCATTTGTGGTTTGGTGCAACCACGTAAGTTACGCACCTTTGAAGCAGCGTCGAGTGAACCGGGAAAAAGGAAGCGCCTTTGTGTAATATTTATATATATATATTCACTGAAAAAACTATAGGTTTCAGACATGTTACAGTTAGGAATTAGCTTTTAAAAAATCATAGAAATTCACTGAAAAAACCATAGGTTTCATAGCTGGACATTTCACTCGTACAAAACCATTGAAATTCCACTGTTATAGTTAGTTCTGCTAACTATAACTCGCGCGCCTGCAAACCACTGCTGATGATGTCACATATTACATCATTCATGACATGGTCAGTGACATCACTGATGACATCTCAAAGGACATCACTGATGACATCACTGATGACGGCATCCAGTGAATGTGGTTTGGTTCGTTATTTAAATATGTATTATATATATAGCAATGTGCATTGAAGAATGATTGGATATATAAATATAAATATCTAGATAGAGGATTTAGTAGCAGTGTGATTGACTGTTTACTTCACTAATTTATAGTGTCTCACTAAATATATTGGATAGTGACTAAACTGTGTGAATGTCTGCATCACTTTGTCAGTTGTTGTGTAAACTGCTGCACCAGTTGGTTACTAGCTATGTGAAAGTCTATATTATTTATTGATTAGTTAATTGAGTATTTGTATGGGAGAGTGAATGTGTGTGTGGTTTGGTGGGGGGTGTGAGACTTCCCAAGATGTGTGAATAGTTGATTCAGTAGGTATATGAGGTTAAGACTACATGTTATAACAGTTGTTTGGGTGAGTGAATATCTTTATGGGTTTGGTGATGACTAAATATATCTTTCAATGGTACATGGCCAACAAACTAGAAAAATAAAAAGGCAGTGTGTGTGACAGTTGTTGTATATAAATAAGTATACATAAGACTCAGTGATTGTATGAGTGACTGAATGGATAACTGTATACTTGCAATAGTGATTTTATAAAACACTAAGTATGAGTTACTAACTATATGAATAAATGAAGTGGTGTTTGTGTAAGTGTGTAGCTGAGTAAATGTAAGTATGATCCATTGTTTGCATAAATGAGTAGGATGACTGCATAAGTGAATAGGATGTCTGCTGGTGTGTAATGTCGATATAGATGTATAAGTATATTTGATAGTGTTCTATTGATCATTGACAGCATGTATGAGTGAATCTATAAGTAAGTGATTAGCTGTGTGTGTAGATCTAGGAATCACTGAGTGGGTTTTTAGAAACTTGTATTGGTATGTCAATGGATTCAAATATTGTACTCTGTATTTTACAGTGAGTGATGAAAGGTTATACTACTGTATGATGAGGTGTATCTGATTGTCACGTGGATGATGTCATCAGTGATGTCATCAGTGATGTCATTTGAGATGTCGTCAGTGTTGTCATCAATGATGTCAATGACCATGTCATGAATGATGTAATATGTGACATCATCAGCAGTGGATTGCGGGCGCGCAAGTTATAGTTAGCAGAACTAACTATAACCAAGGAATTTCAATGGTTTTGTATGAGTGAAATGTCCAGCTAACTATAACCGCCCTGAAGCCTATGGTTTTTTCAGTGAATTTCTAAGATTTTTTACATGCTAATTCCTAACTATAACATGTCTGGAACCTATGTTTTTTTCAGTGAATTTCGAAGGTTTTTTAAATGATATTTTTTAAATGTAATAATAGTATGTATTTTTTTATACTGATTTTCTACAGTTTTTTAACTGTTTATTTTTACATATTTTATTTTTTAAATTACATTATATATTTTTAATATGAATGGGAAAAAAATGTTTTTTGAAATATTGAAACTGTTTTGTTTTATATATTTATTTTAATAAATGTATATTATTTTCTTATTTTTCTTTCAGTTGGAATTACCAATGTTATCCCATGGAAGGAAATTCCATTTGCAGGTAAAGTATGTTTCACGTTACTTTTGTAATCCAGTGCTGGACTCCTAGGTTCAGCACTGGGACCGCTATCTAAAATTTCCAAGTGAAACCAGTCAATGTTAGAACTACTTTTCAGGATCAGAACTGGGCTCAAAAAATGCAGCACTGAGGTCTCTCCTGATAACAGGTGAGTAAATCGGAATGTGTAGTTCGGCTGATGTTAGAGGAATATTTGTAAGTTTAAAAAATAGACAAAGAATTTTTTTCAGCAAAAAGCAGGCAATGGTATCCAATGGAAGGAAATTCAAGTTACTGGTAAGTACGGTTAGAATTACTTTTCAGGATCAATACTGGGCTCAAAGATGCAGCACTGAGGTCTCTCCTGATAACGGGTGAGTAAATCGGAATTCGTAGTTAGGCTGATTTTATAGGAATATTTGCACAATGGTGAAGAAGGAGGCGGGGCCTGAGGTGACATATCTGCAAACACGCCCTGTGGCGTGTTTTAAGTTGGAGAATTAATTCCTCCTCAATCCCGAGGGTCCCTAGGGGCCAACTAGCCCACCAGGTACCTCCAGTATGCGCCAGAGTGCTGGTTTGCAGAGAGGTGTTCTGAGGCCACGCCCCTTTTTACAACACTCTGCAACGCAGCTCCGTGGCATTAACTCGAGGTACCTGCTGGGCTAGTTGGCCCCCAGGGACCCTCAGGATTGAAGAGGAATTAATTCCTGAACATAAAATGCGCCACAGGGCGTGTTTGCACACATATCACCTCAGGCCCCGCCCCCTCCCTTCACCACTGTGCAACTCACCCCGTGGCGTGGTTTAAGTTGGGGGATTACCTCCCCTTGGATCCTGAGGGTCCCTGGGGTGCAACTAGCCCACCAGCTACCTCCATTAGGTGCCACAGAGCTGCGTTGCAGAGAGGTGTAAAAAGGGGCGTGGCCTCAGAACACCTCTCTGCAACGCAGGCCCCTTGTGTATCCTGGAGGTTCCTGGTGGGCTAGTTGGCCCCCAGGGACCCCCAGTATTCATGGGGATTTTCTTCCACCGCTGCAAACGCGCCAGGGGGTGCGTTTGCAGAGTGATAAATGGAGGAAGCGTGGCCTCGACGCGATGCCGGTCTTTTTTTTTTTAAGAAAGGGGTCTGTGTAGCCACCCTTGCTGGTGTAACATGCTGCTCCCCATGTGGAAAAGCAATCTGCTTTGCTTCATTGAAGCGAGAGCAGGTTTCCCTGCTCTTGCTTCAATGAAGCAAAGCAGTTTGCAATGACAGGGCAGGAGCCTTGAGGCTCCCGCCCTGTCATTGCAAACTACAGTGTCCCAGAGGTAGGCAACCTCGGGACACTTCCAAAGCCGGCCCTGGGAGGTAGCAGTCCCCAGGGCCACAATAAGGTTCCATGAGGTGTGCCATGCAGCACCCCTTCCACAATTCCAGCCCCGGAGCTGGGTCCAAATTAAAAAACGCAGTGCCCCGGGGAGGTGGCGGTCTCCATGGCGTTGTTACAAGCTAGTCCTCATGATCGGTTTGTTGATTGGTAAGCCCACCTCTAAATCGAGCCAATGCCTGAATAGCCGTAATGACACAGAGCATTGACAAGATTAAGTGAGGGGAAAATAAACAAGACCGGGGAAGGAAAGGAAGGGGACAGCAGGGAGGGAGATCTGAAAGACATAAACAAAACACACGCATAAGACCAGATTCCTAACCTTAAACAGCACAATGTTCTGACAAAAGACTATAAAGGTCTATACCTGTAAAAGAAGAATAAAGCCTTGTGGATGTGTAGAGGCAACGTAGGGGTCGATACGGTGTAACTAAATTAATGTACAAAATACAAGACATATGTAAAATACTTGGCAAAGAAGATTTTGCGTTCATATACAACACTAAATATACATGACAGTGAAACATACCAAAGTAATGAATCCACTAAACCTCACAGGGGAAGAGTGTAGCCACACCTCCAGTACCCCTGTTAATAGAAGATTCAAATACACAGTTACCACCTAAAACAAGGTTATGCAAATCGTCTATCCATACAGGTTAATGGCACCCACAAAGCTCCCCTGGAACTCTTGTAGTTCACAACACCAACTAATGCCTCTTACCTGGGTTTAGGGTTGTCATCCAAAACAAGCAAATAAACCAATACTGAAAACGATGCTATCCAAAGTCTGATGGCATCTAAGAAAACCACCACCACCGTTGGCCGAAAATGCCAACCGAGACAAATCCAAGAATATCCCAACAGCAAATGTACTGGTAACACGAACAAAACGTTACCGCCGACTTTCCAAGCCAAACAGGACTTACTGACAGCACCCAGCGAATAGCTGCGAGTAAATTGCAGTGCAAGCACCCTTACCGCACAGGACCAAGTAGCTAAAGCAGGAACGAGCAACTGGACAGGAATTCCCGACACCGATCCCCGGCCGTCATTCTCTTTATGAAGTTACTTGCGAGAATGCAGCGCGTCGCGGAGGATCTCGGGAATTGTAGTTTAATCCCGGAGCATGCTGGGAAATGTAGTTCGCGAACCTCGCGAAGCCGCGAACATGACAGTACATCCCTCTTTCAACAGCGGGGTCACGGGCCAGGCTTCGCCGGACACCTTCGATAAAAAGCAGACACCAACCTGGGGGCATGAACACCTAGAGCGGGCTCTCATGAGTTCTCCTCCGGCCCGTACCCCTTCCATGACACCAAATACCACAATTTACTCTTCCGATATCTGGAGTCATGAATTACTCCATCTCACCCTGCACCAGCACGGGGGGGGGGGACTATGACGGCCCTTGGATAATGATGGTTTCAGTAAAGAGACATGAAACACTGGATGGATGCGGAGATGGGAAGGGAGTTTTAGTTTCACTGCCATCGGGTTAACGCGCTTCAGCACCCTATATGGCCCAATGAATCTAGGGTTGAACACATTGTGTTTTCTGAAACGCATATTCCTAGTGGATAGCCACACCTCATCCCCTGCACAGTACAGTGGACCTTGTCTCCGGTGTTTGTCAGCAGCAGCCTTGTACTTGAGTTTCACAGCCTGCAACTGTTTCTGCGCTTTAACCAGTGTCTCTTTAATATGGGCCACCCTATGAGCCACCCCTGGAAGTAGGGAGTCTGGTGTCGGCTGCACAAAGGGAAGAAAACGAGGGTGTCTGCCATACACACAATAGAACGGAGTGTTCTTGGTGGAACCATGCGTGGTGTTGTTGTAAGCCACCTCTGCCAGCCATAAGTAGTCAACCCAGTTCTACTTGTCATTATCCACATAGCATCTCAAACACTGCTTAAGGGTCTGGTTTAACCGTTCGGTCTGGCCATCTGTTTGCGGGTGGAAGCTGGTGGAAAGGGCGGAATCTATGTGCAACGAAGAACACCATTTCTTCCAAAACTGGGCAGTAAACTGAGACCCTCTGTCGGACACAATGACACTTGGCAGACCATGTAACCTCACCACGTTGACCATAAGTAGTACTGCTAACTGACCCGCCGAAGGTACTTGTTTACAGGCCACAAAATGCCCCATCTTTGACAGATAATCGATCACCACCATAATGGCCGTACAACCCCTGTCAGCTGGAAGTCCTACGATGAAGTCCACCGATATCCGATCACATGGGATCGTCGGAGTAGGGAGAGGCTGCAACAATCCCTGTGGACGGCCGTGGTCCGATTTCATTCTCGCACATTGAGCACAGGCGGCCACCCATCGCCCAACATCAGGCCTCACAGAGGGCCACCAGAACTGTCTCAATACACGCTCCAGAGTCTTGGCCTCACCAAGATGTCCTGCACTAGGCGACTCATGGCACCATATGTAGACCTGCTTTCTCAAGGCCCAGGTAGGTACCAGTAACCTGTTACAAAACATTGGCAGGCCCCCATGCAACCTCCATTCCTGATGACAACCCAGCCAGGTCTTCCAGACGAAGGAGTTCACCCCTTTCCTGACATCTCTCAGGAAGGTATCGGTCTGCAATACACACACCACTCTATCTGGAGCCACGATGCTAGCCTCAGACTTCTCCACACAAGGAGTACATGTCGACTGGCGTGTGAGAGCGTCCGCCTTTCTGTTGTCAGCTCCAGGGCGGAACGTAATGACGAAATTGAATCCAGAGAAAAACATCATCCACCTGAGCTGTCTAGGTGACAGATGACGCGCAGCAGACATGAACTGTAGATTCCTGTTGTCAGAATAAACAGTGACCACATGCTGAGCACCCATGAGGATGTGTCGCCATTCCTGAAAAGAGTCACGTATAGCCAGCAACTCCTTTTCAGCAATGTGATAGTTCAGTTCGGCTGGATTTAGCTTACGAGACGTATACGCCACTGGGTGTAACTGACCCGTGTCTGTATGTCGTTGAGATAGGATCGCCCCAATCGCCACCTCCGAGGCATCCGCCTCCACGATATAGGGCTTGTCCGGGTCTGGATGGGACAACACAGGAGCCGATACAAACGCTTCCTTGAGGGCCTCGAAAGCGGATTGCGCTTCCTCAGACCACACAAATCCTTTCCCTTTCTTAAGCAGCTGAGTGATAGGTGCTACCATCCGAGAGAATTGATTGATGAAACGCCTATAGAAATTGGTGAAACCTATGAAACATTGTACATCACAAACATTGTTCGGAACAGGCCAATTCCTGACAGCAGACACCTTCCTTTCAGCCCTCTCTTGACCCTCCGGACTCAACATTACCCCCAAAAACTCCACAACATGTACATGGAAGTTGCACGTACTGATTTTACAGTACAGATGGTTAGCCTGCAGAATAGTAAGCACGTTGGCTACATGTTGACAGTGCAAATCCTCTGATTCTGAATAGACCAATGTATCGTCTACATAGACAATCACATATCGGTCCAAAATGTCACGGAACACGTCATTTAAGAAATATTGAAAGGCCGCAGGGGCATTGCAGAGCCCGAAGGGCATCACTCTGTATTCAAAGAGTCCGTATCTGGTTTTGAATGACGTTTTCCATTCATCCACACTACGCATACGAACCAGATGGTACGCCCCCTTCAAATCAAGTTTCGTGAAAATAGTGGCCTTCTTCACCTGCTCCAGTAAAACACTAATCAAGGGTAAAGGATACCTGTTCTTAATGGTAATGGCGTTCAATGCGCGAAAGTCAACACACGCGCGCAACTCTCCATTAGCCTTTGGAATGAAAAATAGAGGCGAGGCGGCTGGAGATTTGGATGGACGTAGAAAGCCTAACGCTAACAATTTGTCCAGATACTCCCATAGGTGTTGATTTTCGGGTTCCGTTAAAGCATAGATCCGCCCACACGGGATAGTCGCACCCGGGACCAGATCGATTTGGCAGTCGTACTGTCTATGCGGAGGTAGCCCCTCTGCTTGTTCTTCATTGAACACTCTGCCAAAAGATTGATACTCAGCAGGGAGTTGCACGCTTTTTTCTGCTGCTGTAGCAATACAAGACCCACCAGATAAGGCGTGAGCAGGTTTCATAGCTCCCTGGAAACAATGATGCAGACAATAATCGGAACCCATCTGCACAGTTCTGGTGTCCCAATTTATTCTACGGTTATGTTTCTCTAACCAAGGCAAACCAAAAATGATACCGTATTGAGGAGCCCTGATAACCCCAAAAGTAAGGAACTCAGAGTGTGTGTCTTCTAATATCACCTCAATTTCCTCAGTTTCATAGCTAATGGGACCCATGCTAAGCTTCCTCCCATCCACGGCATACACTTCTTCGGGCCTTTCTTTTTGTACCAGAGCTATTACCATGCGTTGGGCCTCTTGTATGTCAATGAACATGCCCGTTGCCCCTGAATCCACCATAGTTGATGTTCCTACTGCTTCTCTGCCAGTATTAATACTATGGGCACAAATAGATGATTTGTCACCTGTTTTGCTCTGCCACTCAATGAAGGGACATACTTTGGACTCCAAGAAACCCCTTCCTGTTTCCCAGAGTCAATTAGTTTTCCGAAACCTTTTCTGCATCCGCAGCGGCCACTCGGTTACCCCGGAATCGGTTAGTTTTAGGCTTCACAGGGCATTCCCTCGCATAGTGGCCCTTTTCCCCACAATACAAACAAAGACCCTGTTTACGCCTCAATTCCCTTTCGGCTGGAGTCAATGCTGATCTCACTGCCCCTATCTCCATAGGCTCGGACGAGGAAGCGGGATTCCCTTCCTTGGTGACATGTGTCTCAACCACTGGCTTCCTCTGATTATCATTATATTATAAACAAAATTGGAGAGCAAAGGGATTTTATCCACCTTGGTGGACGGAAGGGTACTCCCGATCCCCAGGTTAGGTAACTATATAACAAAATAAGGAGTACCACCATAGATAAGGCTGGAGAGCGATATCAGTGGGATGAGATTCTAATGAAGAAAAAGAAGAAGTCCTTCTTTGTTTTTAATGAACCCCTCACTCACCGACCTGGTCGGTGACATGCTTCATCATCGGGGCCACCTTGACAGCTGAGTGCCGTCAAGGTGTGCTGCAACACCTGGGATACAGTGGAGCGGGTATGTGAGTGATGAATGTAAAGAAAAAAGTCAGTGAGTTAAAAATTGTCCTGGTATGACTTCAACAAAAATTATTTATTCTAAGACTACTGGACAATAATAAAAACAGTGTATGTCGATACAGTGAAGGCTTAATTAAGACCAAATGTATCTGTGATATGTGTTAGGTCTACATGTTTCAAACCAACAAAGGGATTTACCGGTTTTTCTTCAGGACCATAAAATAAAGGAGTTGGGTGGTCAGGGTACACTAACACCCTGCCATACCTGCAACCCTTTTAACCCAAATAACTAGTTGTTAAGAGGGTGAAAAAAATGTAACCCAGAAGTGGTTACATTAAAATGCAAAACACCTGTAAAGAAAGAGAGGATCATAAGTCATCAAAACTAGTTACGTGCCTGCAACGTAGTGAAGTGACGTAGTCTGCTCTTTCTGTGAATCATCCCACATTCATTTAATGCGAACTATCCAAAGTGCGGTGAATCAGCATAGCTTCTCAGTGGAAGTTAGGATTGTAAAGATTCCACTGAGAAGCTATGCTGATATATACCTTGGCAGCGCACATCTGCGAGAGTCTATTTGTCCTTCTTTGATCCTAAGTTAATCCCTTCAGACACTTCACTAACACACATTTTGTCCAACATGGGGGAAAACCAAGGCCTCACGTATTCCACAGAGGAGATAGATGCCATCATGGGCGAGATCTCTGGTTTCGCAGATGCAAGCATCTCTCAAACAATATCACAGACAGGCGACTGGGAGAAACTCACAGAAATGAAGAGGGAACGTATAAGAACGATACTACATGGCACCATCCTGAAAGAATATGTTACAAACAACATGGCCCCAAAGGGCCTTCTGGTGACAAATGCTCCACAGATTTTTCTAAACGATGTCCAATTTAGAAAGGACTGGGCTCTAATAGCCTGGCACTGCACGCATGATTGGATTGTATTAATTTTGAAGACAGCCTTAAGGTTGTCAGAAACTATTCAAATCGAAATCCAAAAGACTGAGACACATATCAAGACGAGCATAACCGGATACGAAAGAAGACTTGATGAAATAAATAAGGAAATAACTGAATACAAGGACAACCTGACTCAACAAAAAGTCACGAAATTCCAAAAGGATTTGAAAAGATTTTCATTTGTCAAAACATACCCCTACTCTGACCCTGACTACAAACCACCAGAAAAGTCTACATCTGACTCTGACGCGTCAAGACATTCTTCAGGCAGTAGTAGTGGGTCAAACACCAGTGCTAATAAACAACGAGGAAGAGGAGGTAGAAGAGGGCAAGGAAACTTCTGGCCTGGATTTAATCCACCTATGTTCCAAGATCCTTTCAACCAAACAGCAAATTTCCAAATGTATGGATGGCAACATCCCTTTCAGCCGCATTTCCAACCTCCCCCTTTTCATCAAAATCAGTTTCCGCCCCCTTTTTGTCACAGGGGCAGAAGGGGAAGAGGAAAAAACAGACAACCCAATAAAGTGCACTGGGAGGAAGACGACCCAGTGAGCAACAGAACGAAGAGCAAGGCAGGCACGAGCAGTGCGAAACCCTAGTTACCAATCTATCCTCAAGACCTCTAACAACCATTGAAGAAATCTTTCTTAACAAAGGACTTGGTTATGTTCCCACAGCCCGGCTGGATAAATTCCAATTACTCTGCGAATTGGCCAGTTTCTTTAGGAAACTAAGGTTGAAAGCCTTTTTTGAAAAGCAAGGCCAACCGAGGGATTGTGAAGTGGAGAATGAGAGTGGACTAAGGTTGAAATCTACCTTTATGCCACCGCCACACACCACCCCAGTTGAACTAATGGCTTTTGAACAAGCTGTTTACAATGATGTGGAAAAGATGCAGGCATCCTCCCAATTCCAGAACCTAAGCAATGCAGAAAAGACCGCAATAAAAGAACTATGTACTTGTGAAACCACTATAATAAAACCAGCTGACAAAGGTGGTGGACTGGTAGTTATGGACATGACCGCCTACCGCGAGGAGTGTGTCCGACTCCTTAGCGACACTAGGAACTATCAGACCTTAAACACTGATCCCACAAGTGATTTGAAAGCTGAAATTTGTCAATTAGTCGAAATGGCAGAGTCCAATGGGGCAATATCCAAACAAGAAGCAGATTATTTATGCACTACCGAAGGAAAAATCCCCTACTTTTACATCTTACCCAAGATGCATAAGGGTAGGTTACCCCCCCCCAGGACGTCCAATTGTTTCTGGCATTGGCTCCTTATTAGAACCTCTCTCAAGGTTCTGTGATTTTTTCCTTAAGACTATTGTTCAAAAATCAGCAACTTATCTGCAAGATACAAAGAGCCTACTGAATCTATTACAGAATATAGAGGTTGATGATAATACTGTGTTACTGAGTTTCGATATCGAGAGCTTGTACACAAGCATACCCCAGGACGATACCATCCGAGTCCTAGGTAACACCTTAGAGAATGCGGACTGGCCTTTTCACACACCCAAGGCCTTCATTTTGGAATGCGCTACTTTGGCCCTAAAACGCAATTACTTTGAATTTGAGGGTACCCTGTTTTTACAGACCGGGGGCACGTCAATGGGAAGCGTTTTTGCCCCCAGCATAGCTGGTATGTACGTTTATGACTTTGAAAACAAATTTGTTCTGAACGACACAAATCCTTATCGCAAAAATCGGACCTTTTGGAGACGTTACATTGATGACGTCCTTGCCATTTGGCAAGGACCGGTTGAACACCTTGATCAATTCATCGCCTGGATAAACACTTGTGACAACAACCTCAGGTTCACAAATTGCTACGACAAAGAGGAAATTGTCTTTCTCGATGTAGTTATCAGCAAAGAAGGAAATCACCTGGAGACAAGAACTCACTACAAACCTACCTCAAAAAACAATCTCCTAAGGTTCGAGAGTTTCCCCGACCACTAAGGGAGAATTTACCCTACGGACAGTTTTTAAGATTGCGTAGAAACTGCAGCAAACTGTCTGAATATAAGAATCAAGTGAAGGAACTATCTGAACAATTAGAGAAACCGTGGGTATCCTAATAAGATAGTGAAAAAATGCCAAAAGAGGGCCAGAAACCAGCCCAGAGATGCACTCCTTGAAGAAAAAACCAAGACCAATGAGGAAATACCTCTAACATGTGTGACTACATTCAACTCAATATCAAACCAGGTAACCAGAAGTATAAATAAACATTGGAACATCATAAACACTGGCAATCTACACTGGGAGAAACCTTTGTTTTCTTTCAAAAAGTCACAAAGCCTAAAAGACACTCTTGTCAACACCAGACCAAAAACAAAGATGGCTTCTACCACACCATCCATTACCAGAATTTGGGGTCTACCGGATGTAACCGGTCATTATCGCTGCGGAGACTGCAGTGTGTGCCATCTGACCAGGAACACAAAAACACTGGACCTGGAAACTGGGAAGACCTGGAGGCAAATTTCACATACTAACTGCAACAGTGAAAATGTGGTTCACTTGATCGAATGCACTTGTAAGAAACGGTACATTGGAATGACGACTCGAAAAGTCAAACAAAGGATATGCGAACATCGCAGCACCATACGCTGCAAGAAAAATGCAACCCAACTTACTGACCATTTTCTTGAGAAAGGCTACACACCTAATGATATGTTTTGGACTATCATTGAGCAAGTGACTCCAGGACCAAACATGCAGAAACGTCTATATGAGAAGGAGCAGAGATGGGTATATAGACTATCCACCCACAAACATGGTCTAAATGATAATATACCCTGGGCGAGTGTACTTTCCTGAACACCCTTGTGAGGTCGAAGTTTATGGGCATTTTACCCAATTTTTGTTTTGGTTTCTTGTCTGCCCGGATAGAATATGAAAACAACCCCTTCATGTTATTGCCAAACCTACTGTTGCACAAGTTTGAGTGGGTTATGTATATTTCTTTGGACACAACCCTTATGTCCATTAGTTTTTATATAACCCTTCACATGGACCCATTCCCGTTTTTTGTTAAGACCCCACTTTATCGAGGAGTTCTTTATTGTAATGACTGAACCTTGGGCCTCAACCCTTTCACGTTAAAGACACTCCTTACATGGGTCTCTTTAAATTGTTTACATAGTCCAGATCAGGATATCCCTTGTGCCTGTAGTATTAGAAGAGACGGAGGCATGTTTACCTCCATCCCTATGGCAACCCCTTTTCCCTCAACGGGTCTCCGTATTGTGATCACGTGGCCGCGTGACGTCAACGCGCCACGCTAACCACGCCCACCCCGTCCCCGATGGCGGCCGCCTTTACCTTTGGCGCTGCTCCTGTTTCCTCACGGGTGTGCGGAGGGGCGGAATAGGTTTATGGTCAATGTTGAGCATCGGAAACTGTAAGTAGACTACGATTGCAAGAATAGGAAACGCGCCTGTTTCCTTTTCTCCTCACTCGAGCAGAAGGATGGCACTTCCTAATATTCCGCCATACTTCGAGCTGATTTGTCCCCCCTTTTTTTCTTTCAATCTACAGAATATGTTTCGAGCACTGTGACCTCTCCCCTCAATCCCCGTGCAGCCACGAAACCCCTAATGAGGAGTGAACGTTTTTAAACTTTGGCATTATGTGTTATATGTGTCGTCTGTTGTGTCCTGTATGTAACTTTGGATCAAGTTGTACTATTATCACGTCGGTAATCCCTGGCACCATTAAGATATGGATATTATTTAGGCACGCACTATCCAGCCTATAACGAACCAGCTACAAAATGTATATGCATGTTCACCTTCACACTTACATTGATAGGTGTGTTTTTTACAATCCCAACTTCCACTGAGAAGCTATGCTGATTCACCGCACTTTGGATAGTTCGCATTTAATGAATGTGGGATGATTCACAGAAAGAGCAGACTGCGTCACTTCACTACGTTGCAGGCACGTAACTAGTTTTGATGACTTATGATCCTCTCTTTCTTTACAGGTTTTTTGCATTTTAATGTAACCACTTCTGGGTTACATTTTTTTCACCCTCTTAACAACTAGTTATTTGGGTTAAAAGGGTTGCAGGTATGGCAGGGTGTTAGTGTACCCTGACCACCCAACTCCTTTATTTTATGGTCCTGAAGAAAAACCGGTAAATCCCTTTGTTGGTTTGAAACATGTAGACCTAACACATATCACAGATACATTTGGTCTTAATTAAGCCTTCACTGTATCGACATGCACTGTTTTTATTATTGTCCAGTAGTCTTAGAATAAATAATTTTTGTTGAAGTCATACCAGGACAATTTTTAACTCACTGACTTTTTTCTTTACATTCATCACTCACATACCCGCTCCACTGTATCCCAGGTGTTGCAGCACACCTTGACGGCACTCGGCTGTCAAGGTGGCCCCGATGATGAAGCATGTCACCGACCAGGTCGGTGAGTGAGGGGTTCATTAAAAACAAAGAAGGACTTCATCTTTTTCTTCATTAGAATCTCATCCCACCGATATCGCTCTCCAGCCTTATCTATGGTGGTACTCCTTATTTTGTTATATAGTTTCCTCTGATTATCCCCTTTCTACTCACCCAGACGATGATCTAAATGCAGGGCTAAATTGATTTAAACCTTCACATGTGGTGGGCTGAGGATCTATTTGCGCAATTACGTCTTTGAGTTCATGGTTTTGACCTTGATGAAACAAAGAGGCCTGTTTGTTCTCTGGCCATGTGGTCTCTGTTACTAGACGCCTGAAAGCATTTAAATATGTAACTAGATCCTTTTTTCCTTGCCGTAACTCCAACAATTCCCTATCAGCTGTATAGGAATCGGCCTTTCTGTCAAACACCCTTAGGAATTCTGTCTTAGATGCTTCCCAATCATGTAACAAAGGATCATTGCGATTGACTAACGGAACAGCCCACTGTGCAGCATTGCCCGCCAGGTAAGATATCAGAAAGGCCACCTTAGCCTGATTAGTGGGAAAAGATCTAGGCTTGCAGGAATAATGTAACGCTATCTGGGTGAGGAACACCTGAACCTTATCTGAACCCCATGAAAACGCTCAGGTGATGCTAACGGCACTGACACCGGCATCTCTACCACCACAGGCTGAGGTGGAGGCGTGCCCCCCGCATCAAAAGGATTCATTGGACAACATCCACACGTGCCCTTAAGTCCGCAGTCTCTAGCCGAGATGCTGCTACTTCTAACTGCAATGCACCTAGTGCCTCTATCACATCCTCCAGAGTGGCCATACCAGCACAACCCGATCGGGAGGACAATAATTCGTGGGTCGGGAATTCTGTTACAAGCTAGTCCTCAGGATCGGTTTATTGATTGGTAAGCCCACCTCTAAATCGAGCCAAAGCCTGAATAGCCGTAATGGCACAGAGCGTTGACAAGATTAAGTGAGGGGATAATAAACTAGACCAGGGAAGGAAAGGAAGGGGACAGCAGGGAGGGAGATCTGAAAGACATAAACAAAACACACGCATAAGACCAGATTCCTACCCTTAAACAGCACAATGTTCTGACCAAAGACTATAAAGGTCTATACCTGTAAAAGAAGAATAAAGCCTTGTGGATGTGTAGAGGCAACGTAGGGGTCGATACGGTGTAACTAAATTAATGTAAAAAATAACAGACATATGTAAAATACTTGGCAAAGAAGATTTAGCGTTCATATACAACACTAAATATACATGACAGTGTAACATACCCAAGTAATGAATCCACTAAACCTCACAGGGGAAGAGTGTAGCCACACCTCCAGTACCCCTGTTAATAGAAGATTCAAATACACAGTTACCACTTTAAACAAGGTTATGCAAAACGTCTATCCATACAGGTTAATGGCACCCACAAAGCTCCCCTGGAACTCTTGTAGTTCACAACACCAACTAATGCCTCTTAGCTGGGTTTAGGGTTGTCATCCAAAACAAGCAAATAAACCAATACTGAAAACGATGCTATCCAAAGTCTGATAGCATCTAAGAAAACCACCACCGTTGGCCGAAAATGCCAACCGAGACAAATCCAAGAATATCCCAACAGCAAATGTACTGGTAACACGAACAAAACGTTACCGCCGACTTCCCAAGCCAAACAGGACTTACTGACAGCACCCAGCGAATAGCTGCGAGTAAATTGCGGTGCAAGCACCCTTACCGCACAGGACCAAGTAGCTAAAGCAGGAACGAGCAACTGGATAGGAATTCCCGACACCGATCCCCGGCCGCCATTCTCTTTATGAAGTTCCTTGCGAGAATGCAGCGGGTCGCGGAGGATCTCGGGAATTGTAGTTTCATCCCGGAGCATGCCGGGAAATGTAGTTCGCGAACCTCGCGAAGCCGCGAACATGGCAGGCATGTGGAGGAGCTCAAGGCCCCTCACACAGATTTCTTTAATTTTAAAAAAGCCCCTGGGGGTGGCGGTCCCCGGGGCTGCTGGGGGAATGTGAGCCCCTCACATATATTAGCAAAAATCCCAGGTTGGCGTTCTCCGGGACTTGGGGGGCCTTTGAGCCCCCCCACCCAGTTTTGTTAAAAGCCCCTGACGGGTGACGGTCCCCGAGGCTGGGGGGGCTATGAGCCTACCCTAAGTTTTTTCATTGGCCCCGGGATTTAGCGCCTCGGGGGGTAATTACCAATAAAGCGTGAGCTTCGTTTTTTTTATCATCAGGATCCGCGCATCCTGCACTGATTTTGCAGATTTAAAAAAAATACGCATACGGTACTCGTACGGCACTCGTACGGTACTCGTACCCCGTGATTTTTGACAAAAAAAGATTGGGGGGGCCTTGGGGATCCTTGTGGGACCCCCTGAGCAGGCCTAGGGGGTCAGGGTGTTTCTACCCTGCCTCCTTTTTGCATTTTGCGTGTTTTTTTATTAGGTTTCTTGTGCCTCAGTTCTACCAAGGCACAAGATGGCTGCCAACACTCCCTGATTTAGAGTGTTGACAGTCAATTAGAACACAGCTCGTGCTCGGCAGGGTGTGCTTAGGGTGCGCGGATCCACCGTGGCCATAGATATATATGTGATTTTGATTTTGATTTTTTCTGGAACTACTTTACAGATTTACACCATTTAAGCAAAAGGCACGACTCTGAACCAAGGTCTACCTTTCTGCCAGATTTGGTGTAATTCTGTTCAACAGTTCGGGCTGTAGCTGCGATTACCGGTCCCAATAGAAAATTGCATAGGGAAACATGTTTTGGGACCCCACTTTTTTCTCGGCCCTCGCTTGACGAATCACCCTGAGACTTTCAGGATAGGAGCGGACCTGAGCTGGCCATAAGTTTCAAACATTTTGCGGAGATTCGTCAACCGGCGCCAAAGTTATTCCAAATAGAATGTTATGGATTTTCTATGGAAAATAGGTCCTAACTATAACTACCTACTGGTGACCACCAGTAGGTAATATATATATATATATATATATATATATATATATATATATATATATATATATATATATATATATATATATATATATATATATATATATATATATATATATATATATATACATATATATATATATATATATATATACATATATATATATACATACATATATATATATACATATATATATATATATACATATATATATATATATATATATATATATATATATATATATATATATATATATATATATATATATATATATATATATATATATATATATATATATTACCTACTGGCTATCGCCAGTAGGTATATATAGTTAGGATTTATTCCCTATGGGATTTTTGAAAATTCTATGTCTAATAACTTTGGCGTTTGTGGACGGAATCGGCTGAAATTTTCAGGAAAATGACACATTTTGTTTCTGAGCAGCCCTTGAAAATTTGGGGGGGTTTTGTCGAGGGGGGGCCGAGAAAAAAGGGGGGTCCCAAAACGCGTTTTTCCCATGTTAATTTCCATAGGGCGGTTGGACTCACTTTTAGCTCGAACGGCTGAATGGATTTGCACGAAACTTGGCAAAATTGTAGGGACTGTTAGCCCGATGTGCCTTTGCTAGGTCTCAATATATGTGCTCCAGTAGTTTTTGAGAAATTAACGTTCAAAACAAGATATATATCTGTAACAGCGCTCCGGGCTGCGCTCCGGTTCGCTTACTTTTCGCGAAACGGAACTTTGCGCGCAGAAAGCTGATTGGCTCTCCGGTGTCTGTCAACATTCTAAACAGTCCGGAGCGGCCGCCATCTTATCTCTCGGTAGGATCGAGAGAGAAGAAGAGGTGAAAAACGAAGGGGGAATTTAATGAAAGGGGGCAAGGTATACCCCTCTTGACCCCCTAGGAATGTTGTTGGGGTTATTAAAGGGTCCCGTGGGGAAAATAAAAAAAAAATGATTTTTCACGGTAGAAGCGCTTCACGGGCCGCGAACTGGGCCGCAAACTGGTAGCGAAACGGGAATTCGCCATTTTGTGCTTCGTTTTAATTAAATTACTAGGTATAAGGGGGTGCGGGAGACGTATCCTAATCCCCTATGTTTCCTGAGGGTGGCTGAGGAGGCTCATATATGTTGATACATCTCTTCCAGCGGCTGTGCGTGAGCTTTTTTTTTTTTGCTGCGTGACGTCTGTTAACGTTCGATTCGATGGAAATCAGGAAGTGTTGACCGCCAATTTGTCACTGCGATAAAATATTTTGTTATAAATGAATCCTTATTGATAAACATTGTCTGCGCCATCTTGCCTTTTTTCCAATGCCACAATTTTGTCGTGCACGGCAGCCATTTTAGATGCCAGGCTGGTCCCAGGCTATCACCTACCCCTGCGGATGTAGTTTATGGCCCCAGCTGTAGAGAATCCAGACATGCCAACCCTCCCGATTCAGGCGTGAGACTACTGATTTCAGTGCTAGTCTCCCGCCTCCCGATTTCTGCAAGCAAAAACCCAGGGGCATATTACCAACAACTAGCGTTAATTTTTGTCTCTAACTTGTTTAGAGACAAAAATTATCGCCGCACATCGGCGATTTTTATCGCAGATAAATCTTGCTATTAGCAAGGTTTATCGCAAATGCGATAAAAAACGGCCGCAATGCATGAATATCGCAGAAAAGTCAGCGATATTCATGTATTATCGAGCAAATGCTCTTAGCCATGTTATCCACCTCCCATTGGATAACATGGCTAAGAACTGCTCAGGTCAGGTGTTAGCTTTTGGAGATATTCGCGCTTAGCGCGAATATCTCCAAAAGTTGGTAATAGGAGATAGCGATGTTAGGGACTGTTTCCAGTCGCTAACATCTTGGCACGCCCACTTTGCATGTCATTAGTGATAAGTATCACTGACATGCAAAGCGGGGCCCAAGATGGTCGCTATCTCCTTTTAGCTGTCACTAACTGGTGTTAGCGACAGCTTGGTAATAGGGAGATAATTTTATCTCCGCTTTCTTGGCTTTTAAAGCCAAAAAAGCGGAGATAAACCCCCTTGATAATATGCCCCATGATTCCTCGGGGGTTTCAGCTGACAGGGCTTGGTATTGTGTTACGTGGTAATTCTTCCAGGAAACGTCAGAGGGTCGATGCAGGGGTTCTAGAAGGGGTGATAAACCATTTAAGCCTCATGAACAAGCGCATGGTCTTTTAAAGATCTGTGAAGTACTCGGGGCGGCGGTGTGTGTGTGTCCTCTTTCAGGAGCGGGCGGGGGGGGGGGGCACTGCCAGCAACTTCCAGGCCAGGCAGTGTTCAACACTTGCATCACCCTTTCTCTGCCTGCTATTGCGCTCCATGCTTCGGAAAGGTAAGAAAAAGAACGTGCATTTGAGTTTGAAATGTCCGATCCTGTAGCAGTACACTTGCAAAGCCCACACATGACAATAACCCGATTCAAGGCCCCATTCACCCGTTTTAAAAAAAATATATAACACTCCAACAAAGTAGGATTATAAAACTTTATTAACTTTTAAATATAACGAACGGAACAAAAACTGTAAAAACATTTAAACATTTTTCACAAAAAAAGCAACAATGGTCAGAAGCTGTCTTTTGTGCGAATAGTCCCAAGGCAGCACAACGTGCTGAGTTCTGGACGGCACCCAGGTTATGTCACCTGGGTGCCGCACTGGTTTTTGTGATCCTACAATGCAGCAAAGAAAAACAGTGTGGGGCGTCCAGGGTGGTGCGGAGGGAGGCCTCGTCAGTAGCGGTCTGTTGTGCGAATAGTCCCAAGGCAGCAGAACGCGCTGAGATGTTGATGGCACCCAGGTGATGTCCAGTAAACTGCCGCACTGGTTTTGGTATCCTACAATGCTGCTCCGAAAATTGGCGTGGGGCGGCCCGGGGGGGGGGGGGAGGGGCGTGGGGAAGGCGGCGTGAACGGGCCTCCCCAGGTGGCGGCCATCCAGCTGAGTTGCGCCCGCTCTTGCGGCTACAGCGTCTCGCTCACCATGTTGTTGAGTTGCTCCCACTCTTGCAGTGCAGCGATAGGCGGCTGCCACATGACTCTTAAAATGGCGGACGGCTCTTGGGTTTTGGGCCTGGTCCACTAAAATGGCCCTGGGACACCTTGGAACTCGGACGCTTGCCTGCTAGGGCTTGGGCTTCATTCTCGAAAAGCGTCCCCTCAGCCGTGAAGATTCTACAAAAGTCTTGGGGGCCCTCGACTCCTGCAGGCTTCCGGTGGGGAGCGGCTGCCATGATTGCTCGCGGAATGACCACGACGGAGCCACGAGATGGTGGTGCTCTCATGCTGACGTCAGCTTCAGTCTGAATCATCCAGAAACAAGGTGGGGCTTTCATCGTTTGGGAAAAAAAAATGTTCTAAACCAATGAAAAGTGTTATTTTTAGGTCATATGACCAAGCCTTCTATCTTTAGGAAACCAAAAGTAAAATGAACCAATGAAAAGTTTTATAAACAAGTCACATGACCTGTTATGCGGCATAGGGCTACAAAAAGCGTAGAAAATCCGTTGGCACGTGAGGCGGCGTCAGTAGCGGACCGATGTGCGAATAGGCCGAAGGCAGCACAACGCGCCGAGATCCGGATGGCACCGAGTTAGTGTCCAGCAAGTTGCTGCACTGGTGTGGCTATCCTACAATGCTGCGCCGAAAGTCGGCGTGGCCTGTGAGGTCGCGTCAGTCAGTGGGGGCTGTGCGTCTCCCCCAAGATAGAGGCTCCTCGGCTGCAGTGCGGCGCCCCTTAGCGTTTCACTCGCCGTCCAACTGAGTTGCGTCCGCACTTGCGGCTACAGTAGGCCGAAGGCAGCACAACGCGCCGAGATCTGGATGGCACCGAGGTGGTGTCCAGCAAATTGCTGCACTGGTGTGGCCATCCTACAATGCTGCGCCGAAAGACGGCGTGTCCAGCTGAGTTGCGGTCACTCTATCAGTACAGTGACTCGAACGCGCCGAGATCCGGATGGCACCGAGGTGGTGTCCAGCAAGTTGCCGCACTGGTGTGGCCATCCTACAATGCTGCGCCGAAAGACGGCGTGTCCAGCTGAGTTCCGGTCACTCTTGCGGTACAGTGACTCGAACGCGCCGAGATCCGGATGGCACCGAGGTGGTGTCCAGCAAGTTGCCGCACTGGTGTGGCCATCCTACAATGCTGCGCCGAAAGTCGGCGTGGGGTGCCCCGTTGGCTTATGAGGTGATGTCAGTAGTGGACCGATGTGTGAATAGGTCGGAACCAGCACAAGGCGCCAAGAACCGAATGGCAAGTCCTGGATGTTGAGTGCCATAGTTGAGAGTTCTGAGCAGTGCTTGTAAGACTGTCTGAAGCTTATTTGCACCTGCTGCAGCTTCACTATTGCCCTGGTGTGGCCAAAGGTAGCACATGACATAGGCGGCCGGCTCCCGAGGTCCGGCGGAACTTTTTTCCTTTTCCTTTCTGCTTCTTGTCCTACAATCCGTTTCATCTGAAGACACGACCAGGTCCCTGAATGTGTGCAGGGGGACGCTATTGATTGAATGAAAATGGCGGCTTGACACAAAGCTGACTCAAGCGTTGCTGTTGATGCTATGCAGACAAAAATTGGTTTTCAGTTTGTACATTCTTCAGGATTTTTTTTTCCATCCAAGGCTGATTGAGAGTTTGTAGAAAAATGGCTTCAGATTTTCCACATACTACTCTTCAACATTCTTCCTAAATGTAACAATGTGAGACTCACTAGGAGAACGGCTGTTTATGTTTCCTTTCAAAATGCTGCCAACAATATTTTCTGAATGGAAGACACCATCTTGTAGCATAAAGGGCCGAAAGGGGTTCTGGTCTGGCCGATGGTTGGTGGAGACATTTTGACTATATCTTGGACCTGCCCGGCCTCGCCCAAAATGGCGCCGGTATAAATGGGACTCGTAACTCATTGTTGTGTACTAGTTGAACAACCTTGATATCACGAGATATGAATGCAGTTTTGATGCTCATGGCGGGCGGGGACGAGAATTGATTGAATATTTCGACATCCCTATTGATATTAAGTTCTGATGTGTTATTGATTACTGTACTATTGAAAGTTCGAATTAACGTCACCCATGGTACTTGCACGCAAATGTATATCTAGATAACTTTTTTGTAAGTGGCCCTGTCGTATTTTAATTACAAAATGTACGTCCACCGATTCCGCAACTGTTAGACACCTTAGTTCTTGCAACCTAATGGCTCGTTCGTTACGTTCCTCTATAATGTAAATGTCTCCTCATCATATACGATTCCAGTTTGCTCCGTGGCCGGCCCACGTGGTTATAGGCCCGTATTTGTATACTGACATTTTCACAATAAAGGTTTTTAAAACAAAACATGGTAGTAGTATTTACATTGGTAAAGTTTTTACTTTTAGTCACTGTTTTCGAATCAGTAAAAGGCAAGTGAAATAAAGTAGTCCAATTACATGACGGATAAAAGGTATAATATGTAGGAACGCAGTAAAGATAAATGGTCAAGGGCAGTTGTGTTTTCCACTTCTGCAACATAAAGTGATCGATAAGAATCTGATAATCAGGCGTATCGGCGACTAAGACAGCAGGCCGAGTCTCTTTTACTCAACGGCTCCGTCATGGAACGAAGAAACGCCCTTTTTCTCGAAAAAGGAATATATTTTACTTGCAGGACAGTTGTAAATTTTCCGGGAAAGTACATTAGCCTGGAATATTATAACATATATGTTTTTTAAAAAAAGTTCGAAATCAATAAAAAGCGTATTTTTTAGGTCATATGACCAAGCTTTTCATTATTAAAATAACAAAAGTAAAATGAACCAATAAAATTTTTTATTAACAAGTCACATGACCTGTTATGCTTACGTTGCGCGCTGCGTGCCGCGCCCCGGATTACTTCCGGGTGCGCTAACGCGGCGTGTCATATAACGCATTACGCGACAACGTAGGTCAAGAATATAGTCAAAATGTCTCCACCAACCAGCGTTCGGAACACAACCCCTTTCAGCAGTCCAAAAAGTTCTGTAAAATGACAACAGAGGGGACAGGCAACAAGAACCATCAGTCAAAGAGGGGAGGGCAAGTTCTTCTCTACCGGGTCATGTTGGGGCGCTACCGGAACTAATCGAATTGGTAGTCTACAGTGTTTCTGGATGTTTCAGACTAAAGCTGGCGTCAGCATGAGAGCACTACCATCTCGTAGGTCCGTCGTGGCCATTCCACGAGCAAACATGGCAGCCGCTCCCCACCAGAAGCCTGCGGGAGTCGGGGGCCCCCAAGACTTTTGTAGAATCTTCACGGCTGAGGGGACGCTTTCGAGAATGGGACCCAAGCCCTATCAGGGAAGCGTCCGAGTTCCAAGGTGTCCCAGGGCCATTTTAGTGGACCACGCCCAAATCTGAAGAGCCGGCCGCCATTTTGAGAGTCCTGTGGCAGTCGCTTATCGTTGCATCGCAAGAGCGGGAGCAACTCAACTACATGGTGAGCGAGACGCTGTAGTCGCAAGAGCGGGCGGTAAACAGCTGAATGGCGGAAGAGGCACAGTGTAGCAAAAGCGAGCGAAATGGCAACTAAAACGGTAAAGGGGCGCCCCACTCCAGCGTGTCTTCAGGTCAAACGGATTGTGGGACAAGGTCCAGAATAGAAGAGTCATCAAAAGGCAAAAAGTTCCGCCGGACCCCGGGAGCCGGCCGCCTATGTCGGGGGCGATCTCAGGCTACACCGGTGCTATAAGACTTGGGGAGGGGGTCGGGGCCAAGCGTCTTCTCCGAGTCCATGGCCATCACACCGCCCCTTGGGGGCCTCCGTCAAGCTGTTTAGGAAGGTAACATATCACATTGTTTTCAAATGCAGTCAGGTCCACAAACGACACTCACTTACTTTGAGAATAGTGAAGCTGCAGTAGGTGGAAATAAGCTTCAGACAGTGTTACAAGCGCTGCTCAGAACTCTGAACTATGGCACCCAACATCCAGAACTTATGCCATTTGAGAATGGCAGTGACATTGAAGCAACTCAGGGACCAAAACCATTAACGTACTTTCACGTATGAAAATCTTACTTGGGGAGGGGGCAGGAGCGAAGCGCCCCCTCCCAGTCCGCGCCACCACACCGTATGTTGAAAATCTGAAGCCATCGTTCTACAAAGTCAACCAACCTTGGATGGAAAAATCTAGAAAAATGTACAAACTGAAAACCAGTTTTGGTCTGCATAGCATCAGTAGCAACGCTTGCTATCAGAGTGCATGAGTTTCATGCTCGATCGATTGAGCTAGCCGGATCGGGCAATAAAAAGTATAAAATAGTTATGTAAATAGTTATTTAATAAAATGTTTTACCCTGTTTCTTTGCTGGTGTGTTGTCTATATTTTTAATATTTGCATAGGGTTTGTCGTTATTTTGGGCGGGGTGGGTGACGGAGTCGAGCTGTCTTGCAGCCCTCATGGTGTGGAGCTCAGTTCATCTCACTATTTTCATATTTCTCATGAAGGGTTGTTCCTAATATTTCTATTTTAGCGAGGTCAAAAAGAGATCCAATTAGTGGCCTACTGATTTTGCTCGATTACTTTTATTTTTTTACACGATTTTTCACTATCTGCAAAGACTAAACAGAGTATTGCGACTTTGTGCTTGTTTGTAAATAGAGAATGATCCAAAGAGAACCAATTCTAAAACAGTAAATGCTTGGATAACAATCAATCAAATGGAGAGACAAGCAGGCACGACGGATTACAACGGGGGTAAAGGTCTGCGTTAACTACCGTTCACTATCTGCAAAGAGAGAGTACTACTAAGAGAAAAGAGGGGAGGGGGGGGGGTGCAGCGTTCAAAGCACATCAGCGTGCATAAATACGAAAATGTTTTTATCTATCACGTACTTGACATTTTAAAGCTTTTCATATTTGCTATTAAAAAACCATTGAAATTCACTGAAAAAAACATAGGTTATAGTCGATATATAGTTAGGAATTTGCATTTACAAAACCTTGAAAATTCAATGAAAAAACCATTGGTTTTAGGCCATATATAGTTAGGGATTTGCATTTACAAAACCTTATTTTACTCGCATAAAACCATTGAAATTCCATATATAGTTAGATGCGCTAACTATATATTGCGCACCCGCAATCCACTGCTGATGATGTCACATATTACATCATTCATGACATGGTCAGTGACATCACTGATGACATCACTGATCACAACATCCAGTGACTGTATGTTTCTGTAAAGTTAAAATATGTCTTAAATATTGAAGAATGAGTGGATGTATAAATGTCTGGATGAAGGATTTAGTAGGTGCATGACTGATTGTATGAGGGAGTGATTAAATGTGTCTCACTGAGTGCATGGGTTAGTGATTAAACTGTATTAATTTGTGCATCATTATATCTGTTGTTCTGTAAACTGCTGCATGTGTTGATCAGTAGCTATATGAATAACTATATGGGTTATTGATTGGTTGCTCAAGTATTTGTATGGGAGACTGAGTATGTGTGTGAGTGGCTGGGAGGTGTGTGACTCTGTGCATAGATGTGTGAGCAGTTGATTCACTAGATGTATGGTTTCAAAAGTGCATGTGGAAACAGCTGTATGGGTGGTTGACTGTGTGCATGAGTGTATTGGTGAGTGAATGGATATCTCAGTGCTACATGTCAAAGTAAGTACATATGTAAAACACAGTACATGTGAGAGTTAACATATATAAATAACTGTGCATTAGAGCCAGTGAATGTGTGAGTGGCTGTATGGATCATTGTGAACTTTTATTAGGGATTATATAAGAGAGTAAATATGTGTTAGAATATGTTTCAATAAGTAAGGTGTGTATAACTGTATAGTTGAGGAATTGGAGGTGTGTTTGATTCTTTGCATGACTGTCTAGGTGTATAGTAACTCCATGGATGAGTGACAATCTGTGAGTGTCTGTTTTCACTGAGTGTATCTAAGGATATATCAGAGTCTGTAGAGGTTCATCGTATTAACACATGAATGATGTCATCTGTGATGTTGTCAGTGATGTCATTTGAGTTGTCATCAGTGATGTCATCAGTGATGTCATTTGAGATGTCATCAGTGATGTCATTTGAGTTGTCATCAGTGATGTCATCAGTGATGTCACTGACCATGTCATGAATGATGTAATATGTGACATCATCAGCAGTGGATTGCGGGTGCACGATATATAGTTAGCGCATCTAACTATATATGGAATTTCAATGGTTTTATGCGAGTAAAATAAGGTTTTGTAAATGCAAATCCCTAACTATATATGGCCTAAAACCAATGGTTTTTTCATTGAATATATATATATATAGCCGAAGGAACAGAAGGAGGCATGAAAGACGAAAGAAACAAAAACAAAAACAAAAATGTGCAGCAAAAGAAACAGCAAGGATGTCGCAACAAGAAGCATTAAAAAGTAATGCTGTCATCAATCTCACTGATGTAATTCTTAGCAAAGCGGAGGAACAGGTGCTTTCGCTGGGATTGAATTTTTGCCCAGCACAGTCTTTTAAATATGCCCCGACAAGAGTTGACGTGTTCCAGTTCATACGTAAACTAAAGTTAAAAAAGTTCTTTACGTTGCAATCCCTCAAATCTGGAGCCAATGCCCGCTCTACCAATGTAACTTCAGGGGCTCCTGAAGTTCTAGCAGTGGACGTCCCTGTTCTGCTGGATATGCACGATCTTGATACAGCGACTAATTCTCAGCCAATGGGGCCAGACGTGGATCTGTCCACTCAAAGAAGACTGTATAAAATACATATGACACAGCAAGGAGCAGGACTTACTCCATTTAAAGGCAAGTCAGATTTTGTCCCCTTGATGCCAAAGGATGCGATTGATACTTTTCATGACTGCATTACTACGGAAATCAAATCTCTCTACAAATTGACCAACAGGAACAAGAGGCAAGTATTTAATCAACAACAAGCCAATTATCATGCCCTCATGAAGAAACTTAGCACTAACCCTAACTTGGTTATTAAGACTGCAGACAAGGGCGGGAACCTGGTTTTATGGCCTAAAACAGATTATATCACGGAAGTCTATTGACAATTACATGATATCAACTGTTATGTTAGATCTAGCAACAAAGACTATGGTAAAGCTTGTGATAACCTGTATAAATTACTATCTCAATGGCGCAGGGAAGGAATCATCTCAGGGGATGAGTTTAAGTTCTTACACAATGAGTTCCCAACCCTCCCAGCATTTTACTTAATACCAAAAGTTCACAAAAACATCAAACCCATGCCAGGCAGGCCTATTATATCCGCACTCAATAGTGTAGGGGAAAGTGTGGGCCAATATATTGATTTCTTCCTCCAGGAGCTTGTTAAAAAGCTGCCCAGTTACATCCGGGACACCACGGACTTTCTAAAGAAAATAGAACTAATTGAATGGCAGGAAGACATGTTGCTGATTACACTAGATGTGGAATCTTTATATACAAGCATAGCACATGAAGATGGCCTTAACGCGGTAAAACACTTCCTGGACCAGAGACCGATATATTTTTATCAACACAATAAGGCAATTCTGAGCCCCATAGAATGGTGCCTAAGAAACAACTATTTTTCTTTTGGAAAAGAGATCTGGCGACAGGTGAGTGGCGTAGCAATGGGGGCCTGCTTCTCCCCCAGCTATGCGTGTTTACACGCTGGCTGCTGGGAGGAGTGGGTCCTTAATGTGACACACAAAGTATGGGTTAATGAAAAAGTGATCAAGTACCTCCGGTACATCAATGATGTTTTTATTGTGTGGCAAGGTACTAAGGAGGAAGCAATCTCCTTCATTGAGGAAATCAACAATAACTCCTTAAATCTTAAATTTACATCGCACATCAGTGCTAGACAGGTGGAGTTTTTAGACGTTAAAGTCTATGTTGACAACTCAATGAAACAGCAAACCACATTATTCAGGAAACCCACCGCAGGTAATACTACCCTACACGCCTCTAGTCTGCACCCACAACACACCATCAATAGTATTCCTTACGGGGAAATTCTACGTCTGAAAAGGATTTGTAGTTCAGAGAGTGATTTCAGGCAATGTATATTGGAACTGGAAGCACGATTGAGGGAACGTGGCTATTCTAAGGAAACCTTTGACGGAGCTTTGTCTAAAGCCGATCTTAGGACCCGCGAAAGCCTGTTACCTGTCACTGGTGATGCATTAGTGCCCATTGCCCCAGTAGAAGAGATATCCGGATCATGTCCTAGGTTCATACCCTCTTTCAGTAATCAGGAGCGTAAGATCAGGCAGATTATTAACAAGAACTGGCCTATCATCTTATCTGATAATGTTCTGGGGGTCCTTTTACCGGAGAAACCCACTGTAACCTTTCGTAGGGCGCGTAATATGGGCGCTGTTCTGGATCAACCATGTCCGGAACTAAAAGAAAAAACGAATTGGTTACAATCTGCAGGTGGTTTTCGAAAATGCTCTAGTTGCCGCGCCTGTAAGTTTGGGGTTAATAAATCTCACTATACTACCCCTTTCAGTGATAAGGCAGTTAACATCGTGGGTCAATACACCTGTAAGACAGAATTTGCAGTTTATGTCCTGACGTGCACCTGTGGTTTGAATTGTTATGTTATGTTATGTTATGTTATCCTGATTTATTGAGCGCACAGCTGCCCCAGCAAAGGGGCGTCCTGGCGCTAGTGCAGAACAAAACCGGACAGGAGGTGGGAAACACAACACGACAGCAACAAGAACTAAGGGGCTAAGGGGAAAAGAAAAGTTTTAACCGCCTTCCTAAAAGCCAGGAGCTCATCGATGGCACGGATGTGGACGGGCAAGGAATTCCACAGTTTGGCGGCAAGGACTCGGAAGGAGCGGCCGCCAATCCTGGATCTCTTGAAACGGGGAACAGTGGCAAGGTGGAGAACAGAAGACCGCAGAGAACGAGCTGGAACATAAGGAGAAATGAGTTGCTGCAGAATCTGAGGAGAGGAAAGCTTAAGGATTTTGAATGTCAAAATCAAAGATTTAAACTTTATTCTCTGTGCCACCGGGAGCCAATGGAGATTAAAAATGGTTCTCCTAGCTGAACAAAATTTAGGCAAACCAACCAGAGCCCTGGCGGCAGCATTCTGGACGCGTTGGAGACGGGAGAGCTCAGCCTGATTGACTCCAAGAAAAAGAGAGCTGGCATAGTCTAATTTAGACAGAATCAAAGCTTGCACAATAAGTTGACGTGTAGGAGCGTCAAAGTATTTGAAGGTGGACCGAAGCTGACGCAAGATTCCAAAGCAAGATGCCGCGGTCTTTTTAGTGTGAGTGGAAAAGCTCAGTTGGGAGTCAAACCATACCCCGAGGTTTTTGACTTCAGTGACAGGGGTAGGGGTAGGACCGAGCTCGCGTGGCCACCAGCTGTCACCCCACAGATGAATTTGTTTCCCCACAATGAGCACCTCGGTTTTTTTAGCATTCAATTGTAGGAAATTATCATTCATCCAGTGGGCCACAGATATGAGTCCCTCACGGAACTTGGCTGCCTCGAGATCGGAAGCCCCACTAATCGCAACCGCAAGCTGCGTGTCGTCTGCGTAGGACACGATGGAGAGGTTCCCACGCATGGCGACATCAGCCAGCGGCTGGACATAAAGATTAAAAAGAGTGGGGCTTAAGGCCGATCCCTGGGGGACGCCCTGGGCAATCGCATGAGGTTTGGATTCAAAGGGGGGAGTGATGACCCTGAAGGAGCGATCAGATAGAAAAGATCTGAACCATTCAAGGGCCAGCTTATCCACCCCTGCCTCAACCAGACGTTGGAGTAGAATGTCATGGGAGACAGTGTCGAAGGCGGCACTTAGATCGAGGAGCACAAGTGCCGCCGTGTGACCTGAATCCTCTAACATGCGAAGATGTTCAGCCATATACAGGAGCGCCGTCTCGGTGCTATGGCCGGGCCTGAACCCATTCTGCGAGGGATCTAAAATATTCGCAGAATGGAGATGTTTTGCTAGAATAGTATTAACATGGGCCTCAGTCAGCTTAGCAGCCCACGGGAGGAGAGAGATGGGGCGATAGTGTTCAGCTTTTTTAGGGTCCAAAGCAGGTTTTTTCAGGATAGGAATTACCTGCGCCTGTTTCCAGGCAACTGGTACAGAGCCAGAGGACAGTGATAGATTAATAAGTTTACAGAGCGGAGGAAGGCAGACGGAGGATTCTCTAAATTGTGAGGGCCGCAAGGGATCTTTCGGGGAACCCGATTTCACCCTAATCGCGAGTTTGTCAAACTCCTCCGTAGAAAGCTCCGGAAGATAAGACAGCGAGAGAGTAGTTACATTGGCAGTACCAAGCAGCAGGTGCACGTTAGGATTCTGCAACATTTACGTGCAATTCTGCATAGTGACCCCAGTTATCCAGTGGCTCACCACTTCGAGATGAAACACAACAAGGACATTAACTGTCTCACATACTTCGTTGTAGGGGCAGTGCCTAAACTGAGAAGAGGCGGTAACAGAGAGCTGAGGCTCAGACAACTCGAATCCAACATGATCCTGGAGTTCGAAAGCAAGTGGCCGCACGGTCTCAACAACACGGAAGACTTACATACTTTTTTATAGGCTGGCGTTTGTCTTTTGTTGTCTGACTTCGGTGGGGCTTCTCTTGTTCATTATTTTGTATCACGTTACCCTTGGTAGTCAGGTTCCCTGTTACCAAGGGATTTGTAGAACCAGTCTTTAGAGTTATCAGTTATGAATTCACACTCGTTTTGATGGCCCTGGCTAGTCAGGATCACTGTTAGCCAGGGTTCCAATCCCCTTGTAACATCAACCTTATTGTATATAGTTATTTAACTTAATTTTTGATACTATTTGTATATTTTAGCACTGTTGTACACACAGAGTGTTGTCAGTATCACATTTTATCACTTTTTATGATGAACCCTGTTTATAAATGAAATGTTTTTTATCAGGCTTTTATCTTACAGAATGTGACTTCTGGTCCATCTGTATAGATAGCATGAATTATTCATTTCTTAATGCAGGTAATTTTTATCATGAATCATGCACTTTACTTCCTTTCTTGTAAATACAATATCAAATTGGTATGTTTTGCACTTTAGGACATGCACTGTTTGCACACTTTTCTAGCACTTTAGTCTATATTCTCTGCACTACGCCCACCACTAAATATGCTAGTGACATATGTTGAAGAAGGGTTCGCCCAACCCATGATAGACATGGGTACTTGCTGGTGATATACTTTATAGTAACCAAAGTTACTAACGGATTTATCTGGAAATAACATGTATTTATTTACTTGTGCTAACAGAAAAATGTTTACTGTGTAAATACTGGCATTTATATTATGTATCCAGTCTGTTTTCCATATGTCACAACACATAGTGTGTTTACCATGTTTTTGACCACATGATGTGTGGGAGGGGCATGCACTAACTTTCTCACCAGGCATTATAAAAAGCAAAAGAGTGACAGACTTTTTTATGCATGTGAACAAGGGCTTGTAGCCCGAAACGCGTTATGCATTTCCTGCTTGAAACTTCTTAAACTGGATTAAATACCTGTCATCCATTCTGTGGTCCGTCTCCTGTTTGTGCGCTTTGCTGATCTGAAGGTTGGAAGTGGCGCGTTGGGAATTCTGTCGGAATATATATATATATATATATATATATATATATATATATATATATATATATAAATTCATTAGAGTTGCCCCTGTGGAAAGAACACCAAGTGGATTAGATTTCGCCTTGATTTAATGAAATGCTGCAGCTACACCTCCAAAAAGACCGGCTTTTCAAAGAATATTGTCCCTTGCCCAAACAGGTTTCAAGTTTCCTCTCGTCAGCAGCCTCGGGACTGCAAGTGTTCAAGGCACAGCTTGTGCATATTTTATCCATTACGAACTTCCCTTTGTGGGTGTGGCCGCACCATCGGCCTTCTGGTTTGTGTAGTTCGCACTCTTACTCCAGTGAGTTTTGCCTTGTTATTGCTCATGGGTCATCAATAACCCCAGTGGGCGAAAGTCACACAGTTCTTTGGGGGTGCACTGCGTTCGCCGCATTTCACCACTTGCACCACCTCCCGATTCACGATGTCATCACTCGAAGGCATCTCGGGCCCACATTAGCAGTGTCTTCCTTCCGCGACCGGACAAGGCCGCAAACATAAATTCATTAGAGTTGCCCCTGTGGAAAGAACACCAAGTGGATTAGATTTCGCCTTGATTTAATGAAATGCTGCAGTTACACCTCCAAAAAGACCGGCTTTTCAAAGAATATTGTCCCTCGACCAAACGCGTTTCAAGTTTCCTCTTTGTCAGCAGCCTCAGGACTGCAACTGTTCAAGGCACAGCTTGTGCATATTTTATCCATTACGAACTTCCCTTTGTGGGTGTGGCCGCACCATCGGCCTTCTGGTTCGTGTAGTTCGCACTCTTACTCCAGTGAGTTTTGCCTTGTTATTGCTCATGGGTCATCAATAACCCCAGTGGGCGAAAGTCACACAGTTCTTTGGGGGTGCACTGCGTTCGCCGCATTTCACCACTTGCACCACCTCCCGATTCACGATGTCATCACTCGAAGGCATCTCGGGCCCGCATTAGCAGTGTCTTCCTTCCGCGACCGGACAAGGCCGCAAACATAAATTCATTAGAGTTGCCCCTGTGGAAAGAACACCTGTCAGATCCCGCCTTCCCCCTCACAAGATTCGTTCAGGGCATTTTTCATGTACAACTCCGTTTTTGTCCATTTGGAGTTGGCGGCAGAGAGTGGCGCAACAGAGGTCTAATGAGCAGTAAAGGGTTCCTGGTTGTGCCACTAGTGTTGTCGGTCAGCGTTCTAGCGTTCCTCTGACTGTCCGCCATTTCGTGCGCGAGAGCCCTCTGTTCTGCGCACTTCAACTGTCGTTTTGGATTCTGAAGGTCGCGCTTCCTCAGCGCTTCCGAAGTTTGGACAATTATTCGTATTTTTGGGGGCTTTGGTCCCAGTTGAAGACTCGTTAGCTTGTGCGAGTCTCTTTGCTCCGGCTGCCATTCTTCCTGGTTAGTTTTTGGCCCGTAAGCAAGTCCCGTTTTGTCCGTTCTGGAGGCTTCCGTTTTTTCTGCCTCTCTTCACAGCGGCTGGCCTCCTGCTGACTTGGAATAAGATACCAGCAATTCCTGTTCTGGTCGAGTCCTTGGTGTTTGGAACCCGTCGGCAGCGTTAGTGACAGAAGATTTCCTGGCCTGAGATTCTGGACTGCAGTTTTGAACTACCGACAATGCAGTAGGATAGCTCCTTGTTATTTTCGTATCTATTGAACTCTCCTGAATTCTAAAACCTGCATAATTAGGGTGTATCTGTTTTATAGCCTTAGTCTTGGGCTACCAGTACTTCTGTGAACTTTGTGAGAGATTACCTTCTGGGACATATCCAATATTCTTCATTGCTTCCTGCAACTTCCAGTCATCATTCCTGTTGAGCGCAGTAAATGGGGTATTCATTGTATGCATATAATTTATACTGCTGTCTACCTACATTCCATCATACTACAATCAGCAACCAATGAACATTGAACTGTATGAACGAACTTTTATATGAAGCATCATCTACAAATATCAAGAATTAGAGAGCAGCAAATTCCACACTAGAGTAAGGTAAATAGAGAAACTAGTGGGTGCTAATAGAGTAGAAGCCAATTCTTCTGGGAATGGTATTTATGTTGTTCTTCGTATTTTAGGTGCAGTTGGGCCATTGTTTGAAGAATCCTTAGGCACCAGTGTGGCAGTCTCTCTTGTCTATCCACTTCCCCTTTCCCTTCCGTTCCTGGCCTTGGAGAAATCCGGGTCCAGGGAGGTGAGGGAATTAGGAATTACTCAGCAGGGCTCCTCCCTCAGGTCATCAGCTTCCACGGAAAAGTCAAGAATTCAGGTACGCTTCTGACAGATTGAAGTGCCCTCCAATTCTATTCCGTCTGAGCGAAATGGCTGAGGGGTTAGATGTAAAAGCGCTAGCCTCAATTTTGGAAGGGTTGCAGAAACAACTTAGTGAGACCAGGGAAGAGGTTAGAAAATCTAATCAAGAGGCAAGTATTCTTAGGCAAAGAATAGATCAGATGTCCACCAGTCCTAGTCCTAATTTTGAGGGTTTAAGGGCCCCAGGGTTTGATCCTTCCCCTACTACTTCATCGTCCCTTACCACTCAAGTTGTGCATGCCATGTCCCCCACCATTCCCTTGGCAGCCCCAGAGAGGTTTCAGGGGGACCCCAATAAGGCGCAGATCTTCATGACACAGTGCTCTCTACATTTTTTATGTAAGCCCATTTTGTTTAAGGAGGATCAATCCAAGGTGGCTTTCGTGCTCTCTTACCTGAGTGGAGACGCAGCTTCGTGGTCTATGCCATTGGTCTCCTCTAATGATCCAGTGCTGTACAAGTTTGAAGATTTTAAGAAAGAGTTCTTACGGATTTTCGATAGGAGAACCATCTCCCAGACTACTGATAACGAATTATTGGATCTGAAACAGGGCAATCGAGAACTGGTGGCATACCTTGCTCAATTCAACAAGTTAATTGTGGAAACGAATTGGCCTTCTGAAAAAAGAGCAGCAATTTTTTACAGAGGCCTCAAGGATGAGCTGAAAGATGGGTTGTCGCAGATTCCCCAGAGGCCCACGGATGTGTCAGAGCTCATCGATCTGGTGCTTCAAATTGATCAGCGTCAGTCAGAACGTCGTAGTGAAAAGAGAAAAGACTTTAAGCTAGTTCCCCCAAGATTTGATCGTGTTAGAGCGGAACCGGCCAAGAACTCAGAAGGGGTCGTTCCAGAAGAACCAATGCAAATTGGCACCGTTCGTGGTCCGCTGTCCAAGGAAGAAAGGGAGAAACGCCAAATGGGACGGCTCTGTATGTATTGTGGACAGCCCGGTCATTTTGTTCGAGAATGTCCCAAGAAACCAAAATCCAAGCAATGGGTAAAAGACAGGCTCCACCAGTAGACGGAGTTGCTCTGGTGGAAGCTCCTTTTGAGTCAACTCCAAAACATCAATCATTAGCGAACACTCTCCAGTCGGCGGCTCCACATCTGATCCTGTCCTGCAAAATTCGCTTTGGGGAAAAGAGAGAAGAAGAGGTCGACATAATGTTGGATTCGGGTGCCACTGGAAATTTTTGCGATATCCAGTTTGCAAAAACCATTGGCATAAAATTTGAGAAGAAACTTCGGCCGGAGCCGGTTAGAGCAGTGGATGGTACCAACTTATCATCAGGTCCTATTGTCTTCGACACCGAACCAATTTTGGTGGTAGGCCCTGGAGAACATCGAAGCAATATTAGTTTCAATTTAATTGATGCGCCTCAATTTCAGATGATTTTGGGATTGCCTTGGCTCACAGAACACAACCCGCAAATCGATTGGTCTAGGCGTACTGTGGAAATGAATTCAACTTTCTGTCATGAACATTGTTTCTGTGAGCAATTTGAAGAGGTGAAGACCACGTTGTCATCCAGTTTGGCAGACCAAGCACAGATGATTTGTGCGGTAGAGCTCCCTGAAATTCCCCCGGAATACCAGGATTTGGCAGAGGTGTTTAATGAACAAGAAGCCAGAAAATTACCACCTCATCGGGATTACGACTGTCGAATCGATTTGGAGCCTGGAGCAACCCTGCCCTGCAGTCGTATTTATGCATTGTCTGAGCCAGAGAATTTGCACTTGAAGGAATACATTGAGCAAAGTTTAGAGTGCGGATTTATACGACCCTCCCAGTCCCCGGTGTCTTCGCCTCTCTTCTTCATTCCCAAGAAGGATGGTTCTTTGAGAACTTGTATAGACTATAGAGCCTTAAACCTTGTGACAAAGAAGAATCGCTATCCGTTACCTCTCATTTCTGAACTCTTAGATCAGGTCAAGGACGCATGCATCTATACCAAGTTGGACCTTCGAGGAGCGTATCATCTTGTTAGAATGGCAGAAGGAGAAGAATGGAAGACAGCCTTTCGAACGCGGTTGGGGTTGTTTGAATACCAAGTCATGCCTTTTGGGCTATGTAACGCCCCAGCTGCCTTCCAACATTTTGTAAATGATGTGCTTTGAGAATTTCTAGATAGATTTGCTGTGGTCTACATCGACGATATCCTCATCTTTCCGAATAGTTTGGAGGAACATGTCGGTCATGTGAGAGTGATTTTGGAGCGTTTATTGGAGCATCACCTGTTCGTGAAATTGGAGAAGTGTGTCTTCCATTCATCCAAGGTGGAGTTTTTAGGGTTCATTCTGTCTCCTAGAGGGGTTTATATGGATGACTCCAAACTCCAGGCAATCAAATCCTGGCCAGCTCCCAGATCTGTGAAAGAGATACAAAATTTTGGGATTTGCCAACTTCTATCGGAGGTTCATCCAAAATTTTTCGGAAAAGGTGAGCCCCATTACCCGCCTTTTGAAGAAGGATGCACGATTTGTCTGGGATCAAGATTCTGAAGATTCGTTTCAGTTACTAAAGGAAGCATTTGTATCAGCTCCGGTGTTACAACACCCGGATTTAAAAGAACCCTTTTTCATTGAAGCAGATGCCTCAAATCTGGCCATTGGAGGAATCCTTTCCCAACGTCATAAACAGACGGGTCAGTTACATCCAGTGGCGTATCATTCGCGGAAATTATCTCCTGCGGAAATCAACTACTCCATTGCAGACAAGGAACTACTGGCTGTCAAGGATGCCTTCCAGGTTTGGAGGCATTATTTGCTTGGGGCAAGACATGTGATAACGGTTTTCACTGATCACCGTAATTTGCAATTTTTGAAATCAGCTCGAACCCTCACACCTCGTCAACTGCGATGGTCGCTCTTTTTTGCAGATTATGACTTTGTGTTAACCTACAAGCCTGGATCTGCGAATGGAAAGGCAGACGCCTTATCCCGCCTCAGTTCGGAAGAACAGAGTGAAAAGGTTTCCGAAGGACATATCATCCCTCAAGAAAGAGTCATAGCAACGGTGGCCGAAGATGACTTGGGAAATTTAATCATGGAAGAGTTTCGAAAGGAGAAATTTCACAATTGGCTGGCTGAAGGAGAGGATCGTGAAATTCGAGAAGGAAAACCTTATATTCTGGGAAAGATGTTTGTGCCCAGTGAGGAACTTCAAGAAAGGGTCATCCGGCTTCTACATGATCATCCACTTGCAGGACACAAAGGAGAAGTCAAAACTGTGGAATTGGTGAAGAGGACCTTTTACTGGCCTGGAATGGAAGCTCAGGTGAGACAGCACGTAGCCACCTGCGAGCAGTGTGTCAAGGGAAAGAGTTCTAGGCAGGCTCCTCAAGGTTTACTCATGCCCCTGCCATCAGCCCCGTCCCCGTGGCATACGATCCTTATGAATTTTATAGTGGATTTGCCCTCCAGTCAGGGATTTTCTGTGATTTGGGTGGTGGTTGACCAATTTTCCAAGATGAGTCATTTCATTTCCCTAAAGGCCTTACCCACTGCCCCCCAACTAGCCTCTTTGTTCATTCAACACATTGTCCGGTTGCATGGGATTCCGAAGGTTGTCATTTCTGACCGGGGACCACAGTTTGTGTCTAGATTTTGGAGGTCCTTTTTGAAGGGGTTGGGGGTGGATTCTCGTCTGTCCACCAGTTTTCATCCAGAAACGGATGGACAGACGGAAAGAGTAAATCAGGATCTGGAGCAATACCTTCGGCTGTATTTGATGGATCAGGAAGGAGAGTGGCCTTCATTATTAAGTACAGCGGAGTTTGCCTATAATAACTCAATTCATTCAGCAACTGGGTTCTCCCCATTTTTTCTAAACTCTGGTCGTCATCCCAATATGCTAGTTGGTAGGGAGGAAGTGGAGGTCCCAGCAGCAGCGGAGGTGATTCAGAATTTGCAGACAGCCTTCCAGTCAGCATCTCTCAATCTATCCAAGGCAAAATCAGGATACAAGAAACAAGCAGATAAGAAACGAAGAGAAAGCCCAATTTTTAAGGCTGGGGACAAGGTTTGGATTTCAACTAAACACATGAGGTTAGTGGGGAATAGAAAATTCCAACCTCGTTACGTAGGTCCATTCCCAGTAGATCGTATGATTAATCCAGTTAGTGTGAGAGTAGTTCTTCCAAAATCCATGAGAATCCATCCTACTTTCCATGTCTCTTTGGTCAAACCTAGCCCACCTGATTTGAGATGTGACCCTTCTCCAACTTCAGTTCAGGTGGAGTCTGCTCAAGAGTTTGAGGTGAAAAGAATTCTGGACTCCAAATTGAAAAGGAACAGACTATTCTACTTAGTGGATTGGAAGGGTTTCGGCCCTGAGGATCGTTCTTGGGAGCCTAGTTCTAATGTACACGCTCCCAGATTGGTCACTGAATTTCACAAGACTTACCCACAGAAACCTAGAGAGGGGGCTTTAGTGGGGGTTACTGTCAGATCCCGCCTTCCCCCTCACAAGATTCGTTCAGGGCATTTTTCATGTACAACTCCGTTTTTGTCCATTTGGAGTTGGCGGCAGAGAGTGGCGCAACAGAGGTCTAATGAGCAGTAAAGGGTTCCTGGTTGTGCCACTAGTGTTGTCGGTCAGCGTTCTAGCGTTCCGCTGACTGTCCGCCATTTCGTGCGCGAGAGCCCTCTGTTCTGCGCACTTCAACTGTCGTTTTGGATTCTGAAGGTCGCGCTTCCTCAGCGCTTCCGAAGTTTGGACAATTATTCGTATTTTTGGGGGCTTTGGTCCCAGTTGAAGACTCGTTAGCTTGTGCGAGTCTCTTTGCTCCGGCTGCCATTCTTCCTGGTTAGTTTTTGGCCCGTGAGCAAGTCCCGTTTTGTCCGTTCTGGAGGCTTCCGTTTTTTCTGCCTCTCTTCACAGCGGCTGGCCTCCTGCTGACTTGGAATAAGATACCAGCAATTCCTGTTCTGGTCGAGTCCTTGGTGTTTGGAACCCGTCGGCAGCGTTAGTGACAGAAGATTTCCTGGCCTGAGATTCTGGACAGCAGTTTTGAACTACCGACAATGCAGTAGGATAGCTCCTTGTTATTTTCGTATCTATTGAACTCTCCTGAATTCTAAAACCTGCATAATTAGGGTGTATCTGTTTTATAGCCTTAGTCTTGGGCTACCAGTACTTCTGTGAACTTTGTGAGAGATTACCTTCTGGGACATATCCAATATTCTTCATTGCTTCCTGCAACTTCCAGTCATCATTCCTGTTGAGCGCAGTAAATGGGGTATTCATTGTATGCATATAATTTATACTGCTGTCTACCTACATTCCATCATACTACAATCAGCAACCAATGAACATTGAACTGTATGAACGAACTTTTATATGAAGCATCATCTACAAATATCAAGAATTAGAGAGCGGCAAATTCCACACTAGAGCAAGGTAAATAGAGAAACTAGTGGGTGCTAATAGAGTAGAAGCCAATTCTTCTGGGAATGGTATTTATGTTGTTCTTCGTATTTTAGGTGCAGTTGGGCCATTGTTTGAAGAATCCTTAGGCACCAGTGTGGCAGTCTCTCTTGTCTATCCACTTCCCCTTTCAATTCCGTTCCTGGCCTTGGAGAAATCCGGGTCCAGGGAGGTGAGGGAATTAGGAATTACTCAGCAGGGCTCCTCCCTCAGGTCATCAGCTTCCACGGAAAAGTCAAGAATTCAGGTACGCTTCTGACAACACCAAGTGGATTAGATTTCGCCTTGATTTAATGAAATGCTGCAATTACACCTTCAAAAAGACCGGCTTTTCAAAGAATATTGTCCCTCGACCAAACGCGTTTCAAGTTTCCTCTTCGTCAGCAGCCTCGGGACTGTAAGTGTTCAAGGCACAGCTTGTGCATATTTTATCCATTACAAACTTCCCTTTGTGGGTGTGGCCGCACCATCGGCCTTCTGGTTCGTGTAGTTCGCACTCTTACTCCAGTGAGTTTTGCCTTGTTATTGCTCATGGGTCATCAATAACCCCAGTGGGCGAAAGTCACACAGTTCTTTGGGGGTGCACTGCGTTCGCCGCATTTCACCACTTGCACCACCTCCCGATTCACGATGTCATCACTCGAAGGCATCTCGGGCCCGCATTAGCAGTGTCTTCCTTCCGCGACCGGACAAGGCCGCAAACATAAATTCATTAGAGTTGCCCCTGTGGAAAGAACACCAAGTGGATTAGATTTCGCCTTGATTTAATGAAATGCTGCAGTTACACCTTCAAAAAGACTGGCTTTTCAAAGAATATTGTCCCTCGACCAAACGCGTTTCAAGTTTCCTCTTCGTCAGCAGCCTCGGGACTGCAAGTGTTCAAGGCACAGCTTGTGCATATTTTATCCATTACGAACTTCCCTTTGTGGGTGTGGCCGCACCATCGGCCTTCTGGTTCGTGTAGTTCGCACTCTTACTCCAGTGAGTTTTGCCTTGTTATTGCTCATGGGTCATCAATAACCCCAGTGGGCGAAAATCACACAGTTCTTTGGGGGTGCACTGCGTTCACCACATTTCACCACTTGCACCACCTCCCGATTCGCGATGTCATCACTCGAAGGCATCTCGGGCCCGCCTTAGCAGTGTCTTCCTTCCGCGACCTGACAAGGCCGCAAACATAAATTCATTAGAGTTGCCCCTGTGGAAAGAACACCAAGTGGATTAGATTTCACCTTGATTTAATAAAATGCTGCAGTTACACCTGCAAAAAGACCGGCTTTTCAAAGAATATTGTCCCTCGACCAAACGCGTTTCAAGTTTCCTCTTCGTCAGCAGCCTCGGGATATATATACACACACACACAAAAAGAAGAAGGGAACTCTAGGCCATCACCAACAAATAAAATGAACAAAGGAACAAAGATAGTGGTACCTGCCAACACAAACATTTTGATTTGCAAACAACAGCAAACTTCCAAAGCTGGATCATGTAGCAGAGTTTGCAGACAAAAGAAGAGTGATGCTTTCCCTCCAAAATCCAAATCCAAAATGACCAAGAGCTTCACAGAGCACAAGGAGGAGTCTACAGTACAGGGAGAGGAAGTTCATACTGGATGTTCAGTAGCCTCACTCTTTATGGTACTTCCTCAGTGAAACCTACAAAAAAGAAGCATTTCATGGTATAAATGTACCCAAAAGGTCCGCTTGGGAAAAGAAGTTAAGGCAAAATTACTTGGAATTATTTTACCAGTGCCCACATTAAGAAATGCTGCTCTCATTCGGGCTGCTTGCATGTTTCCATGCGCCTTCAACAGGAGTGTTTCCACGAAGGGATATCTTGTTTACACAAGGCAGTGTAATGGTATCATCTCGGGTGTTGAACGACATATTCGTAAAGCAAAATTCCTGAGATTATGCTAAATATTACTGGCAAAACCAAAATTATGCGCGTGCTGTAACAAAGAGACATGGAGTGGAATCAAGATTAAGCTTCCTTCGCTTTTGTAAGCCAGCATTCAGCAGCTCTCAAGAAACACTTTGGCACTGGACTTCAGACTGATGTCAATACAATTGAGTACAGCGGGGGAGCGTAAAGTTAGATGAGAAATATTAATTGTGAGATTAATTTTAAGTGTAAATGTATTTGGGATATTCACAAGCGGTCATCAGTGAGGTTTTTGCATGCTCTGCTTTGTTCTGTTGGTTGCTTCTAAAGCATTTAATGAAGCCCTGGGGTGACTTGGATTACTAGAAGGGGGTTAGGAAAGGAGGCCAGTGGGTTTGGTGCCTGTTGTTTTAGTACAGTTTGTGCATGGTTTCAGTGTCATCTGTGAAAGAGAAGTGAGACAGTCTTTAATAGCAGAATGTTGGACATGCATATCATTATGTTGCATTTTTGGCTCCTGGCACCAAATCGTAAAATTGTTTTAAAAGTTTGGTTTTCAACATTTTCCTGACATAGCTAAACTCTGTCCTTGTGTCATGGAGGAGGATGGAGGGGAAGGAGTGCATTATCCCGCAGCTGAAAAAAACACAGTTGATGGACAGAATGCAGAACAATGTCTTACATTCACCCCAGTACAAAGATCTGGGCCTAAATCCATCGTTTTTTTGCACTCCACACCAACCTAGGTCAGACACTGGCTATATGCAAATCAGCCTTGACCCTGTGCCTCATGGGAACAGTCCAGCCTGAACTACCAAGCCATGTCTTTCCTAGACCGGAATCAAGCATCCAAGGACCGGTTTCTGGCTATCATCCTTCTTTAGCCTGTATAGCTTGACTCCAGTGATGTGGAGAGCACAGAACTCACGACAGTTGATGGACAGAATGCAGAACAATGTCATACATTCACCCCAGTACAGAGATAGAGAAGCTATCCAGGCTGGTGATACGACTGCAGCATATGCTGTTACGACTTTGCATACGATTGTCGAAGCTGCACGTATCCCACATAATTCAGCGCAAGCAGCAGAGTTGATTGCATTAACGAGAGCATGTGTGTTGGCGAAAGCTAAACGAGTGACTGTGTATACTGACAGCAAGTATGCGTTTGGTGTGGCTCATAGTTTTGGACGTTTGTGGAGAGAGCGTGGGTTCCTGACTTCACATGGAACGAAGATCCAGCATGGACAGTTGGTGAATGAACTCCTTGAATCACTTACTTTGCCATTGCAAGTAGCGATTGTGAAATGCAGTGTGCATAAGAAAGTTACGGATGATGTTGGTCGCGGTAATGCGTTTGCAGATGAAGTCGCGAAAGAAACTGCAAGAGATGTAATGAGCCGAATGTATGTTGCAGGTCCGGCGAGATGGGTTTCAGATAGAAGTATGTGTGAAGATACGATTGAGAGTGTGAAATCCATCCAAGCTGAAGCTACAGAGAAAGAGTTGAATGAATGGAGAGAGAGTAAGGGTAGATTGGATTCGAATGGTTGTTGGATTGATTTGTCAGAGCATCAAAGATGGTTGTTACCTGATGCGTATGTGCTTCCAGTGGTTACAATGGCTCATGGAATGGCACATATCAGCGTGAAAGGGATTTGCAAGTTGTTGGCTCCGGTTTGGAAGAATGCTGGAATTCCTAAGTGTGCAGAGAATCTGGTTAAGAACTGTATGGTGTGTCTGATGTACAATCCTGGTAAGGGAATTCCAACTCCAGCTGGTCATTTTGCTCCTCCAACGTATCCGTTTGAGGCTTTGCAGCAAGATTTCCTCCACATGGAGAGGTGCAACAACCTAAAGTATGTGTTAGTGGTTGTTTGCTCTTTTTCTAGATGGTTGGAAGCTTACCCTTTGAAGGACAATACTGCCTTGTCCACAGCGAAAGCCCTTATCAAAGAGTTTTTCCCTAGGTATGGTTTGCCGAGAATGATCTGGAGTGACAATGGGAGTGAATTTGTGGGTCAAGTGATGAAGAGAGTGTGTGATGGGTTAGGAATTAGGCAGAAGTTTCACGCTGCAAATCACCCCCAATCAGCTGGTTTAGTTGAGTGCTATAATGGCACTCTTAAATTAAAGTTAGCCAAAATTCAAGTGAGTTCTGGTTTACAATGGCCAGATGCCTTGCCTCTAGCCCTTTTGTCCAATAGAATGACTGTGCATTCACGAATGGGTTTGAGTCCGTATGAGGTCGTGTTTGGCCGCCTGGCGAACATTTGGGGTGTGCCAAGACCGACGAAATTTAGTGAGATTGAACACCCTGTGTTGCTCAACTACTTGTATGAATTGACGGCTAAATTGCGTCTTTTGCATCAACAGGTTCACGATACCCTACCACAGGCTTCTGAAGATCCAGGTCACGCCATCGAACCTGGGAGCTGGGTCCTTATCAAGAATTTTCAGCGGAGCAAGAATGAGCAGCCCCGCTGGACAGGACCCTTCCTTGTGTTGTTGTCAACCCATTCCGCAGTACGAGTGCATGGTAAAAAGAATTGGATCCACGGCGTACACTGCAAAATGGCTCCTTTGCCTCTGCCGTACGACCGGTGGGTCCAGAAGGGACTTCCAGATTCTGAGACTGAGACCGTGCCTCGTTTTCTGCCATTCAGCGATGCCCGTTTGATTGGAACGAATACTGAGAAAGAAAGTGACGATCTTCTCCAATAAGCTGTGCCTCCAGTGAACAGTTTGAACACTATTGAACCTGAACTTTTATTATGCGAGCGAGAGTCACGGGACTAATAAAGAAAAGTTTTTTTATGATTTTTCTGTTTGCAGGTTAACTCTCCTCCGAGGAACTACTTTGATTTTTTTTTTTCGAACCGCCATCCGGGTTCAGCTGTAGGGTCGCGGTTGCCGAAGTCTTTGGAGTGAAAGCCTGAGACACTAGATCGAAGGTTCTGGTTGGCCTAAGGGAGTTGCCCTGGGCTGACAGAGGCATTCCTTAGCATAGAACACCCTACCACCGCGAGCAGCATATTAGTGAGGATGGAGTTTTTCGAGATGGAGAGACCTGTTGAGACAATAAGCTTTAAGAACAAAATTTGCAAACTGATGACTCGTAAACGATTTTTAATACTGTGTTTAATGATATTTTTAATTGGTTATGTGACATTCTCTTTTAAAGTGATGTTTGTGCCCACTATGCAACCTATACCTCCTCCCACTATTTCTTCTCATTCTTTTCAACCTCTGCCCGAACATGAAATCGTTAGAAAATTGGAATTTGCTAATAATTCCTTTATTCAACTTTTGCACCAACACCAGCTAGTTATGAACACGACAAATTGTTGGATTCGTGGCCTAATGCCCCATACGACCGATAAAGGTATTCCATATTAGGTTTTGCCTCTCAGCCTTAATGGTTCTATTTGGGCATATAGAACAATGATCATCTATGCCCATAGTGTCTATCCCCAACGTTCTGCGAAAGATAATCCGAAGAATAGTGCTCTGGCCAAGGGTATAGTCGACATGATCAAAGGAACTAGTTCGTATGAGACTATTCCGAGAGATGAGAGACAACCATTCATTGGTTGGAACGTTACTGGATATGGAGTTAGTCTGAGTGTTAACCAGCGAGGGAAAAGTTCTCCCCGATTTGAATAGTGCCCCATCAGCTTTGCTATTGTCTGCAAGGTAATGGCAAGAATCCGAGAGCTCAGTTAGGGAAGAGTGTTTGCACTGAGACTTATGTATTTGTGTCTCAGACTTCCCCAGCGTTTCTAGCAGCTAGGGGTACCTATTTCATCTGCTACGACAAAGCGTATACATGGTTGCCCCCTGACTTCTCGGGCACATGTTTTGTTTCTTTCCTGTTGCCTCCCACTTTTACAGCTGCGGCAGATTACCATAAGATGAGAGTTGCTAGAGGTGTCTTCAGTAAGGAAGATACCGCAGGGCAAGAGTTGGGGGATTTCTTTAAGAGTTTTCTGCCATTCTGGGGACCTATGGCAAACAGCAGGAACATTCGCCAGTTGACGAGAGTGGTTGAGTGTCACCATAGGTGAAACTGATGGTGCCCTTAGTAACTTGACTGCTGAGCTCCTGTCGGATCGACTTATGACTTATGACACTTCAGAACAGAGTTGCTCTTGATGTCATACTTGCAGATAGAGGTGGAGTGTGTAAACTGATTCAATCGAGCTGCTGCGTTTTCATTCCAGACAACGCTCCGACAGTCTTCCAGGCCATTTCCAAGCTACATAAGATCTCCGAGTCTGTACATATAGACGAGGGAGATTGGTCGTTATCCACGTGGGGATGGAAGATTCTGATGGTTATTGGGATGATCTTAGCTATCCTTTTTCTGTTCTGTCTCTGTGTACAGTGTGCTCCGGCTATATGTGGCCTTTGTGCTACTTCGTGTGCGAGGAGACCTGTCCAGAGAGAGTTGCTAAGTACTAGGATGATGCTACAGCAACATCTTGATGATCTGATGAATATAGACCTGGATTCAGACTGACATGGGTTTGGGTTTGTTGCCTATGTAAGGGCAAACGGAGGGTCTGTGGTTCTGTGACTCTGAGGGTCTGTGGTTCGGAGTTTCTGAACCCGTTCAATGAAGGTCGTCGGATATAGACGATTTTGGTATCAGCGGACCGCAAATGACGAGTACGGTATGTACGAGTGTTTTCGTCATAAATGATCAATGAGAACACTACGTATTCAGGGATTTCGTTTGAACCCTCGGGTTCCATTTTTTGTGCGGCAGCCATTTTGTGTGGTTGCCCTCACATAGGCCGATGATTATGGCCGAACGAGTCTTTGGGACACGTACACCTTAGCTGACTTCTGTGTGACCTGGCCGAACTGACTCCCTTGGCCCAGGCTGACCTCGTTGAGCCAGTTCCTTGTTAAGCAGCTGGTCAGATAGAGATCAAAGAGCAGGACATTGCTGAGTTTATGGTACATGCACACACCCTTCTATCTTGCTTCTCATCTGCTTCTGTTCCTTCCTTTATGGCTTAATCATTGGTTTGGGTTGAGATCTTTATGATGGGTTTGTCCGGCCTGATCGAACAGGAATATTGGAATTTGCTTGGTCATTTCTGGTGGGCTGGACAACGGAAAGTGGGATTGTCGTCATGCGATATGTTTAAAATGTCATCATCTGATTGGTCAGTTTGTATGTAATTGATGCTAGCCAGCAATGTGATTTTTGGCATAAAAGATGATGCTCCGCTCCATGAATTTGTGCAGTCTCTAGCGAACCACCTGTGTTGTGCTTCGTAGACCTCTGTTCCTGGTTGCAGCCAATAAATCTGGTCTTTGACGTCATCAAGAAGTGTCCCGTGTCTCTGTTTGCCGAGGCAGGGGAACTCGAAGACATCGGGCGTTATCCCTGGCGCCGCTGGGTTCTAAAACCCGGTTCTTCACTCCTCCCTGTTCCAGTTCTGATAAAACTATCAAGTTAGGTGCATCCGCTATTGTGAGTGGAGAATCAGGAATCGTTTCTTCTTTTTTCTTTATCGCTTTGTGTTGAGTCATGAAATACTTTTTCTAATTTAGATTCCTCATGAAATATAGAGACATATTAGTAGGTTGGCTAGGTCTAGAACAGCATCAGGACAAAATGTGAGCTCCTTATTAGGTATTTTTATCTGCTGTTGGGTGAGATTACTTGAGGAGACGTTTATCACTAAATTATCATTCTCTTGACTTGATTTCCTCTATTTAACCTATATTTTATCTTTTCGGCTCCTGCTTTTGCTTCTGTTCCCTCATCTTTTTGTTTTCCTTTTCCTCTTTCCTCTGAAAATTCCTCCTCTCCTCCTCTGCCTCGTACTCATTTGTATCAGTGTAATTTTTCCTGAAAAACCCATATAGCTTGTTCTAGCTACACCATCTTTGGAACTGATTTCAGAGCGTTCTACTGGTTCTAGGGTTTCTCTCTGTTCTGATGCTGCTTCCACTGTCAATTTATTCCTAATGGTATCATACGTCCTTGCAAAGTTGTATATTCTCCTATTGGCATAGTCAATGCAATCACAATTGAATTTATTTTGCTTTTCTTAACTCCACTTCTTACTCATGCTTGTTAATCATCATCATCATCATCATTGTTTCTTTATTTCGGCAAATATTTGCCATAAAAGATATCGCAACATTTTACATATAAAAGAAATAATGCAATGTGCATGAATAATCATGGCAGTAAGAGCAAGCAAAATGGAGATAGCAAAAGTCCAGTTGCTACTTAGCATGCCTACAGATAGAATTAGTTCATTAATTGATGCTTAACATGCCTAACAATTAAAATGCAACCATCTAATCATCTATGGAAAGCAGGTATAAAAAGATTATACAAATAAATTTAGATTGAGCCGATATTTGTTAAAAACCTTCGCTTGTGCCACATAGCTGCCAGAAATTTTGCTACAGCAAAGACAGTCGCACTGGATAAATCTGTTTTAAAAATTCTGTAGGCTTGCATGCAATGTGTAAAGCCCAAATTTTTACAGAAGGGTATAATCCAATACCTTCTTGGCTTATGGTATGCTGGACAAAAGAAAAATATATGCAAATTATTTTCCTGCTCGCAATTGTAGCCAGGACAGTTTTTTGGAGAAGACGAACACCATTTGCTCGTAAGAGCTCTAATTGGCAGGGTGCCGTATCTCCATTGTAGATATAATTTTCTGATTAAAATGGGATAGATATCATCTAAAACATGCTCAAAGTGATAAAAATCTTTAGTCATTAGGAATATGCCCGATAAGGTGCTGATTTGTGTATTCTGTATAGAGGCAGTTAGTTTGCTTTCATAGTACACTTTTGCCAGGTGGTTACGTGGGACCCTAATGCAAGCTGTCTCCGGGTCAGACCACAGTGAAGGAACTCCCAACTTCCAAAATTCTTTTTTCACATACTTAAACCATGGGATTTTCCCCACATTTGGGAGGCTTAGGATTTTCAGAATCTCCTGCCTATAATTCAGGAGCTCTGGCGTAGTCCAGAGCCTCTGCCAAAATGTTAGCGGTTTAAGACCCAAGTCCTCGTCTATTGGTCCGAGAACCAAATCGAGCCTCAGAGGTAAAAGTGGCATGCTGGGGGGCAAAGCTAAGAGCTGTCTAAGGAATTTATTTTCAGTGACAACAATCTCAGATCTACACGAGTAACCCCAGAGTTCGCCACCATACGTTACTGCCCCCCTTGCCTGGAGTCTATATATCTCTAGGTGTGGGCCAATCGGATTGATAGTAGATTTATTTGAAAGCTTGAGAATGCCCCCCGCTAGTTGGGCCAATTTAAGTTGGGATTTGATTTGATGTGGGGCCCAAGTCATGCTTTAATTTATAGTCACCCCCAAGTATTCAAAAATCTGAACCCTTTCAAGCCTAGTTATGCCTAAACTAGGGTTTGGACGTGTGGTTGGTGGGGGATTAAAAATCATGAATTTAGTTTTGAGGGCATTTATCTCTAGGCCCCGTTTGACACAAAATGCCTCAAAATCATCAAGCACTCGTTGAATCCCCATGGGGGATTTAGACAATAGCAGCGTATCATCTGCGAACATAATCGCAAGCACCCTACTACCAGCGAGCTTGGGGGCATCACTATTCGGTACCGCATTCAGGTGGGCGATTACCCCGTTGACATAGAGGCAAAACAGGGTCGGTGCCAAGACACAGCCCTGTCTCACTCCCCTGTCAACGGGGAATCTAGGCGACAGCACGCCATTCTTGCCACATCTGACCTGTGCAAAATTCTCCTCATGGAGTCGCATTATTATATTCAAAAGTAGGGGTGGGATGCCCAGCTCTAGGAGCACAGACCATAGTTTCCCCCGTGGGATCAAATCAAAGGCCGCGCGCAGGTCCACAAAAACGGTGTAAAGACTACCACCCTCAATCTTCACGGTTTTCCAAAATAAAAGGGTCAAACGAAAAATGTGATTCATGGTGGATGTATTTTTTCTGAACCCTGCCTGGAAGGGACTCAGGATTGAATGCTCCTCTATCCAGTCCTGGAGGAGGTCTAAGATCAGCCTCGCAAAGATCTTTTGCGGCACATTATTTATTTTATTTATTTTGTGTATTTTGTAGAGCGCACAGCTGCCCCAACGGGGCATCGATGAGGCTGATAGGCCTGTAGTTGGCTGGGAGCAGAGGGGAGCCCTTCTTGAAGATGGGAACAATCTCTGCTCGCAGCCAAGTACTAGGCACCGCCATCCCCCTCAGGACTGCATTGAATGTAACCATTAAATATGGGGCCCAAACCTTGGGTTCGTGCTTAAGAAGGTCGCCCGAGAGTTTATCCAACCCCTGGGCTTTTCCGGCTGCAAGTTTAGATATTGCAGCACAGACCTCCGCCTCAGTGAAGTCATCCCCATCAATTTGGGCAGTAGAGTTAAGCAAGAACCCCCCTGGGTCCCCTGCTTGATCGGCATTAGCATCTCCATACAAGGTACGGAAGTGGTCCTCCCATACATTAGCGGCAATGTTTGCTTCGACTGCTGGTGTTGGATCGCCCGACCCCGTATTCACAATTAACCAGAATTTACGGGCATCTCTGGTTTTGAGGGCAGCCATCAGGTTAACCCAATTATCATGGTCCCATTCAACCTTGGCACAATGGATTAAACACTTATATTCAGTTCTCCTGGCTTTTATTATCACCTTATTGTTATTTTGCTTCACGGACGCTAGTAGGTCTGATTTCGCCTTTCTACAGGCAGCGTTATACCAGGTAGCTCTATTTCCCCTAGACGTCCGTTTTGACACAGGGGGATTTAACACCTCTGCGGAGGTACTAATTAACTCCCGATGGAGGGCCCAGAGTTTTTGGTGCGTATCAGAAGAGTGATGTTGCGAGATTAAAGCACCAACACCTTCAAATACAGGGACAATCCGAGCATAATGCTCAGCAACTTCCTCGGGGTGTACTACCAATTTGTCCCATCTGACTCTGCGTCTGTCATTAGATAGAATCGCCCTTGAGTCAGGAGCATCTTTGGCCATCTGGTTATCATTAAAAATGCCAGGAAAAGAAAATTCCAGGATCAGTGCATTATGGTCGCTCTCATCTCTTGTAATAACCCTAAAGTCAATGACCTTAGCCCAGGCGCATGGTTCAACAAATATGTAGTCCAGGCGTGACTCCTGTCCAGATTTGTTGAAAGTGCATTTTGGAGGGATATCAGATTGTACGCGTCCATTGCAGGCCCTGATCGAGTGGTTTAGTGTTAGAGCCATGATTTGGACGGCTAGCGACGTCCATGACCTAGCTGAGGGACCCGCTATTGGGGTTATTTCCCAATGATCATCCTCTTCCAAGGATGCGCCATCCATCAAGCCTAATAATGGCTCGAAATGGCAGTTGAGGTCACCCTCTACCACAAGCAAGGTGCCTTGAGGAATGGTGTTCAAAAATAGGGAGTGCTCCTCAATGGTTCTAAACTCGCTTGTTATATTCACAGGTCTGGAATACACATTGACCAATGCGAGCTTTGAGGCATTCAGCCACTCTAAGACCACTCATTGGACATCCTCAGATAGAGTGTTCATGGTCCTAGCCTTGCATCCCAGGTGGGAGCCCACCCAAATAGTTAGGCCCCCGGACAGATGCCCCCCCCCCCCACTTTGCCGGGACTGAGAAGGAAGCAAATCCACTCCGTAATTGGTCCTCTCTAGCCCAGGTTTCCTGGAAGAGACACACATCGCTCTTGTCTATAAACGAACCCCACTCAGGACATGCCATTTTATTACACAGGCCTGCTAGATTCCAGGACAATATTGACAATGAGCCTGAGTCAACATTGTTCATAGTTAGGGGCCCAAGTCCTGTTTTCACCGGGGTGGCCAGAAGAATTTGTAGAGTATTTGGGCCTTCTACCAGGTTACCACAGTCAATGGAACCAGGGGGTAAGCGTGCCAATAGCCTCAAATGGTTGGTCTCATCCTGGTTAAGTCCTTGGATCCTATCTGCTTTAGTACATTTGATAGTCACCCTGAATAAAATTATTGGTAGGACCGTCCGTTACCTTGGGTCGACCTACTGCCCCCTGCTTATGCTGTAGTCAGTCGACCATATCCAAACAGCTATACCGATTGTAATTCAAGAGTTGGCTAGACATGTAGGTATTATAAGGCTTATTCCTAATCCCCCTGCTCTGTCCTCTGGATGCCACCCTAGTCCAGCCCTCCTCTGGCCCCACTTTAGGACACAGCGAGTCAGATGGATAAAAGGAGGACAGTGGAAAGGGCTGGATTAATGTATCAGAATCACCATTCGGCCAATTGCAGCTATGGGAGACAGTCCTCGGGTCCCTAAAATTAACCAGGACACAGTCACCACTAATGTTTTTATTAGTATTGCACACCCAGGACACTCTTCTAACCATCAGAATTTCGCTAGAAATTTGAGGGGGGAGGGGTCTATTTTTATTCAACCAACTAACAACTTTGTTTTTAAGTGATGCAAATGATTCTTTAGCTGAGGCGTCAAGCTCAGGAACTCCAGTTAGAACAACTACCAGAGGAGCTGCGTTGGGGGGTAGATCTATTACCATTTTCCTCCTCAATGTATGGCCCTCCGGTACTTTTTGCTCACCATGAAGGTTAGGCTTTTTAGCCAACGTCGAGGCATTGACAAGGAGGGGGGAATGAGCATTCCTGTTTAGGGTAATCTGGGGTATGGGCCGGGGGATTGCTAAAGAGTGAGTGTTAGCTGTAAGCACACCCCCCTCATTAGTGTTGGGCTTCCCCTGTGTAATTTTAGCTGTTTTCAGACAGTCTGCAGTAGCCCCTATAACTTTTTCTATATTTGTCAACCTTGCATCGAGTTGAACAAGTCTGACTTCTAAGGGGCTAAGCAGGGACTTCAAAAGGGTGCCTATATTATGGTTCAGTGAGTCTACCCCAGCCAATAATGTGCCACTAGTATTAAAATCATTGGGCAATAGTGTGGGCGGGCTTAAGGCTAAGCGGGTGATAGGTTCGCTGGTAGCTGAGGGGACCTCCTTATCTTTTGCCACAGGCTTAAGATCAGAATAGCTAGAATGTTTGGCAAACTTCGCCTTTTTCCCCCCAGATGTTTGAGCCCCAGGTTTCCTTTTTGGGACAGCCCCCACCCGACTCCGTCGTAGCTGACAGGTATTAAGCTAGCCTGACTATAGGCTAACGGTTTATCACAAATGTTAAGCACTGGAGTAGACTCAGGGATGGCCGGTAGAGATTCTCTATGCAGTAAAACACTACTCCTAGGGTTTGGCGAGTCAATGATTACTAGATTGTCATCCTGGTTAAGGAGATCGTTGCCAAGGGGATCCATGCGTCTTTCAGGAGTTCTAGCATTTGCTATGTGCCCCAGCGAGGATGTCTTAACGTTATCAATTTCCTGAGATAGTCGCCACTCTAGAATAGTTATTTCGTGGGATAGAACAGAGCGTGCTCTAACAAGAAAATTGTCCAATGTACCTGCAGTATATGTGCCCAAGGACGTTGCGTGGCTCCTGGTCTCTCGACCCGCCATTATCCAACTTAGTGTATCACAACATGTCCAAAGTTGCTGAGGGGCCCAGATCACGCCGCAGTGTTTAAAATAAAGCCAAGGGGGGAGGCCCGGTCCGGTCTCTCCCGGTCTCGAACGGGCTAAAACGGCCCCGTCCTTGGCCCGGGCTTTGCCCAGCGCGGGCCCGCACGCGTCCCGCGGAGCTGATGGGAGGAGCCAAATACATTTGTGCAGGCAGAAGGCGGGAGCAATGAGGGAAGAGGCTAAAGCTGATTAGGCAATAGGCTGCTGGTCCTCGCAGTCCCTCTCGAAGTGAAACACCTCCAATGCAGGCAGCAAACTTCTGCGAGCGGCGCCCGCGGAGCGGGGGCCACGAGAAGTATTTCAGTGTCCAGGCAGAGGGAGGGAGCAATGAGGGAAGAGGCTACAGCTGATTAGGCAATAGGCTGCTGGTCCTCGCAGTCTCTCTTGAAGTGAAACACCTCCAATGCAGGCAGCAAACGTCTGTGAGCGGCTCCCACTGAGCGGGGGCCGCAAGAAGTATTTCAGTGTCCAGGCAGAGGGTGGGAGCAATTGGGGAAGAGGCTACAGCTGATTAGGCAATAGGCTGCTGGTCCTCGCAGTCCCTCTCGAAGTGAAACACCTTCAATGCAGGCAGCAAACTTCTGCGAGCGGCACTATTCCTAATGGTATCATATGTCCTTGTAAAGTTGTATATTCCCCTATTGGCATAGTCAATGGAATCACAATTGAATTTATTTGCTTTTATTAACTCCACTTCTGACTCATGCTTGTTAATCATTTTCTCCACTGTTTTCAACATCTCCTTGATTTCTAGACCTTCTGTGCAAATTTGTGTTCCAATTCATATATTTTCACTATTGCCTTCTCCAGTTTTCTTTTGGCATGTGTGATAAGAGTATTCATTAACTTAAATGAACAATCTGTAATGTTCTGTTGCCAATTTGTAATAATATCCTTATTGAGATCATTCAAGATGGGCATTATTAAAATCCATAGCCCTCGCGGCATTCTCTTATGTTCTATATATTTGTTTAATGTCATTTCCCACAACTTGTTAACTTATAATATTCATGCACTTTTGAATTCTTTAACCATGCTCTAAGAAAGGGGCCTTACATTTAGGTTCAGATTTTACACAAACAAAACCATAGAAATTCAGCAGTTATAGTTATACTTATCTCAAGTAGTTATAACTTGTGCACTAAGGTAACTATAACTTGCGGCCCGCCATGAAAAGTGTTCTCATTGATAATTTCACTGCAAATGTTGCAGTGATATCATTGATGTCATAGAAGATGTCATGAGGAATGTAATATGTGGGGTAATTAGCAGTGCATGGCAAGGGTGCGTGTTATAGTTACCTTAGGGAATGACTCCTAATTACTTGAGATAACTATAACTGCTGCATTTCTATAGTTTTGTGTTTGTAAAATATGAGCCTAACTATAACGTCTCTGTCACCTTTGTTTTTTAGGGTGCTTCTAGTTTTTTTTATCCTATTTCCTAACCACAACGTCCCTGTAACCTTTGTTTTTTTAAGTGAATTTCTGCCTTTTAATGCTATTTCCTAACTATAACGTCCCTGTAACTTGGGTGTGTGAGTGAGTGTATGAGTGGTAGGGTTGGTGTATAAGTGGGTATGTGAGTGTGTGGCAGATGTGCCAGTGCATATGTGGCTGACTGTATGAGTCTGTGAGTGGGTGTGTGAGTGGTTCTCTGGGTCTCTGGGAGGGTGTGTGACTGGCTGCATGAGTGTGTAAGTGACTCTGTGAGTGGTTTTCTGGTTCTCTGAGTGGGTGTGTGAATGGCTGTATAGGTGTGTGAGTGGCTTTCTGGGTCTCTGGGTGGGTGCGTGAGTGGCTGTATAGGTGTGTGAGTGGTTCTGTGGGTATATAAGTGGGTGTTTGAGTGAGTGTGTATGTGAGTGCATGCATGACTGGCTGTGCGGGTCTGTGAGTGGGTGTGTGAGTGGTTTTGTGGGTCACTGTGTGGATGTTTGAGTGGATGTACAGGTGTATGAGTGGGTGTGTTAGTGGTTGTGTGGGTTTTGTGAGAGGGGCTGTGAGTGCCTGTGTGGGCCTATGAGTTGGTGTGTGAGTGGATCTCTGAGTGGATGTGTGAGGGGCTGTACGCGTGATCAAGGGTTCATCCCCGAAACGTGTCGTTTTTCCCGTTTGCTAAATAAATCATAGCTAAAAGCACTCGAGGTGTCCGAGTGGTTCTTTATTGAATTTGGAACCTGGGAGCGGATATTTTGCAAAGCGCCGGCTTTGTCACTCGGACCGCCTAGACAGCCTTGAAGTCTGCCCCGGCATTCGTGGAGCGAAATGTATATATATATATATATATATATATATATATATATATATATATATATATATATATATATATATATGTATATATATATATATATATATTTCGTGCTTCTGACCACAATTTTAAGGACGGAACGGAACTCCTGAAACTGTATTTCCAAAATTTTAATTTATTCCATAGCAAAAAGTGGAAAAGACACTTAAAAGAGCATCAGACGCATTTTGGCACAGAGCCTTTCTCAGTAGTGCTGTTCCGTTTTTCAAATTGTGGTCAGAAGCACGAAGTGTCCTAGCACGCCCAGGCGCGGGCGTTCTCTGGCTCCCCCGGCGATCAATTTTTTGGGCGTTGGGGCTCCTTGTGGGACCCCCTGAGCAGGTAGGGGGTCAGGGTGCTTCTACCCTGCCCCCCTTTTTTGAATTCCAAATCTTTCCGAGCACGAGCTGCATGCTCATTGGCTTTCAACACTCCAAACCAGGAAGTGTTGGTAGCCATCTTATGCTCGGTAGACCAAGGCACAAGAAAGCAGAAAAATAAATGTGTAGAACGCAAAAAGGGGCAGGGTAGACACACCCTGACCCCCTAGGCCTGCTCAGGTGGTTCCACACGGACCCCCAAGGCCCCAACATTTTTTTCAAAAAACCTAGTCTGCTTTTTTTCAAAATACCCCCCGGGTGGACCAAATCCCGGAGGCATAGTGAAAAAGAAGTGTGGGGTGGCCCCAACCCCCCCACACTTCCCCAGGGAACGCCACCCCCGGGGCAATGCAACGCAGAGAGGTGTAAAAAGGGGCATGGCCTCATTACACCTCTGTGCAATGCAGTCCCCTGGCGCATACTGGAGAATCCTGGTGGGCTAGTTGGCCCCCAGGGACCCCCAGTATGCAAGGGGAAATAGTTCCCCCTCTGCAAACGCGCCCGGGGGCTGTGTCGCAGAAAGGTGTAAAAAGGGGCGTGGCCTCATGACACCTCTCTGCAATGCAGTCCCCTGGCGTATACTGGAGGTTCCCGGTGGGCTAGTTGGCCCCCAGGGACCCCCAGTATGTACGGCGACTTAAACCCCCAACTTAGAACACCCTACAGAGCGCGTTAGCACAGTGGTGTTGGTAGGGGGCAGGGCTTGAGGTGATGTGAGTGCAAACATGCCCTGAGGCGCGTTTTAAGTTGGGGAATTAATTCCTGTTCAATCCAGAGGTCCCCTAGGGGGCAACTAGTCCAACAGGTATCTCCAGTAAGCCCCAAGGAGCTGTGTTGCAGAGTGTTGTAAAAAGGGGGCGTGCCCTTTGAACACCTCTCTGCTACGCAACTGCCTGGTGCATACTGGAGGTACCCTTTGGGATAGTTGGCTCACAGGGGACCTCAGGATTGAAGAGGAATTAATTCCCCAATATAGCTCACTACTATTCCTGAAAAGTAAATTTAATTGTACTTACCAGTAACTTGAATTTCCTTCCATAGAATATCATTGCCTACTTTATAAAATGTATATAAATTAAAAAAGTATTACATTAAAAAAATATATATTACAATTTAAATATATTTTTTTTAAAAATCAATTTATATTAAAAATATGTAATGTAATTTAAAAATTAAAATAACTAAAAATAAATAGTTTAAAATAATGTAGTAAATCGGTATAAAAAAATAACAATTAATACATTTAGTAATTATCATTTACAAAACCTTTGGCATTCACTGAAAAAAACATAGGTTTCACACACGTTATTGTTAGAAATTAGCATTTAAAAAACCTTGCAAATTCATTGAAAAAACCATAGGTTTCACACATGTTATAGTTAGCTGGACATTTCACTCATACAAAACCTTTGAAATTCCCCCGTTATAGTTAGTTCAGCTAACTATAACTTGCGCGCCCGCAATGCACTGCTGATGATGTCACATATTACATCACTCATGACATGGTCAGTGACATCACTCATGACATCACTGATGACATCTCAAATGACATCACTGATGACATCACTGATGACATCATCCTTGTGAAAGAGTGGCAGGCCTCCTCTCAGCGTACTATGACCTTTGATACACACATTCAAAAATAAAAAATAACATTTTCAAAAAAATGGAGATACCAATACCAGTTACAACAACCTATTCAGTAATTCCACCATCTATATACACATCCACTCATTCAATCAATCAATCAATCAATATAAAGCTTTATTCGGTTGTAACAAACAGCCATAAAAGCATAGTAACTTGCAAGTACATAAAAATATAGTTCAAAAATATAACCATCATAGTAAGATGTCAATTGGAATGACAGGTTCATTGTAGCATCTTGCAATTTGCCAATTCTCCTAAAAACAGTAAAGAAATCATGGCAGTAACAAAGCTTCCACGTGGCGTACGTAAAGTGCGTGGTGCGTGCATGAGGAGATCATGATAAAGTTAAGATCAATAATTAAAACAATAAAAAACAGCAATCATTCACTGCGATGAGTTAAATACTGGTAAAATCAAGTCAAAGTTTAGCAGTTAAAACAAGTTGTGATAAAAGTAATCCAAGTCTCGCCTGTGCCTAACAGCTAAACTCAGAAATGTCGCTATCGGTTTAGCAAAACACTCAACATCCAAACATTGCAGGGCGAGAAAAGCGGGACGGCACTTTCATAGGCCCATAATTTTTAGGATCGGTATGAGCCAGCGTCTCCTCGATTCATAATAGAATTTGTAGAATAATATTGTATGTATCGTGGATTGAGGGGAGATATTGTCGCAGGGACAGGGTTGTAGGGACTTTGCCCAGTTGTTAGTTGTGGGAAAAGTGACGAGATTAAGGAAAGTTTCTAGTCTGAACCTAGTGAGTAAAAATCTTTCATAACCTAAGAAGTTGAAAGTTAAATACGGCTGGACCGTCATAGTTGTTTGGATTAGTAGCGAGTGTTGCACTGTGACTTTACTAACCTCGCTAGAGAGCCTCAGAGATTCTAAGTGGGCCAAACAAACTTTTTTGAACAGTTTTCTCGGTAAAACAGCAATTAAGGTGGGGGAATGATAATATTGTGACATGCCCAAGTCATCGAGGAATTTCCTGATGTATGAAATCCACCCAATCTTATGGGCATTGTCTAAGGAAATACAGTCTTGTATAAACTTTTGGCAGAAATTGGTTTACGTAGAAGACCAAATGCGGTGCCATAGGAGAAGGGGTTGAATTTTAATTAAGTCTGTTAAATAAGACAGGCCCACTTCCAGGTGGCATGCATAGGTCGATGTGCCCCGTGGGACTGCAAGTAAAAATCTTTAAAAACTATTTTCTACCCTTTGGACTGCTGCAACCTTACCGTATCCCCACACACCAGCCCCGTATGTTACAGTAGCTAAACATTTTGATCTCTAGATCTCCATGAGTTCGGCCGGAGGCCGTCTGCCCAGTTTATTTGCAAAATTAACCAAGGCAACTGTCGCCCTCATAAAAAGCAGCTTCCTAGACTCAATGGCGTACTTCCAGGAGCATTTGTGATCGAAAACGATGCCCAAGTACGGGTACGTAGTTGTGCTCTCAAATTTTTGCTTGTCAATATAGATGGCCTTAATATTCTTAATCCTGGAACCAGCGGACATGACAAACGTTTTTTTAATATTGATCATCAGGTCCAGGTTGGCCATAAAGGTACAATATCTCACAAGAGCATGCTGTAATTCCATGGGGGTACGGGCTAGAATCACAGCGTCGTCCGCATAGAGTGACACCAGTATTGGGCGTTTGTTAATGGTGGGGAGGTCCTGGCACCCTGTTACCATGGCTTGTTCCAGGCCATTGGTGAATAGATTGAATAAAAACGGGACCAGGACGCAGCCCTGCCTTACTCCCCTCTCTACTCTAAACGACTTTGTTAACTCGCTCTCCACGCCGTACCTGACTCTGGCTGTGGTGTCTGGGTATAATTCGCGTAGGAAAGTTACAAGGGACTCCTCTAATCCCATGTCTGCTAAAATAGTCCACAGCTTGATGTGACTGACGCAGTCGAAAGCTGCCGAGAGGTCGACGTATGCCATGTATAGAGCCCCCCCTTTCGCATTTACGTATTTGCCTATTAGGAGAGACAAATTAAGGGCTTGTTCTGTGGTGCCCAGTCCCTCACGAAACCCAAATTGCAGGTCAGATAGGACTTTGTTATCGGACGCCCACTGCTGCAGACACGCTAGGATAACGCGTCCAGCCACTTTCCCCAGCGAATCCAGCAAGGAAATAGGCCGATAACAAGAGGGTGATTGGCGGTCCCCTTTTTTGAAAATGGGGACAAGAATTGATTGAGACCAAGAGTCAACGAGCGCCAAGGCACATGATGCTTGAAGGACCCTAGTTAAGATTGGGGACCATGGATCCATATTAAATTTAAAAAGATTGATTGGAACCCTGTCAGGGCCTGGCGCCTTTCCATTCCTGCTAGCCAACAGTACGAGTTCCACCTCCTCATGAGATATGTGGATGGCTAACGGGAAGGGATTTAACTTTGGTCTAAAGCTGGTCAAAACTGGGGTCGTTTGCGTTGCGGTCAATGGGAGGCCGAATATCCGCTCAAAATATTCAACCCATAGCTGTTCATCGATCGCAACGTCAATACTGGGGTTAGCCCTTGGGTCTGATCGAAATGGCGACTTAACGACCTTCCAGAAGGAGGCACTATCCCTCAGGGTGCATGAATTGTGCAGTTGATCCCAGAGATCTTTTAAAAATTTTCCTTCCTGCATTTTAAGGCCCGGTTATAAATCTTCCTAAGAGTAGCGATTTCCTTTGAGTCTCTATCCTTTTTGTGTAAGGCTAATTTCAGGTTCTGATGGGCAGTTGTACAGCTACTATCGAACCATCCCTTAGTTCTGAACTTACTGGTTTTCAGGTTAACAAATAGAATTTCCTTTATTGATTTTAATAATGTTGCAAATTTAGCCATAACTCCCTTATTAGTGATAGCAGGATCGAGACATTTATCGATCACTGATCTTGAGTTTCTGACCAGTCTCGCAGTAATATCCAACGGGTCCACTTTTTCCCACTTGAGTGAATAACCATTTAACCTATCTAATATCAGGATATTTTGACCAAGGGTCCTAATAATATCATACCTGTTGCATTTCTGTGGGATTTTTAATGTGATACTATTTGGATAGTGGTCACTGATAATAATGTCATGGGTCTTACAGTTCAGTAATTGGGGTCCTGCTTTGGCGGAGATAAAGATAAAATCAATTATGCTTAACCTTCTTCTAACATTGAAGGTGGGAATGAGAGGTATGGAGGGATTCACCATATCATTCACTAACAGTTCTATATAGTCACTCATACATTTACTCACTCATCATATGTACTGATACACCTATACATCCTGTTACACACCGACAGTCATCCAAAGAGTTACTCACACACATACTCACACATGCAAATAAACTATCAAACATCCATTTATTTGCATATACAGCTATACACACACTACCACACTTACTTCTACGGAAACATACACATACTTACTCTCTGAAACAATCACTTATAGAAACACATACTTATTTAAACAGGAACTCTTCCAATCTCTCACGCTCACATATACTCACTCATATACATCAATACTCACATATACTAGATTAAAACATATGTAGGTACTCATAAAGATACTATTGAGACAGTCATTCACTCAGTAACACACCCATACACACACTCATCCACCCATACAGTGCTGCACACATGCTGTTTTTAAAACAGTGAGTCAGTCATTCATGCATCTATGCGCTACGTAATATCCCCCCACCAAACCATACAGACACTCATACTGATACTCAAAAAACAACTAATAACACATATACACACTCATGTAGCTACTCATCAACCCATGCAGCCACTTATACACAAAGGGCCCGATTCACAGAATGAACTTACTACTTTTGGCATTCACAGAATGCACTTACTACTTTTGGTATTCACAGAATGAACTTACTCATTTCGGTATTCACAGAAGTTAGGACTACTAACTTTAGGACTCCTAAATGCCTTCTGTGAATACCGAAAGTCTTAAAATTAGGATTTTTCTCTATTTAGTAGTAGTAAAGTTAAGACTCCTAACTTTAGGGTGCCTAAATGCCTTCTGTGAATACCGAAAGTCTTAAAATTACGATTTTTCTCAATTTAGTAGTAGTAAAGTTAGGACTACTAACTTTAGTATGCCTAAATGCCTTCTGTGAATACCGAAAGTCTTAAAATTACGATTTATCTCAATTTAGTAGTAGTAAAGTTAGTAGTCCTAACTTTACTACTACTAAATAGAGAAAAATCCTAATTTTAAGACTTTCGGTATTCACAGAAGGCATTTAGGAGTCCTAAAGTTAGTAGTCCTAACTTCTGTGAATACCGAAATGAGTAAGTTCATTCTGTGAATACCAAAAGTAGTAAGTGCATTCTGTGAATGCCAAAAGTAGTAAGTTCATTCTGTGAATCGGGCCCAAAGTGAGACACTGATACATATATTTAAATATTTAAACATTACTCGCTAATATATGTATTCACTAAGATACACTTAATAAGTCAGTTAACCAATCAATTTTACAAAAAAACATCCATTTAGACACTTATTTACCCATTTATTCTTCCATCGACCTTCAGATATACATATACATATATAAAAATATTTATTTTTCAGAAAAGACACACATTCACTGGATGATGTCATCAGTGATCTCACTTGAGATGTAATCAGTGATGGCATGAGTGATGTCACTGACCATGTCATGAGTGATTTAATATGTGACATCATCAGCAGTGTATTGCGGGCGCGCAAGTTATAGTTAGCTGAACTAAATATAACGGGGGGATTTCAAAGGTTTTGTATGAGCGAAATGTCCAGCTAACTATAACATGTGTGAAACCTATGTTTTTTCGATGAATATATATATATATATATATATATATATATATATATATATATATATATATATATATATATATATATATATATATATATATATATATATATATATATATATATATACATATATATAAGGTTTTTCGTTTAAACTACCATGAAAGCACGTAAGAGCGACATATAAAATTCATATGAAAAGAGAATGTGTGGCTACCACTGTACATTGGACACAAATATATAGCATATTTACAGCTGCCAAGGGACTTTTTACAAAAATACATTAGATTTATATAAAACGTTTCTTTAGTCCAGAAATACAGCTCCAATGTGTAAAATGCTAGAGATTCCTATCTTCCAAATTGCTTTAATTTGCCCCAAAGGTTGGCAGACTAACTGGTTTTACCCAATCAATAGACTCCATGCTAATAAATGCACAGTATGAAAAATAAAAAATGTTATTTAGTAATAATAGCATAAAAACAATTAAAACATGGTGAGGTCATCTGTAGAACAGCAAGACACATCATACCAGTGTGTATAACTAAAACTGATCTAACTATGAAGACTGAAGAGACAGAAAGGAAATCCCCATATAAATATATGGAATGTGGCAGCCGGCGATGAGGGCCTGGCATCAAAGGCTTTACCCAAGGTGAGCATAGACAACAAAATATTCACAGTCTGCCATGTTAGACCATACCACCCTACATGGCATACATAGGCTTTCCCAAAATGACCTCCATAAATGGGTAGATTTAAACAGCTCCTACATTGTACACTAGATTCGAAACTCTTATCTGGGCTAATAGTTGCCAGGAGTCTTGCCCTAAACCGCCATGCACACCCAAGATATTTCGCCATAGCACAAATAACATTGCTTCCAGTGCCCATTCTTAAGATTCTCAAGGCCTCTATGTGCCCTCTAGCTTCCCAATTTTATCAGGTTCGTGCTACCCACTTCCGTCTAGCGCCAGCATAAATAGGGCAGCAGAACAGGAAGTGTGAAATGTATCCATCTAATGTAAGACAGAAAGGGCAACTAGAATCACGGGTGGACAACGATTTCCATCTAGAACAGAAGGTATTGAAGGGCAAGGAATCCTCCCTAAGCTGAATAAAAAGCTTCCTATCAGATGAATTGCTAATCGCATCCAACTTTGATAGCACACCTGAAGCAATCTTGATTGGAATAAGTGGTAAGTCTTAAAACATTTAATTTAAAAAAGGAACAACATGAGGGGGTTCATTTTGCCATAGAAAGTATGATTAGTGCTGCAGAAAGAAAAAATAAGGCATATTTTGAGTGACTTCTCAAATCCTCTTTTATCTTATTAAAAAACTTCAGACATGCAGATTGAAACATGCACTTTCAATACCAGCAGCAGACTTCCCTGGTGAGTAGTAGCTTTACTACAGTGATCTAATAAGCAACTAGAGTTCTCACATTCTGAATTTATGGCAAATGTGTGACACATTCGAATGCCTTCTTGATGGAATCAAAGTAAAAAACTGAAAGTATTTCCTACTGAGAAGACTGTAGTAAATGGGGAAATTAGGCCACTTCATAACAAATAAATCTCCCAAGATGGCCACCAGAGACAAAAGAGCCCTAATATAGCACAAATATCACCCAGATGTAGCCCACATGTAGCCCAATGACAGAAGTGTGCAAAACACTTTTTTATGTTTTGTGTTTTTGCAGTATTTTTATAGTGCAGACTTGTCAGGTATTGGAGTGCTTTACATGAGCATTGGTTACACCACACAAGAACACATTCATTTTGGTTTTAGACATGGGGAGATTAAGTGATTTGACCAGAATCACAGAATGTCGAGCTGAAGCAGAACCTCCAACCTGGTTCCCCAGTTGCAAAGTATGCAGCTCTGGAAGTAACACCACATCCTCTCCCCTAAGTGCAACATTTTAATCAAGTGGTCAGCTGGGAAAAAAAACATAAAGATAACAAATAATTTAAAAATGCTTTACGCTATTTGAAAACTCAGAAAATATGTCCTCATTTTAGTTTTTTAGAGCTCTAACCATAATTTTGATGCAAATAAGACCCTCTCATATATGTAATTTCTAAAGGAAATGCTCTAGGTATTACAGTTTTCATTACATCAAGATGACGTCAGGCGTTCCACGCTTTTGTAATAAATATAGAATGTTAGCAATCTAGTTGTTCATTAGGATACTGTTGAGAGGCAGAGGCCAAGGGCACAGACTCTATAAATTGAAGGCAGGTAGGAGGGTGCAGAGGGAACAATTTGACCACACTGGGCAGCCAGGAAGGGCAGTGGCAGCGCAACAGACTATGGAGGGCAGTGGAAAGGGGGGCAGAGGCAACAAACTAACAATACAGGACTGGCAAGAGAGGATGCGGCAATATAATAGACCATTGTGAGCAGAAGAAAGAGGCAGTGGTAGTACAACCATACATGCCAACAGACCCGATTCAGCCAGGAAACGTCCAATGTTTTTAAGTCCAAATGGGCTTTATTTGATCTGTCTAATGTCTAAAATCTCCTCTTTGTCAATGTAAGTCAAAGGGGAAAATCAACACCCCAGGTTTTTTTCAAAATCTCCCTCTTACCAAGTTTAAAATGTTAGCAAGTAAGGGACATTGGATCATGGAAGGCAGGAGGAATTGGGGTAGGGACATGGACTCGAATAACAGAGGACAGTAGGGACATGGAGAGGTGCACCAAACTGACCCTACAGGGCAGGCATCAGGGTTTGCAGCAGCACAATACACCACACAGGGCATGTGGGACGGGAGTGCAGCACAACAATCCATAGAAAGCAATATGGAGGGGACAGGACCATGCACAGTGACAACAGAGAACAGAGGGGAAAGAGGCAATGGTAGCTAGGTGACCATAATGGACAGACAGGAGAGAAAGCTGCAGCATAATGGCCCATAAAAAGCACGAGTGACGGATCAGGGGCATTACAATGGAACAGACAAGCCAGGAAGAAGGGAATAGGGGTCTGCACATGGAAACAGAGGGCTGGGGGCAAGGGGGCAGGGCCGGAGCAGCAAGATGACCATGGAGGTCAGGCAGGATGGGCACTAGAAGCAAGACATACCATGCAGAGCAACAGTGAGACTATAATGGCATACACACAGACCATGGAGGGAATGTGGGAGGGGTTCAGGGGCAGCTAGCTGACCACACAGGGAAGGTGAGAGGGGCCGTGGCAGCACTGAAGACCATGCATGGAAAACAGGAGGGTTAGTGGCAGCACAATGGCTATGATGAGCAAGAAGGAGGGTACAGGGGCATGCACAAAGGACCATGGAGGATAGAAGGGAGGGTCAGGACCTGGGCACAGACAAGAGAGTTCAGGGGAAGGGGCCTCACAACAGACCACATGGGGCAGGCAGGAGGAGCAGTTGCAGCACAACAGACCACGGAGGGCAGAAGGGTATGGCAGTAAAATGGACCATGGATGACAGGAGGAAGGGGATATGGGCATGGAATTTGGACAGGCAGGGTAGAGGTGGCAGGGACAAGTTACAGTCATCTGACAATGTTAGGCAGGTGGGAGGGGAGTGTCAGCTCAACAGAACACTCAGAGTAGATAGGAGTGGCAGGTCCATGGAACATGGTGGTCAAAAAGGATGGAGCAGGGACATGCAACCACACATCGGAGGGCAGGGGGAGGAGAATAGGGGCAGCAAGCTAAGCACAGAGGCTAAGCAGCAGGTCAATGATGGGACATAGCATTGGGCTATGGAGGGCAGGAGGAGTGGACTGTTACATCATGGTAAATGGAGGGCAGTGACAGCACATCAGACCATGCATGGCAGGAGAGAGGAGGCTAGTCCATGAATTCAGACAACAGAGGATACGGAGGAGGTAGATGGGGCAGCAAGCTAACTGTTCAGACAAGGTGGGAAGGCCAGTGGCAGAACAACAGCCACACAGGGCTGTAATAAGGGAGCAGGGACATGGACTTGGACAATGGATGGCTAGGAGAAGGGAAGGTAGGAGCAGCAAACGTGGGTGGGGCAGCACAATGCCAGGCCCTGCTTCCAACCTCCCACCATCCATTGTAATATGCATCTTACCTAACGTTAAAACAAAAACTAGAAATTTGCTGATAAAAACAAAGATTACAGGGACGGTATAGTTAGACTCAGATTTCCCTCATACACAGCCAGTGGCATTCTGCAACTATAGTTACCTGAGCTAACTATAACTTACGCCCCCACAATGTACTGCTAATGACCTTAGACATTACATAATTCATGACATGGTAAGTTACATCACTGATGACATCACTCATGATATCTCAAATGAGCTGTGAATGGAATGGAACTATAATTGTTAGAACTTTATTTAGGGACAGTGTGTATATATTAGCACACCCTTTTTTTCTTTTCTTTCGTGTAAGAATCATTATAATACGCAACTTGCCCAGATTAATATGGCCGATAGCCTCTCACTTTAAAGTAATGTGTAGTCCATTGTTTATGTTGATGTTTGCAATCCTAAGTACGTTTATTATGAATAAGTCACGTTGACGAACAAACAGGTATGGCGGTCACGGGGCAAGATCTGCTGAAAAGACATGTGTGCATATTAACACTTGTTTTTTTTTCTTTATTGTATCAATTCCTGAATTTTCACATCGTGAACAGGCCAATATAGCCGCCAGCTTTTGGGATTAAAGTAATATGTAGTCCTTTGTTAATGTTGGCAACTTTAGGCATTTGTACATTTAAATACGGATGCTACAATAACGTCTTGTATCGTTATCAAGGTTCGGACGAGCCGAAATGCGTGGATCATGCCCTTTGCAGATTAAACACTTCCAAACTACAACCTGAGTGCTGATTCCTTCCTTGTAAGAGTGAGAAGAGATTAAATACATATATATAAAATTCACTGAAAAAAACACAAGTTTCAGGGACATTATAGTTCGAAATTAGCATTTTAAAAAAACTCAGAAATTCACTGAAAATACCACAGGTTTCATGGACGTCTTAGTTAGTTAAACATTTCACTCATACAAAACAAGAGAAATTCGGCTGTTATAGTTAGTTGTGCTAACTATAATTCGCGCCCCTGCAATGCACTTCTGATGAAGTCACATATTACATCACTCATGACATGGTCAGTGACATCACTCATGACATCACTGATGACATCTCAAATGACATCACTGATGACATCATCCATGTGATCATCTGATGCACCTCCTCACACACTAAAATGCAGACTACCATTCTCAAAACCATAGACACACCAATACTAGTACAGCTACAATATTCTGTGCCCTATGCATGCAGACCTGTAACCAGATATATACTATTGATACTCTCTTCTAAATACCCAGTCAGTACCAATGCAGCCTAGGAATCCTTCTGTCTGTCCCATGCACTTCTCCATTTGCCCATCCAGCACTATCTACTTATCCTATCACTTCACCAATACCTATGCACTTATAAATTCAGCATGCACTTTCTTTGTAACGCTGAAATTACTCCAGTTATTAGTCGTATACTTAGGAATGGCGTAGTCACTAACACAAGTGCAGGTACAATATTTTGTACACTATGCATGCACAATTTAACCAGCTACAAACTATTGATATGCTCTTCTAAATACCCAGTTAGTACCTATGCAGTTTAGGAATCTTCCTGTCTGTCCCATGCATTTCTCCAATCACCCATCCAGCAGTATCTACTTATTCTATTACTCCACCAAAACTTAAGCACTTATAAATTCACTATACACTCTGTTTGTAATACTGCAAATATTCTACTTACTAGTCATAAACTCATGGAATGGCCTAGCTACTAACACAAGTACAGCTATAATATGTTGTGCACTATCCAAGCAGACCTCTAACTAGCTACATACTATTGATACACTCTTCTAAATACCCAGTTAGTACTCATGCTGTGTAGGAATCGACCAGTCTGTCCCATGCACTTCTTTAATCACTTATCTACCACTATCTACTTATCCTATCACTCCACCAATACGCAAGCACTTATAAATGAGGTGTTCACTCTGTTTGCAGCACTGTCATCATTCCAGTTACTAGTAGTATTCTTATCAATTGTGCTAAGCACCAACACAAGTACACATAACATATTCTGTGCATAATCCCTACAAATCTCTAAGCAGATACATACTCAATTAAATACTGAAATAGTACCCATGCAGCGTAGGATACCTCCTGTCAGGCTCATGCAATTCTTCAATCACGCATCCAGCATTATGTTCTTATTGTATCAGTCTACCAATACCTAAGTACTTATGGGGCAGATTTACAAGCACCCTGCGCCACCAGTACGTCACTTTTTGTAACGTAGTGATGACGCCAGGCACTCCTTCATATTTACAAGGAGAGGAAAAGCCACCCTGCATGGTTTTTCCTCTCCTGGTAAATTTGACCCCTTTATACACAGAACTTTGCATTGAAGGGGCGTTCCATAGGTTTTGCTGTTCCCACGCAACACCCATAGAACAAGACACATCTCCAGATTTATGAGAAATCGTAAATGTGTGTGAATGCTGCGCCATCCTAGAGTTGGTGTATCAAGGCGCAACGAGGAGATTCGTTTTCATTTCTCCTCATTTTTTCCTCTTTCAATGCATGCTGCATTCCATGGCATACATTGAAAGAGGAAAACGCCTTTACTGATTGATTTGGTGCAGGAAGGTGTCCCTTCCAGCACAAAAACAATCTCTGCATGACACAGACATCTTTGCACCAGGTTGCAAGGGTGCCTGTGTCACTGCATGGCTTCAGTTTGAGCAGCAGTGCAGTGGGAAGCACAGAGTTGCAACATATTCATGTGCATATATCACATCCCTGTGCTTCGGAAGTGCCACAGTGCAGCTAAAGAGCTTGCAGTGTCACGCTGCAGTACTTCCTCATAAATCTTCACCTATAAATTCACCATACACTACTCATGCATTCTTTTAGTCAATCATGCTGTATGCATATATTCCTCCAAACGTTAACACATTACCTTGCAATTATAGTTCTTTCATTAGCCAGATAATGTAGTTCGGATAAGAACTTTTTTTCTTCTTTTTTTGTATTTTTTTTTAACAATTTTGTATTTTTTTTGGTGTTTTTTCAAAAACTGAACAAAAAACGGAACAAATAAAACAGGAAACTTTTGGAATTACTTATCATTCCAAAAACAAAGAAAAAAAACAAATTAAAAACAATGGTTGCATTTCGCAGAACAAACTGCATCCACCGACTGCTCACGGAAGCATATAAGTTTCTTACACTCCACACAGTGTTGCTTGAAAAAGGCGAATTCTGGCCTAATGTCCATTGCAGGTGTTCCTGAGGACGCTCCAGAGTACTTGCCACAGCAGGTGAGAGATTCAAAGCAGCTCGCCTCATTTCCTCCCAAGCAAGATTGAGAGGGTGTGTGTGGTCCGGAGATGCTTGTACATAGGAGCAGTGCCACAAGAGTATTTTTTTCACTGCCTCTTGACCAGACTCGGTCACAAATTTTGCACATCACCTTTCTCGCATTTACTTTCTTCTCTCCAGGTGGAAAAGGGAAGAATTTCCACACGACAGATTCCGGCCTCTGTGGACGTGGTACCTCCTGCAAGAATTCTTCTTCAGAAGATACTTCCTCCTGCTGCTGTCCAGATGCCATTTTGTTTGATATTTTTTGAAAAACACCAAAAAAACAAGCGAAAAGGGTTCTTGTAGGAAAAGAGATGTCTCTCTAAAGATGCTACAACAAGAATGATTAAAATGGGTGGGGTCCTTCAATAGTTACAGTGGGAAATTGAAAACCAAGGAAGGGTTATTCGTGTTGCGATAAGTGATGGCACCTCCACAGTTTAACGTAAATTCTTGAAAAACAATTCTTTTAAAGGTGCTACAGAAAGGAGGACAACCAACAACCTCCCAACAGGACCGTAGTCCACACAAAGTAAATACAGAGGTTCTGTGCACACGTTAGTTTGTTGACAGTCTGAGTTCTGTACGTAATTTGAACAACCACACAACAAAACACAATACAAGATGTTGATAGAAGTATTCTTTCGGTTTAAATTTATTCAAGGTGCCCAGCATACACGTGTTTCGTCAGGGAATAACCCAAGACTTCCTCAGGGCTCTAAATAAATGCATAATGGTAGCAGGTTACACAAATGTAATCGCACAATTTACATTACATTATGACAAGCTAAGCTCAACTGTGACTTCATGTGCAAAAGAACACCCAGGCAAGTGATCTCACAGTTTGACCAGAATTCTGGATTGCGAAATACACATACTAAAACAGGTTTGTCACACAGTGTCTCCGAGTGCAAATTATTGAACAAATAGGACCAGCTACATCGTGCCTAGATCATACAGTTAGGTCCCATGCAGATATGTTGTAGTTAGCAAGGTTCACTGTGTAGATTACACCAGCAGATTGAAAATTATGTGTATTGACCCGGTGCACTGGAGAGGGTTACCATCACCCATGCAACAGAGTCCCCAGTGAACTAGTCAGAGAGAGAAGAAAATAGAGTAAATAGGGTGTTTAAGGAAAACACCTTATAAAGTGCACGCCACACGACGCGTCTTACCGAAAGGGCAGCTTATCAAAAAACGTTGAAAATGATACATACGAACCGAAGGAAACAGAAAACAAAACTGAAATAAGACACCAGTCCTAAAAGGAAAGCAACATGCAGGCAAAATTGGTAAGCAAGCTTAGGCTGAGAAGAAATTCTCACCTCTCCGCCGGTTTTACTTCCGTCCCGTCTGTGGTTAAATTTCAGGTAAAATTGCTAGCAAGGACAAATTCTTGATTGGTAAGTACCAGATGGTGGAGCGCTGTTAATAGGAACAGATGCAATAATATCAAATCACCAGGAGCCCAAATAATGTGTATAAGATCAAATACAATCCGAAAAGGCTATGAGTCAACATTTTCTACAGGAGTCAGGCGCGATGACGAGTGTTGTTGTTTACATTACTGTCCTCCGGCTTCACAGCACCCATCCTGTTTCCTTACAGACCAGGCATCTCAGGGCTGTGTTTCTTTTCTATCGCAAACAGCACCGCAAATGTTCCTGTTTAAATTTTTTTTTAATATGGGCATGTAGCTCCCACCGTGTCCTGTGTAAAAGGCAGCTCTCACAGGGTGTAGACACTGCCTGCAGTCTGGTAAGAAGGGGTGAAATAAACAACAAACCCTCGTTAACATGTGAATGGTCTTTTTAAAGACCTGTGAAGTACTCGGGTCAGGCTTGTCAGTTTTGTTATCTCGCCTCCCGTGAGAGTAAATGGGCGCATCCTGACCCTGACTGCGGCGGCGTATTCCTTTCAGGAAGAACACTGGAGCTTAGAGTATGGCCCCCTCCTTTGCTGGCTCATGCTGCGGGACCCCCACGAGAGTAAATAGCTGCCTCTGGGAGCTGACTGCGGTGGCGGCTCCCTGCCAGGAAGCACACTGGTGTTTAGTGTATGGCCTCCTTATTTGCTGCGGGGGGCATACACTAAACATGTCATAGGATGTAACACATTTTGAAGAATACATCTAATTTATATTCAAGACAAATATGTTGAACTTACAATGTCTGAATAATTAACTGTATTACATTAAAAAAGGAAATATATTGACTGTGACTGTTGAATTCATGTTTGCAGCTGCTGGCTGGCTGGGCTTTCTGCGCAGGCCGCAAGGTCGAAAGAGGAGGCCATCACTGGCACCTGAGGCACATGACGGGTACTTTTACACTGAGGGCAGAGGGTTGTATCTCAGGCCAATATTTTTATTCCAGGGCCATCAGTGGTAGTACTTTCTTGTGCCACTACAGATTGATGGCCTTGTGATCACACCCCACTTTGGATGGTGTGAAATTAAAAACTTTGGACACATTTGAAATTTGAGCATGCGTCACTGTGCTCTGAGCCTCCTGTACCTCATGTGTGCCAGCCAACCTGGTGGTGGTAGGGGAGCCAGTAGACCTGCTGGTGATACCACCACCTCCGTACTCCCCGCCAGGGAGGTCTGGCAAACTCTGAGGGTAGGAAAAGGCCCCTCTGGTGTGGCTGTGCCACACTCAGAAAGCTGTGCATTGCTCAAATGATTCAAGCGCTGTGACAGAGTTGCATACAGGCCAACATTTTGTAGCTGCAAAGCAGTAGATTTTTAAAACAAAATTACTAGAATTTATTTCCCAAACTGACTTTTATGAGAACAGAGGTAATTTTAGGTAGGAGGCAGCTAAAATAAAGCTGCTTCGGGCTTAAAAAATTGGGAGTCTCCCATCTGAATTGGGTTTATTGCATACATACCAACATTTGGGAAGAGAAAGTTTTAAAAATAAATAGGGGGTATTTATTTTCCCCATTGACTTGTATTGAATTGGGGACTATTGCAGGAGGGCCATTTTTGGCATGAAAAATCTGGATTCTCCCTCCTGAATCAGGTCTGTCGGCACGAATGCTGTTGGCATGAATGAGCTGGCCCACATTAGTTGAGGCAAGTATGTGCTTAGCTTATTCACATTGAAACAACTGAGCGGTTACAATTAGTAAGTGGTAGCGAGGCCTGGCACAGCACGATAGCCTGATGCCAGCGCTGGCACAGTCCCAGTTATTCATGTTTCCGCTGCTTTCACCTGCACTTCCTTCCTATCTTGGCACCAACATAAAAGCGGACCCATTATCGAACCATAAACCTTAACAAGCATTGGCATAGCCACTGGGTCTCGCCTTTGGGACCTTATAAGTGTTGATCCATGCAACAGTTGATGATGTTGCACCAAGGATATTGTGCTGCATAACTAAATACTTATAAGGTCCCAAAGGCAAGACTTATTGGCTATGCAAATGCAACTAGACTATATTGTACTAGAAAACGAATAAAATTGTCAATTTAAATAAATGTGGAAAAATACTACCTGTAGCGTCGTCTTTTGCTTGTGGCAAAAATAAATGTGGATAAATACAGAAAAAATGCCCAAAAAATAAATATGGATAAATACAGACAGAAATGGCAAAAAAATAAATACCATAAAACCAGGAGCCCTAATCATAACTCAACCTTCCTGGGGAATATAATCAAATCATCCCCGACTGTGCCCGTAATTGAGAACACCTATGGGCTAGTTATTGCCATAGCCAGAACTACACTTCACAAGGCAAACACCCCTGAGACAATTACATGCCCGGACAAAGGTGTGTATGTCTGATAAATAAATCAGCTGGCTTTAGAACTGTATAGTCTAGTTACAATACGTACATTTAAAAAGCGAACACAATATTTCTGCTCTAGCCCTGAAGGCAAAACCTGCTGTGATGCCGACAGAGTCCTAAAATGCCCAGAGGTAAAGCAAGCCGTGTGCACTCACCAAAATTCCAATTCGTAATTCATGCAGCCAGTAACGCTGCCACCCTTACTCCCCCCGTGTGTGTCGCGGAAGTGAATGCGACTACCCGGTACAGCACGTCAATATAGACGCCCGCTAGAGCTAGAGCGCTAACCTCAAATTGGACTCCTAGAGGATCGTATTGCAAACCCGGAAGTGGATGATCGAAGCAACTTCTGTTGCTAGTTGGTTTGGGGAGATACTCGACCCTGAATCAGTGCAGAGGCCGAATATCAATTTCACGCTCTGTTTGCGAATTAATGTAATAACCGTTTCTACAAAAATTGATTAGTTCAAAGAAAGTGCGCGCCAAACAAAATTCAAACAGCAAAAAGAATAACAAACCTATATTCCTCAGTGTGGATTGTCAAAAATCCCCACCAAGCACTCTAAAATTCCCGACTGGTGAATAGAATATGACTGATACTGTCTCAATTTCATGGAGTGACGAGTAATCAAGAAAGCAATTAGATCTTCAATACAGAGGACAAGTAGGTATGTGTGCCCATTGAGAGAAGGGCACAAATCCAAATATTAGTGCAATTACTTGAAGAAAAATTATGCAAAAAGAGGGAGGGGGTTTGGCTTTTAGGGGGGGGGGTGGGGAGACCTGACTGGATAAATCATCAGTCTCCAACGTATACCAGACTCCCTCCAAGACATGCGAAGCATTATGTTTGATACGATTCAGATTGAAAGGGGTACCTTAAAGTACGGAAACAAACACCCATGTGACATAATGTGTGATACATAGTGTAGGAGAGTAGGGTCTGCAATCCTATGATCACCCAGATTTTTTGCTTTTGTTTCACTGGTTTACGACTTTCTCTGGCTGTGGGCCTGCTAATCAGACCCACAGCCTGGCTGTTCTCTTTCTAAATTACGACATGTACCCTAGGTGCATTTACCAATTGGTACTGGGCCACCTTATCAGACCCTGTAACTCAGGGCATAGGTGTACCCAGGGCCGCCAGGGGCTGCAGCATGTATTATGCCACCCCTGGCTGGCCTCCTAAATTTGACACAACTGGCTGCATGACAGCTGGGGCGAAGTCGTGTAATCACACTTTGCTTTAGATATAGTAGCCCTATATCTAACCATACAATGGACACCCGAGTTCCTATCAGTCACTCCTATGGCAGGCCTTGACAATCCTGAAGGCAGAGTGCGTGGGCTCGTGTGAACTAGGTTCTGGCCCGAGCCGAGCCCGGTTGCAGCTTGCGGAATCAAGACCCAATGGCTGTTCCATGATAACGCGTACCATATCGGTAACTTCGGTGTCGCGTTATCAAGACATGTCGAGTAAGGTGTCATACGAATCGGGATGCTGCCCTCTCACCAACTCTGGCGACGAGGTTAGCATTCCGCCCTTCTAGAGGGACACGACATGTACGTAACTGTGAACCCCGGTTAAAGTTAACTAAAGCCTCAGCTCCACAAAATGGATGCTGCCACCACAGACACGAGTCTGACCTCCTGCTGCTGGGAGTCCTTCCAGCGAGGAGCGCTTGGACAAAGGGTTTCCTGTCGAGGGCGGTGTTCGCTCCGTCCCAGACAGGGTTTGTGTATTCTGGGTAGGTAGGGCTTTTGCGAGAAGGTGACTGCGGAGTGGCACCCCGGTGCTCACTACGCATCTGCCGGTCAGAACCAGTTCCAGGGGCGCCAGCCCTGGCCTGGGGAAAGTCCGGCAGGGGAGAGGGGTGTAACTACCCCCCTTCCTGGTCCCACCCTTAGGGCAGGACCTCGTCATGTACCCACCCCTTTCTTTAGAATAAAGGCCGGAGCGGGGACCCTTCCAAATTAGATCATCTTTGAATCAAGAACTACTTTCTACGAAAGGACACTCAAGACTCTTCTCAAGATTTCTCCCTTGTGACTAAGGAGTAGTCACCCTGCATCAGCGGGCACCATCTAAGAACTCTGCGGTTTGCTGCAAGTCCTTCCTCAAGGAATCCGACGGCCCAGCTCGACGAGAACCGGCTTCCCTGGCACCTCTGACCTCTACCCACGTCATCAGCTTAGCTGTGATCTGTGGGTGCGACGAGACCTCGAGGGACCGGCCATCATCAGAACCTGCACGCTCTTAACCAGCACGACCATCGAAGCAATTCTCTGGTGAGTGCTCTGGGGTCCGAGAAGCCCCGACCCTGAGCCGCTCCAGCACCGAAGTGCAGTCTCCCAGCATCTCCACGATCTGCGTGGGGCCCTTCTGCTCGCTGCTCAGCACGTTGTCTGGTCACTAGCCGCTGGCTTGTGCCCTTCTGTGACGACATCCGACAATCAACACTGCTGGTCTGGTTGCTCCAGACTGGCCCTTGCTTCCATCTTTGCGAGAAGCACCCCGGACACTCCTGGTCCACTCAAGACGCCATCTTAGGCCCACCACGTGGCCCTGAGATCCGCCAAGGCTTGTTGCCCCATCCTGGGCCCAGCGACGCCGACAGCATCATCCTTCGTGGGACAGCTCGCACCTCCACCGTGGTCGCCGACGCCTCCTGGTCCATGAGACTGCAGAGCCTAGCGTCGCCCACTCACCTGGTCGAGGTGACGGCCAACCGGTGCCCTCCTGGTACCCTCTGACTACTGGCTAGTAGTACGAACTTGGTCCCCTCTGCTTTCAGGTATCAACGATCTCTGATCCAGGCTTGGATCTCTACGAACTATTCATCACTGGTCGCCGGCCAGCAACTCTTTTTCTTCCGGCTCCTGGCTCGTCAGCGAAGACCCCCGACGCCTGTAAGACTTGTGCAGCCGCAGCCCTCGTGGCTAGGTAACTTCGGCATTTCGGTGCCTGCATAGCCTCCTTACTCTAGGGTCCTGAGTCCCTCGCTTCCGACTTGCCTTATCGGGTCCGCCCGAAACCTTAAACTTTCCGTGTCCTCGGACACTTGTTTTAATTGTGCACTTGAAGTATTTTCCTAATAGATTTGGTTTGTGCTTAGTACCCTGTCCTCATAAAGAGTACAGGGCTGTTGTGAATCTTAATAAATATTCTGTTTATTTTCATAACACTTGTGTGGTGTCCTTTCACTGGGTGTTCAAGGGATACATGTGTGGTAAACAGCTGGCTTAACACGCCCTCTCGAGTCTTTAGCCTTAGACTGCTCGTATCCACGCTACTAGGATAGCTGGTCTTTAGGTTGACTTACAACCAATCATCATAAGGGTCGTTTGGAACGATACATAGCGGTCGCTAGAATAGCGAACGCTGCATATCGGGCCAACTTCTCACATTGGTGAGCAGCGGTTGGGATTTGAGCTTGCTGTTGTTTTACCACACGTATCCTAAGAATATCTTGTTGAAAGATCACATAAGTACTGTTAGTACATATAACTAAAGCTTAGAATACTCTGAGTTCTACTGAACCAGCTGTTGCAGCTCCTCAAGGCTTAGCACACCTTGGCTGCAACTCTTAGCAAGGGAACAGTAGGTAAACACATAGTGTAGGTAGGTGCATCACTTACACCACACTAGAAACAGTATGTCGGACAAAGGAGGAAACTCTGAGTCTCCCCTTGTGTCAGTTGACCCTCCACAGGTCATCCCTTCGAGATATACTGTGCTGAGCTTCAAGGAGTTAAGACAAGTGTGTCACTCCAGGAAGATCAAGCAGGGGTCTAACCCCACAACGTCCTTTCTGATTGGTCTCTTGGAGACTTATGATGCCAGAAAAGCTGAGACCCTTCCCAGCTCTTCTAATCCAGAAGGAGACATGCCTCCCCTCGAGGGAACCAGAGGCGATCCTGACCTCATCCACCTCTCCACTGAGACTGACGAGGTAGAGGACGATGAGAATGAGGATCCCTCTGGGGATGAGGCAGATAAGGGACAGGTAGAAGTCGTAAGACTAAGCAGGTCCAACTTAAGCAAACATGACAGTGGTACTGGGGGACTCCTGGGGCCACTATCAGGTCAGCTTAACATTGGGAATGGCCGAGCCAGATCTCTGTCAAGAGACTCTGGCAGATCCCTTCAAACCAATGGCTCTCACAACTCTTCGCAAAGAGGGATGACGTCCCCTCAGCGGAGAGTGTACGAAGCTAAGGAAAGGGCAGCTAATCTGAGGATCGAAAGGGAAGAACTTGCCCTGGCCAAAGAAAGGCTTGCCTTTGCTAGAGAGCAACAGTTAAGTGGGGTAGTCCCCACTGGTGGCAGCAATGTACCTAGCAATAGGGAAAGGAGTTTTGATACGAAACACCTTGGTAAGATAGTGCCCCCCTTTAAACAAGGGGACGACATCCACAAATGGATTACTGCTTTGGAGAGGGCCTGCACTGTGCAAGGTGTTCCCCAGAGTCAGTGGGCAGCTATCTTGTGGCTCTCCTTTGAAGGTAAAGGAAGAGACAAGCTCCTCACCACAAGGGTGGAGGATGCGAACGATTACCAAGTCTTGAAAAATACACTCGTTGAAGGGTTCGGCCTAACCACTGAGCAGTACAGGGTGCTGTTCAGGGATACCCAGAAAACGCAGTCTCAAGATTGGTCTGACTTTGTCGATTGTGCCACTAAGGCTTTTGAGGGCTGGTTGCTGGGCAGTAAGGTTACTGATTACAAAGGATTGTATAATTTGATGATGAGAGAACAAATTTTAAACAATTGTCAGAACCAGTTGTTGCATCAGCATCTTGTCGACTCGGATCTGACCTCTCCCCAAGAATTGGGAAAGAAGGCAGACAGATGGGTTCGTACAAGAGTTAAACAGAACCAGGGCCAGAATCAAGGTGGTCAGAAGAAAGCAGACCAGAAGGGTAAAGATTCTAAGGGGGAACAAAATGACCAGAAGTCTTCGACAGGTCCCCAACAACCCAAAGAGGGTGGGGGTCAGGCTCCCCAAAAGAAGAAAGAAGGCCAATCCAAAAGATGGTGCCAGTACTGTAAAAGTAAATCTCACTGGTTTAGTGAGTGCACCAAGAAAGGAGGAGGGCAGACTCCTGCCACTGCAGCCCCTAAGGCACCTGTGCCCCCTAGTACAGTCAGCAGTGGTAGTGCGCCTCCCAAGGGTTTAGTAGGGTTAACCCTGGGTTCTGAGGGGCGTGACAACTTAGTTGGCACACTCACTCAGGCTGTCCTTGTCAGTACAGGGGACGCGGATATGTCCCCTGACGTAAGCCCCAATACTTTGGGCAAATACCGACAGACGCCTTTCATAAATGGAAAGATGGCTCAGGCCTATAGGGACACTTGTGCCAGCGTCACCATGGTGACGCCTAACTTTGTGGACCCTGGACAGATCATGCCAGGTACAGAATTCCTGGTGACCAATGCAAGCAATGTCACTACCAATCACAGTATGGCAATTGTAGCTTTCTCCTGGGGAGGGGTAACTGGCCAAAAGAAGGTTGTAGTTAGTCCAGACCTCCCAGTGGATTGTTTGTTGGGCAATGATTTGGAGTCATCACAATGGTCAGAAGTGGAGCACCGGACTCACATGGAAATGTTAGGTTTGCCAGCACATGTGTTCGCTGTGACCAGGTCACAGGTCAGGAAATGCCCCACTGAACAGGTGCTGGATCCTGGAACAACGGACCAGACACCTCCCAAGAAAAAGAGCAGTAGGGTTAAGGCTGCGCCTTCCCCCTTGCCCCAGGTCGTGGATCAAGTCTCAGAGGAGGCTGACCTACAGGAATTGAGGGAAACTGAGCCTAGGGAATTCGAACTTGATCAAGTTGAATTCTTGGGTTCAGGGGGACCCTCAAGGGAAGACCTGGGGAAGGACCAGTTAGACTGCCCTTCTCTTGAACCCCTCAGACAGCAGGCTGCTGCTGAGGCTGCTGGGAACGCCACAGGTACCCACAAGGTATACTGGGAAGATGGACTCCTGTACACTGAGTCAAGAGACCCCAAGCCTGGCATGACCAGGAGGCTGGTTGTACCCTTGTCTCAGCGTGGTTTCCTACTTACCTTGGCCCACGAGATTCCCTTAGCAGGTCACTTAGGCCAGACGAAGACGTGGGACAGGCTTGTCTCGCACTTTCACTGGCCCCACATGAACGAAGATACCAAGGAGTTTTGCCGCTCCTGTGTCACTTGCCAAGCCAGTGGTAAGTCAGGTGGCACGACAAAGGCCCCCCTTATACCAATGCCTGTGGTGGGGGTGCCCTTTGAACGGGTGGGGATTGACATCGTCGGTCCCATGGAACCACCAACAGCATCAGGGCACAAGTTTATACTGGTGGTAGTGGATCATGCCACCAGGTATCCTGAAGCTATTCCCCTTAGGACCACTACAGCACCTGTTGTGGCAAGAGCCCTAGTTGGAGTCTTCTCCAGAGTGGGCTTCCCTAAGGAGGTCGTCTCCGCCAGAGGTGCAAACTTTATGTCGAGCTACTTAACTGCTATGTGGAAGGAATGTGGTGTCAACTACAAGTTCACTACACCCCATCATCCACAATGCAATGGGCTTGTTGAAAGATTCAACAGGACCCTGAAAGGGATGATTCATGGACTACCGGAAAAGCTTCGGCGTAGATGGGACGTCCTGATCCCCTGCCTCTTGTTCGCCTACAGAGAAGTCCCGCAGAAGGGGGTTGGCTACAGCCCTTTTGAACTTTTGTACGGACATCCTGTAAGAGGACCCCTGTGTTTGGTGAAGGAAGGATGGGAGAGACCTCTCAAAAAGCCTGCAGCCAACATAGTGGACTATGTGCTTGGCCTCCGCTCGCGGATGGCTGAATACATGGAGAAGGCATCTGAAAACCTTAAGGCCAGCCAAGAACTCCAAAAAGCTTGGCATGACCAAAAGGCTGTCTTGACTGTTTATCAGCCCGGACAGAAGGTGTGGGTGTTGGAGCCAGTGGCCCCAGCAGCACTCAAGGACAAATGGTCCGGGCCCTACACCATCCTGGAGAAAAAGGGAGAGGTCACCTACCTGGTCGACCTGGGAACTCCCCGGAGCCCCCACAGGGTGCTTCATGTCAACAGGCTCAAGGCATATGTCGACAGGAAGGACATGAGTTTGCTCATGGCCCTAGATGAGGGACAGGAAGAGGAGAGTGACCCTCTCCCCGACCTGCTCACTCAGAATCCTGACGATGGATCGGTAGATGGTGTTGTCTTTTGTGGCAGCCTCTCCGAACATCAACAGAGCGACTGTAAACAGGTTCTTCAGTCGTTCAGACATATGTTTTCTCTAACACCCAGTCAGACCAATTGGTGCACCCATGAGGTCGACACTGGTGACAGTCTGCCCGTTAAGAGTAAAATCTACCGGCAGCCTGATCACGTTAGAGACTGCATCAAGAGTGAAGTGCAGAAAATGTTGGAGCTGGGAGTCATTGAACCCTCGGATAGCCCTTGGGCTAGTCCCGTAGTTCTAGTGCCGAAACCTCACACCCCGGGCGGTAAGAAAGAGATGAGGTTCTGCGTAGACTACAGGGGTCTCAATGCAGTCACTAAGACTGACGCCCACCCAATACCAAGGGCAGACGAGCTTATCGATAGATTGGCTTCGGCCAACTACTTAAGTACGTTTGACCTGACAGCTGGGTATTGGCAAATCAGGTTAGCTGAGGACGCCAAGCCTAAAACCGCATTTTCAACCCCTGGTGGGCATTATCAGTTCGTGGTGATGCCCTTTGGTCTGAAAAATGCACCTGCCACCTTCCAAAGGTTGGTGAATCAAGTCCTTACTGGGCTGGATGACTTCTGTGCGGCGTATCTTGACGATATTGCTGTCTTTAGCTCCACCTGGGAGGATCACCTGGTCCACCTGCGGAAAGTGTTAGAGGCCCTGCAAGCAGCAGGCCTCACTATCAAGGCCACCAAGTGCCAGATAGGGCAGACACAGGTTGTATACCTGGGCCACCTTGTAGGTGGAGGCCAGGTTCAGCCACTGGAGAGCAAGATACAGTCAATCAGGGACTGGGCTCCTCCAACCACCCAGACTCAGGTTCGAGCTTTCTTGGGCCTGACTGGATACTACCGGAAGTTTGTCAGGAACTATGGTTCCATCGTGACACCATTAAACGAACTGACAAGCAAGAAAATGCCAAAAAAGGTTCAGTGGACAGCGAGCTGTCAAAAAGCATTCGATGACCTAAAGCAGGCCATGTGCACGGCGCCTATCCTCAAGAGTCCGGACTACTCCAAACCATTCATTGTCCAAACAGATGCTTCTGAGTTGGGTGTGGGAGCTGTTCTTTCTCAACTGAATTTTGATGGTCAAGACCAGCCCATTGCTTTTATAAGCAGAAGGCTGACCCCTAGAGAGAAGAATTGGTCAGCTATTGAGAGGGAGGCCTTTGCTGTGGTTTGGGCCCTGAAGAAGCTGAGGCCATACTTGTTTGGCACTCACTTCAAGATTCAGACCGACCATAAGCCCCTCTTGTGGCTAAATCAGATGAAGGGTGAAAACCCCAAACTGCTAAGGTGGTCCATTTCCCTACAGGGGATGGACTTTACAGTGGAACATAGACCTGGTACTGATCATGGCAATGCCGATGGGCTCTCCAGATATTTCCACTTAGAACAAGAAGACTCACCTGGTAAGGTTAGCTTATCGTTCCGACGTTTGGGGGGGGGTCATGTAGGAGAGTAGGGTCTGCAATCCTATGATCACCCAGATTTTTTGCTTTTGTTTCACTGGTTTACGACTTTCTCTGGCTGTGGGCCTGCTAATCAGACCCACAGCCTGGCTGTTCTCTTTCTAAATTACGACATGTACCCTAGGTGCATTTACCAATTGGTACTGGGCCACCTTATCAGACCCTGTAACTCAGGGCATAGGTGTACCCAGGGCCGCCAGGGGCTGCAGCATGTATTATGCCACCCCTGGCTGGCCTCCTAAATTTGACACAACTGGCTGCATGACAGCTGGGGCGAAGTTGTGTAATCACACTTTGCTTTAGATATAGTAGCCCTATATCTAACCATACAATGGACACCCGAGTTCCTATCAGTCACTCCTATGGCAGGCCTTGACAATCCTGAAGGTAGAGTGCGTGGGCTCGTGTGAACTAGGTTCTGGCCCGAGCCGAGCCCGGTTGCAGCTTGCGGAATCAAGACCCAATGGCTGTTCCATGATAATGCGTACCATATCGGTAACTTCGGTGTCGCGTTATCAAGACATGTCGAGTAAGGTGTCATACGAATCGGGATGCTGCCCTCTCACCAACTCTGGCGACGAGGTTAGCATTCCGCCCTTCTAGAGGGACACGACATGTACGTAACTGTGAACCCCGGTTAAAGTTAACTAAAGCCTCAGCTCCACAAAATGGATGCTGCCACCACAGACACGAGTCTGACCTCCTGCTGCTGGGAGTCCTTCCAGCGAGGAGAGCTTGGACAAAGGGTTTCCTGTCGAGGGCGGTGTTCGCACCGTCCCAGACAGGGTTTGTGTATTCTGGGTAGGTAGGGCTTTTGCGAGAAGGTGACTGCGGAGTGGCACCCCGGTGCTCACTACGCATCTGCCGGTCAGAACCAGTTCCAGGGGCGCCAGCCCTGGCCTGGGGAAAGTCCGGCAGGGGAGAGGGGTGTAACTACCCCCCTTCCTGGTCCCACCCTTAGGGCAGGACCTCGTCATGTACCCACCCCTTTCTTTAGAATAAAGGCCGGAGCGGGGACCCTTCCAAATTAGATCATCTTTGAATCAAGAACTACTTTCTACGAAAGGACACTCAAGACTCTTCTCAAGATTTCTCCCTTGTGACTAAGGAGTAGTCACCCTGCATCAGCGGGCACCATCTAAGAACTCTGCGGTTTGCTGCAAGTCCTTCCTCAAGGAATCCGACGGCCCAGCTCGACGAGAACCAGCTTCCCTGGCACCTCTGACCTCTACCCACGTCATCAGCTTAGCTGTGATCTGTGGGTGCGACGAGACCTCGAGGGACCGGCCATCATCAGAACCTGCACGCTCTTAACCAGCACGACCATCGAAGCAATTCTCTGGTGAGTGCTCTGGGGTCCGAGAAGCCCCGACCCTGAGCCGCTCCAGCACCGAAGTGCAGTCTCCCAGCATCTCCACGATCTGCGTGGGGCCCTTCTGCTCGCTGCTCAGCACGTTGTCTGGTCACTAGCCGCTGGCTTGTGCCCTTCTGTGACGACATCCGACAATCAACACTGCTGGTCTGGTTGCTCCAGACTGGCCCTTGCTTCCATCTTTGCGAGAAGCACCCCGGACCCTCCTGGTCCACTCAAGACGCCATCTTAGGCCCACCACGTGGCCCTGAGATCCGCCAAGGCTTGTTGCCCCATCCTGGGCCCAGCGACGCCGACAGCATCATCCTTCGTGGGACAGCTCGCACCTCCACCGTGGTCGCCGACAACGCCTCCTGGTCCGTGAGACTGCAGAGCCTAGCGTCGCCCACTCACCTGGTCGAGGTGACGGCCAACCGGTGCCCTCCTGGTACCCTCTGACTACTGGCTAGTAGTACGAACTTGGTCCCCTCTGCTTTCAGGTATCAACGATCTCTGATCCAGGCTTGGATCTCTACGAACTATTCATCACTGGTCGCCGGCCAGCAACTCCTTTTCTTCCGGCTCCTGGCTCGTCAGCGAAGACCCCCGACGCCTGTAAGACTTGTGCAGCTGCAGCCCTCGTGGCTAGGTAACTTCGGCATTTCCGTGCCTGCATAGCCTCCTTACTCTAGGGTCCTGAGTCCCTCGCTTCCGACTTGCCTTATCGGGTCCGCCCGAAACCTTAAACTTTCCGTGTCCTCGGACACTTGTTTTAATTGTGCACTTGAAGTATTTTCCTAAGAGATTTGGTTTGTGCTTAGTACCCTGTCCTCATAAAGAGTACAGGGCTGTTGTGAATCTTAATAAATATTCTGTTTATTTTCATAACACTTGTGTGGTGTCCTTTCACTGGGTGTTCAAGGGATACATGTGTGGTAAACAGCTGGCTTAACACGCCCTCTCGAGTCTTTAGCCTTAGACTGCTCGTATCCACGCTACTAGGATAGCTGGTCTTTAGGTTGACTTACAACCAATCATCATAAGGGTCGTTTGGAACGATACATAGCGGTCGCTAGAATAGCGAACGCTGCATATCGGGCCAACTTCTCACACATAGTACAACTCATGAGTTGACATATGCTTGGTAATAATACAGTTCAAAAGGTCAGCATCACGAGTTAACCGCATGTGGTACATTAAACTTTAAACACTTCTTCCTAATAATGGATGTTACAGATTCCATCAACATGAAAACAGAATAATACAGCATATGATACTTTACTCTATGCAGGTGTTAGTCCCCTAGGAAGTATTGTAACTCATGGTCTGTGTTAAGACCCTGTTCGACTGTCCAATTTCCACATGACAGATTCCTGTAGACGTGGTACCTCCTGCAAGAATTCTTCTACAGAAGATAATTCCTCCTGCTGCTGCTGCTGTTCAGATGCCATTTTATTTGATATTTTTTTTAAAACACCAAAAAAACAAGCGAAAAGGGTTCTTGTAGGAAAAGAGATGTCTCTCTAAAGATGCTCCAACAAGAATGATTAAAATGGGTGGGGTCCTTCAATAGTTACAGTGGGAAATGTTATGATCCAATGAAATTCTTTTTTTTGAGGTCACATGGGATCCACGCACTCTCTGCTCACGAAGCACGCACCTGACGCAACTTCGCAAAAATATATTTTAAAATCATATAAGTTTATTATAAGTATAAATATATTATTTTTATGAATATCTTAGATAATATCTTGCCCTAATATGTATAATAAAGACAATTACATATCATTTTAGAACATACATTTTTTTTGCGGGAGTCGCACACCCAGCGCGCCCAGGCACATATATGACATCACGCGGGACCCGCCACCGCGCAAGCGTTGTGTACCGTAATGCGCATTTGTCGCGAATGCGCAGGAGCAGGAGTCGCGGACTCTGAAAAAAAATTGGAAAATAATATAAATATATTAAAAGAAAAAAATTAAACAAAACATTAAACAATATTCCTGTTAGAATTTTTTTATTTTTTTGCAATTATCAGAAAAATATATAATGTTATTGAATGAATAAAATATTTATAAATAAACAGTTAAAAAACTGTAGAAAATCAGTACAAAAAATAGGTATAACTACTATTACACTTAAAAATTAGCATTTAAAAAACATTTGAAATTCACTGAAAAAACCATAGGTTTCAGAGACGTTATAGTTAGAAATTAGCATTTAAAAAACCTTTGAAATTCACTGAAAAAACCATAAGTTTCAGAGACGTTATAGTTAGGAATTAGCATTACAAAAATCTTTGAAATTCACTGAAAAAACCATAGGTTTCATGAGTGTTATAGTTAGCTGGACATTTCACTTGTACATAACCATATAAATTCCTCTGTTATAGTTAGTTGTGTTAACTATAACTCGCGCACCCGCAATGCACTGCTGATAATGTCACATATTACATCATTCATGACATGGTCAGTGACATCACTTATGACATCTCAAATGACATCACTGATGACATCATCCATGTGACAATCTGATACACCTCATCATACACTAGTATAACCTTTCATCACTCACTGTAAAATACAGAGTACCATGCAGTTATACACTTACATAGACATTGAAACATCAGCAGTCATCTTAGTTGGTTATGCAGTCATCCTACTCACTCATGAAAACAATTAATCACACTTACATTTACTCACTTACACAATTTTACACACAACACCTAATTTATTCAAACACATAGTAACTCATAGTTAATATGTTAAAAAATTACCATTACAATTATACACTCATTCATATAGTTACTCTCACAATCACTGACTCTTACATATACTTATTTATATACAGCAACTCTCACATACAATGCCTTTTATTTTTTTACTTTGTTGAAGATGTACAACTAAAACATATATTCGCTCACGAACACACAAATAAATACACTCAGTCACCCAAACAACTGTTTCCAGATGCACTCTTAAACCTATACACCTAGTCAATCAACCATTCACACACCTATGCATAGAGTTACACACATCCCATCCAACGACACACAAACTCAGTGTCCCAAACAAATACTCTCCCAACGAATCAATAACTAATATACACACTCATGAAGTTACTGAACAACTGATGCAGCATGTTATACAACAACAGAGACAGTGATGCACACATTCACATCGTTTAGTTACTAATCCATGTATTAAGTGAGACACTTTTAGTTACTCACTTAAACAGACAGTCAGACAGCTACTAAATCCTCCATCCAGACAATTATATATCCACTCAGTCTTCAATACAGATTGATATATATAATACATATTTCAATTTCAAACTAAACCACATTCACTGGATGATTTCATCAGTGATGCCATCAGTGTTGCCATTTGAAATGTCATCAGTGATGTCATCAGTGATGTCACTGACCATGCAATGAATGATGTAATATGTGACATCATCAGCAGTGCATTGCAGGTGCGCGAGTTATAGTTAGCAGAACTAACAAACTAACTATATCCGGGGACTTTCTATGGTTTTGTATGAGTAAAATGTCCAGCTAACTATAACACCCCTGAAACCTATGGTTTTTCATTGAATTTCTAAGGTTTTTTTAAATGCTAATTTCTAATTATAACGTCTCTGAACCCTATGGTTTGTTCAATGAATATATATATATATATATATTCACTGAAAAAACCATAGGTTTTACACACGTTATAGTTAGGAAGTAGCATTTGAAAAACCTATGAAATTCACTGAAAAAACCTTAGGTTTGACACCAGTTATAGTTAGCTGGAAATTTTACTGACATAAAACCAATGAAATTCCACGTTATAGTTAGTTGGACTCACTATAACTTGCGCGTGTAATGCACTGATGATGACATCACATATTACATTACTTATGACATGGTCAGTGACGTCACTAATGAGATCACTGATGATACCATCTTTGTGACAGAGAGACTAACCCACTTGCACTCTAAAGTAACCCTTAAAACACATTTTGAAAAAAAAAACTAACATATAAAAAAAGTGGACATACCTATACCAGTTACAACAACCAATTCAGTAATTCCAACATTTATATACACATCCAATAATTCAATAACAGTTCTATATAGTCACTCGTATATATACTCACTGATTATATATAGTGATACAGCTATACATCCTGTTATATACCGACAGACATCCAAAAGTAAATCACACACATATTCACACTTGCAAATAAAGTAATAAACATCCATTTATTGACATAGACAGATATACACACAGTAGCACCTTACTTCTAAGTAAACTTACACTTACTTACTCTTTTAAACAATCACTTATAGAAACACATACTTATTTAAAGAGGAACTCTTTCAATCTCTCACTGTCACATATACTCACTTATATATATCAATACTTACATAAACTAGATTAAAACATATATCGTTACTGATAAACACACTAGTGAGGCAGGCATTCACTCACTAACACACACATATACACACTCAGCCATCCATACAGTCCTCCACATCGATTAAGACACTTATTTAAACATTTATTTTTACATCGACCTCTACATATACATATATAAAACATATTTATTTTTTAAAAAGACAGACATTCACTAGATGGTGTTATCAGTGATCTCATTAGTGATGTAATATGTGATGTCATCAGCAGTGCATTACACGCGCAAGTTATAGTGAGTCCAACTAACTATAACGTGGAATTTCATTGGTTTTATGTCAGTAAAATTTCCAGCTAACTATAACTGGTGTCAAACCTATGTTTTTTTCAGTGAATTTCATAGGTTTTTCAAATGCTACTTCCTAACTATAACGTGTGTAAAACCTATGGTTATTTCAGTGAATTTCATAGTTTTTTTGAATGCTAGTTCCTAAGTATGTAATCACGTTCGTAACTAGATAGTGTCACCGCCTACACGTCCTGAGAAGCGCATGTAAAGTCATGTGACTTGAAAACAAGACTTCCAATTGGTTCTTAGTAGTTTCTGTTCTGAAATTTACACGAAGCACTCCACCCACTTTCCTCACAATCTTTTCTACTCTCAAGAGACAACAACGTCGAGCATCTTCCGGAAAAGTTTGCTGAAATGGCTGCCGTTCTGCATTCATCTTCCGAATCAGAAGGAAATGAGCGACCACCGTTAAGAAGAAAAAAGGAATCTTTCATTTGGCAATTTTTTACTTATCCTGAAGATCAAAAGAAAGTGAATGCGCCAAAAGTAACCTGCACGATATGCAATTCGGAGCTCTGAAAGGGAAATCCAAATAAAAAATATTCCTTTTCTATACATACCATGCAGCGGCATGTTAAACAAAGGCACCCTGAGCATTATGCAAAAGCATCGACAAGAGCCCTGGCCACGCTATTACCATCAGAGGTGGCCAGCACATCTTCTGGTGGAGGACCTGTATCTCCATCGAGTGCTGAGATGGACTTGAGACCATATCTTGCGAAGGTACATATGAAATGCAACCAGTGTGCAGAAATTCTTTTGTATGGAGAGCAGAGCCTTGTTCTTATTAAACTCAAAATTGAAAGTCATAAATGCCCCAAGAAAAAATAAATTTCTTCACTTCATTTTCATAGTATTACATACTGAAAAATGTAGTACAAACTTTAAGAAATCGAAAGCATCATACGACTTGTTTCCAAAAAAAAAAAAAGTTCTTTTCAGAACTAACTATTTCTACCAAAACATGCTCCAAGAGCATCTTATGACATGTTTTTTCGCCGCTTCATTGTAGTGCGCGACCGGGTGCGCGCACCCTCCTATCGCGTACAGGACCTGACACTTGCATGTGAAGTCATGTGACTTCTAAACAACACTTCTAATTGGTTCTTGGTAGTTTCTATTCTGGAATTTACACGCAGCACTCCACCCACTTCCATCACTTTCTTTTCTACTCTCAAGAGAGAACAACGTCGAACATCTTCCCGAAGACTTCGCTACAATGGCTACCGTTCCGCATTTATCTTCCGAATCTGAAGGAAATGAGCGACCACCTTTGACAAGAAAAACGGAGGCCACGCTATTACCATCAGAAGTAATCAGCACATCTTCCGGAGGACGACCTGTATCTCCATCGAGTGCTGAAATGGACTTCAGACCATATCTTGCGAACGTGCACATGAAATGCACGAACTGTGGAGAACTTCTTGTATACGGAGAGCAAAGCTTTACTCTAATTAAACACACAATTGAGAGTCATAAATGCTCCAAGAAAAGTTAAATTTCTTCACTTTATTTGGATAGTATGACATACTGAAAAATGTCGTAGCAACTTTAAGAAATCAAAAGCATCAAAACACTTGTTTCCAAAAAAAAAAAAAAAAAAAAAAGTTCTTTTCAGAACTAACTCTTTCCACCAAAACATGCTCCAAGAGCATATTATAAGATGTTTTTTCGCCGCTTTATTTTAGTGCGAGACCGGGTGCGCGCACCCTTCTATCGCGTACAGGACCTGACACTTGCATGTGAAGTCATGTGACTTCTAAACGAAACTTCTAATTGGTTCTTGGTAGTTTCTATTCTGGAATTTACACGCAGCACTCCACCCACTTCCATCACTTTCTTTTCTACTCTCAAGAGACAACAACGTCGAACATCTTCCCGAAGACTTCGGTACAATGGCTACCGTTCCGCATTCATCTTCCGAATCTGAAGGAGATGAGCGACCACCTTTGACAAGAAAAACGGAGGCCACGCTATTACCATCAGAAGTAATCAGCACATCTTCCGGTGGACGACCTGTATCTCCATCGAGTGCTGAAATGGACTTGAAACCATGTCTGGCGAAGGTGCACATAAAATGCAACAACTGTGGAGAACTTCTTGTATACGGAGAGCAAAGCTTTACTCTAATTAAACACAAAATTGAGAGTCATAAATGCTCCAAGAAAAGTTAAATTTCTTCACTTTATTTGGATAGTATAACATACTGAAAAATGTCGTAGCAACTTTAAGAAATCAAAAGCATCATAACACTTGTTTCCAAAAAAAAAAAAAAAAAAAAAAAGTTCTTTTCAGAACTAACTCTTTGTACCAAAACAAGCTTCAAGAGCATATTAGCTGATATTTTCTCGCTGCTTTCTTATAGTGCGCGACCCACCTATCGCGTCGAGACACGCATGTGCAGTCATGTGACTTTAAAACAACACTTCCAATTGGTTCTTACTAGTTTCTATTCTGCAATTTACACGGAACACTCCACCCACTTCCCTAGAAAACCAGTTTATCGAAAAACTTTTAAAGCCTCCTCTTATGAAATATTCGACATCAATCACATAGCAGAGTACTAAATAGCACTATATACACTCCGTCCCTTAATTATAAGAGACTTATTGCTATGTAAAAGCAACTTTTGTTTTCACGCGATAATGTGAAATGCTGAGCCTATTACATAATTTTATTTCACATATATGTTACTATTCTCCTTCGAGTACTAACACCGTAGAAAATACCACCAATAGCGGTGATATTTTTTACACCGAGAACGGGCGATTTCTATCCCTTACAATTATAAAGTTTTATTTCCTAAGTCTCTGATCTCCAACTGTGCAACGTAGCTCCCCTGTGTGTCGTAATAAGGTCCATAAACAAAAACTACAGGGCCAGCATTATAAACATACACAGAACCACAAAACGACAAGAGCCACCATACTGATATATATCCTTAATATAATAAACCTCTGAGAATAAATACATATTTCCGTGGCACCCCATAACACAAATGTGGCGTCCTCTGACTCTGCTCCATTACCAAACACCGTAACTCCCCGCCCCCCTCACTTTTCACTAAACTCCACACTCCACCCCACCCGAACCCCCTATTACAAATCCCCAACCTACCCTCCCTGCCCAAACCCACCATGAACCTCAAACCGCCCCTAGAAAACTTATAAGACACAGGATTACTAAAACTCAAAGAATACGCAACAGGCAGATAATGTAAATAGTACATAAAGACACATATTTTTTCCAAAATACTATTTAAAAACATGTTCTATTTTTTATAAATCTATCATGCATCTGACCCTCTAGAACTGCTTTCAAAACGTGAACTATAAACCTCTACTTTTCATTTTCAAACCATACACTTTCATCTGACCCTCTAGAACTGCTTTCAAAACATGAACTATAAACCTCTACTTTTCATTTTCAAACCATACACTTTCAATTACATTATTATTTTTTCCACAATTCATGTAATGTTACACACCTTTTCTAAAATACACCAGTCCCTATCATTTATAAGGATTTATTTTCAGTCTTCATCAGTGACACTTTCTTCACATATAATAGAAATCACTATAACTTTTTAAACGACAATGCTAACGCGGTAAAAATAACCCTTCATTTGCTTTCCTTTAAGAATGCACACTATGTACCCCACGCATGCGTTTCTTAATCTTTGTATTTGGCAGCGAATACCGACCTTGAATCGGAAGACATGAACAAGACCGCCATTGTCACATTTAAAACTGAACGTTGCATCTGCTCACACACATATCTTTCACTAAGCTAACATTCACAGAAAACAGCATTGATCTAAAAAAAATTGACCTTGCTTTACAACTCCCTCAAATCACTCCCTTATTTTTTTACGCATCCTCCAGTTCAAAAAAAGCTACTTTTTTAATAACCACTAAGCAATATATAAGTGACTAGACTCCTAGAAAATGTATCAAGTCATTCTGCTCCTCTCCACTGCATAGCCGGCGACCTAATTCTGTGGAGTTGCTATACAACCGGCAGTGCTGCGCCGTTTCCTGACCCATCTTGGGAAATTCAAAATGGATGTCCCTCCTGCCTTCGCAAATGAGCCGGACTACTTAGAACTATTTCGACAGAGAATGCTTCTGTACTACGGCACCTTACCACTCTCAACTTTGAATACTTCATATCGATTATCATTTCGATATTCGTATTTCACCTGTGTGCAGCCTGTATTTCATTGCCTGAGCTGTGATTTCACGTGGGCCCTGGATTTATGTCTCTGCAATTTGGTACCTCCTGAACCGAATTACAATCACCTCATGAATCCGTTACTTGATCATGAACAGCTTTGTTACAACGGAGGGTTTATGGCCTTTGCAGCGATACAAGGAGTTCTGGGTCATTGGAATATATTCGCAGCGGCGCAAGATTTCCTAACAGAGAGCTACATCGAAAACCCACCGAGCTGCCCTCTGATGGTAAAAGACGCTCCAATAATGACAGATCATGAATGCTCCTTTCCTCTTCTCAATTGGATGGCTGACATGTTTTCAGATGATAACAATGATTTCATGTTAGAGGCACTTGCTGCATACTTTGCCTACACAATGGACGGTTAACTCTTTCCTAACAGCGAGCTACATCGAAAACCCACCGAGCTGCCCTCTGATGGTAAAAGAGGCTCCGATTATAACAGATCATCAGTACTGCTTTACTCTTTTCCATTGGATAGCTGACATACTTTCAAATGATAAAACTGATTTCCTGTTACAAGCAGAAGCCACCTATTTTGCCTAAACAATGCTTCAATAACTCTCAAACAAGCCATTGACGTCCTCATTTCCTTTTGGTTTTCTATATTCTTCACGTTCTTTTCCATATTTTCTTTTGAAGAACAGACCTATTTGCTTTACTAACAGTGGACATTATAATTTCGTGTTGTTTGACAGCTGATTCATAAAGTAATGATGTATAACCACTTGCATTTTCATATATCGTTCCTAAACTGAAAGGCCAGAAACCTTCTTCCATTTATTAAAATATAATATACTTACTTATAAGACTGTACAATGTTTTTTTCCAACTATATTCATTTTTCTTCAACTATAGCGTTTGTATTCCATGTACTACTGACAATACCAATTACTGTGTTTTTTGCAATTTCTGTACTCATATTACATAATGATTTGCCTTTAAAACAGTACATTTCTAAATAAACATTTCAAATATTCATGGTTTCTCTTTTAATCCATAATCTCAACTGAAATGATTTCATATTGAAAAACTATTCATGGGTTCCACATAACCTTAACTGTAGTCACTGAGGACCTTATTTATGAAGACCTTCCGCCGCCAGTGCCTCATTTTTTAAAATGGGAAAAAGTAACGCACCGGTGGCGCAAGGCCTTCATAAATAAAGTCCAGAATGTTTTCTTTTCTCGACCTCACTTACTGATACTAGAACCTGCAAGCCAATTACGGCCCGTGAACTCTTTCTTAGTAGGTCGCGCACCGTAAAGACAGTTATACCACTGTTAACATTTTTTTTTCTGTTACTAAGCACCGACACAGTTCCGCTTCACTCAGAGTTAATCACTGCTCCCACGCTTCTACAGCCAGACGCTATGTCGTATTTCTCTCCTTATCACCCTTTCATCTCCACAATAACAAACAGTTGTCCGCCTGCCACCAGAGAACAGACTCAGATGCAGAGGCCCCAAAGAGTGAACCCATCACCAACTGCCATCTCCGGCTGTTTCCATGGTTACACCTCATTCTGCACCTTGCTGAAGGCACAGGTCAAAAGTTCATGTCTTAACGTTCTACAACAAACTAAGAACACTATTTTCCCTCCAGAAACACCTGCCAATACACAGCTCTGTTACATATCTTGTTTTTTCACACCCAATAGTACTTTTCGTTTAACATAAACATTAACCTGTTCAATCTCCACTTGTTACAATCAACCAATCATTTTTATTTTTTAAACCACACCCAGCCTCTTCCTTTTTCTTTATTTAGAATTTCAACTTCTAACTACCATTCCACTTCCAGAACCGATCGGAGGACGACTACAAATCCCTTGAAAATGAAGGTCTGGCTAATAGGACACAGTTATATTCACTGGAGTGAAAAATATGCAGTAAGCAGACGAATTTGCAACCTCAGCTTACCAAATGTACACATAACATGGATTTCCAAAAGAGGATTGAAATGTCACCAATTGATTCCATTGGTGAAAACTTTTATGCATCTCCCAGAACCAGACCTTATAATTGTGCACTGTGGTGGGAACGATCTAGGCACAATCACTGGGGTAGGTCTGGAAATGCTTCTAAAAGACACCTTTCGACAATTGATGACACTTTTTCCTCGATCTGCCTTGGTATATTCCAATATATGCCAAAGACAGAAATGGAATTGGTCCAATCAACATTGTGCACAATTTGAGAAAGCAAGGAGACATGTAAATAAATCTGTTTCTGCGTTCCTCAGAGATTATAGCATGGGTTCTATTTACCACAACAACTTGCGATACCACATGCAAGACATCTATAGGAGAGACGGTGTTCATTTCACGAATGAGGGAAACAGAATCTTCCTCTGCAACATCAGGCTCTGCATCGGTACTTACTTATAAATGCAGAAAACACTCAAGTAACACAAGGGCTCTTTTCAGAGCCACCTTATATCTAAGCACTCAAACTTCTGATTTATCTCCATTTTCACACTCTTGTAAATAGGTGTGCGCGACCGGGTGCGCGCACCCCGTATTTTTTTTCGAGGGAACATTATATCTTTTCGCGTTTAAGGGCATTACTGCACACCCCGAGAAAAGCTACGCAGCAAAGCAATCTCTAACTTCTCCCCTTTCCATGTTTCAACGCTTTGAAATGAACAATATATTTACTCGCAATGACAAAATGGCGGACAAAACTTCCTGATTTCCTTCGAATCGAACGTTAACAGACGTCACGCAGCCAAAAAAAATTCCGCTCGCGCGCAGCCGCTTGGGTGCGCGCACGTGTGCGCGCCTATAGATATATAATTGACTTTAACTTTAATTTTCTCAACAACTACTGAACGGATTTACACCATTCCAAAAAAAGTGTAATCTGCAAACAAGACTCTACAGTTTTGGAAAATTTCTTATAAATCCATTCAGCCGTTCGACCTGTAGCCGAGTCTAAAGGTCCTATGGAAAATAACATGGAGAAAACACGTTTTGGGACCCCCCTTATATCTCAGCCCCCACTTGACCAATCCCCCCAAACTTTCAGGGAAGGAGCGCAGCGGACCGAGCCATCTTCTTTGAGAAATTCGCAAAGACTCATCCACCAGGGCCAAAGTTATTCCAAATAGAATGTTGAGGATTTCCTATGGAAACTAGGTCCTAACTATAACTACCTACTGACCTACTGGCGACCGCCAGTAGGTAATATATATATATATATATATATATATATATATATATATATATATATATATATATATATATATATATCACCAAGAAAAGCTTCCATATATATATATATATATCATTCAAGATGCCCCAGAACACAAGGACGCCACTCCAGGAAAGCCGATTAACAAATCCTTTATTGCTGAGCCACGGAAAGCAGCCCCAACTGGTGAAAAGTCCCGATGCGTTTCGGTGCTGCCTGCACCTTAATCATGGGAGGGGGAAGGTTTGGCAAAACCCGGAAACCGGACCTCAATTTAATATCCCTCACGGGCATTCGCTCTTCAGTGAGTGGCATGCCGGGATTTGAAGTCCGTAATCCGCCCTTCTGGTAGGGTCCGTAGTTTTGGTCAATTTATTTTTCTTCCCAATTTATTTGTAATGTTCCAAGCCCTCCAGTGGGCTTCAGGGCCGCATATATATATATATTACCTACTGGCGGTCGCCAGTAGGTATGTATAGTTAGGATTTTTTCTCTATGGGATTTTTGAAAATTCTATGTCTAATAACTTTGGCGTTTGTGGACGGAATTGGCTGAACTTTTCAGGAAAATGGCAAAATTTGTTTCTGAGCAGCCCCTGAAAATTTGGGGGGTGTTTGTCAAGGGGGGGCCGAGAAAAAAGGGGGGGTCCCAAAACGCATTTTTCCCATATTAATTTCCATAGGGCGGTTGGCCTCACTTTTAGCTCGAACGGCTGAATGGATTTGCATGAAACTTGGCAAAATTGTAGGGACTGTTAGCCCGATGTGCCTTTGCTAGGTCTCAATATATGTGCTCCAGTGGATTTTGATAAATTAACGTTAAAAAATATATATATATCTGTGACAGCGCTCCGGGTAGCGCTCCGGTTCGCGTACTTGACGCCAAACGGAACTTCACGAAGCGAAGCTGATTGGCTCTCCTGTGTCTGTCAACATTCTAAACAGTCCGGAGCGGCCGCCATCTTGTCTCTCGGTAGGATCGAGAGACAAGAGGCGGCCAAAACGAAGGGGGAAATGACCATAAGGGGGCATAGTAGATCCTCCCTGACCCCCTAGGTTTGATGTGGAGGATTTGAAAGGGCCCCGCGGGGCAAAATAAATAAATAAATAAATAAATAAACTACGTTTTTTTTTGCTTGGGGAGCGCCCGGTACGCTTTTATGCAATGGGCGGTGGTAATCTAAATGATGAGGAGGGGGGGGCATCGTTCAAAGCCCATCAGCGTGCATAAACCCCAAAATGTTTTTATCTACCACGTACTTGACTTATCTCTCTGAGATGCATTCCCTTGTGTTTCGGCAATGGTAGTCTGTTCATTACATACATCGCCCGAGGGCGGTAGTACAGACCGCGCGTAGGAAAGGGTCAAAAGTCAGGGGTATAGGAGTATGTAACAAGCAAGCCATTTAATTGAAAAAACTAAACGTGACAAACGGTTGCAGGATCAGTGAAGGTTGATTTTATAATTGAAAGTATAACAGGATCAGTTACAATAAAATCGTCCATACGCACACCATGGGCGAGTATTATGGGTAACATTATTTCGAAGCTTTATTAATACAATAATCAATAATGAAAAATCGACATCAATAGGGTTGTCCGTATTCCCAGTCAGTACCCTTCCCGCCCGCCATGTGCACAAAGACCGCATACATCCCCCATAACGTCAAGGCTAAGTAACTAGAACGTCATAAGGAGTTGCAAGTCGCTCCCATACTGGCGCCATTTTGGTCGAGGCCAAGCAGGTCCAGAGTATAGTTCAATGTCTCCAATAAGTAGCGGCAGGACCAGAATCCCTTTCGGCAGTTCTGGCTTCGTCATTACGAGCACTAGAAAACAAGACATTCTGGGCAATACCACCCTTGACGCAGCCCTTTATTCTACAAGATGGTGTCTTTCAAAAGCCAGGGGTATAGGAGTATGTAACAAGCGAGCCAGTTAATTGAAAAAACTAAACGTGACAAACGGTTGCAGGATCAGTGAAGGTTGATTTTTTAATTGAAAGTATAACAGGATCAGTTACAATAAAATCGTCCATACGTACATCATGGGCGAGTATCATGGGTAACATTACTTTGAAGCTTTATTAATACAATAATCAATAATGAAAAATCGACATCAATAGGGTTGTCCGTATTCCCAGTCAGTACCCTTCCCCGCCTGCCATGTGCACAAAGACCGCATACATCCCCCATAACATCAAGGCTAAGTAACTAGAACGTCATAAGGAGTTGCAAGTCGCTCCCATACTGGCTCCATTTTGGTCGAGGCCAGGCAGGTTCAGAGTATAGTTCAATGTCTCCAATAAGTAGTGGCAGGACCAGAATCCCTTTCGGCAGTTCTGGCTTCGTCATTGCGAGCACTAGAAAATAAGACATTCTGGGCAATATCACCCTTGACGCAGCCCTTTATTCTACAAGATGGTGTCTTTCAAAAGCCAGGGGTATAGGAGTATGTAACAAGCGAGCCATTTAATTGAAAAAACAAAACGTGACAAACGGTTGCAGGATCAGTGAAGGTTGATTTTTTAATTGAAAGTATAACAGGATCAGTTACAATAAAATTGTCCATACGTACACCATGGGCGAGTATCATGGGTAACATTACTTCGAAGCCTTATTAATACAATAATCAAAATTGAAAAATCGACATCAATAGGGTTGTCCATATTCCCAGTCAGTACCCTTCCCCGCCCGCCATGTGCACAAAGACCGCATACATCCCCCATAACGTCAAGGCTAAGTAACTAGAACGTCATAAGGAGTTGCAAGTCGCTCCCATACTGGCGCCATTTTGGTCAAGGCCAGGCAGGTTCAGAGTATAGTTCAATGTCTCCAATAAGTAGCGGCAGGACCAGAATCCCTTTCGGCAGTTCTGGCTTCGTCATTACGAGCACTAGAAAACAAGACATTCTGGGCAATATCACCCTTGACGCAGCCCTTTATGCTACAAGATGGTGTCTTCCATTCAGAAAATATTGTTGGCAGCATTTTGAAAGGAAAGATAAACGGCCGTTCTCCTAGTGAGTCTCACATTGTTACATTTATGAAGAATGTTGAAGAGTAGTATGTTGAAAATCTGAAGCCATCGTTCTACAAACTCTCAACCAGCCTTGGATGGAAAAATCCTGAAGAATGTACAAACTGAAAACCAGTTTTTGTCTGCATAGCATCAGCAGCAACACTTGAGTCAGCTTTGTGTGAAGCCGCCATCTTGATCCAATCAATACCGTCCCCCTGCACACATTCAGGGACCAGGCCGCATTGCGAGGGCACCGCAGGACGTGTCTTCAGGTCAAACGGATTGTGGGACAAGGTGCAGAATGGAAGAGTCACCAAAAGGCAAAAAGTTCCGCCGGCCCCTCGGGGGCCACCGTCAAGCGGTTCAGGGAGGCACCGCAGGCAGCAGTTCTTCAGATCAGTGGCTCTCACCGGCAAGGCTCCCCTCCGTCAGCAGCGATCGTTGGCGCTGTGGTTGCGGCCGGAGGCCCCGCCTAGTCAACGCCCCGGCCTCTCCATGTCGTAGGCCGCAAGAGTGGGCGAAACTCAGCTGGCCGAGCGAGACTTGGGGAGGGGGCAGAAGCCAAGTGCCCCCTCCCAGTCCGCGCCACCACACCGCCCCTCGGGGGCCTCCGTCAAGCTGTTCAGGGAGGCACCGCAGGCAGCGGTTCTACAGATCAGTGGCTCTCACCGGCAAGGCTCCCCTCCATCAGCAGCGATCGTTGGCGCTGTGGTTGCGGCCGGAGGCCCCGCCTAGTCAACGCCCCGGCCTCTCCATGTCGTAGGTCGCAAGAGTGGGCGAAACTCAGCTGGCCGAGCGAGACTTGGGGAGGGGGCAGGAGCCAAGCGCCCCCTCCCAGTCCGCGCCACCACACCGCCACTCGGGGGCCTCCGTCAAGCTGTTCAGGGAGGCACCGCAGGCAGCGGTTCTTCAGATCAGTGGCTCTCCCCGGCAAGGCTCCCCTCCGTCAGCAGCGATCGTTGGCGCTGTGGTTGCGGCCGGAGGCCCCGCCTAGTCAACGCCCCGGCCTCTCCATGTCGTAGGCCGCAAGAGTGGGCAAAACTCAGCTGGCCGACTGAGACTTGGGGAGGGGGCAGGAGCCAAGCGCCCCTTACTAGTCCGCGCCACTACACCGCCCCTCTGGGGCCTCCGTCAAGCGGCTCAGGGAGGCACCGCAGGCAGCGGTTCTTCAGATCACCACAGAGTCTCATGCTTGATCGATTGAGTTGGCCGAATCAGGCAATAAGAAGGTGTGGGAGGGGGGCACCTCTTGCTCAACCACCACCTGAGGAGGTGGTACTCTCTTCCTAGGAGGTGGTGGTGGTGGTGGGGATGCATCAGCTGAAGCTACAACACTTGCTATTGCTAAGTGATGAAAAAAGGTCTTCCTCTCACAAAGATGAAAGTCAGAGTGAGGAAACGAGGAGGGGTTTTCATCATTTGGGACAAAAAATAGTTCTAAACAAATGAAAAGTGTTATTTTTAGGTCACATGACCTAGCCTTACATCATTAGGAACCCAAAAGTGAAATGAACCAATGAAAAGTTTTATTAACAAGTCCCATGACCTATTATGCTTACGTTACGCGCTCGCTCCGCTCCGCGCCGCGCCCCGGATCGCTTCCGGGATGCTGCGCTTCGCCCCTCGCGCACCGGAGCACTTCCGGGTGCGCTAACGCGGCACATCATATGACGCATTACGCAACAACGGGATACGTAGCGGTTACACGACGCGTCACGATGTTGTTTTCTAACGCGGCAGTTGCGCAAACAGAACGTTTATCGGCAGGGCATATGGAATACATACACATTCATACCATACAATCAGGGCATGTACGCACAGTCACACTATACAATTTTTCACGTTCCCAGTGATGGTCTGCACTCCATGCAATATCTCACAGCGCTTGTCTATGTCTTTCCTTACATGGAGCACGGTGCGGTCCATGTCCACTCCATTCTTCAGTCGGAACTCCGATGTAACCTACAGAGGAGAAAAGAAAGGGGGGGGATACAGCATTCAGAGGATGTCAGCGCGCGCAAACACGAAAAAGCTTCTACTTACCATGTATCAGACTAGCTGCAGGAACGTGTGATACAACAGATCTTGGCTATCCCTTTCGCATTATTTTTCTGTGTAATATATCCTCCCCTTCTTATGATGCCAAAAAATGTTTCATTTTGTTTGTCTCTAAATTCGAGGTCCCTCTTCGTGTATTTGTTTCTCAATTAGTCTTATTTTATGGGACAAAATACCACACCTTACATTCGGCAGATACCTTAAGCTACGGTCGACCATTTTCTAACAATTCTGGAAAAAGGGCAGGTGTGACGGATACGAATTTCAATCAATCCTAAATTCAGGAAAAGGGTCTGCATTATCTGTCTTCTATTGTTTGGGAATAACAGCCATTATTCTAAAACCTTACCAACCTAGACGATTGTTATGACGCTGATTCCATACTTCCTTCGAAAACTCTTTTTTGCAAAAATGTCAGTATACAAATACGGGCCTACAACCACGTGGGTCGGCCACGGAGCAAACTAGAATCGTATATGATGAGGGGACCTTTACACTGTAGAAAAACGTAACGGGCAGGCCATTAGGTTGCAGGAATTAAGGTGTCTAACAGTTACAATGAAATTATCTAGATATTCATTTGCGGGCAAGTACCATGAGTAACGTTAATTTGAACTTTCAATAGTACAGTAATGAATAATACATCAGAACTTACTATCAATAGGGATGTCCAAATGTTCAATCAGTACCCGTCCCCGCCCGCAATGTGCTCCAAAACTGCATACAAATCTTGTGATATTAAGGCTGAGCAACCAGTACACATCAAGGAGTTGCGAGTCTCATTTATACCGACGCCATTTTGGGCGAGGCTGGGCAGGTCCAGAATATAGTCAAAATGTCTCCACCAACCAGCGGTCGGAACAGAACCCCTTTCAGCAGTCCAAAAAGTTGAGTTAAATGACAACAGAAGGGACAGGCAACAAGAACCATCAGTGAAAGAGGGGAGGGCAAGTTCTTCTCTACCGGGTCACGTTGGGGCTCCACCGGAACTGATCAAATTGGTAGTCTACAGTGTTTCTGGATGTTTCAGACTGAAGCTGGCGTCAGCATGAGAGCACCCCGTGGCTACGTCGTGGGCATTCCGCGAGCAATCATGGCAGTCGCTCCCCACCGGAAGTCTGCGGGAGTCGGGGGCCCCAGTGACTCTTGTAGAATCTTCAAGGCTGAGGGGACGCTTTTGGGAATGGGGCCCATGCCCTAGCAGTCAAGCGTCCGAGTTCCAGGGTTGCCCATTGCCATCCTTGCAGGCCAGGCCCAAGTCTGTGGAGCCGACCGCCATTTCCTGAGCTCCGTGGCAGCCGCCTGTCGCTGTACCGCAAGAGTGGGTGCAATTCAGCCGGATGGCGGGTGAGACGCTGTAATAGCAAGAGCAGGCGTAATTCAGCTGGCCGAGCGAGGCGCTGTGCCGTAGGAGCGGGCGAAACTCAGCTTGTCGAGTGAAGCGCTGGGGTGTAGCTGAGAAACCTCCACCTGGGGAGGCTCGTTCGCGCCGCCTCTCCCTTCCAGTGCACCCCACGCCATCTCCTGGCACAGGTATATGTGATGGTTGGACCAGGGCACCGCAGGACGTGTCTTCAGGTCAAACGGATTGTGGGACAAGGTCCAGAATGGAAGAGGCATCAAAAGGCAACAAGTTCCACCTGACCCCGGGAGCCGGCCGCCTATGTCTGGGGCGATCTCAGGCCATACCAGGGCAACAAGACTTTGGGAGGGGGCAGGAGCCAAGCGCCCCCTCCGAGTCCGCGCCACCACACCGCCCCTTGGGGGCCTCCGTCAAGCAGCTCAGGGAGGCACCGCAGGCAGCTGTTCTTCAGATCAGTTGTTCTCACCGGCAAGGCTCCCCTCCGTCAGCAGCGATCGTTGGCGCTGTGGTTGCGGCCGGAGGCCCCGCCTAGTCAACGCCCCGGCCTCTCCATCTCGTAGGCCGCAGAGTAGTTGGGGAGAAATCCCGGGAATGGCAGCATGCATTTGGATCGATGTTGCAGCAGGCTGCCATGTAAATAGTTATTTATTAAAACGTTTTACCCTGTTACTTTGCTGGTGTGTTGTATATATTTATAATATTTGCATAGGGTTTGTCGTTATTTTGGGCGGGGTGGGCGGCGGAGCCGAGCTGTCTTGCAGCCATCATGGCCTCGAGCTCAGTTCCTCTCACTAGTTTCATATTTCTCATGAGGGGTTGTTCCTAATGTTTCTATTTTAGCGAGGTCAAAAAGAGATCCCATCAGTGGCCTACTGATTTTGCTTGATTCCTTTTGTTTTTTCTAACGATTTTTCACTATCTGCAAAGACTAAACAGAGTATTGTGACTCTGTGCTTGTTTGTAAATAGAGAATGAACCACAGAGAACCAATTCCAAAACAGTAAATGCTTGGATAACAATCAATCAAATGGAGAGGGAAGCAGGCATGACGGATTACAACGGGGGCAAAGGCCTCCGTTACCTACCCTTCACTATCTGCAAAGAGAGAATACTCCTAAAAGAAAAGAGGGGGGGGGCAGCGTTCAAAGCACATCAGCGTGCATAAACACGAAAATGTTTTTACCTACCACGTACTTGATATTTTAAAGCTTTTGATATTTGCTATTAAAAAAACATTGAAATTCACTGAAAAAACCATAGGTTATAGACTATATATAGTTAGGAATTAGCATTTATAAAACCTTGAAAATTCACTGAAAAAACCATGGGTTATAGACCATATATAGTTAGGAATTAGCATTTACAAAACCTTATTTTACTCACACAAAACCATTGAAATTCCATATATAGTTAGTTGCACTAACTACATATCTCCCACCCGCAATCCACTGCTGATGATGTCACATAATACATCATTCATGACATGGTCAGTGACATCACTGATGACATCACTGATGACATCGCAAATGACATCACTGATGACATCACTGATGACATCTCAAATGACATCACTGATGACATCACTGATGACATCTCAAATGACATCACTGATTACATCTCAAATGACATCACTGATGACATCACTGATGACATCTCAAATGACATCACTGATGACATCACTGATGATATCATTCATGTGACAATACAATGCATCTCCTCACACTTTAATATAACCTCTGTTACATCCAGTGTAAAATACAGAATATAATTTTTTAAACCATTGACACACCAATACTAGTTACTACATACGCACTCACTGATTCCTATGTCTACACACAGATTCACTCATTCACCCATACAATCATTCATACATACAATCACTCATCTTTACAACACTATCATATGCACTCATACACCAATACAGACACTCACACTCTGCCACTCATCCATGGAGTTACTCACACACCTAGTCAGTCCTGTAAAGAATCAATCACACTTCCATTTTCTAATCAATACAGTTAAACATAGAGTACCTTACATTTTCAAACATATACTAACACATACTTACTCTCTTATACAATCATTGATACAAGAACACATTAATCTGCACAGAGTCACACATCTCCCAGCCAGCCACACACACACTCAGTCTTCCATACAAATACTTCAACAATCAATCAATAACCCATATAGTTACTCATATAGCTACTGATCAACACATGCAGCAGTTTACAGAACAACAGACATAATGATGCACAAATTAACACAGTTTAGTCACTAACCCATGCACTCAGTGAGACACATTTAATCACTCACTCATACAGTCAGTCACGCACCTACTAAATCCTTCATCCAGACACTTCTACATCTACTCATTCTTCAATATGTAAAACATATTTAAACTTTACAGAAACACACAGTCACTGGATGATGTCATCAGTGATGTCATTTGAGATGTCATCAGTGATGTCATCAGTGATGTCATTTGAGATGTCATCAGTGATGTCATCAGTGATGTCACTGACCATGTCATGAATGATGTAATATGTGACATCATCAGCAGTGGATTGCGGGTGCGCGATATATAGTTAGTGCAACTAACTATATATGGAATTTCAATGGTTTTGTGTGAGTAAAATAAGGATTTGTAAATGCTAATTCCTAACTATATATGGTCTATAACCCATGGTTTTTTCAGTGAATTTTCAAGGTTTTGTAAATGCTAATTCCTAACTATATATGGTCTATAACCTATGTTTTTTTCAGTGAATATATATATATATATATATATATATATATATATATATATATATATATATATATATATATATATATATATATATATATATATATATATATATATATATGAAGAAAACGCCATTCTTTTCCACAAATTGACCAAGAATAACGAGAGTGAGCCCAGATTTTGTGCAAATTTCCTCGGTGATTTATTTAGTAATCACACCAGCCATCCGCCATAACGCGTTTCACCTCCCAAACGAGGCTTGATCACATGACGTTGGTTGAAACAAACAGGGGTCTTAAATACACCAAAAAATGGTAGCGGCTATGTGCTTAAAGTGGTATGTGCATTAACAAATTCCCAGGTGCCGCCAGTTTAATATAAAAACGGCAATAGTACACAATTGGGAAAGCAAAATTGAGGGCCAGTGCCCGACATATTCATATTAAGTTCATTACTGATTTACGGCATAAGTTACATTTCTCAGTATTTTAGTGATACTTGATTCATTGATCGAAACACCTCATATCCATCCAAAATCATTGAGAAACAAATAAACCAAAATTATCAAAAATATATATATACGATGTGCTTTTTTTAAAAAATACAATAAAATATATATATATTTCCTCAATTCATCTATATACACTAACTCAATATTTACATATTTACACATGAGTCTGATTCCACATTTAATATGGAATCTCTAAATACATGTGCATTTATGCATTAATCGGAGTTTATAAATCCAAAAACTGTTACAATTGATGTAGGATAAGGGTGAGTTCATCGAAGGGAAACTTAATGCCGTTACAAACTTCAAAAATATCGAGAAGCACTGCACTTCTAAGTGATGTGTGAGACCCCTGCAGGCAGCTGTGAATTCAGAATTATATAAAAAACCTATATAAAGTGCTCGTGTTACCTAATGGTTTAAACAAAGTGTAAAAAGACAATAATTGTTTCACAGAACAAAAATGGAGGAAGAGAAAGGGTGCCCAAAGGGGGATATCCACTTAAATGTGAGTGATAATTAGATGTACTGAGATACCAATCATACAGTTACATTTGAATAAGTGGAACAGAAACCTGCTGCAACTGGGAATGATTACGGCGGTCCTATAGTGTTGGAAGTATAGGTTCATATATATATATATATATATATATCCTGCACCCGACGAGACTGTGTGGTTGAGAGCGAGGGACAGGAGCTGGTTGTTGCCTTGCACAGCGCCATGATTCTCAGCCTGACTCCAAATTCAGTCAGCCGCTTACTTCAAGCAAACTACGACTTGGCTGACCGGGACATTCAGTGTGACCAAGAACGAACTGCATGCTGGAATTTGCAGTCTCAACCTAATGAATGAACTGAAGGGACTCGTAATTAATTTGGTACAGGTGTGATCCAGCCTACTTTAGGAGCGGAAAACAAATCAAACTGAAATGAAAGCTAAAACTAACGACAAAGATACCAGGGAATCGAGAGCACCAGAGGCATTTGAAAAAGGCTTCGCCGAAACGCGTCATGCCAAGTGTTTAAATAAACGGTTCCAGAAACGTCCCTTTGAGCCCCTGCATCTCCTTTACCACAAGAAGATATATGTTTTGCATATATTTATATAAATATCTCTCCTCGTGTTTCAGTCATTAATTGTAGATTTCCCCAACGTGTTTCGAGGCTGACACGGCTCACCTCATGGGGCTTGCTAAACAAATGGCATCACAAACTTACTTTGCTTTAATTATTGGCATCTTTTATTTCTACTCATCCCTCCCAGAAGCTTGGCTCAGTGCAGCTTCTTTAGGATGCATAATGGGATGTGTAGTTGCTGACGTGAGTAAATATTATTTCCTATAGTAGTTGCGATGTCCATTTATAATATTACCGCTTTTCATTGTCCTTGGTAGGATGTGAAACACTATAGGAGAGCACTCTGTTGTAAGCAGAACCACGTGCTGGATCGGAGTAAAGCAGTTTCACCCCACAGCCTCTCAGGTAGGTTTGAGATAGTGCACCTTCCAGGACGGAACCGCCCTGCAAACGAATGAATCAACAAAGTGCCCCAAGCATTCGAAGGGTCACTCGACGTTTCTCGCACCAGCCGGCCTTCTATTGCTGCTCTCCTCGTGTTTCAGCCATTAATTATAGATTTCCCCGGCGCGTTTCGAGGCTGACACGCCTCTTCCTCATGGGGCTTGCTTGAACAAATTGCATCACAAACTCACTTTGCTTTAATTTTTGGCATCTTTAATTTCTACTCATCCCTCCCAGAAGCTTGCCTCAGTGCAGTTTCTTTAGGATGCATTATGGGATGTGTAGTTACTGACGTGAGTAAATATTATTTCCTTTAGTAGGTGCGATGTCCATTTATAATATTACCGCTTTTCATTGTCCTTGGTAGGATGTGAAACACTATAGGAGAGCTCTCTGTTGTAAGCAGAACTGAAGATCCGGGTTTTAGAACCCAGCGGCGCCAGGGGCACATCCAAAGTCTTCGGGTTCACCTGTCTTAGAATACAGAGACACTGGATACTTCTGGGTGACGTCAAAAATCAAATTTATTGGCTGCAACCAGGAACAGAAGTCTACGAAGTACGACACAAGTAGGTTCGTCAGAGACTGCTCAAATTCGTAAGGTGAGACATCGTCTTTTATGCTAAAAATCACATTCCGGACAAACACCCATTATTCACAATTTGTCCAATCACAGGTAACATTGTAAAAGATATCGCATGACGACAAACCCACTTTTCAGTTGTCCAGCCCACCATCAATTACTCAGGAAAACCCAACATTCTTTCTCGAACAGGCCGGACAAACCCATAATAAAGGACCACAACCCATATCATAAATAGACCATAAAAGAAGCAACAGAAACGGATGAGAAGTTGGATAAGGGGTGTGTGTGTGCATACCAAACTTTACAATGTCCTGTGCTCTGATCCTTAATCTTGATCAGTTACCGGACAAGGAACTGGCTTAACAAGGTCAGCTTCAGGCAACGAGGTCAGTTCGCTCAGGTCATTCAGAAGTCAGCTAACGTGTACGTGTACTAAAGACTCGTTCGGCCGTAGTCATCGGCCTATGTAAGGGCAACCACAAAATGGCTGCCATACACAAAATGGAACCCAAGGGTTCAGAACGAAATCCCTAAATACGTAGTGAATCCATCGGTCTAACATGGCGAAATCACTCGTATGTGCCGCTCTCACTAGTTACGGTTTGTTACTATCAAATTCGTAACGAAACCATGACCTTTATGAAACGGGTTCAGAATTCACGGAACCTCAGACCCTCCTTTTGCCCTTACATAGGCAATAACCTAAACTCACGTCAATCTGAATCCAGGTCTATATTCATCAGATCATCAAGATGTTGCTGGAGCATAATCCTATTACTTAGTAACTGTCTCGAGACAGGTCTCCTTGCACACGTAGTAGCACAAAGGCCACATATAGCAGGAGCACACTGTACACAAAGACAGAACAAGAAAAGAATAGCTAAAGCCATCCCAATGATCATCAGAATCTTCCATCCCCAGGTGGATAACAATCCCCAAAACCATCCCATCAACGACCAATCTCCTTCGTCCACATGTACAGACTCGGAGATCTTTTGTAGCTTGGAAATGGCCTGGTACACTGTAGGAGCATTGTCTGGAATGAAAACGCAACAACTCGATTGGATCAATTTACATACCCCTCCTCTATCTGCCTTTATGACATCTAACGCAACTCGATTCTGTAACGTCATAAGACGATCCGATTGGAGCTCAGCAGTCAAGTTACTAAGGGCACTGGCAATCTCAACTATGGTGGACTCAATCACTCTCGTCAATTGCCGTATGTTCCTACTGTTAGCCATAGGTCCCCAAAATGGTAGGGAACCCTTAAGAAAATCTCCCAATTCTTGTCCTGCAGTATCTTCCTTACTGAAGACACCTCTAGCTATTCTCGTTCTGTGGTAATCTGCGGCTGCAGTATACGTAGGGGGCAACAGATACGAAACATGACATGCTCCCGAAAAATCAGGGGGCAACCATGTATATGCTCTATCACACCAAACAAAATACGTACCCTTAGCTGCTAAAAAAAGTGGGGGAGTCTGGGACGCAAAAACATACGTCTCAGTACAAACACTCTTCCCTAACTGAGCTCTCGGATTCTTGCCATTACCTTGCAGACAAAAATTACCATGATGGGGTACGATCCAAATCGGGGATGACCTTTTACCTCGCTGCTTTTCACTCAGACTAACACCATATCCAGTCACATTCCATCCAATATAAGCTAGTGTCTCATCTTTTGGAATAGTCTCATAGGAATCGATACCTCTAATCATATCCACTATTCCCTTCACTAAAGCACTATTACTCGGACTACCTTTCATAGAACGCAGGGGGTAGACTTCATGGGCATAAATAAATATCGTCCTATATGCCCATACAGACCCATTATAGCTAAATGGCAGAACCAAATAAGGAATACCCTTATCTGCAGTATGAGGCATAAGACCACACCCAGCAATTAGTGGTGTTCACTACTAACTGATGCTGATGCAGAAGTTGCACAAAGGAATTATTAACGAACTCCAATCTTCTAATGTATTCATGTTCAGGTAAAGGATGAAAAGAATGCGAAGAAGTAGTAGTAGGAAAAGACATAGGTTGTGTGGTGGGTGCAAACGTCACTTGGAAAGAGAAAACAACATATCCTACCAGGAACATCGTCATGCTAAGTAGCATTAAAAGACACGTTATCAAAAAACATTTTCTACTCATCAATCTACACATTTTTCTCTTAAAGTTCATTTCTACAACAGTTCTCTCGATCTCAAAAAACTCCATCCTCTAACCGTGCTGTTCGCGGCAGGTGGTTCTCTTCACTCAGGTGTACGTCTGTAAGTCCTGGGAACACCCTAGGACAAACCAGAACCCTCGACCTTGTGTCTACACGGCTGAACACTCCAAGGCTTTATACCGCGACCCTACAGCTGAACCCGGATGGCGGTTCGAAAAAGAAAAATAGGTCAAAACAGCTTTTTGGATGAGAGAACGCAGTTTTCAGAAGCAAAAAATAATTAATTCTTTATTTGTCCATTGTTTCTCTGTCTTAGATTATAGCGGCCTTTCCCAGGCAATGTCTGATCACGAACCAACAACTCAGGCTCAGTGGTGTCCAATCTCAAAGAAGGAGGCACAGCAGCTTGCAAAATATCGTTGTCCACACGCTCAGAGCTTGTCCCAATCAAACGTGCGTCACTGAATGGAACGAATCTTGGCACAGTCTCAGTCTCTGAATCGCCAACACCCTCCTTGACCCACTGGTCGTACGGCAGAGGCAAAGCAACACTCTTACAATGTACGCCGTGGATCCAGTTCTTCTTGCCGTGCACTCTCACTGAAGTACGCGGTGACAAAAGGACCTGGAAAGGTCCAGTCCAGCGGGGCTGATCATTCTACATCCGCTGGAAGTTGCGTACTAACACCCACAAACCAGGGTCAATGGCGTGTCCTGGATCTTCAGATGCTTGTGGAAGTGTATCGTAAACCTGTTGGTGTAAGACACGCAATTTAGCCGTCAAGTCATACAAATAATCAATCAGCACAGGATATTCAATCTCGCTAAACTTTGTCGGCCTCAGCACTCCCCATACGTTGGCCGGACGGCCAAAGTTTATTTCATATGTACTAAGAACAATTCGGGAGTGCACTGTAGTTCTTGTTGACAAAAGTGCCAACGGCAAGGCATCGGGCCATTGGAGACCAGAACTCGCCTGAATCTTGGCTAACTTCAGCTTCAGAGTGCCATTGTAGCATTCGACTAAACCAGCTGATTGGGGGTGATTCGCAGCATGGAATTTCTGCCTAATGCCCAAACCTTCACACACTCTCTTCATGACTTGACCCACAAATTCACTTCCGTTATCACTCGACACCATCCTTGGCAATCCAAATCTAGGGAAAAATTCCTTGAGTAGGGCTTTGGCTGTGGACAAGGCAGTATTATCTTTCAGTGGGTATGCTTCTACCCATCTCGAAAAGGCACAAACAACTACAAGGACGCATTTTAAATTGTTGCATCTCTCCATGTGTATAAAATCCAATTGCAACACCTCGAACAGATACGTCGGAGGCGCAAAGTGACCAGCTGGAGTTGGAGTTCCCTTGCCAGGATTATACATCAAACAAACCATGCAATTCTTGACCAGATTCTCCGCACACTTAGGAATTCCAGAATTCTACCATACTGGAGCCAACAACTTACAAATCCCTTTTGCACTAATGTGATCCATTCCATGCGCCATCGTAACCACTGCAAGCACATACGCATCAGGTAACAACCATCGCTGATGTTCCGACAACTCAATCCAACAACCAGTCGAATCCAATTTTCCCGTACTCTCTCGCCACACATTCAATTCTTTCTCCGTAGCTTCAGCCTGAATTGACTTCACACTCTCTATCGTATCTTCGCACATTCCTCTATCCGGAACCCATCTCGCTGGACCCGCAACATAAATTCGATTTGTCACATCTTTTGCCGCTTCTTTCGCAACTTCATCCGCAAACACATCACCACGACCAACGTCATCGGTAACCTTCTAATGTGCACTGCATTTCACGATCGCAACTTGCGTCGGCAACGTAAGTCACTCAAGAAGTTCATTCACCAACTGACCATGCTGGATCTTCATACCATGAGAAGTGAGAAATCCACGTTCTTTCCACAAACGCCCGAAGCTATGGGCAACACCAAACGCATACTGGCTATCGGTATACACAGTCACTCTCTTTCCTTTTGACAACGCACACGCTCTCGTCAGTGCAATCAACTCTGCTGCTTGAGCTGAATTGTGTGGAATACGTGCAGCTTCAACAATCGTATGCAAAGTTGTAACCGCATATGCTGCAGTCGTATCACCATTCGGAAGCTTAAAGCATGAACCATCTACCCATAAGGTACCATCAGACTTCACAAGAGGAGTATCTTTCAGATCAATCCTACCCTTCGTTTCTTCCTCTGTCCTGAGAAGGCAAGCATGCTGTTCTTGAACATCTGACTCTACAGAAATCGGCAACCATGTAGCTGGATTCAAAGTGTTGCATCGCTTTATATGCACATGACTGGCCAAAAGCGTCAACTCAGAACCTGACAATCGAGCAATAGTCAAGTGCTGGGTTTTAGTCCTGTTTAATAAAGTATCCACTGCATGTGGGACCATCACAATCAACGTATTATCCATAACCAAACCAGCAGACTGTCGAATAAAAACAGCCGCTGCTGCTGTAGCTCTCAAACAACTCGGCAACGCTCTAGCTACCGGATCCAAAGTCGACGAGAAATGCGCACACGGACGCTGTTTATCGCCAAATTGCTGTGTCAGGACTGACAATGCACATCCCTCTCTCTCGTGAACATAGAGTGTAACAGGCTTACTGTAGTCGGGGGTACCCAACACCGTAGCCGAACACAATGCATTACGTAATTCAGAAAAACTCTTCTGACATTCGTCAGACCAAGGAAGAGGATTTGGAGTATCCTTAAGAGTAAGTGCTAACAGAGGTTTCGCAAGTAGAGAAAAATTCGGAATCCATTGCCTACAATACGAGGTAATACCCAAGAAAGCACGCACTTCTCTCTGTGTAGTTGGCACATTCATTTTCGCAATCGCTTGAATTCGTTCTGGGGTCAACCTTCTTCCCTCCTTCGATAAGAGATGTCCTAAATAGGCCACTTCTTGTTGACAATACTGCAACTTCGAAGGTGACACTTTATGATGGAGGTCAGACAAATGTTGCAACAACAAAAGAGTGGCTTCTCTACAAGTCTCCTCATCATCAGCAGCAACTAACAGATCGTCTACATACTGAATAAGAGCAGCACCAACAGGCAAGACAATCGCATCAAGCTGTGTTTTCAAAGCCTGACTATAGATGGATGGACTTTCACAATAGCCTTGAGGAGCGGGCTTAAACCGGAAGCTTCTGCCTCCTTAAGAGAAGCCAAAAATATCTCTACTCTCCTCAGCAATTGGGATACTGAAGAAAGCATTCTTCAGATCTATCACCGAAAACCAGGTAGCTGAAGCAGGAATCATAGTCAACAAAGCAGTAATATCTGGAACAACCGGAAACTGTGGCGCAACAATTTTGTTCACTTCTCGAAGGTCAATCACAAACCTATAGGCGGCTGAGAAGAATCAGTACGTTTCAGAACAGGCAAAAACGGACTATTGCACACATTACCTCTCGTCTCTTCTATCACACCTTTCTCAATCAGATCATAGATGATCGCAAAAAGCGCTCCTTCACCATCGCTAGAGATCCTGTATTGGGGAATACGTGGCAATCTAGCATTCGCTTTCAGCGTCACAACATATGGTGGAATCTCCAAAAGACCCACGTCATTAGGACCAGTTGCCCAAACAGTATCAGGGAGAGAACGCTATTCCAACGGAAGCCGATCTTTAGACAAATACATCGGAGAGATCACTCTCTTACCCAATGTAAGCTGTTCTCCTGAAGGAGAACAATGCAATGCCGCATACAATCTCTTCAACAAATCCAATCCCAACAAATTCTCACCACAACCTGTCATCAGAATGAGGGGTGCTTCCAATTCACAAGGTCCAACCGAAAGAGACAAAGGACTAGAAACTGGATTACGAACTGGGGCACCAGAAAAACCTACCGAAACATTCGTCAAGCCAGACAAAGGTGCGCCAGGGAGTTTAGAGTGCATGATAGAACTCTTCGCTGCACCAGTATCCAACAGAAAAGGCTTTGACACACCTGATGTAATCACTTCAACATAAGGTCCACTCTGATCTACTGGAACTGACACTACCCCCTCTCTTTGTCTATGGCTGTCCAAGCAATCATTACCGTCAGCATTCTCACTCTCAACATAGTAGTCGTCAGCATAATACTGAGTCGACCTACCGGACGCAACATTCTGTTGATCAAAGCAATTCATAGAATCCTGTGGAGGAAAGGATCGTGCATTCTGGGGGAACACACCACGTCCTCTACCTCTAGGAACTTGCTGAACACCTCGACCTCTCACACCAGACACACCATTTGCACGCTGTAACAGAACCGGACAACTATTCTTGAAATGCCCTTCTTCTTTACAATACGCACACTGATTACGGCCTATAGGAACACGCTGCTGAAAAGACTCGGGCCTTTGCGATCCTCTCTGAAACTGCTGAGGTTGCTGAAACTCACGCTGATTAGAACGAGGCGGATACGCCTGTTGCAAAAGAACCTTCGTCTTTAAATCTTTAGTCTTTTTCTCTGCTTTCTCTTTCTCATTCTTATCTCTATTCTCGTAATATTGTGCAGTAGCCAATATCTGGGCCGACGAAGAAACAGCCCATGAACTCTCTGAATCCTTCAACTTATTACACAATTTGGGAAGCAAATTATGAACAAACTTATCTACAAACAACCTTTGGCCACCTTCCGTACTCATATCCTGACCACTGTGATCGACAAACGTCTCTTCAAACCTAGTGAAGAAGTCAGACACACTTTCATCTTTCTTCTGCTTGCATGCGGACAACTTATCCCAATTCACTCGCATAGCAGGCATTAAAGTCTTCATATAATTAATAATCCTATCGGGGAGTTCCGCAACTAAAGCCTCAGGTTTAGCCCCTCCACCTTGAAGACCATATGCAAGAACAATATTCGCCCATGTATCACCTAACTGTTGCGCATGATCCACATGACGAATCTTTCCCCACAAAGGTTGAGGAACCACATTACCAAACAACATGTCTATATCGGCTAAATTCATGATGCAAGCGTTAGCTGTCTGTGACAACTCTTTGAAATATCCGGCAGGATTCTTGCGGGGGTCAGGTAGAGTCTGTTTAAGGGCCAAAACTTCAGCTCTCTTCCACAGAACTTGTACCCAGACACGCGGAAAATGAGCCGGTACAGCTAAGATACCCTGATTAGGATTAGCCACAACTGCCTCTTTCCATACCAGAGGAACCTCTCTCATAGGGTACTGTCTCGCTTTTCTACTAACAGAAGGATCAGGCTCAAACAACGACTTGGAAGAAAACACACTCCTAAACGCAAACAACATTGCAACTGCTTTCTCGACATCGGAACCCACTATTGTTCCTTTCGCAAACTCGGACTGTACATCGAGCAACTCCAATGGGGTCTGACCCAACTCACTATCTTCCCATTCTTCACGGAGGAAAGTACACATGAAATCGAAGACATATCTCTGCTTCGGTGCTTCCCATTGACGGAAGACATCCATAACAGACTCTAAATCATATCTCAAAGAATTAGTAACTCATGTATGAGCCAAATGATCTAATACTGCCCGCTCTTCGGGACCAGGAAACTGGCTACGTAATTTTTTACGCGCAGAAACAGGGGTCACATTCAATGACCCAAAGAAAGGAGACAAAAGACCAGTAACAGTATCAGTCATTCTCTGCCGAACAGAAGGAGAAGTTGTCAGAAGGAGAGGAGACAAAGCAGACTGAGATGAAACAAATGTAGGAGCAGTAGTAGAAGAAGTAGCAAGTACAGGAGAAAAAGTCGTAGGAGTTTGAGGCGGAACTGATAGCAAAGTTGGCGGCCCTAGAGAAGGCTGCGCCAGAGGAGAAGGAACCAGCTGAAGAGGAGCTGGCGGCTGAGCAACAACCAAAGGCTGAACAGCTGGAGGTTGCGGAGGTGCCGTAGCACTCTGCAAATAAGGGGGTGGTGAACTCAACAAATGTGACATCAAAGGATCCTTTTCAGGGTCCTTCGTTGCACCTTGTAGAAGAGGTGGCAAAGCTGGATAGCTTTTATCGATGCCCATTTTATGTTGCCTATGCAACTCTTCACTCACTCGATCTTCATTATCTTTAAACTGCTTAGCAGCTTGCATTATCGATATACCCTTTTCTCTTTTATCTCTTTTAGCTTGTTTAATTGCTCTCTGTTTGGCTTCCTTACGCCAAAGGCGGAAAGAGTCAAACATCGCCGGCCGGGCTTTCTTCTTAAAAAGTTTAACTTCCGAATTATCTAAAATCTCAGATTTTAAACTACCATGTTGTGGCCATTTTAAGACATCGTCTTTCCTAGTGTATCGGACCCATACTTCATTAAACTAATAGGGCCCACGCCGTGTTTAGAATAGAGCTCATAAGTCGGAGTTCCAACCGGAGGTATTGGACACGAGTCCTCCAATCAGGAATCCCTGTTACAACTACAACAAAACAAATTCCTAATTCTGCTAAACCCAGGCATCTTCACTCACTAATCTAGCTTCAAACTTCAAGGGATTACCAAAAACGATAGTCTCGCAAATATACGAGTCCCTCGGCTTTGGAGCTTGCAAGTACCAAATCAAAACTAAGGAACCAAGACAAAGGACTGGGAGCGACTCACTTATACTTAACTGAAGTATCAATCACGTCACCAGAAGACCTGTCTATCGTCTCGCCATACAAATCGTCACGAAGGGTCCAAGACAGGGCGACAGTCAGGGCAACAGTCCTTCGTAGCCGTCGGAAACCGGGAAGCCTCGCAGCAAAAACCTTCAGTCCACGTTCGACATGCAGGGGTCGATGAAGTGGGGGCTCTCTTTCAGAATTTCCTCACGAAGCTCCTCACGATCTTCAGGCTTGGACCGGTACCACTGAAGTCGCCCCACGTTGGGCGCCAACTGAAGAACCGGGTTTTAGAACACAGCGGCGCCAGGGGCACGCCAAAAGTCTTCGGGTTCACCTGTCTAAGAATACAGAGATAGGGGATACTTCTCGGTGACGTCAAAGATCAAATTTATTGGCTGCAACCAGGAACAGAAGTCTACGAAGTACGACACAAGTAGGTTCGTCGGAGACTGCTCAAATTCGTAAGGCGAGATATCGTCTTTTATGCTAAAAATCACATCCCGACAAACGCCCATTATTCACAATTTGTCCAATCACAGGTAACATTGCAAAAGATATCGCATGACGACAAACCCCCTTTTCAGTTGTCCAGCCCACCATCAATTACACGGGAAAGCCCAACATTCTTTCTCGAACAGGCCGGACAAACCCATAATAAAGGACCACAACCCATATCATAAATAGACCATAAAAGAAGGAACAGAAACAGATGAGATGTAGGATAAGGGGTGTGTGTGTGCATACCAAACTTTACAATGTCCTGTGCTCTGATTCTTAATCTTCATCAGCTAACAGACAAGGAACTGGCTTAACAAGGTCAGCTTCAGGCAACGAGGTCAGTTCGCTCAGGTCATTCAGAAGTCAGCTAACAAGTACGCGTACTAAAGACTCGTTCGGCCGTAGTCATCGGCCTATGTGAGGGCAACCACAAAATGGCTGCCATACACAAAATGGAACCCAAGGGTTCAGAATGAAATCCCTAAATACGTAGTGAACCCATCGGTCTAACATGGCGAAATCACTCGTACTTGCCGCACTCACTAGTTACAGTTCGCTACTATCAAATTCGTAACGAAAGCATGACCTTTATGAAACGGTTTCAGAATTCACGGAACCTCAGAACGACGTGCTGGATCAGAGTGAAGCAGTTTCACCCCACAGCCTCTCAGGTAGGTTTGAGATATATATATGTATATATATATATATATATATATATATATATATATATATATATATATATATATATATATATATATATATATATATATATATATATATATGTTCAAAGAGTTCAAAACCATAGATCAGGTCCGCAATCCTCGGAACGCCAACACCAACACAGCAAAGAACACGAGAACACAAGACCCAGGAATCAGATGAGCTTGTTATTTTAATAGCACCTTCGCCAGCATAAAGTTTCGGCCTGCACAGAGAGACACACACACACATCATAAGCAGTGCATTATGTATAACTGGTGAATTTCAGTTTTTTTTTGTTTTTAAACATTAGTTTTTCATTCTTAAAAGACCTTCAGCTGGTCATAGCTTGGGGTTCACCGTAGGGCCTTGCCTGACCCCCCCACATTCGCAGAACCCCTGAGCCCTGCCACGCACAGCCAGCACCCTGCCACAAATGGCCAGAGTTGTGCGGTGTGGGGTTGACCAAGGAATTTGAACTGGTTTTGAATTACTTGAACCCATACACAATACTTCTCTTGAAGGGGAAGTCAGTGGGTAGGATCCTTTTAAGTCTGTTGTTCCTCATTAGAACAGTTCGCCATTTCCTCCGGCTTTAGAACATCTTCTTTTGATACTTCTTTTGAGACTTAAGAGGAGCCTTCTCTTAAGTTTTGTCACTCAGTGTTTTGTTTCGCACTTCAGCCAAGCTTTTGGAGTGTTTTACTCTCTGTTTTCTGTTCCTCTTTATCGCAGGGCATTTTCAGACAAACTTGTTCTCAGATTTGGGCTTTAACTTTTTCCCAAGTACCCTAGAGAAGGATTCTTCTAAATGAATGTGCTATTTTGTTTACAATAATTAAATGATGTAGGAAGTACATGTCCTTTATACTCTGAGTTCACAGGGAATTTGATATTTATTTGGTCAGAACAGTAATATTTGGCTGCTATCATTTCCTGTTCTTGAATTTTGGTTCTGTAGGAATTGCCACAGGCCCTCAGTGCCTTACTTTAACAGATGGATCAGATTTCTGATTTCTACTGCTTATGTGGCACTCTGTATGGAGTATCCTTCTTACATTCAGGAGAAGTCTACTAGTGGGATGCCTACCTCCTGTTTACTATCAATATAATGGCCATATTAATTTTGATATCAATTTTTATTCTTCATCACGGATGTCAGGTGGGAGGAGGGAATGAGTTACATTTTGGATCGAAAGTGGTGTCTTTGGGCTGATTACGGTTCCTCCACTTTGATATTAAAGTGTGAGTTTGTGCAGTATACATTGTACGGAGTATGTCCTATTCTTTCTGCAATGTCTATTTCGAGTGGTATGGTTCAGAGCATCCTCATAAATTAAGGGGAGCAACAAGGACGTCACACATGATATAAAGAAACTCACCAATGCAGTAACTTTGGATTACTTCTTTGTTCCATTCTTTAAAGACCCTCCTTCTGATTTGTAAGTTTTCTTCAACCAAAGCAGTTAGCTTGGCTTCTATAGGAGAGGGAGTGGAGTAGAGAAGTGTGGCTCAATGGTTAGAGCGGCAGACCCTGATGCAGAGGTCTAGCCCGGGACCAGGGTTCAATTCCCCGCCTCGGCGGGTCTTGGGCTAAAAAATTCCACGGACCTGATATTTCTCGCCTCGGTGCCTATTCCAATCATGGAGTCCCACTCTGCAACTCTGGGCAATAGCTTGCTTAATCTCCACAACGGCCCCCACAATGCTAATGATGCCTAGCCTCCACCTTGGGGGTGCCCAGGAGTGGACGCCTCACAGGGAAAGCCAGGATGGGTTCCACACCGGTATTCGTACAAGCGCCTTGAGACCCTTGCGGGTGAGTAGTGCGCTATACAGGTATCAATTTACATTTTAGTGTGCAATGAGCTCCTAGCCAGCTCACCCTTTTATTATTTATTTATTTTTATTTTAAGAGGTTTTATATAGCGCTAGCCCGACCCGAAGGTATTGGAGCGCTTTACAACATATAGGGGAAACAAACACATAAAAGAGGCAAAAGTAAACATAAGTGTTCAAAATTTCCAGTGTGGTGTGTGTCCGAGGAGCACATTGAGGTAGAGAGGTTCTGAGGTAGTCTCGATGCATGGACAAAGTCTAGGGCTAAGTCTTCCTCCGGGAGTTGAGGGAAGAGTAGGGGGTTAGGGGACGGGGTGAGGTGGGGAGTGCTGGAGCATTTGCCTGGTGGCTGCAGAGTGCTGTCTTGTGAGTTTCAGATTTCAGTTTGGGAAGGCACAGTCGAGGTATAAGTCTTTTAGGAGTCTTTTGAATTTATGAAGGAGGGAGTAGTCCTGATTTTGACCGGGCTGGAGTTCCATATTTTGGGTGCGTTTCCTGCGAAGGAACGTGCCGCATTTTTTTGCTTGCGTGTTTTCAAAGGGATTAGTAAGAGGGTGTTGGAGCTCCTAAGGTTTCTTGACTGGCCGGCTTTTATGAGCTTGGAGGCCAGGTATTCTGGTTTCCCTGTGTGCAAGGCTTTGTGTGTAAGGCAAGCAGTTCTAAAGCTGGCACGCATTTCCACTGGGAGCCATTTTAGTTCTCTTAGTGGGGGAGATAGGTGGTCATATTTTTTGACTCCGGTGACCATTCTGGCAGCAGCATTGAGAGTTGTTTTGAGTGGGGCTAAGTGGGAGAGATCTGTACCGGAGAGAACTGCGTTCCCATAGTCCAGTCTTGATAACACCAGTGATTGGGTGGCTTGTTTGAGGTCTATGGGCGGGATGTAGGGTTTAATTTTGTTGAGAAGCTTCATATTAAGGAAGGCTCTCTTGGCGTAGGTCTTAATGTGTGTGATCATGGTTAGTTTCTGGTCAAGGGTGATTCCTAGTGATTTTACCGAGTTAGCCAGGGTGAGATTGCCGTTGAGAGCATCGATAGCTTTCAGCCACTCTACGACTTGCGGGTTTTCATCTTTGTTGGAGATGAGGAGGATTTCGTTTTTTTCTTCATTGAGTTTAAGGTGGTTTGTTGCAAGCCATTGTTGAACTTCTTTAAGAGTGTTGTTGAGTCTTAGAATGTTGTTGATGGATGAGGTTTCCAAGTAGATCTGGGTGTCATCTGCATGTAGGTGGAAGGGGATGTTGGCTTTTTATAGAATGGTTGTGAGGGGTTCCTTATATGTTGAACAGCTGAGGGGAGATGACTGAACCTTGGGGGACACCTCTGTTGACGTGGAGAAGGTTGGACGTAAAGGATTTAATTTTTATCCTTTGGGAGCGACAGTGAAAGAAGGAGGAGAACCATTGAAGGACCACCTTGTCTGCACTTCTCGGTCTTCGAGAGCCTTCATGAGAAGATTGTGATCCAACATGTCAAAGGCTGCTGAGAGGTGTAGGAGAATGAGTAGGCAGTATTGGTCAGTGTCAATGTACTTGAGGATGTCATCGACGATGTTAAGGATCGCAGTTTCAGTGCTACAGCCTTTTCTGAAGCCTGATTGGTTGTGGTCTGGCAGGTTGATATTGTCAATGTGCTTATTCAGTTGACGGAGAATGCATTTTTCGAGGATTTTGGCTAGGAGGGGGAGATTAGAAATCGTTCTGAAGTTGTTCAGGTCATTGGAGTCTAGGCCTGGCTTTTTGAGTAGTGGTGTGACTTGGCTGACTTTGAGACAGTCTGGTATGATGCCGTTTTTTAAGGAGCTGTTTATGATTTCCCACCATAGTGGAGCAAGGGTGAGTTTCAGCATTTTGGTCATTTGAGAGGGTATAGGTTCGAGAGGATGTGTGATAAGGGGAGGAGATTAGTATAAGAATCTCAGCTTCAGGTACGGGGTCGAAGGATTTCCAGGCTTTCGTGGGGTGCAAGCTAGAGGTGATTTCGATTGCTGGGGCTGAGTTTTTGGAGGCAGGGTTGAGGAGGATGTCAAGTGATAGCTCGATCTTGTTGATTTTTTCATTGAAGAAGATTGCAAAATTGACACATAGAACTTTGGAAGCCTGGACTGGGGTTGTAGAGGATTTGGAAGTGTGTTGCTTGATGATGTTAAAGAGTTCTTTAGGCCTGTTTTTCGCATTGTCAAGGGCGGTGCAGAAAAAGTTGTTTTTTCAGTATTTTTTTTAATAAATCTTTTTATTGTTTAAAGCAAAATAAACAGACATATCTGGTGCCATACATACATCCGATAATGACAGGGTGAATTGGTACATAAAAACAGGATAGTCGTGGAACAGCAAGGATATTCGAGAGGCTCGCACTATTAAGCACAGAATAAAATTGCATCAGTATAATCGGTTAACGTTTAGTTGCGGACCCTCAAAACCTTCCTACCCATAAAATCAGAACTGCAGGAGAATCATGGCCACCAGATACTAGAGGTTGAGGATCAACGTCAGGATATTTCGCAAATATTACGAGTAAAGGAAAGACTGAGAAAACTAGAAAAAGAAAAAAACAAATGGGCGATAACAGAAAGAAAACAATAAACCCATCCCCCCACCCTGCACCCCTGCAAACGGCTATCGCCTAACCTTCAGTAGCAGCTTGCCTGTCGCCCCAACTAACTAAGTTCTAAAAGAAGAAATCTACTGAAGTAGAGAAGAGAAGTGGAGGAGGGCATATTCGTACAGGCTCTTGGTCGTTCCCCCCCCCCCTGCCAGAACCAAGGACCCCCAAATTGAAGTCAAAGAATCAATCGGACAGCAAATATGTATCTTGACAGGGGAATCTTCTAACACCACCCAGCCTTACTATAGCATAAGATTAGCAAATCCCATGCCCATCAATACTTGAGTCAAACCCAGTCTTTCGATCTCATCCTTGCCCCTTCTGATCAGACACATGAGTCCCCTCCTGAAAAACCACCTCTTCTGCAAGACAGTCCGAGTGCGAGGTAAATATAATAGAACTCAATACAGGACAAAGTAGTGGAACGAAAGTGCCGTGAACATCATCAGGTCCAGAGACTTCCTTCCCCGTAGTGAACTCCCAGCGTTGATTTGTCCGCCATCTTAGCGGCTCCGATACATAGGGAAGTGAGGCAGTGTCATTCCGATAACAGTTCTCATCAAAAGTTTCTGGAGTGGAAACAACAATTAGTCCTTCCATAGTCGGCAACGATCGTAGGCTTAACAATCCATTGATAGCATTGAACTTGTGTTCATCTTCCAAAACACTGGTCAAGGGCTCCGGTACCTCACACAATGGGGGGTCTACTTCCTTCGTCAGAGTGGCCATATTGGGTGTCTCTGTTGTCGCTGTTTCTTGTAGTGGAGTAGGGTCCGGTCCAATTCGTAACGTCTCAACCAAGCGCTCCATCGTCCTCTGAATGTGGTCTTCAACGTACACATGAAGTGACCCAATGGCCGCCAACACAGTTCGCAGCGACGGTTCATTCACAGTCTGTTCAACCACTCTTGGATCGGCAACGATCATGATTGTTTCCCCCATGGCTCAATCTCTCAGAGGGGAACGGGCAAATAGGAAACAGGTCAACTGCAGAGGGAGACTTATATATTGTTTCGATGATATCCTGGGGCTGCCACCGCAGTCGGAGAACCAAACCCAGCGAATACCAGCAGGCCCGTTACCGAGTCACCGGGCCGGGCCCCCGTCCACAACTGCTAGCGTTGGGCTGTCACCCCTCCTCCGACGATCTCCAAGGCAGCCAGCCGTCATCCGCATGCATCCGAAAAGGTGAAAGAGAAATTTTCGTTTTCCACTCCGGTAGACCGGACCCAATCACACCACCACAGCCGATGTTATTTAACTGAAACCCGGATGAACTAGCACTCGAGTCCCTGGTTTCCGGGCAGAGCTAGGCCGTAAACTTCCACTCTACATATCTTTGTCAGCCAAGCGAGTAGAGATCTCGGGATAGCACCATGAATCTCACGGCAGGTTCATACAAATTGCGGCTGGGCGCAAAGACAGGATAAATGACAGGATATTCCAGCGGGAGAACGAGGTCGGCGGAGCCGGGAGCCTACGCGGCCATCTTGGTTGCTAGCGTGGCTCCTCCCCCGTTTTTATCAGTATTGATATGTTTTTTGTACTTTCTTCTTGCAGTTTTGAGTTTCTCGCAGAGGCTAGAAGAGGGGTTCTTTCTCCATAGATGTTCTGTGGCTCTAAGCTGCCTCCTTTCGTCGTTAATGTCCTTGTTGAACCAGGATCTGGAGGGGATGTTCCTGGATTTTTTCAGTTTCAGGGGGGGCGAGTTGGTCTAGGATAGAGGACATAGTTGTGTTGTAGTGGGAAGTGAGTTCTATTGTTGAGAGAACGTCCTGGGGGATGGGGAGGAGGATGATTATTTTTTCTTCTAATTCGGCCATGTTGATCTGTGTTAGGTTTCTTGTCCATGTGGGGGGTCTTGAATGGGAGGTTGGCGCGTGATCGGTTGCGAGATGCGGAATAGGATTAAGTGGTGGTCTGACCAGTCAACTGGTAGGATGTGGTCTATTGTGATTGTGTCAAGCTGGGCGATGATGGCATCCAGGATTGCTCCTTTGTTGTGGGTTTCTTCTGAGCAGTGCTGGGTGAGGTCGTTGCTATGTAATATCTTGTTTAAGTTTTGGATTGGTGCAGTTTATATCATTCCAGTGCAGGTTGAGGTCACCCAGAATTAGGTTGTTGCTATCTCGGAGAGAGCAGTGGGGGACCAGGTCTGAGAGGTGTTCCGTGAATGTGAGGGTGTTGCCTGGAGGGTGATATAGGAGATGACAGTGTAGCGGATTACTGTAGCTGGTGTTAATGTTGGCGGTTAGGCATTCAAAGGAGTTGTAGTTGAACGTGTCGATTTCGGTCACGGACAGGTTGTTGTTGTGAATAATTGCTAGCCCCCCACCTTTTCGGTCTCTCCTATCTTTGTTGATGATAGAGAAGCCCGGTGGTGCGAGCATGTCCATGATTAGAGGAGATGTGTCATTTAGCCAAGTCTCTGTGATGAAGGCTATATCAATGTCTTGGTTGAGGATGGATTCAGCTAGCTCTGTGGCAAGTTTAGTGGCTGACCTGCAGTTTATGAGCATGCAGTTGATCTGGGGTGTCTCTTTTTTTGGTTCCTTTGTTAGGAGGGCAGTAGGGATGTTGATGAGGGAGGGGGGGTCTATCGGGTTTTGGGATGGAGTGATCACTTCTGAATCCAGTGATTACCTGAATCGAGGATTGGGGATGTGCGTAGAGGGGGTGGTTTACGAGGAAGCCAGCTCGGTCACTTCATCAGATGACATGGCTTCCATAGTTCTATTAGGTCTTGGAGTAAGGTTCAGGAGGGGGGATGAGGTCCTGCTGGGTGGCAGAACCTTGAGAAGCCTTTGGTGAGAATGGTAGGGGATGATAGGAGTCGAGTAGGGGTTTAAGGTGGGTTTATGTAGTGTGGCGAGGTTGCTTAGGATGTCGTTCAGGCCCTGTATTATAATAGCCACTTGGCTTTCAATCAGGGAGAGCCGGCGCCCTGTCACCTCTTGAGGGGGAGTGGGTGGGTTTTGGGTGGGGTTTTCTCCAAGTGGCGAAGATCTGACAATGTTGTGCTTACTTTTGGTAGTTGTTGTGTTGTCGGTTAGGGTTATGGGATTAGGGGCTAGGGGAGAAACTAATAGGCTCAATTGCCCTGATTACAAGTTGGTCTGTGTTTTCCGACCCGTTTATAACCCCTGTTTCAGCAAGGGTCACAATTGCAAGTTAGGTGGTGTTCATTGCATCTTGTAATTACCGAGTGTGTTAAATATCTCTCTCTTGAATACATTTCGGCAAGCCAAAACTGCTGGAATTTAACAGAGGAAAAGTGTACGGTATGTATCGTACCAATGCGGAAATCCATGTTATTTCCCAAAAACTCATAATAAGTGCTATTTCTCTCCCCAGATAAATTACATACCCCGGGGTATCGCTATTTATCTGATGTAGTAAAAAGCACTTGGTATTTTTAAAGATGAAGTTTCATGTGGCCTGTATTATGTTATTATAAAAGTTATGAGATGAAGAAGATGGTCCAAGTAGCAATAAAGATTACATGTAAGTAGTTAAGCAATACCAGGCTCCTGATGTCCTGTTTCAGATAGGGCGCACTTTTTCTGTTTGCGCCACAGTCCAACTTAAAGCAGGTGAGCCGGGTACAAACAGGGATAGTGCACCCGATAAGGAAGAATGCACTGCCCTCAGGGCAGAACTTCAAGACAAATACGGAGCAGCTGTTTAAAAGCTGCTCTGTGTTTCTCTGTTTAGGCGGCAATCCACCTGCACTTTCAAGAGGGAAAGAGATCCCCTCGCAGGTGGGTGCAGTGAGTGGCTGCACCCACCTGCACAGGGATGTGTGTGATGGTCCTCGGGACCCCCTTTCTCCACTCGGGAACCCATTTCTCCACTCTAAAGGCCTGCCAGAAAGTGACCTAAAAGTGATCCACCTTTTTGTGGCGCACTTTCAGTGTGCCTCCTAAAGGCATGTTTGCCTCTGTGACCTCATGGGTAAAACGGCACAGGCATAGAGGCAAAGAGGTATTCACATTTTCATGGGGCCATGCCCCAATGCAAATGAGGGAACGCCCCATCTGGATAGCGCTGACTCCACACGTGCGCTATCTGTATTGCACAAGCGTCTACAGCCCCTTCTGTAATACCAAAGTGCCCCAGGGCGCACAAAGCAGGCACAAACACTTGTTGAGCCCCCAGGGCAGTTCTGTAATTTGGGCCCAGGTATAGTACAGTGCAGGGAGAGATTTGGAATTAGAGTTATGAGGCAAATCGCGAAACACTTCTGTGTTCTCAAGAGTGTAACTTAAGTAATTAGGTTGGTAACAACATTAAATTCAGAAGAGTGAGGGTGCAAGGGTGGTGTGCACGTGCATTTGAAAACGTATTTTGTACACAGGGTTATTAGATTAATGATTTCATATTGCAGGGGACACAATGGTTCCAGTCTTTCGCAAACAATTGCAATCTGTAAAATCTGTATAATTGGTCCAATGATGATCTCCAAGACAACAGCTCTCAGACTGCATTAGATTGTTATATGAAAACCCCAGGGCTGGAAATATGGCGCCCTCTCAAGTAAGATGCGGTCATCAGAAAACCAGGAGGCTAGGTCTTCGAGAAAGATAATGGATTCAACCAAACCTATCCCTACGTGAAATGGAAGTGTGGAGCTCTATATTTACTGTATAGATTGGTATATTTTATTCTTTCTATGTGTGTAGTCTGCATGATATGCTGCCCAGTTCAGTTTTCTCGTTGTATTATATGACGTGTGGTGTTGGTTTCATAAATAAACAGGACTACAATTTCCAAGATACAAGGGGGAAAAAACCTGGCGTAGAGCTGCACATTACTCAAGACCTTGGAGACTTGGCACCTACGTGCCTGCTTGTTAACAACATAGGCGCCTCTACTGTTGTGACTGAGGGCCCATAACGGAGAACTAACAAACCAAGGAGCATGCTCGCTGTATTATTACAGTGTGCCTACGTTTCCCAGGTCTGTGGGTAGCTCATCCAGGCTAGGCTTCTGCTTTGCATTCTGGTACTTGCAGTCCTGATTTTATGACGATCAGTAAGACAAGTCCCAGAATGCAAAGCAATATCCTGGACTGGAAGAGGAATTTATGCATGGACAAAGGAAACGTGCGCGCTCTCAAACTGATATGGAATCATGCAACTGATGTGTCGGAGATCAACGGACTACAAGCCAACCCTAAACAGTTCGTTTCCGATTGCGTTGTTGTTTTCTTAATTGGGCTCACGTGACTGAGTCCGGAAAGGCTTCCAGGTGAGATCAGCGACAGCGGGTGTAGAACTGCTCCTGGGAGGCGGGTGCGCTGTGTGGGAGTAGGTGTGTTCGGTCACTCAGTGCATAAGCGTCTTTAGCATTGCTAGAACCGTTCTAATTGTATACTTTATGCTAAAGAAGTCGCCAATTAAAGGACTAGTATCAAGTCAAAAGAGGAAAAAGTTAGCGGTGTGTAGGAAACGGGAAATTACTTCATGTGCTGAGGTGTTTTTTCTCACTCTTCGCTGTATTGGCCAGATTACAGCATTTCGGTATTTAATTTTTTTCATTCCCGGGCTAGGCATAAGGAATATTTTCGTTCCTGGGCATCAACAAATTACCGCATTCCGGGAATTCTAGTTTCGGATCACTTTGAGTTAAACAATTATTATATCCATTTAGTAAAGAAAAACCGAGACCTGAACTGGAAAGACGAAAACCCTGCGCTCACTCGTGGTCCTCCTATCCCTTGCCCTTTCTCCTTGCTCGCCGTCTATCCCTGCAGATGTTGTACATACTTGGTTCATTTACCACTTTCTCCCCAACCTTGTGTCGTGTGGCTTGAACTTTCCACGTAGTACTTATGTCTCTCCTCCCTGTCTGCGCCCTCCCTCGGTCATGTCTCTGGACACCTCTCTGGACAAACGCACTTTAAAACGTCCCTACTTGGGGGCAGCAAACTCGTCCTTAAAGTACCTGCCAATTGAGCTCTATTTCTTGATTCTGGTGGGTTTTGTTTCTGTCAATTTGCATTTTGGCACTTTGTAGCCTTCATTTTTTCCCATTGTGGGCCTTCATATTCCCACATACATAGCTCTGGTTGCTTAAAGAAAGGTAGGATTTGTTCATTCTTAGGACTATGGATTTAATGAGCTGCTCACCTCCCAGCCAGCACCTGGTGAGCGAGTCGTACCACCTTCCAGACACGTGGAATGCATCACACTTGATTTACCATTCCATGTGCCCAATATACAATCCGCCCTCCAGTGTTGTGGTTTTGCGTTTCTTCGATGGTTAGCGTTTTTGTGTGACCTACTGTACATTTCTTTAGGTTTGGCTTCAGTGAGGCAAATCTATTGTGGTTGTTCTCCATATAGGACGTTCTGCACGTAACGTTAGAAAGGGAAAACGCACTTCCGACTGTCTCTGCTGGCAGAAGAAAGCTCCCACTTTCACAATAAGTGGACTTTGCTAGCCTTTCTAGCAAACGGAAAACCTAATAAAAAAAACCAATCTTGCCACCAGAAGGGGAACATCAACCGGAGCCTCTCACACCACCAGCTAGAAGCCTTGGAGCCTCCATCAGGTTTGGATTGGGATTAGAAATCCGCCGAGCACGCCAAAAAAAAAAACGGTCCCACAGTTGCATTTTGCCTTTCCTCAAAATACTGCTTTGGCGAAGTTTTATAAACACCTGACAACAAGTGAGGCCACTTCTGCTCAGCCCCCTTCAGTATGCACACATTAATGGGCCGGCCAGCGAGAGAAAGGGAGTGACATCTCTGCCCGTTGATAAAAGGGAGGTAATGGACGCCCATCGACCTCCAGAAAGGCCACTCTGGGCCCCACTGGGCCGCTGGCGACATCTGAACACACCAGACACAGCCCTAATCGGCCCGATAGGCTGCCAAAAAAGCAGCCCCCAGCTAGATTTTCGATACTGGCTCCTCTGCCATTGCCCACCTTACCAATTCGATCCTCGCCACCATGCAGGCAAGCACACAGACGGCCACCCACCCCTGCAAGTCTGTGCCACTGGCTGGGCCCTCTTCTTCCCAGCAGCCACTACCAACCCCTGGGAGCATCAATCAAGACCAGGACCCAGGCTGAGGACAGGAGCTTCATTTGGAGTATTGGCAAGCCAGGAGGATGCATCGCGGAGAGAAGGTAGTTTTTTCTTTCTTTCAGTTGCTGCTGTCTTAGTGTCATCCTGTGTATAGGTATGTATGTGTGGGTGTGTACGAATAGGCCATTTTGTACAACGCATGCATTACATCGCATCTTATTACAATCCAGTCAGTTCAGTTCAATTCATAAAGCTTTTATTCGGTTTGTTTTACACAACCATGTAAGCTGAACATTTTAAATAAAACCATAAAGATAAAATATCAATACATGTTTACAAAATAAACATCATAAACACAAGTACATTACGCTACGCTTACTAGACAGTTTATAAGGAATTATTCTGCGAGTCGACTCTCAAGGTGACTTTAGTACCGAAAGGAGGAACACTACTATATAAATATTTAAAAACAGTTACAATTAATACTCCATATTAAAGTGTGTAGTGCTAGAAAGTGACATATGCAAAAGACCAAAAAATCACAATCGTCAAATAGCTATTTTTACCAAAGGTTTAACTTATACTCCTCGATTAACATGAGCATACATTCAACATAGCTTAAGTAAAAATTCAGAATGATATACAAAAGACTGTTATTTTCTTTACTCTTGTTTCATTCCAATATGATTTCTACTGCATAGTAAATAATGAAAAAGATAATTTTCAATACATACTGATGATCCTAACCGAAGATAAAGTGACTTGTGCATAAATACAAATTTGACCCTAGGACCAAGAATTCTCATAAAGTGCAATTTTTAATAGCAGATCTCAAGTAATCCTTCATGCTGATAACAACACGATATAAAGTGACGTGTGCAAAAATGCAAGTATAACCAGCAATAGGTACAATATCACAGTATTATCGATTTTTCTCGCTGCCATACTTTTCAGTAAGTAGAGTGCGACATGAAAACAGATGTCTGTGTTCTCTAGGGTGCATAATAAATTCATAGCATCTACTGTTAAACGAGTATTATATTTTAAAAGGATAGGCTTCAAATAAAATTTACTTATAGATGCATAAAATTTACAAAATAATAGGAAATAGCAACAACTCTGCTTGGAAATATCACCACAGGGGCATTTCATGATAGAACCTTCCCCCATAACTGGGAAGGATACAAGGTGGTGTGCAATGCCTAACCGTAAACGAGTTAAAACGAAACGGTGTGAAGGTCTTGCCACATCCGCCAAATATGCCTCAGTTCGAGTTGCCTATAGAAAACCAGGGTCTTTGGAGTCCTAGTTAACTTAGTTCGCTCTTCCCTCTCATACTGCAAAAACGAGTCTTTTATTTCTTTTTTAGAGAACGGTATTGCAAACTCTGACTCCTTAAGAATATTAAAATCAAACAGAGTGCTATACCAATGAATAATTTAGCTCAACCATGAGATGCGAGAACAATGATCTAATTTAAGACAGTCTCTGATAATGGACTGTGTGAACTCAGTTTCGCTCTTATGCCAAATGGAACCCCATAAGAGTAAGGGGCGTAAAGCTGCCAAATCTGATATGTAGTTAAGGCCAGTTTCCTGATGGATTAAATCAGTGGAAGCTGAGGCCGGGGCACACAGTAACCGTTTTAGGAAACTTTTTTCATCCCTTTGAAGTTAAACTGTAGATGAGTAACCCCATAGGCCAGCTCCGTACAGAGCTGAGGAAACACATCTTGCATTATATATTGCCACCATGTCCCTTGTTCTGCGGTCTCCTAGTTTAGTGGCAAAGCGGAAAATTCCACTAGTGTTCCTAATCATCTTATACCTGATATTTTCTTGTTCACCAGCCCATTTACCATTACCTTCAAAAGTGATACCTAAATAACAGAAGGTATTAACTGTTTGTATTATAGAGCCGTCCAGAAAAAAAGACCTTAATGACTTAATTTTCTTCCCGCATATCATGGTATATGTCTTTGATTTATTTATTAAAAGTTTCCTACCCTTAACAAAAACAGTAAATTCATCGATGAGTCGCTGAAGGCCTATTGGGGTATGGGAAATTAAAACAGCGTCATCGACATTTAGTAATACCGATACAACCTCCCCACCAATCTTGGATGCATCTGCTGAAATATTATTTAAAACCGAAGCTATTTGATTAATAAAGAGGGAGAATAAAAGAGGGGCCAATATACACCCTTGCCTGATGCCTCTTTGTACAGCAAAGAAATGGTACGCTCGCCAGTTGGCCCATATTGTACACTACAGGTTAATTTCTCATAGACCCGAGCTAAAAAGAACACTATCTCTGTTGTGGCCCCAGATTCCAACAGTACTGTCTAAAGTAGGGAGTGATCCACTGAATCGAAGGCGCTGCTCAAATCAGCGAAGCATAAAAACAGGTTACCCTCTTTAGCCACAGTATATTTATTAATGAGTAGGTCCAGATTTAAACATTGTTCAATTGTACCTAAACCTTTCCTAAATCCATATTGGGCTGGGGTTAGGACTCTAAAATCTGAGGCCCAGGTTTCCAATCTTTTTAGAAGGACCTTACTCAATACCTTAATTGAGGAATCCAGTAGTGATATCAGGCGATACTTACAAGCTTCGGAGCGCGAGCCCTTTTTGTACAATTGGACGATTAAGGATTGTGCCCATGTTATAGGGAAATTCCCCATGGCTGCAATGTTAAAAATCCTTGTAAGGATCGGTGCCCACAAATCCATTAAATCCTTATACAGATCAATTGGGACGCCGTCTGGGCCCGGAGCATTTCCCCCTTTGCTATTAAACAGCCCTTCCGCTACCTCTTCAACATTAATCAACAATGGTAATATTGGCCATGTAAAATCATCGGTTAAAAAAGAAGCCAAACACAACCTGTCGGAGTTAAAAATATTAGAAAAGTGTTTAATCCATTCAGTACAGTTCGCATAAGATGTCAATTCGGGTATACAATTATCCTTTAAAAAGGGTCTATTTACAGTTTCCCAAAAGAGTTTACTATTGTTAGTTTCGGCAGCCATACTTAGTTTATCCCAAGCATCTGATCTCAACTCTTTTTTATGTGTCAACTTGTCTTGCTTGCATTCAATTCGAAGCTCATGAACTAGCATTTGGTTACGAGGCTTAGTCCCCAGTGCCAATTTCAATTTATGTAATGTATTCGAACAGTTAGTCAAACCACCTCGTACCAGTCTTGGGAATACATTTAGTATTCGTAGTTAAAACTTTCTTAATTATGTTATTTATATCAGAGAATGTATTTAGTAAGATATCAGGAGCGACTTCATCACTAAGACAATAATCAATGGCTTTTCTGCCTCTAGTGACCACTTCCGTCTGGATCTTAAAGGGGTCTACGCCATCCCACTTTATTCTCATCCCGTTAGGCCTAACAGTGAGAATATCCGAAAGTCGGTCCACAGTATTAGTTAATTTGTTACCCCAATCGAGTAATACTATGGAGATACTATTGTGGTCGCTAACCACCTGCTCTGATATCCAGAGATCAGAATAGGAACTATTCTTTGAAATTACTATATGATCTATGTTGCTATTCACATTTCTCCCAGTGAAAGTCGGGCATTTAATATGGCCCTATTTCATGGAGCAATCTAACAGATCAAGGTCAAATTTTGCCATTAATAAATTTAAGACCATGCCGTATCCACAATGTCGGAAATTTTTAAGAATCATCATCAGTCCCGTTGATAGTAGTGTGGGTCGACATATACCCGCAAGAATTGGTTAAAGTCGCTGGGCAGACCCGGATATTAAAGTCTCCGACCCACAAGATAGCTGCAAGTTTTCTGGATAATTTCAATACCTTATCTAACTCTTTTTCTAATAAGTCTAGCGGTGCATCCCTATCTCCATTAAAATTATTATTATAATGGTTAATTGCAACCAAATCCTTACCCTTTGGGAGTTGTAGCCTCAAAATTTGGCTGTGATCGCCTACAGATGAATAACAGGTGATTTTACACCCAATTAATTTGGTGGATATAAGCAACAGCAATCCACCCTTAGCTCTACCTGATGTAGAAGATGCAGCATTTAAGCAATGGGAGGTATAACCTTCCACTGCAACCACATCTGTACTCCAGGTTTCCTGGATACAGATGAAGTCACTTCCACAGGCGATAAAATCCTGCCAAAAAGGCGTGTCTAATTTTATCCCAAGGCCTGCTCTAGTCCAAGTAGTCAATGTGTACCCTTCCTTCCTTATAGTTCATGTTCCTTGATTATTATTCAGATTTAAACTTAATGGAGTTACTATATCCATTAAAAGCACAGGTTTTATTATAGTTGGGTTGTCTATCTCACCATTTCCATCACTCTCATGCACCATATCCAATTCTATAAATTGGGTTTGGATATTACTTAGTTTATGTCCCCTACTAGTTGGTCTAGGAGTTACCATCTGCTCTAACTCCTGTGTAGAGGGTGCCCCTTCTGGTGTTATATGTCAATCATTGTCCTCCATCCTAGTAAGGCACTGAAATCTGTTATACAGAGGAATGGAAAATCGTATTGGGCGTGCTGCTGGTGGTATAGGCATCCAATTGTTATTGGAATGGAAGGACATATGATCTGGGGCTGAATTATTTGTCAGCAAATGTTTGTAAAAAAAACCCCAGTGGTAGTAATGTTGTATTAAATTCCCAACTTGATGGTGGTGGGGCATTAAGAAAAGTTTCACGAGCCCAATTTGGGGACCTAAAATGAATTATCACACAGTCCCCGTCAAATATTTTTGGAGTGCTGCCTATCCATCCCACTCTCTGTGTGAGTATTATCTGATCTGCGCTTGATGTTGGATAACCACAATTTTTTGTTAACCAGTACAAAGTTTCATTTTTTAGATTATCGTGGGTTTCTAATTGCCCCTCCTTCAATTTAGGTACATTACACAAAACTGTAACCTAAGCGCCACATGCTGGTGTTAGATGTATAACTGGTGGTATATCATTACCCTTGTTGGTTTCTATAGCACATAGGCCCTTCGACTGTTCAATGTTAGACCCCCCCTGGTTTCTCGTTATCAATCAATAAGGTTACACTATTATCCTTTGGTGGTTTATCTTGCATTTCCATTGTCACTACTTTACTATGGCTATGGCTGTTATCCCTAATGTTAGATCGATTATTTACAACAGCAGTACCCCCTGAATGAATAGGGTATGACTTGTCCCTTGCCTTCTTAGTTTTGTCTTGATCAGAATTGGTCACCCCCCCACTTGAAGTAGACGCAAGGGGCGGTGTACATATCTCACTGCAAGGTGTTTGTCAGATTGGTAATTTTTGTAATTTGGTCCTCGATCAAACCTACCCTAATTTCAATATTAGAAATCTTCAGGCTAATAGGCCCCAGCAATGTAGAAAACAGAGTCTCCATTCTTCCCCAGAAGCCCGTCTCCCCTACCTCACCGAGGTTTATGCCAGTATCCCTTAACTGGCCCTCACACTTATCCCCTTTATATCCTGTGGTATTGGGAACCGTTTTTCGATGTGAACGGCCACCTTTCCCCTTATGTTTATTTGTAGGCTGCTCTTTAAGGGTATAATTTTGTTTACTTTTGGCTTTTTGCCCTCGAGTTCTTACTAAGGGGCTATCCATAATTACCTCATCAGTTAATTCCGGGTCAATGGTTAAAGGGGCAGCAGGTCCCACTAACTCCACCGATTCATTAATAAGCAGGAGAGGCTCCTCACTTATATGTAGCAAATACATAGTTGGTGTTAATGAGAGCCTACTAACCAAAGGAGGGGATCCAAAGGGGAGATTTTGCTGTGTTGGGATAGTCTCATGGCTCTCTACACCAGGGAACCCTGCATATGAAGCCATAAGCATTGAGTCGTAAGAATTAGCCAGAGACAACAAAGTATTTTCAGGCTGTAAGGGTAGAGACATTCCTAAAGGGAGCGAGAGACGCCTCTCGGTATTCTCTATGGCTGTAACAACTACCCCTATGGTCTTCTGCAGCATCTTGTCTATGGCAGTCAGACTTGGGAGGGGGGTAGTTGAAGCTATTTTCTTTCTAGTATTTGGGCAATTTTGTACAGGAGTGTTTTTACCCATATTCCTAGGCACCACTATAGTCACAAACTGTATAATATGCAGATATTATCACCCGCAGTAACTTACTGTACACCAAGGAACAAGTACCCAAAACAAACCCTGATAGTTATAAAATCGAGACCTGCTAGTTTGTCACATATATCAGTCGTCTGGCCACGATAAATAGTGTTCAACCAAGGGTTGTGGCCCAGCCCAGCCGCGGCCAGCCCTGGGCGGCCACAGACGGCCCACCCTTTGCCCGGCTACTCTGTCCTTCTTTTAAAGCGCCACCTGGCGCAAAATCCTTTGGTGGGCGGGGTCAGCCGCGGGGAGCGCTGGGGATTGTGGTCTCCACCCTCGGCGGCCGCGCACGGATGTCGGAGTGCAGCGGCGGCGGGAGAGACCGGCAGGGAACTGCTGGATGTTTGCACGCGCCCCTCGCGATTCCACAACAACCACGGGGGCACGGCTGAAGTGGTAGCGGCGGCTATAGGGTCCCAGGTATGCAAACAGTGTCCGCTTGGCAAATGTAACAAGGAGCACCCACTCCACAGCAACTCTGTCCTTCATTTAAAGCGCCACCTGGCGCGAAATCCTTTGGTGGGCGGGGTCAGCCGCGGGGAGCGCTGGGGATTTTGGTCTCCCCCCTCTGCGGCCGCGCACGGATGTCCGAGTGCAGCGGCGTCGGGGGCGAACGGCAGGGAACTGCTGGATGTTTGCACGGACCCCTCGCGATCCCACAGCAACCACAGGGGCACTGACGAAGTGGTAGCGGCGGCTATTGGGTCCCAGGTATGCAAACAGAGTCCGCTTGGCAAATATAACAAGGAGCACCCGGTCATTAAAACAACCGCGTTGTTATATCGCATACCATTACAACGCAAGTTGTTACAACTGACTTGCTGTAGGGGGAGCACTGGTTCTTGGAATAGTATAGTTTACTATTCCAACTCCAGTCTGCAACAGTAGGGAACGTGTTGGGTTTTAAATCCAACACCTTCTGTCCCCTACAGCAAGTCTTTGTAATGACTTGCATTGTAATGGTTTGCGATGTAACAACGCGCTGGTTGTAATGACCACGTTGTAATGAAATGCGATGTATCATATGCGTTGTAAACCATGTTTCCCATGTGCACACATGCCTGTGAGAGTGTTTCGACCTTGGTAAAATGCTCGCCATTGTGAAATGGTGGTAATTCTTAGCAGCTGGTTGGCCGTTATGGGATGAGGCCCATTGCCTTTCCCATGGTAAAATGTTGGCTGTCGCATAACCGTGATATTGCTTGACAAATTGTGGGCATTTCAGGGCATAATGCCTACCCCTGGTAAAATGCTCGCCTTGTCACAATGGTGATGAAGCTTGGCAGATTGTGGGACGCCTAGTAAAATGGGAGCCCTCCTACATTTTATTTGCAGTTCTGGGCATCTTGTTGTTTTCCGTACTGTGTTGTCCAACTGTCCTAGGATGGTGTCCTTGGCAAAGTGGTGAGGATTCCTTGGATATTTTTGGTATCCATAGTGTGATGGTGATTACCTGTTGCATAGTGCTGGTCCTGACAGAATTGAGGTGATTCTTGACATATCGTTTGCATTCAGGGGAAAGTGGATCGCACCCTTGTCATAATAGCATCACTGGCAGTATGACGGTAATACTTAGCACATCTCAAGCATCCATTACAAAGTGGAGCAATCGTGGAATACTAGTCTTCCTAATACAATGGTTGCAATTTTGTAAATTTTGTGAGCTTCCATGGCACCGTGATAGGCCTGGTTTTATGGTGGTAATTCTTGACAGATAATGGCCATCTATTGCATAATGGTAATATTTCTTGATATATTGTGACCACACTGACTACAATGTTGACCCAGCATTATGGTGGAAAATCATGATATATGTTTTTAATGCATGGCATGACATTACTCACTGTATCATAACACTGGCTCTGGGTTATTGGTGTAAGTCTGCTATGGTATGATGATGCCAAAATAGAAATGTAAATAATTTTCAATACATTAAAATTCAAATAGGCTCAGAGAAGTGTGTAAGAAGTGTAAGTGGACTTATGCACAGTGCACGCTAGTTTACATACTTCTATTAATTTCTCTTAAAAATGTAGGAAAGATAATTTTTTGTAAATGCTTATTGTTTTTCGTTACTGTTGGACATGTCAATGAGACCATTGCCTGTTGTGAGTCACTTTTAAAGTCCAGTTTTTCTGTTCTATTTTGGTAAATCTATCTATTTAAACTTGAAATACGATATACCTTGCACAACAAAACAAATTACAAATGTATAAACATGAATACTGTAAAACAAATGGTTGGTGGTATAATGGTAGGAAAATTGGCGCCACTAGGGAGTCACAAAATATCAATATATAGGACTGTATTAATTCAAAGGTGCTGTAGGGGGAGAGAACCACTGGCCTCCCCAAAACTTGGGACCTAGGCTACAAATGAATGAAATTGCACTCCCCAGCACATGTTTTCTATTTCAAAGACATGACAGCAGTAACATGCGAAAGTACACACAATTACAAAAAACACAGTGATTAGGCTCTTCCTTTCTTTTATTCTTCTCCTCTTATCTTCTTTTTATTCGTACAAGTTCTTAGCCAGCCAACACGTGTTTTGTCGCCACATTGGGAATATAGACTCACAACTTTTTCAAGACTCAATAGTCCCTTTTCCTGATCTTTTTCAATTGTGGCGATAATTCCAACCCACAGGGTATACGTAGGCGAAGATATTCGTATGGTACGCTATTCGCTTTCAATATTCGTCCAATTTCATAACCGACTTTCCTGGTCTGCCGTCGTGTGAGCTATCGCAAAGCCTGTATCAACGTTCGAGTTCCAGTGCCTCGAGTACAAGGAACATGAATATCATTGTAGCTGCATTGTGACCCTACACTGCAACTTAGGGCCAGATATATGACCATTGGAAATTGCGAGTCGCAATTTGCGCTTGATTGCGAGTCGCAAACTGTGAGTGGCAATTTCCAATGTACAACAGTGTCTGAGACACTGTTTGTGATTCTCAATGGAGTTGCAACTTGCATGCTTCATGAATGTTAATGCTACCCCATTGACAATGGCAGGCCCTCCCTGGTATGGTGGCCTGCTGGGCTCAGCAGACCTCCATGTCTGGGACTGCTTTTAAATAAAGCATTTTTTTTATGCAGCCCATTTTCCTTAAAGGAAAACAGGATCCATTTAAAAAAGAAAAACAAAACTTTTTGTTTCATTTTTTAAGGGCAGGTAGTGGTCTCTGTGACCACTACCTGCCTCCCCCAAACAATTTCCCATGCATTTACAAAGGGTAAGGGATCCCTTCCCATTTGCAACTGCATTACCACCCTCTTGAAGAGGGCAGTAAATTGCGAGTGTTTTGTGACCGGTCGCAAAACATTCTTACATGGCTTGTGGGGTCGCAATTAGGAAAGGAATGCCCCTTCCTTATTGCGAGTCGCAAAACACTATTTTGCAAGTCGCAATTTTTTGCGAGTCGCAGAATAGTGTTGGTACATGGCCTACAGGGATTTTGCTTGCGCAAACAGATCGCAAACCCGTTTGTGCCTGCAAAATCCCGTCGTACATCTGACCCCGTGTCTCTTCATTACTTACTGTAGGGCATGCGAAATAGCCATTATTTCCAAATTGTAGTATTGCAATTATAAGAGGAAAGAGAATACTAGAACAAAATAATACATGGTGAATTGCACACGCCTGAATGGGCCACCTCGAATTACGGTAATCTCTGTGTTGTGTGTTTGTGTTTTTTTTGTTTTGTTAACTATTTTAATATACATGTCTTCTTCTTGTCAAAAATGAAATGCTTATTGACGAACTTCATTGGTCTGTCCCCTCCGGTTTGCTTGCCAACCTCACCCCCTGTCTCACGGAACCCAATTAACAGGCCCAGAAATATTCTGTTCTGTTGCATTAAACAGGATATTGGTCCTTGATGCAGATTAAATCTGTGAGAGTGATAGTCTAATGAAGGCAACAGATTCAATTGAAAATCTACACACCTAGAATACATTATATTGTCACAAACAAGCCCTGAACTTTAAACAGTGTAGGTGGTGACAGGGGATGAAGTGAGCAAGCAAACCGGAGGGGGCAGAGGAATTAAGTTCGTCAATAAGCATTTCATTTTTGACAAGTAGAAGACATGTATATTTAAATAAAGCAGATAGTATCTTCTCAACTGATCGCCTGAGCTGTCAGGAGGCCTCCTAAAAAGGCTGCTTGCAGGCAGGTCGCCCCCACGCCGCTGCTCGTCACCTGACTGCCTGGTTCCTGCCTCCCTGCGGCCTCCTTGTTCCTGGGTTTTCTTTCCTTCTGCTCTGCCCTGTGCATCAGTCTCCCCCAACTCCGCCGTTCCTGATCCGGCACTTTCCCGCTGCTGCTTCCCTCCGGCCCGCCCCCCTGCACACCCATTCGCCTCCCCGCTCCCAGCTGCTCCTCCCTCCCAAGCCTCCTCATATGCAGGCCGAGAAGTGGTAGCAGGAGCGACCTTTGACCCTCCGTGCAGGCTGGTCGCCCCCAAGCCATTGCTCGTCACCTGACTGCCTGGTTCCTGCCTCCTTGCTGCCTCCTTGTTCCTGGGATTTCTTTCCTTCCCCTCTGCCCTGTGCACCAGTACCCCCGCCCCGCCGTTCCCAATCAAACACTTTCCCGCCGCTGCTTCCCTGCAGCCCGCCCCCTGCACACCCATTCGCCTCCCCGCTCCCGCCTCTCAGCTGCTCCTCCCTCGCAAGCCACCTTATATGCAGGTCGTGAAGCGGGCGCGCAGCAGGCGCGCCGCCTGCGCGCCTAAGGCAAGCCCGTCTGTGCCTGGACCGCGCCCAGTGCCAGAACCCCTGGACCCCGCGAATGCCACGACACCAGAATCCACTACGACGCCAGCACCCTCCACGCACTCTACGCTGGCTGGAACCACACCTGCTTCCAGGCCGCCCCGAAACGGACCCTTCTCCTGCACACCTGCAGCTTTACCTGCGACAGAACCACCAAACCTCCAAGGACTGGACCCAAGCACCTCCGCTGCATACTCAACACCCACTCCGCACGCAAACACGCCATTGAGCTCTGGGATCTGCTCGACACCTCCGCCCCAGATGTGGCCTTCCTGACGAGACCTGGTGGAACGACTCCTCGGCGCCATAGCCATCCCGGCCCACTACAAAATCACCCGCAGGGATCGCGCCAACAGAATCGGGGGAGGAGTAGCAGTCGTCCACAAGTCCACCCTCAAGGTCGCCACCCACGCAGATGACACCCTCAACACCGCCAAACACCTGCACTTCCGGATCCACACCGACCACAACACCACCCTCAGAGGAACACTCATCTACAGACCCCCCGGACCCCGGGCTCAGTTCAGCGACTCCATCGGCGACCTCGCCAGCACCCACGCACTCGCCTCCATGGACTACATCCTCCTCTGGGACCTGAACTTCCACCTCGAGTACAACAATGACGCCAACTCCACCACCCTGATTGACAACCTCGCCAACCTCGGCCTCAGACAACTCATCACCGCACCCATCCACGCCGCCGGCCACACGCTGGATCCCGTCTTCTCCACAGGCTCCCACGTCTCCTTCGACCACACCACGGAACTCCACTGGACTGACCACGCTTCATCCATTTCACCTACAAGAAACCAACCACGCACCACTGCATCCAACAGCTGCCTCACCGGCGCTGGAGCAAAGTCACCGAAGACAAGCTGATCACCTCCCTCGCCAAGAACCCACCCACCGACCCATCCAAACCCAGACGCCGCAGCCCAAAACCTCAGACAGTGGATCGACGACTGCACCAACACCCTCACCCCGCTCAAAAAACCCTCCAACAGCCACGCCAACAAGAGAACCACCTAGTTTACCAACGAGCTCCAGACCTCTAAATGCGCATGCCGGAAACTGGAGAAGACATGGCTCCATGAACGCACACCGGACAACCACGCAACCCACAAGGATGCCACCCGCAGACCCCACCACCTCATCAGATTAGCCAAGTTATCCTCCTTCAAAGACCGATTGGATACCAGCACCCACGACTGCAAAGAGCTCTTCCGCATCGTAAAGGAACTCTCCAACCCCAGCGCCAATGCCATCCCGCCCTCACAAGAACTGTGCGACTCACTAGCCATCTTCTCCCACCGCAAGATCGCTGACATCCACGACAACTTCAACACCACGACCGCCCCAACTACGCCAGGTGCCACCTCCCCTGTGAACACCACCATCGCCAACCGCCTGACCACCTGGTCCAACGTCAACGATGATGAGACACACAAGGTCATGAGCTCCATCCACTCAGGATCTCCGTCTGACCCATGCCCAAACAACGTATTCAACAAAGCAGACGCATCCATCGCACCCCAACTAAGGAAGATCACCAACATCTCTTTTGAAACAGCGACATTCCCGGAAAGCTGGAAGCACGCCAAAATCAACGCCCTCCTCAAGAAGCCCAAAGCGGACCCCAAGGATCTCAAGAACTTCCGGCCAATCTCCCTGCTCCTGTTCCCGGCAAAGGTCATCGAGAAAATAGTCAACATGCAACTGGCCCGCCACCTGGAAGACAACAACAGCATGGACCCATCCCAGTCTGGATCCAGACGAAACCACGGCACCGAGATATCCCTCATCGCAGCTAGAGATGACATCAGGCGCCAACTAGACAACGGGGAAACATCAGCCTTCATCCTCCTGGACCTGTCAGCCGCCTTCGACACGGTCTGCCATCGCACTCTAATTACACGCCACCTAGAAGCGGGAATCCAAGAGAAGGCTCTTGACTGGACCACGTCCTTCCTCTCCGGCAGAACTCAGAGCGTCCGCCTCTCACCCTTCTGATCCGAAGCCACTGACATCATCTGCGGCGTCCCCCAGGGCTCATCCATCAGCCCGACGCTGTTAAACATCTACATGGCCCCCCTCGCACAAGTGGCCCGCATTCACGACCTCAACATCATCTCCTACGCCGATGACACCCAGCTCATCCTCTACCTCACCAAGCTCCCACACACCACCAAAACCAACCTCCACGAGGGAATGAAGGCCGTCGCCGACTGGATGAGGAGCAGCCGTCTGAAGAGGAACTCCGACAAGATGTAGGTCCTCATCCTCGGACCCTCCCCCTCAGCCTGAGACGACTCCTGGTGGCACTGGGAACAGCACCAACACCCACCGACCATGCACGCAATCTAGGATTCATCCTCGACTCCTCCCTCTCCATGTCTAAGCTGGTCAACGCCATCTCCTCCTCCTGCTACAACACCCTCTGCATGCTCCGCAGGATCTACAAGTGGATCCCGACCGAAACAAGACGAATGGTGACACAGGCCCTACTCAGCAGCGGACTGGACTACGGCAACGCACTCTACGCAGCAATCCTAGCCAAACACCTACGACGAATAAAACTCATCCAAAACGCCTCCGCCCGACTGATCGTCAGTCCCCCACCGGCGCTGAGTGAGGCTGGGGTGGGGCTGAGTGAGGCTGGGGTGGCGCTGAGTGAGGCTGGGGTGGCGCTGAGTGAGGCTGGGGTGGCGCTGAGTGAGGCTGGGGTGGCGCTGAGTGAGGCTGGGGTGGCGCTGAGTGAGGCTGGGGTGGCGCTGAGTGAGGCTGGGGTGGCGCTGAGTGAGGCTGGGGTGGCGCTGAGTGAGGCTGGGGTGGCGCTGAGTGAGGCTGGGGTGGCGCTGAGTGAGGCTGGGGTGGCGCTGAGTGAGGCTGGGGTGGCGCTGAGTGAGGCTGGGGTGGCGCTGAGTGAGGCTGGGGTGGCGCTGAGTGAGGCTGGGGTGGCGCTGAGTGAGGCTGGGGTGGCGCTGAGTGAGGCTGGGGTGGCGCTGAGTGAGGCTGGGGTGGCGCTGAGTGAGGCTGGGGTGGCGCTGAGTGAGGCTGGGGTGGCGCTGAGTGAGGCTGGGGTGGCGCTGAGTGAGGCTGGGGTGGCGCTGAGTGAGGCTGGGGTGGCGCTGAGTGACGCATGGGTGGCGCTGATTGATAATGTGGTGGCACTGAGTGATGCTGTGGTGGTGCTGAAAAAATGCGTCCAGCACCCGAGCTTAATGTCGTGTCTGCCGTCTTTAGTTATTTCAAAATTATTCGCTATTAGAATGGGATCATAGGCGGTGCAGTTCCAATGTTTATAAACATAAAACAATATCCTGTGTTAGACAACTGTAGGGTTTGCAGCGTCATGCCAGAGGACAGAAATAATTACCCACAGTCAAAGTATAACAGATGAACAGTTGGCAAAGGTCCATCAGAGCTCACATAACTGTAGCATGACTCGAAGCTCCCAGGGCCGCCAAGGAATGAGTTGTTAGGACCAGCAAGTGAGAAAGGGTTTCGCAGGCTTTACTACACGGGGAGGCTGCACCACACCAGCATGAAATGAACAGGGAATTTTTTTTCCAGAACAGCAAAAAACAAGTGTTAGACACATCATTTTAGCTCGGTGGAAAAACTGAACTTACATATGAACTGTATGCAGTGGAAGATAATAGGAGCGAGCGTTTGTGCCACACAACATTTTAACTATGTAGTCAAAAATAAGTCTAAAAGTGTATAACAATTCCAAATCTGAAACAACCTGGTCAAACTCGCTTCCTACATATGTACAGGTCGGTCCATATTTAGCTTACATGGAGTACAGCCAACAGACACCAACCACGGGTGGCAGAGAATGAAGGCAAGAATGTGCTAGCATAACATGCTCTTGGCATTGCTGTGGGGAGGGGGAGGGGAAATGCGAGACATGGCCGCCAAGACAGGATGTGGCATAACGGCTAGAGCGGTCGCTGGTGAACAGAGTTTGAGTCTCGGCAGGAGGGTCAAGATCCTGTGAATCTGGGCAAATCACTTCATCTCTCCATGCATAAAAAAATGAATCTGTCTGTGTGCACTGCAACTGGCTTATCATGTAAAGCGCTCTAATACCATCAAGCCGAGTTTGCGTTATATTAAAGTGAAGAAAAAACAAAGGAGACTGAGTTCAAACACATGCACTTGTATGGAGTGTGGGGGCAAAAGGGCGGCCGTATGTGCTAGCATAACATGCTCTTCGCATTGCTGTGGAGAGGGGGAGGGGAAATGAGAGACACGGCCGCCAAGACAGGATGTGGCATAACGGCTAGAGCAGTCGCTTTTGAAGCTGGGGAACAGAGTTTGAGTCTCGGCGGGAGGGTCAAGATCCTGTGAATCTGGACAAATCACTTAATCTCTCCATGCATAACAAGCGCTGAAACTAGTGTTTCCCATGTACCTCATTTGCATGTGAAAGGAAGCCTGTCTGGTGTCCCGGCAGCCCAAATAGGAATAACAAAAGAGGCGGAGATTGTGCTCGAGAAAAACTCGAAGATAATTTGCATGTGTTTCTTTCAGTCAGAATATTATTTAAGCGCGAGCAGGATTAAATTAGCGGTAAAATAAAAGCTATATTAATGGTTGAAAGTTCTGGTGATGGACAATTGAAATAGAAGATTTTTAGGACGCTTTTGCAAACCGCTGTTGTGATGTACACAAAGGATAATACGTTTACATTTTTCTGTACCTTTATTTATATGTAATTGCACTTCTAATCGCTAATGCTTCCTATTTATTCATGTATGGACATTACCCAATGGTGCTAAAGTGCTTTACAGTCGAGATATTTCGTTACATGGAAGTTACAGATGTTGCCAAACACTGCAAAATTAGAAAGAAAAAAGAATACGTGTAACGGATTGAGAAGTCACCCAATTCAGACTGCTAAAATGTAGTGTTTAAATTGGATGTGCGAAAACGCCGTGCTCTGAGGGAAGGGCCTGGGTGGGGGAAAGGAAGAACGAGTACGAGGAAACTGGGGGGGAGGTGCGGGGGGACAAACAGATGGCTGCTTGTGGGAGGGAGGCTGGTGATGTGATGATGGGCAGAAATGAGAAGCGGCTGTGAAGCAGGGGGCGGGGCAGCGGAACCCTTTGATGTAGCTCACGGCCTGGCGGCCGTGAAAGTGCAAGCAATTGGGGGGGAGGAGAAGGGAGACCAGCGCGCACTGCGCACGCTGGGGAAACCTGTGGGAGGGAGGCTGATGGCTTTGATGTGGGAAAATGTGCATGCTTGTGGTCACGTGATTTCACGTGAACTGTTTGAAATCCGCTGAAATCCGCCAGATGGTTTGAGAACTTTTTTGGCCACTAAAATTCGAGCCTATCCATTCCTGCGGAATGGTATAGGCTCGACCTAAAAAAGAATGTAAGGAACGTTACATGGGAATCCATGTCAGCAATTTAGTTCCTTTTTAATTTCATGTTTTACCTAATCTTGTAAACCCTAAGAGTTTTAGCTATTTCCAGGTTGGTTTCTTTCTTGCGTTTTTATTTTTCCCAAGTAGCATATTACTGTTGCATAACAGCTAATGATTATTGACTAAGCCAATAGTCCTGGCTGGTTTTTGGTATATGTCAGTTTTGTTACATATCTGCGCTTGCATCACAAATAGGACACTCTTTGCTTGTTTCTGCCATGGGGCACCTTTAAACAGTGAACGTGTGTCCCATTACAAAGAATAGTCTTCCCAAAAGGCAGCCATGAACTCGCACTCCTCTGCAGGCAGCTCATTCCGTGAAATACGAGAGGCTGCTCAAGTTGCACCGTGTTTCTCTGTACCGGCAGCATCCCAAGAGGAGAGAGAGGTTCTAATGTAGGTGGGTGCGAGTGAATGCACATGCATGCAAGGGGGTCTTAGGGGGTCCAAGGACCCCTTTACCTAGGGCATGTTTCCTCTGCACCCACATCGGTAATACAGCATGGGCGCACACGCATAGTGCTTCTGTCATTTGCATGGGATCGCACAAAAGGGGCTGCACAAGCGTCTGCACCCCCTCCTGTATTACCATAGTGCCTCAGGGGCACAAAAAGCAAGCACAATCGCCCGCTGTGCCCCCTAGGGCACTGTGTCATACGACCTCTGGATGCAGTACAGAAAGCTTATAGAGGCACCAAAAATGGGAATTGCAGACATTTTGTTTGTGTTTAAGTTGCACCTTTTATTAAATAGGCCACATCCCTTTTTAAGAGTCCCCACTTTTTCATCCTACTTAAAGCCCAGTCACCAAGTAAAGTGTCTTGATTTGTTTTGATCCAATTACAATCTTTGTTTCCATCGCACTTCAGAATTACAAACAAATTGACTTTTTACACATTCAGCAGTTGGGAAAGAAAAAACAGTTCATTTGCAGGTATTCCAATTTTGTGGTATGCTACAAAAACATGCCATCCTACATCTTTTCCTTTAAAACACCTGTACCCCAGCATGATTGTCACATAATTCATTTTAACTTTGCAGTCCGAGGAAGAAAGGCAGAAGAGTTTGTAAACACAATCCCCATTCTAAAAATCGAAAAAATCTGCAATTTGTCAGAAGACATTGCCTGACGTTTGACCTCGGCCATTGAAGTGCAGCAAATGTGGCCAGATAAATACAGAATTTAAAGGTATCTTTATTTATTGCAACCCACCAAAAATCAACCCTGGACCCACAGTTTCAGAAAACACTGCCATGGAATATACAAAAAAAACAAAAAAACAAGCAGTACTTTTTAAGAGACTTGAATTACAAAAAGGTTTGTATATCGTTTCCGTTAATTCTGGGATGGTTTCTGGATTTTCACATTCTCTTAGTTTAAATATATTTGGAAAAACACAAAACCCATTAGAAGAAGCAGTTTTTCCTTTCATCCAGTGATGGAGTCCTTGCTCTAGAGAAGATTTGGGCAATCGGATTGGTATTGTTAGCAACTGAACGTTTTTGTTGAAGGGAGAAGATTACGATCTACACTCCTATAACAAACAAGCATTGGCAAAGCAAATAGCTCTTGCTTTGGAACCTCTTGCCAATGACTTTTGGCAACAAGGGAGATAAACATAACGCATACACCGTGATGTGCAGCATCGGCTGCGAATAAAGGTACAAGATGTCACTACTGCTAGCGGTCACATTTCCATATAAGCGCATTCATGACAGAGCATGCATGGCAGCGGAGTGACCCTTTGATTTGCCCCCCCCCCCCCATTCAAATGGGTAAATCTAAAAACATGAAGGCTCTTGTAGCATGAAAGTGCAAAACTGGACAGAGCTTGTGAGAGGAGGGGAAAAGAAGGTGAGCAGCTGAAAGATACAAAGAAATGGCGAGGAGGTCATGCTCCATAGAAGGGACAAATGCAGGATGGCACAAGGAAAGCCATCGTATAAGATGCACGCAAATGAGTGAAAATAAAGCCAACCAGTGAGAAGCAACGGGCAGCATGCAGGCTTGGTAAGTTCACAATAGGTTTGTTGAATCCAGGCGGCTTACTCTGTCTGGTAAGAGAGACTTGAAAAGGCATTAAACGTGATTCTGGAAGCCAAATTTGAACTGTTAAGACAATCTGCATTTCATGCCTGAAACCTATGAGTAAACCTCACAGAGAAAAACTACAATTTCAAAGTAAGTCTGAGCTGGATCTTGTGCAGATTTTTAAGTTAGGATGACCACCTCTTACCAGGTCATTGCAAACACTGTTCCAAGCCCTGATAATTTCTGTGTTTGCCTAATGAGTTCTGGGTATTTTAGTTTACTTTTTGCTTCCATTGAACTAATTTGAATAACCTACCTGAAATCAGCGACTTGTAGGTGAAAAGTTCTGGCCTGGATACAGCGTCCATGATAAGTCGGAGTAAGGTGGTCACACTATCAACAGTTATGCATTAACTAGATCAGACACACAGGCAATGGCGCCCATTTATAGGTACCATGTGATGTCGACTCTGAAGTTCGCTCCTTTCTCCTAGATTAAAAGGGGGTGTTTCCGTAGGCAAGGTAATATTCACATTTCTGCGTATTGAGGTACGAATATTAGTGAGTTATTTGATGCGTGTCCCATGCTGTACCTATAGAGGACTTGGTTGACTGATTCCCACCCCCTTAATCTAACCAGTTTCTAAATTGTAATGCTACCATGACCTGTGAGGGATCCACCATAGAAAGGGTAACACTCTTTATAAATATATCCCTGAACTTTTCAACTGAAAAAGCTACCCTCTTTAAAGAATGAGAAGGCAATTAATGCAATCTAACCTCAAATTGAGGCAGTCGGAAGATCTGAATTAATTTTTTTATACATTTATTTATCTACCATACAGTCTAAGGACATAAATATGGAAATGCCAGATTATTTCGAGCGTGATATTTTGTCAGTGTGCAGTACCATCCGGGATATCATGTTAATAGTGGAAGGAAATTAAATTAAAGATGTATTGATGATAAAACTGAAACATTAGATCAATATATGAGAGAGGGATAGGTCATTCCAGAATCAAATATTCCAGCAGTTAAATTGTGTCCTCATATACAGGCCATCACCAAAACCCTACAAAAATGTCAGCTATGTTCTTTGAAAGATGCTATGTATAAACAAGTCAAGGCCTACCTAAACTTCTGTATTTCCATGGTCAAAAGACTCTATCAGTTACTTTTTGAATAGCATGTAACACTTTGAACTTTGTAAGCTGTCTAGGATTCTGGTTCTGAAGGGAAGCAATTGTTTATGAATAAACCTTTGTTGACATTTTGAGGACTGTGATAGGTCTGGTGATATGATTGTAACCAAAACAAAAAGAGAATTAGGTAAAGCTGGGGGGTTTCGTATACTTTTATGTTAATATATGTTTTTGTGGGCACAGGCCTTTTAGAACTGAACCCTCGAGTTGTATGAATCTAAATCAAGTCTATATTGATAGGAATGTCAAAAATAGTAAAATGTGTTTTTAAGAAAATCTTCCTCATTGTGGTTTGATAGATACTATATTGGAAGCCAATGATTTCTTGGTTAAGGTTTAAGTTTCAGCCTTCATAACATATCCTGAATCATCAGGGAACCTGCAGGGAACTGGAACAAAGTGGTTTGGTTGTTGTCCTACTGTTATACTGTTTTCCTTGAAAAGGGGGTGTTGATCCACTATCGAAGAAACCGGTTGAGATGGTTCCCTTTCAGGTGTCATTTTCTGGCTGTGGTGCCCAAACAGATTTTGTGCTAGGTTGTGACACTTCCTGTAGGTAGTGATGATATTGGCTCCAAGCAGTGTATCCAAAACATGGGCACAATGAAGAATGAAGGCTCTACACATGGCAGTCAGCAGGCTTTTGTGAAGGAGTAATAAGGGCAAGCCCTGCCTACAATTTTCCCTAGCTTTAACAATAGAATCTGTGGACTCGTCCTTTCTCCCCTACCATCCACCAAATAACAGTGCTCAGGAAAAGCTGATCAGCAATCCAGAGTCTTCATACTCACCCACTAGAGTGTCTATGTCTCCACCCTCCAGCCACAGGAATGCACGCAATGCACTTCAGCTTTCTGCGGAAGCTGTATCTCCCTACCATCTTGTGCCATCCTAAACCAGGGGGAGTGTAAAATGGATCCCACCAATCTAGTACTAGGCTTTCACCCCACAAGCTGTTTTTCTACCTTACATGTGCCACACATCTATGATGCATTTTACCCACTCGACATGCATACAGAATGTCAGCGCGAGAGTCAACACTACATCTTACGTGAGTGAGACCAGTAGGTTCTAGAGCAGAGGTATAACAAGGTCTGCTCAGAGCTATTACTCCTCAAAGATTCAGCACGTAGACCATCTCTTTGTCAACAACCTTGAGCATTGTCTGTTGTCCCATTGCATAAGAGTACACACTCGGTGCACCACTCCAGTTCATAAGACCGGTGCTGGGCCTTGGCTTTATTATTATTTATTAAACTTGTAATGCCCACGGCTACCCAGAAGGATTTCCTTGCACAGAGCAGACACAGGTAAGTGTCCCAGTGCATAAGACTAAAACAGCCAGGTCTTTATGCTTTTGTGAAAGGTCAAGAAAGAATTGCAGTTTCTAAAAGCTTCAGGAAGAAAATCCGAAAGTTTTGGACCTAAATATGCAAAGGAGTGGCCTTTCACGTGAGAGCCGGTACCTTGGTACAGTGAACAAAGTATGGGTTGAAGACCTCAAGGAAAGGGTAGGCTGGTAAGGGACTGCCAGTTCTTGGGTATAGCATGGTCCTAAACCCTGTTTAGCTGCAAACATATAGCAAAGTGCTTTGAACTCAACGCCCTTAATGTTTCCGGAGCCAATGAATTTCCTGAAAAAAGTGAGAAACTGAGGCAGATTTTGATAAGCTAAAGAGCAACCTAGCAGCAGCATTTTGGTCAATCAGTAGACGATGGGCCAAGGTCTTATTGGCACCCAAGTACAGCACATTACCATAATCCAATCAGGATATGATCAGAGCCTGATTTGCAGTCCTTTGAGCCGCCAAGGGAATTAGCCAAAGGATATTTTTCAGCCTTCTGAGGACTACCGAACAGGTGCCAATTACTTAAGTCACCTGTGGTTTCATTGAACGTTTTTCATCCAGTAGAGAGCCCAGATTTATTTTCTTGGCAGACTTGGTGGGCAGAGTCCCTAAGGATTCCAGCCAGTGTCTGGGGCCCCAAAGAGAGGCGTTCTTACCCAGAACCATGACCTCAGTCTTGTCACCATTAAGCTTGAGTAAATTTTTATTTATCCATGAGGGAACTCTACCTAAGCTCAGGTTCAAAATCAATGGGTCAAGGTTCTGTAACAAAATCAAAATAATGATGTGACATTGGCATATGAGAAAAGGGTAAGCCCAGAACTCTCTATTAAGTCTGCCAGTGGGCGGACGTAGATGGTGAACAGCAGGTGGCTCAGAAACAAACCCTGTGGACCTCCTGAAGTCAGAGCTTGTGGCTTGGATCTTGCATTAGCCGAAAAGACCTGAAACATGCAGTATTTTAGGAAAGGGACAGACCATCCTAAAGCAGAGCCTTCAAGGCCTAATGCCTCCAGTCTTTTCACTAGGATGGAGTGGGACACTGTATCGAAAGCCGCACTCTAATCCAACAGAATTAGTGTGGCAGTGCCACCCTCATCCAAGTGTTGTCCTAGGTGTTCAGTAACGCCCAAAACTGTGAACTCTGTACTAGGTCCAGCCCTGTAGCTCATCTGTGAGGGATGGAAGAAATTTTGGGCTTCCAACAAATGCAGTGAGCGGGACATTAATATGTTTTCCAATGCTTTAGAGAAGACCAGTAACAGAGAGTTGGGCTAAAAGTTCTTCTGGCTAAAATAATCAACATTAGCTATTTTTAAGAGAGGACAGACAATGGCATGCTTCCACCTCTGAGGTATGAACCCTTCCCTCAACAAGGAATTAAGGTGCTAAAATATCATGGTTAGAAAGGGTGTGTGGTGTACAGTAGCCTAAGCATATTTGGTGATAGTGGATCCAGTGGAGATCCTGATTTATTAGATTGTAAGGAAGCTAGAAAAGATGCAAAATCAAAAGAACCATTCACATAATTTGGCTCCACACATTGCCTTAGTTTCCATATAATTAGCCTCCACCAAAGGACGATTCAGTGTATCCTTGTATAAGTTATTATCTACATTCAAAGAGTCTTTAGCCAATTGTGAGTGAATGTTTTCCACGCTCTGAATAAAAAAGAAAGAGCTACCTCATCACATTAGCTCTGGGAAAAGAAGGGGAGTAGGAGAGATGGTACTAGCTTCCGATTATTCTTTTACCACATTAGAGTCTTCTGACAATATTGGGCATTAGTGATTATTTTTTCTGTATAATTTGTGGCACAAGGGGTCCTACAGAAGTCATGATAACCTTTTAATGACTCCCTCTATTTGATCTTGGCCTCTTCAGCATACCACTGCCTCCATCGTCTTTCCAGCACTTTGCATAGTTTCCTTTCTAATTTTAAGTGTGTCAATGAACCAGGGGGATGGCGGGTACATTCTACGCGCACATTTGGTAGTAGTTGGCAGAGAAATATCAATAGCCTCAGTGAGCCAGTAATGAATCGTGGCTTGATCCAAATCACTCTGTTGTAAAATAGGCTTGTAACTAAGCAACTGCTCATTCGGTGTTGCGATGTTAAGTTTGGACCAATTCCAAAATTCAGATTTAGAGTTGTAAAGTGCTGTGGGAAGATGCGGAGGAGCCTTTACCCTAAAAGGCACAGCAAAGTGGACAGACCAGCAAAGCGGAAGAGGAGAGTCTGTCATCAAATCCTTTATGTTAGAGAATATGGGGTCCAAAAGATGCCCCGCAGTATTAGTGAGCGACTAATTAAAAGGGCCGAATTGAGAACACCTAAATCCTCGCTGAAAGAGGAATTTTGATTGCTCTTCAGGTCCTCAAGATGGAGATTAATGTCCCCAAGTAGAGTAAAGTTAGCAGCTCACAGAAGGTGAGCAGCCATTAAGTCTGGTAGGGAGGTGCAGCATTTTCCGGCATAGCCCGGGCGATGATAAATCAAGACCCCCGAAAATGTACGCTTGTAAGAGTGTGTAAAAATCAGAGCTTTGCAGTCTGGGACCAGAAAGTCTTCAATTTTACATTTATAGTCTTTTTAAAAGATAATGGCAATACCTCCACCTATCCTGTCTTGTCTGTCTATCCTAACTAAAGAAAAATTAGCAGGAAGTGCTGTAACTATATCCGGCAGAGAACCTGCGTGTAGCCAGGTTTCAGTAAGAACTTGTGCATCAGGGTTATAAGCAGATAGAAAGTTAAATAAATGTTGTGGGTGTTTAGGGAGATAACGACAGTTCAGACTGATGAAGCAAAATATCTGAGTCAGTTGTTGCCTGTCTGATGGCACCTGACTGTAAAGGCTATCATTCTCTTTACCATAGACAAACCTAGACCTGCGCGTACATGCTAGATGACAGTGGTAGTGAGGTAAAAATAGTCAGGCTACCATTTTCATGTACATTCAGGTCACTCTGGTCAGAGGTACATGTCCATATACCTTGCAAGGGGCATTTCTCTTCCAACACAGGGGCCAGGGCACAAGTCGTAAAAAAAGAAGTGGTGGGACGCTGTCACTGGAAGTGATGTCACGAAAGGTGCCGAGCTCCTCGTCTCAGAGAGGCCAAAGAGTGAAGTCCAGCTGTTTGGCAGTGGGGACGGCGTCCCCCCGGTAAAATAAGTGGGGAGTCGCCGTCCACCCATATGGTACCCCGACTCGATCTCTGACAGGGGCGCTTAAGAATCTGTAGAGTTAGCCTCTGAAGTTCAGTGCGGTGTCTGTGTATCTCCTTTTATAAGCAGACAACCTTGAGAGCCTTGTGACTACTAAAGTGGGCTAGCAACACCAGTTGGATCTATTGACTAAATACTATAAAACATGTAAATCTGCCGTAGCCCATGCAGGTAACAGCGGTAGGGTCGGGTGGGGGTCAATTTCGAGGGACGATGCCGAGGGAAAATTAAATAAATAATTAATTTTCGCTCTGCATCGTTCCTCGAAAGCCTCCCCCATGTGGCCTCGCCACTGTTACCTGCACGGACCGCGACTGATGTAAATGAATAGTTAATGTGTGTGTAAAAGAAAAAAAACCTAGATCGGTATTTGGGAAATCTTTGAAGAAGCAGCCTTGGTTCTTGGGTAGTGAAATACTGGCTACTGCCTTAGAGTAGAAGTACTTGGGAGTGACTTACAAGCTCAGCTCTCTCTGACCTCGAAGGATCATGGGGAGGCTATGGTTAGCATTTCTTTGATTTCAACCGGAGGCCTGGAGGATTAGTAAGTCAGTACCTTATATAGTTGGCTTGCTGCACTGCTACTGCACTGCTACTGTAGTGGGGTAGAAGGCACAGCTAATTCCCACAACATTGTACAGGTCTTCAGCAACATTTCTAGGTTCGACCCCATATGTTTAAATACTCCAGGGTAGATTACTTTGGGGCTCCCTCCATTTTCTCTGGTTAGCTACTGCTGACAGAGCTGGGTCACCTGCCATTACATGTTACTGCTGAGGTACAAACATTGCTTTTATCCCAAATTTGCACCACAGTGCTGCATTCAGTTGAAAGACCATACAGTAATGAATGGTGGAACCCTGGTCTTGCCTGGGCTAAAATATAGAGAGTACTTAGTTGTTGAATCTCTCTCTAAATTACAATCTCTATTGTGTTTCTGATGTCCCCATATTTGACAGTGCGGCAAAAAAAGCCTAATTACAACTATATGCATTTCTGAAGTCTGCTTTAAAAGACTTAACGTCTGTAGCAAGGAAAAGATAAGTGGCTGTAAACGAAATGCACTTTGGACAGTACTAGCTACTTACTTTTTGTCATGAATCCTAGTGGGGTTTATTTGGATTACAGCTTGGATTTCTTGTGTCAGCCTCTCAGAGAAAGTAGGCACTGAAGTCTGCATATGGTGATGGAGATACTAGCACTTAAGTTTAGCTTTGTGCATGAAATATTGGCTGCAGGCCCTGCACTTCTGGAGTTAAATGCGCACAAGGTCAGGTCAAGGGCCTGTTTTTCACATTGTATTTAATAAACATAACTTTAAAAAAAATGGCTTTAAATGTAATTTCAGAGCTTTTTAATAAAACTATATTAATATTTTTGAACAAAAGAAACCGTAATTACTATTAATAAAAAAAAATGCCAGCGGATGTATAGGACTTATTGTTTGGAGGAAACTATTCTTCAACCAAATATTATTTGGGAGTGCTGTGTGAAGGAGAGCAGCATGTGTTTAATATTCAAGTGTATGTAAAGAAACAGGAACAAACCACACATTCTAAAATCTCGATTTACTCTAGAAATTCTCTTATATTTTTGCAACAAAAAACTCAATAACTGTCCTATCGTAATTAGTAAAGGGGAATGGACATTTTGTGACTGTGTAGTTAACATATGCATGGATTAGTATGATTTTGGCAGTGGAGTGACTGCCTCTTTAGGTGCTTGTGACAAAAAGTCAGCCTGTCTCAAGGGGAGGAATATCACAAACGGTTTGCAGACATAAGGAGAACCGTTTAACAGTGCTTAATTTGTAAAAAAAAAAAAGAAGTGCAGATGCTGAAAATTTTGCCAAGGAAGCCACCGCTCGCATCTTCCTCTGGTGAACCCCACTTTCAACACTCTCACTGCCTCAGTTTCTATCTTCTAACCTTGATCTGTTGTCTGTCCCCTAGGTCTTTGCTCTAAGAATCTATCCTCTCACCTCTCTAATTGTTTTCTAGCATCTTTGTCACACGCTGTAATTCAGATTTACCCTCTATTAATTTTAGCCCTGCTCTTTTTTCTCTTTACTTGTATCCATGCTCTGCTCTCTCTCCCCTCGATCTTGGCTCTTTACTATCACTCTCTAGCAGTGATTAGCTGTGTCTCCATTTTATCATTTGTCTGCTTTTTTTCCTCTGTCCTGTCCTCCACATTCTTTCATTCTGTCTTCTCTCTTCTTAATGCTTTCTTCTTCACATCATGGCTGCTTTCTCTTTATTTCTGATTTGCTCTCCTCCTTTTTTTTCTACTTTACTCCGTCATATCTCTTTAGTCTTGCTGTCTCTCATCTCTAACACTGCTGCTGCCTGTGACACCTGTCGTCAGCCTGTACATGTTCCTGCTATTTTGAACGGAGTTTTCCTGTTGTCATTCCTAAAGAAGCGGAAGATGACGTGTTTTACTTTCTTACCTATACCGAGTGCAAAACAAAGTGTACACCAAATGAAAATGCTTTTTTTGCATATATTAATCAGTGTAGTATGACTGGGTTTATTGCGGAACAGGTGGCTGCTTGAGCACAGCAGGTCATGTCACTGCTAGTGCTGCCTGTAATTATTAGGTCCAGGGATGGAGACGGCATCGACATCCACTGCTCAGCTTGCTGTGACCCTGCCTGCTATAGCACAGGCATTGTCCCCAGCAGTAATGCTGCCAATGCCAGTAAGTATGGCTGTGGTGCCTACTGGTTTCACTCACTCTCAGCAATTACCATGCTGGGGTGCCGTGCACAGATTCTACAGGTGACGCCATGGCGCACAAAAGTTGTGTTGGGCCACAACCGCATCGAGCACATTGACAAAAGCAGCAATGCAGGGCTGCCGATATGCTACTCTGGTTACGCAACAAGTGGAAAGTCCACACTTACTTTCATTTATACTTCCTCATGAACCCTAACTCCCAAGTTCCAAATGCGCTCTTGCAGCTTCCTTGCCTCAACTCCGTCATGAGCCAGCCCCCAGCTACAATTATCCAATAGGAGGTGTAGGCTCAGGCAGTGGCAGGGTGCAGCAGACTAGGGGAACAGAATGCAAGCCATAGTTTGTCGATGACTTCTTGGATTTGTGGTCAGAGTGTGTATCACCACGTTAGTGATGATGTCATCAATCATGCCTGCCTGGACAGGTGTATGCCGGCCTGACTATGAACATTTACCAGCCAGTCACCATGCAATGTATGTTGTTCTTTTTATTTTGAATTTGAACAATTAATATTGAGACCACCACCTGCAGGTTCAAAAATTGTAACCCCAGCCCTGTAAAAGAAGTGCAGGTGCTGAGCACCTGAAAGCACCTGCTCAAATTAAGCACTGCTGTTTAATCACCATTGAATAGAGGGCGAGTAGCTGGGAATCAATACTTCATGTACACACCTGTCGGAAAGCAGTAACATTGCACTTTTGATCCAGCGGGAGCGATGCACTCTTCCATACCTCACCACTACTGACCGCACTCAGTATAAAAAGTGGGGAAAAAAAATAGAAGTGGGCGAAAGTGGAACTGGATGAGAGCAAAAATGGAGACAAAAGGCTGGACAGGGGCGTCTGCAGGTTGCATTGGATATTTAAAGATCATTAATAATCTGTCTTGAATTTTCAGCATCTAATACTCAGTTACAGTAATTTATCTTGAAATGTTCTCTCTGTAACCAACTTTGGATTCTTTACATGAAGTTGACTTTACTGAAAGTGAAATGTAGCAAGACACAAGTGCTCATAGAAAAGCTTATTAACCACCAGTCCTACTGCTAAGTTTAAAAAAAAATTGTTTTTGAGTTTTTTAAGTAGAACAAATCACTCATCTTGTCAGATCATGACGGCATTTACCATAGCAAAACTTAGTATAATCAGTATGTGTCATGCATGCATTCAATGTCGTAAAATAGGAAGCATTTGCAGTAAAGCATTGTAGGAGAGTAGGGTCTGCTTCCTATGGTCACCCCCACTTTTTGCTGTGATTCTCTGGTTTTTCGACTTTAGTGTGGCTGTGGGCCTGCTAATCAGACCCACGGCCCAGCTGTTCAATCTCTAAATTTATACCATGTACTTTAGGTACATACCAGATTGGTTACTGGGTCACTCTTGTGAGCCCTGTATAGTGTACCATAGGTACACCCTAGGCCTACCAGGGGCTGCAGCATGTATTGTGCCACCCCTGGTTTGCCTTCCAAACTGACACCACAGGTCTGTTCACACAGCCTGGGTAAGGTGGTGTAATCACCCCTTACTTAGATATAGTATACCTATATCTGCCTTTACATATCGATACATGTACACCTATAAGCCACTCCTATGGTAGGCCTGGAGGCAGAGTCCTTGGTTTTATGTGAGAGGGTACCCTAGCATGAGCTGAGCCCCTCTGCAGCTTTCGGAATCATCTCCTTATAGCTGTTCTATGATTTTTTTTTTTTTTTTTTTTTAAATATATTTTTATTACAGGAATCAGTACAACAATACAGTAACGACCAGCATCATATTATAATCGACTGTTACATGATATAGCCCACCGACCCCCTTCCATAGCATTGCTATACAGCCAAGCAGCCCATATCCCTGGGGTTGGGCGGCGAACGTAGCTGGGGTCAGTAGGATGCTGGAGCTGGTCCGGATAACACACTGTCCGTCATCTGCTTTTCTAAACAAACCCCAACCCCCAAAAAGAAACCCCCCCCTCAAACTTCCAGTCATTGTGAAACTCCCCCCTCCCCCCCCCCCCCCCCCCCCACCATCAGCGCCAGGGAGCTTATCAATTTAGGATCCACTGCTTGACCCACGGGGAAAGTAATAGTGCTGTTAATGCTAGTGTCTAACGGGACTCGGGTCTAGTTGCTTCTTCACTTTCGGAGTCGCTGGGGGCACAATAATCCCTGAGGGCCTGCACCAGCGTTTCCCATTCTAACGCGGCCTCCTGCGCCTTCTCATCGCTCTGCCTCCAAGCCAACTGATATCGCAGCGCGCTCTCACCCGCCGCCCATTTCAAAAGTTCACCGTGCCATCTGCCGCCCGTAGGACCAGCACGTGCCTTCCAGTTCCTGGTCACCTCTCGCTTAGCAAGTAGGAGTCCCAGGTCGATAAATTTACTGGTGATTTTATTCCGGGGGGTATGGGGGAACCAGTGCAATAGCCCTACCGCCGCATCGAACGATAAGTGCCTCCCCGTCACCTCTTCCAAAGTCGCCGCCACCTCCTGCCAGTAGGACGTCAATCCTGGACAGGCCCATAGCATGTGTAGGAGGTCCGCCTCCTGAGCCGGGCACCTAGGGCATTCCGCCGAAGCCGTGGCAAAATAACGCCTGATCTTAACCGGGGTCAGGTACGCCCTATGGAGAACATAATAGTGGACCAGTTGGAAACGGGCGCTACGTGTACCCTTCCATGCTCGCCTCACCAGCTGGGACCAGGTCGTCTCTGGGATCTCCCTGCCGATGTCCTCTTCCCAGCGGGACTTCAGTGTGGCGAGAGGGACCAACCCCTCATTAATCAGCCTGCCGTAAAGGCAAGTGACCGCCTTCACTGTGCCCGCCGACATCATTACATACTGGCACACCTGAGACAATTGAGGTTCCTCTAGTCCGTTTTGCCAGTGCGCCTGGATCACTCGCACAATGGCCGAGTGCAGCAGAAAGTCGCCCCGGGGGATCCCAAAGCGGTCAATAAGATCCTGAAAGGACAGGAGCACTCCGTCCTCATACAGGTCCCCGACGAGCTGTATACCCAAGTCCTCCCAGTCCGCCAGTCGCGACCAGTCTCCTCCGTGGGGGAGGGCCGTCAGCATCCCCAATGGTATTTCAGGTGCATATGGGGTCCGCAGGTGACCTCTGTTATGAGCCCGATTCCAACAGAGTCGGATAGTCCGCTCCTCCATCGACAGGTCCCGAAGGACTAAACGCTGTCGCAGCGCGATAAAGGAGAGGACGTGCCTGGCCATACCCGTTCCTCTACCGTCTTCCGGGCCTCTGAACTCCCTGGCTATCTCCTGGGTGTATGTCTGAAGCTGCGCCGCTAGGTAATACTTCTCAAAGTCCGGCACAGCGAGCCCCCCCTCGTCCTTCGGCCTCATCAGGGTATTGAGGGCCACCCGCCGCCGGCCCGTGCCCCAAAGGAACCCAACCACCATAGAACGCAAGCGGCGAAACGTAGCTGGTGGGACCCAGATCGGCAAAGTCCGAAAATAATACAAAAGTCGGGGGAGCGCCACCATTTTGAGCAGGGCGATGCGTCCTGCCACGGAGAGCGGCAGCGTGGCCCAAAAGTCCATGCTGCCTCGGAGTGCTCGTATGCAACGGGCAATGTTTCCGTCTAGGAGGTCGGGCTGGTCGTGGTACACAAATACCCCAAGGTACTTAAAGCAGTCGGGTTCCCATCTGATCTCCTTACTGAGCGCCGGAGTGAGTACACCCCTACGCATCGGGAAGAGGCAGGTCTTAGACCAGTTCACTTGTAGGCCTGAGACGTCTCCGAACTCCGTTAGCGCTAATTCCGCTCCCCGTAATGCGTCGACCGGATCCTCCAGGAAGAGCAACAGGTCGTCCGCATAGAGCGAGACGTAATGTGGGCCCGCCGCTGTCCATAAGCCCGTATAGTGGGCTCCCGAGCGAAGATGCATCGCTAGTGGCTCCACCGCTAGTGCAAAAAGAAGCGGGGATAAGGAGCACCCTTGCCGCGTGCCACGCTCCACCGGATATCGCGATGAAATCAAAGGGCCCGATCTAACCCTGGCTGAAGCGGAAGCGTAGAGAACTGCTGTCCATTTGATGAATCCCTCCCCGAGGCCGAATTTCCGCAATACCGCGCTTAAGTAGTCCCACTCCAGGCTATCAAAAGCCTTCTCCAGGTCCACCGACAAAACTACCGGGGACGGGGCATCTACGAATGGTTCCCCAAGCAAGCGAAACAACCTTCGGATGTTCATGGTCGTATTTCGCCGTGGGATGAAACCGGCCTGGTCCTCGTGTACTAGGGAGCTCATATGTCCTAACAGCCTCGAGGCCAAGATGCTGCTCAATATTTTGTAGTCCACCGTCAGCATTGAGAGGGGACGGTAGGACCCCGGGTCAGACGAGTCTCGGCCTGGCTTGAGGAGAGGAACCACCAACGCCTCACACATCGAGCCGGGGAGGCGACCCAGCCTCTTCGCCTCCCTGTAGACCACCAGTAAACGAGGGGCCAGGAGGTCAGCATAAGCTGCATAGAACTCCACCGGCAGGCCATCCAGGCCCGGGGTCTTGTTCCTCGCCATCCGTTTGATGGCCCCGCGGATCTCCCCCAAGCCGATGTCAGATCCCAGGGCGTCTGCCACTTCTTGTTCCACTGTGCGGAGTTCCAGCGGGCTAAGATAGTTATCAAGCTGGTCTGGGTCACGCGCGGAGCGACTGCGGTATAAACATTCGTAATAATGCCGGAAGCAATTAAGAATCTCCGGTTGGGTGTACACCTCGGTCCCATCCGTCCTACGCATCCTAGTCGTCGTTTGGGACTGGCGCGTAGGGTTGGCCAACCACGCCAGTAACGCGCTCGATCTGTCGCCCTCCGCTATGGATCGGACCGTGTAGGCCTTATAATCAAAACAGCGGAGCCGCTCTACCTCCACCGCCACCTTCTCCCTCGCCTCTACCGTTTGTGTTTGCAATTCCGGGTGTCCGGGCCGGCTAATTTCGAGCTCGCGGAGCGTTCGGTCCGCCGTGTCCAAATCAGCCAGGATAACACGCCGCATGCCCACCTTCTTAGAGATACAGTACCCCCTCACCACCACCTTGAAAGCGTCCCATTCGAACGCCCTAGTACTCGCGGAGCCGCCGTTGGATGCAAAATAATCCATGATTCTCTCCCCTAGGTCTGCCTTGAAGACACTGTCCTCGAGGATCTCGGGGCGCATCTTCCAAGTGGGTACCGCCGGCGTCCCAGGGAACCAGCGAATGTCCAGCAGGAGGGGGTTATGGTCCGAGATGGTCCGCGATAAATACTCCGATCGGACCGCTGCCGAGACTAATTCGGACGAACCAAGAAAGCCATCCAGTCTGACATGCAGCTCATGAAGGCTCGAAAAGTACGAATAATCTCTAGACGCGGGGTGTTGCGCCCTCCAGATGTCCGTCAAACCCCAGCGGGTCTGCCAATCTTGACGGCCCTTAGCCGTCCGCCGGACCGGGGAATCGGGGAGCGGGGGATGCGAGCGGTCTATGTCTACATCTACCACGGAGTTAAAGTCTCCCCCCAGCAGGAGGGGACCGGCGAAAAAGTGGGCCAACGAGCCCGATAACTCGGAAAGGAAGGCAGTTTGGTCCACATTAGGGGCATACACACAGCAAACATTCAAGTCCCTCCCTCCTAGCGTGCCTGATATGGCCACGAAACGCCCCTCTGGGTCCAACACTGTCCTCGTGACCTGGAAGGGGACTCCTGCCCTGATCCATATTAGCGCCCCCCTGGCATAAGCAGAGTACGCCGTGGAAAAGACCTGCCCTCGCCACCTACGCTGAAGCGCCGCCCCTTCCGCCTTGTTCAGATGCGTTTCCTGCAGCAGCGCCATTTGCACTCCCCTACGCACTAAATAAGCGTGGACCCTGTGACGCCTGGACATAGTGTGAAGCCCCCTCACATTCCAAGTAATACATTTCAAGTTAGCAACATCAGCCATTGTCCCAGAGTGTTCTTGCACAGTCTCCCCGTCCGGGTCCCCACAAAGAAAAAACATCAGTCCTCCCAGCTCTGACGGCGGCCATTTTCCCCAACCAGAACCAAACCCCCCAAAAACCAACAAAACCCCCTCCCAACCACCCCAGAACAGGACCCAAACTGCACCATCTAGATCCCATCCAAACTGCTACGGAGAACAACCCCAAAAACCCCACTAGTCCTACGGTCGCCACCGTAGGGAGGCCTTATGGGCCAGGTGCGGGCTGAGCGGAGGCAGTGGGCTCTCGTCGCCCAGGCCACCAGGACTATAATAAGCCCCCCCCTGTGTCAAAATCTTTCGGGGCAGGGGCAAAAGCCTCCCAACCCTCCCTCCTCCATTGTCAGCAATAAAGAACGGCAGCCGCCTCCCCCCTGCCGGGCCCCCACCCAAAACAAGGCAACCTGTCCCATTACCCTTGTCCGTCCAAAAGGTCCTCCACCGATTTCGGTGTGTGGGTACTGTCTGCCACTGAGTCTTCCGAGTCCGATGGTGCCCCCTGAGCACCCGGGTTTTCTTCCTCCTCTTCGATGTCTTCGCCCCTTGCTCCCGACAGTTCCGACAGAACTTCCAACACTCCCCTCCGCTCAGATGATGTCTCCGCTGTCGAGGGTCCTCCTGTGCGGCCGCGGCGGTTCCTGACCCTTTTAGATCGCCTCCTTTGTTCCGGCTCCTCCGACTGATGGGTCGAGGCGTTATAACCATCCTTCCCCGTTCGGTACAGTTCGAGCCAGACACAGACCTCCTCCGGGGTGTCGAAGAACTGGGTTTTGTCGTCGACAATAACTCGGAGCCTCGCGGGAAATAGGAGCGAATATTGGATGCCCTCACTCCTGAGTTCACGCTTAACCGCCAGGAAGGAGAACCGCTTGCGCTGCGTCTCGTAGGTATAGTCAGGGAAGATAGTCACCTGACTGTTTGCAACCTGGAACGGGCCATTGTGTCTGGCGGCATTTAGGATCAGGTCTCTGTCCCGGAAATGTAGCAACCGCGCCACCACCGGCCTCGGGGCTCGTCCCTGCTGTGGGGGCCGCGCTGGAACTCTGTGGGCCCGTTCTAGGGTGTAAAAGGAGGACAGGCCCTCCGGGACCACCGTGTCTCGGAGCCAGGTCTCCAAGTAGCGCACCATATCGCCTTCCTCGACCTTTTCCGGCAGGCCCACTACCCGAATGTTATTCCTCCTGTTTCGACCTTCCGCATCCTCCGCCCTCCGTTCGAGGGTCTCGATTCGGGACATGGCATCCTTTATCGTCGCAGCCAGGGTTCTCTGCGCCGGTTCGATAGTCTTCACCGTGCGCTCCACCTCCTTGACCCGGTCTGAGAGTTTACCATGGTCTGCCCTAAGGAGGCCCAGGCCAGTCGCCACCTGGGCAATGTCCTGTTGTAGGGCCGACCGAGTTGCCTCTATGGCTTCCAGTACACGGTCGAATTGTTGTTGGAGTGGTGCGCCACCAGGTCGTTTAGGATCTCCATGCTCTTCCTTGTCCTGGGCCTCAGAGTCCGAGGTGGCCTGGCTGGATCCCTTGGCTCCTTTAGGTTTCCCCATGCTGCCAGGGGCTCTCCGCAAAGGTCCCGGAGTAGGCGTCTCCGTGCGTAAGTGTCCTGCACGACTTTCCCGGGATTTCGCCCTCAAGTCCGGAATGGGCGATCGCCTTCTCCAGAGCCTGTGGAGACTCCGCCGTTTCGGCTCACGCCACCGCCACGGCGTCCGAGGGCACCGATAAGGGGGCGGAGACACCCGTCTCCGAGTCGGGCGGTCCCGTTCACCCACTATAGCTCCGGGGCAAGGGCCACCAACTCCCCCGGTTGTCCTGTGGCGCCCGAGTGTCGCGCCATCCATGTAGTCGGGGTGGCCCGGAACTCGCAGCTAGTTGCGGAGTCGCGGTGCAGACCACCGCCTGGAACTGAGGGCACCCGTGTCCGGTGCCCTCTAACGCGTGGGCACCCGCCCGGTCGTTCAATCGAGTATGGTCCCGCTGTAGAGGGTCCGAACCAGCCAACGTCCAATGTCTAAAACAACTGAGGCTGGTGAGGCCGGGTGCCGGGCGACACCCGCGAGACCTCCTCAACTCCGTAGGTTCGATCAAGGGGACAAAGGGGTCCGGGCGCCATATTGGGTCGCACTCCGCCACTCCGCAAACTTCGGTATTTCTTGAAAGCCACCTCCGTCCAAACTCCACCAGGGCCCACGGCAGGGTGTCGTCGCCTCGCTCAACCGAATGCGGGGTCTGGGGTGCCCCTCAGCCTCCGATGTTCAGGATAATTTCGGGCTTAGTCCCGGAGCCGAGCTCTCAGGCGACCATCGCCATCGGCGCCCAAGCCACGCCCCCATAGCTGTTCTATGATATAGCCATACCATATACTCTTAAGTGCATTATAATCCTCGCGGTTAATGCTAACTTTGGTTTGGCTTCATCAAAACATGTTGTGTAAGGTGTCAAACACTTTGGAATACTACACCCCCCCCCCCCCGCCAGTTCTGGCGGCGGGGGTAGCATTCCACCCTTCTAGAGGGAAAAGACATGTAGCTTACTGCTTTACCCGGTTAAAGTGTTAAACAGAGCCTCAGCATCACAAAATGAATGCTGCTGCCACAGACACGAGTCTGACCTCCTGTTGCTGGGGAAAGCTCCAGCAAGGGCAGCCTGGACAATAGGTTTCCTGTCCAGGGAGGTGCCAGCACCTCCCCAGACAGGGGTTTTGTGTATTGGGGCAGTGAGGGCTGCATTCAGTGAAGGCATCTAGACACTGCCTGGGAAACACAAGGTGCTCCATGCATAGCCCGGTTCAAACCAGTTGCTGGGGCACTCCAGCCCTGCTCTGGTGTGAAACTGGACAAAGGGAAAGGGGTGTAACCACCCCTTTCTCAGGTCCACCCATAGGAGGGACCTAGTCAGGTAATCCAGCCCCCATCCTTAGTATAAGTATAGGAGCTGTGTCCCCAGGACTTTAGATTGTCCTGGGCAAATCTTTGAAAGACATATCTTGGTCCTTCGACATTCCATTCTGACTGGAAGACGGAAGACATCTCCCTTGTGGTCAAGGAGGGACCACCCTGTGCAAACAGGCAACAACAGCAACTTCGCTGGTCTTCAGTTTCGAGGCTCCTGTCGGACCCCGAAGACTCTGCGACTCAAGAACTAGACTTCCAGACTTCTCTGACCCTGATCCACATCCACAGAAAAGTTGAAACCCGTGGCAGACATGAGATGTGGGACAGGACATCTTGGACATTCTGCATTTTGTTACCTGCACTCCTTTGCTGAAGACTCAGTAAGATGTGCATTGGAGTACGAGAAGAACCAGCCCCGAGCACCATTTGCACCGAAGCTCAGGCCCCCACACTCCGCGAGTGTCCCATGGGCTCCGCCTTTGCATTTGAGCTTGATGCATCTTTGTGGTTCCTTGCCCATTGGCTAGTGAGCCCCTGAAGACACCATCTTGAATTGACTTTGCTTTCCTGGTTGTTCCAGGCTTTCTCCAGCTTTTCTACAAAGGAGAAGTACCACAGATCTTGCTTGTCTGCACCGAAGCCAATCTTCATCTCCTGTGTGGATTGCATTTGCCAAGGCTTGTTGGGTCCAATCAAAATACCAACACCACAGTCAACTAGACCCTTTGTGGGACAGCTTGAATCCAGCTCCTGGTCATTGTCGACACCTCCTAGACCTCGTGGCTGCAGAGACAAGCTTCACCTCTTCACCTGATATCAACGCGACATCGCCTGGTTCCTTCCTGGCACCTTCCTGGTCACTGGCTAGTGACCCAGACTCAGTCCCCTCTGCTTTCAGGTTCTTCACATCACCGATCCACCCGGACACTTTTCCTCTGGTCGCCTGCAGCACTTCTTTGCAGTTCTCCATAGAAAACGACTACGAAACCAGACACGAAAAGACACCTATGCACCCGGCTTCCCTGGGCGAGGTAACACGAGTACTCCAGTGCTCCCATGGGTCTTGACTCTCGAAGTGTCCTAGTTTAAAAGGGTTCTATCCTAGTCCATCTGGAAGTGTCCTTAAATTGCATATCTGTAACTTCTTTGTTTCCCTCAGAAAGTCTATGGTAACTCGCGACTGTGTTTAGACACTGCACGCGTCTCCCGTGGGCCTCCTACTTCCTAACCTTTGGTTGTTTTAGTGTATCCCCAGCGATTCCACAGGCCCCAGGCCTGCTTTCTAACTCTCACATGGTAATTATACCACTATCTTAGTATATGGTTTGTGAGGCCCCTAGGGCATAACGTATAAAGCGCAAATTATATTAACTGTGTGACTTGTATTGTATTTTGACCTCTGACCTCATAAAGAGTGCAGAGGGGTTCTGTTTAGATTAAATACATATATATTTGATATATACCTTTTGTGGTGTCCTTTCATTTGGTATTCAAGGGATTATATATGGTTAAACAACTTGCATAACTTGCCTACTGAAGTCTTAGCCTGAAGACTGCTGGTTCATGCTACCACTAGGATAGCTTTCTATAAGATTGACTTTACAACCACCATCAACAAGGGTCGATTAGACTGGTGCAAGGTGCCCACTAGAAATAGTGGACATCATATGCCTGGCAAACTTCTCACAAGCATGTAATAATAATCCTGATAACATGATCAAGAACACTCACACTGATTTAAGCTTTGGTCAAATTTGAGCTTTCAACGCTTGTCCTCAGAGTAATGCTGCTGAACACTACATATGTACAAATCTCTGGGGATGGGGGTATCAGTTATGTGAAGTATGGTGTTGGGGGGCAGGGGAGAGGAGACATTCCAGTTGTGGGACCGCGGGCCCTATACAATGACTTCTGGGAAAGATGGGTTTTGTAGAGCATGAAGCTTACTGATAGCATAACTAACTGCAACTTCATTTCTACACACCTTCTAATGTTGCTAGGTGTAGTTCTAATTTATCTGTGAGTAACGGAAAAGGAGTTAAAATTCATTAATAATGATTTTTTTAAATCTAACCACACATGCATCTATGTATCACTTACTTAACGCTGGTTCTACCTGAAATGCACACTACAGGTACATATTAAAATAAATGATGTTCAATACTAGAATTGCTCTGCTATTCCCTAACTATTCAAAGTTCAAAAGGGAATCCAAAGTTACAAAATCTTTGACCAAACAAGTATAAGTTCAGAAACAATTCAAAATGGATTTTCCACTCCACTTGATTTCCAGAATACCTATCTGATTCCAGAATATCTTGTAGCAACTTGCAAGGAAAACAACTGTTCTTCATGCCACATGAATCAATGAAGGAAGGGTCCTGCCTGCATCAACATACTAGCCTAATGGACTAGCAAGTGAATCGCGAGGAGTTGTATTTCGCAGTTAAAGATGGTGGTTACATCTACAACTCTCGTTCCATAGCATAGTGCAACTTTCATGAATGTAAAGCCTTCTGCCAGGCTGCGCCAACATTTGATGCCCACTTCCAACCACAATCTGCAAAATATATTTTGCTGGGTGAGCCTGGAGTACTGTGCTCCTACACTCATCACATAGCCAGCCTTAAGCCCTACCTCTGAACCAGTCTGTTGACAACATCTTGACTTTCAGATGCTGTGGACATCAATTTGCTTCAGTTGCTGGTAGTCAGAAGTCATCTTATCAACCATCCAGTGCGATCTGGGCTACCAGACATTTTGCTCATCATAAACAAGTTGAATCTTTCTTTACCCAAGAACATACATTTCCGATTATTAATGCTTTGAATATTAACATCCAGTGTAATCCAATACATTTTGCATTCCTTCAGATTGAGGAGACTTCTATTAGGTTTCTATTATGTGCTTCAACACTTTACTCGAGAGTGTGTGTTCAGAAGACAGCTCACATCAAACGCCGGAGAGCCCTGTTCCTTTAATTTCTAGTTTCTTGGTAGGCAGAGCTACCAGATATGTTGGTCATCATGAATTAGATGTTCAACTTAACTTATTTCTCATGCCTAGTTGAGGTTCTGTGATTCTGAACCCGTTCAATAAAGGTCGTCGGATAAAGACGATTTTGGTATCAGCGGACCACAAATGACGAGTGCGGCATGTACGAGTGTTTTCGTCATAATCGATCTATGGAAACACTACGTATTCAGGGATTCCGTTTGAACCTTCGGGTTCCATTTTGTGTACGGCAGCCATTTTGTGGTTGCCCTCACATAGGCCGATGACTACGGCCGAACGAGTCCTTGTGACACGTACACCTTTAGCTGACTTTTGTGTGACCTGAACAAGCTGACTCCCTTGCCCGAGGCTGACCTCGTTGAGCCAGTTCCTTGTTAGGCAGCTGGTCAGATAGAGATCAAAGAGCAGGACATTGCTGAGTTTATGGTACATGCACACACCCTTCTATCTTGCTTCTCATATGTTTCTGTTCCTTCTTTTATGGCTTAATTTCTGATATGGGTTGAGGCCTTTTATTATGGGTTCGTCCGGCCTGTCCGAGCAGGAATGTTGGATTTTGCCTTGTCATTTCTGGTGGGCTGGACAACGGAAAGTGGGTTTGTCGTCATGCGATATGTTTGAAATGTCATCATCTGATTGGTTTGTTTGTATGTAACTGATGCTAGCCAGGAATGTGATTTTTAGCATAAAAGATGATGCTTCGCTCTACGAATTTGTGCAGTCTCTAGCGAACCACCCGTGTTGTGCTTCGTAGACCTCTGTTCCTGGTTGCAGCCAATAAACTTGGTCTTTGACGTCACCGAGAAGTATCCCGTGTCTCTGTATTCTAAGACAGGTGAACCCGAAGACATCGGGCGTTTCCCCTGGCGCCGCTGGGTTCTAAAACCCGGTTCTTCATAGTGATACCAGCAGCATTAGAGTGTCAACTTGCTTGCATAGGATTCAGACTGTTTGATCTTTGCATGTACCACCCTTTCACAGGTATCTAGCTCTTCGAGGCAGGTTGTCTATTTATCACTAGTTCCCAAGAAATCAATCACTCTAATGATGCAACGATCATCGATCTTTAATAGTAAACTAAACAGTCATGGACTCCATTACTGTGCGATCATTTTTGGGTAATTGTAAATGTATGCATGTTTGTATATGGTATCTCTATAGTGTGAACCCAGCCAAAAGGCAGCAAAGTGCTGTACATGGTCAAAAGAAAGTTCCAAGTCTGTAAGTAATAGGAGAGGAAGGGGAGCTGTGCAAGGTTAATGCATTGTGAAGTAGTAGTGTTTCAGGTGAGACTTAAACTCCTTCCTAAACTGGAGCAGTGTTGGTTCTGTCTTCATGAGGGTCGTGAGCCAGATTATAGGTGCATAGGTGGCTAAACCCTGCTTTGTTTTTCCTTTTTTTAAATTTCTTAGTCTGCAATCTGCTGGTGTCCCAGCTGCGTGTGCCAAGAACCACAAGAGATGGCGCGCTTCTCTGCAGGATAAGCGGGGTGCTGGTTGTGATGGCTTTAATAATTATTTTTGTCTCAACAATTCCAAAGAGTTTCTGCAATGAATGATTCACAAATATACTGGGTTTTATTTCTTATTACAGACTTTCCGCAACACTTATGATAATTCGATGTTCGAACAGTGGTATCTTCAGAACATGCAGCTAATCATCTTGGTCAACTCATCACCTAGATGGCAAGTGACAAATCCATATATCCAATTTACACTTCCAATACTATACTTTAATGAGACAGTACCTGCACTTTTCAGTAGGGCACTTTAAAGAGACCATACCTGCACTTCTCAGCAGGACAACCATGTCTTTAAAGGGACAGTACCAACACTATTCTGCGGGGCAGTTGGACTGATTTCAATTACTTTTCTGCAGGTGTCTGTTCTACTTTTAAAGGGACAGTAACAGCACTGCTCTTTACATTAAATGGAGCAGTACAAGCACTTCTATGTGGGCGGTTGAAATTTAGTGGGAAAGTAATTGCATAAATGTCAAATGTATTTTCACACCCTCTCCAGATGCTGTTATTTGATTCAGCCTAAAAAACATACTCCTGTCAAGTTAACCCAGAGCACAGCCTCTGTCCTGGGAAGTATTCCCTACAGTGCAGGCTCTAAAAAGTTGATTTAATGTGCCCCTAGCGAAGCTCGGGTAGGAGTAGAGAGTGCTGATTTTCTTCTTATTAAAGCCCTGTGTACTGCGCATTTCTACTTCGCTTGTAGTGCAATGAAGAGGCACTACTACTGCTAAAGGAGCTTTAAACGTCTTCAGGCAGTACTACCACTTAGACAAGGGGACTGTATACTCTGGACAGTGGTGATTTGGCATTAATTTAACTGCCCGTTAATATATTTCTGAGGAACCCTAGAGTCACCAGACCCGCAACAATCTCATGTTGGACCATAACAGACTTACAACACGATTAACCTAACCACGGGCAACCTGGGAGAGGAGTCCAGAGCCCAGTTTGGACAAAGGAAAGAAATGAGTATAGAGGAAGGAGTGGATTTTTCACCTAAGGTTTTAAGGGGTTTGTCCTGTACTACCCAAGTCAGGTCCCCCCTTACCAACCAGTCCCACACCTATAAAACATATTCACTGTTCAGAGCAAAAAGATGAGGAAAAGAGATTAACAATGAGATGGGATTTAAAGGAGAGCTACTCAATCAGTCTGAGTTTGTCAAAAAGAGAGACAAACTTATATCAATCTTTCTAATCAGAGGTGTCCATGAAGAACACATTATTTGGATTTTGGGTGCTGCCAACATGATTATTTAATAAAGGGAATGGCAAGAAATTATCGATTCAAGATTTTTTTTTTTTTTTTACTTCCGAACTGCCACAAGGTGGTAGCTTAGAATCGGGAAAGCAGCAGAAATACACTTCTGTAGAATAACTTGTTTCAGACATGTTGATTGCTGAGGACTGTACACCGTGCGCTGGTTTATTTATTTATATATATATATATATATATATATATATATATATATATAGTAACACACACTTGGGGGTACGCGTGCACCTCCACGGTGGAGCGTCAATCTCCTTAGCCAAGTGGGATAATGTATTGTTCTGAATGACCTGGCACTTTAACTGTATAAATCTACAAAAGGTGCTTTATAAAACGCCTGAAGAAATACTAGTGTCTACTTTGTGCATGCTAAGAAACAGAGGCTTTGAACTAAAGAAGGGTCATCAATGAAATGAGGCAGCTGAGCGGAGTGTACAGCCCAGTGTACATAGCCACCCCCAGAGGCGGTGGTGATAGGCTGGGGCCCTCAAAGGCATTCTCCGTGGAGAAGTCATTGCAGCGACTGGGAAGACAGTGCAGCTGGATAGAACGAGGGAATAAAGGCATGCGTCTCAGAGCGTGACCCGCTGAGGGTCAGGGAGGGTGAGGCGCGTGAGTCACTGGCCGGTCAGCTCGTGCTCGCAGGAGGCGGCTGGAAGGCTCACGAGGGTGCTGTGAGGACTGCATTTCACTGCAGTGTTTTCGAATCTACGGGCCCTGGTGTTTCACGTTCTGTGCTCGTGGATAGCGCCCACATGAGCGCTTGATTACTTCGGGGAACTCTCAACTCCTGGGGGAGAAAGTAAAGTCAGTGAACCAGGGTGGTGATAAAAAATCCAGAAAGGGGGACAAAGAACTGCTAAATAACCATGAGGGGAGCATTTAGTCTGACATGGTGAAGACAGGAGAGGTTTCGGCGAGATGTAATAGGATTAAAAGAGAACGGAAGAATTGGGTGAAGATAAGGGACCGGAGTGGGATGGAAGCGGACAAACAAAAGGGAAGAAAAGCACAGGGATGCAAAAAATAAACATGCGGCTGACTTTGTCTAAGCAGAATGAGAAGAAAAAGCCCGGGAGTGGTGCGTGCGCGCAGTCTGCTCATTTTCAAGCACTGAACTTGTGCTTTTGGCGCACCCCTGCTGACTCCCGCAAGGTGGATGCTACCACAAGCATGAGTGCAGTGCTGGAAAATGAGCAGAGCGACTGCTAAAGGCCCTCCTAACCAGCGCATATGCGCTGCATAGCCAAGACCTAAAAAGGTTATGCATGACTGACGGAACTGGGACACTCCTGGTTGCACTGAACATGACCTTGGAACGCCATTCCAAGAAGGGGATTACTGTCGGAATGCTATTGGCTGGTGTGTCCTGCCCTGGCAATGGATGCAGCGCATGCTGCTCCGCTCGCCATTGGACAGCCATCTAGGGTTCTATTGTCAGTTCACTTCAGTCCGGTTAGGGTCAGATACCAGCTCTGTGGAAGGCTTGTCTAAAGAGCAGAGCCTTCCTGAAAAGGTCATTTCAATGCATTCTTGCTCTTTTCTTTTCAAGGCCAACAACACCTGACGTTGTCCTGTGACACCATGCCTCACTTAAGCCTTTTTGAAGACACTTTAAATGAGGGCATGTGCAACTGTCAACAAGGTGCTGTGTTTCCAGTTCAGGCTGCTCCATTTATAAATCGGCTGATTTTTATGTTTCTGAGGTAAACTGCCTCAAAATTATTAAAGGAAACTACATTTCCCAATGTGCATTAGCTCATCAAATGAAAACTAAAGACTGAGCGTGATGTACCATCACTGAGTGATCTGGTGACCCTATAAGTGAATCTCGAGCCACAGAAAAAAAGTGCTACTGGCTAAAAAAACAGGACTGGTAGATGGTGTCACCTAGACATGAGCCAAACACCACCTATAGTTTGAAGAACTACCACTTGTGCAGGGACGGAGGAGTTAGCCTGGCTTTGAATGTGTTTTTGAGACTTGGGAGTTGATATTACTTCGACCCTTCGCCTCCACAAGAAATTCTTATGGAGGCGATGGGTCTTCTTTCCTGGTTCGTTTGATGTTTTTAAAGGTCAGGACGCCTTTGGCTAATAACCCAACACCGAAATAGCAAAGTTAGTGCTGCATTTGTCCTACAGGTGTCCTGGGACCAGAGGGCTGCTGCGGGGCTGGGCACTGAATCCTTCCAGTCACGTGCAATGCACGGTGCGGCGCGAGCGCCCTTTGCTTTCATCTGCAGAACATTGATGTTCAGCAGAGGCGCTGCTCGCTGCGGAGTCTGAGCAGACCTGTGACGTAGAATGCTGCTGGGGCAGTCGAACGTCTTTGAAGAATTGAGTAACCGCACCTATGCGAAGAGGCAGCAGGGAGCGCGCCGTCCTTGTGCACGCGATAGGGCTTGGCTCCTCTGTTAAAGGCCAGCCACTACTTCCTGCTTTATTTTTTAACGTGTGGTTTGAGTAACGACACTTTGGCACACTTTCTGTGTACCAGGGCACTGAAAATATGTTTTTTACAAAGAAAGAAAAACGAAAAGAAAGCTGACACTGCTTATCCACGCGCACATAAGTGCTACACGTGATGGCAGTGGAAACAAGGCAAGGAAAGAAGTTAGTAGTTAATATCTTTTAAATAAATTAGGGTTCTGTGGTTGCGCTGGTTCTGAGGAGTTGGCAGGAAATGGACGAGGGGCCTCTTGCAGTGCTGGCTGACAGCCAGCATAGACTGCAGGCAGACCCTAGCCACCTGTTGCAACAGAGCAACATACAAATGAAATACTTGAGAGAGATTTTCGGTTTTGAAAGGTTTCAGGCTGTTCCAGATAAATTCCAAAGAAAGGATACTTAGCGTTTTAGAGCATATCGGAATAGAAACTTTCAAGAGGAAACAAAACATAAAAAATCGCTGATATAAATGAATACATTGTTTAGATATATAAAATCTTGGTTCTGTGCCGGCATATGTTCACACGTGGAAGCAACATGAGGTTGGGAAGGTAGCAGGTGCAAAAAATACAAAGTCAGCTTTGTTTTCCCGCGTTCATCTTGAATTTCTTCAGGATTTCTCTTGCTCTTATTCCAAGTCCTCTTCTGTTGATTTGGCCCACGGAAGAGCGATTTGCTCCACTAGTAAGGAGGGGTGGCTCTAGGCTCATGGTGGTCCTGGGCAGGGAGAGTAGGTAGGGGGCCCCGGAAGAGGGGGCTTGGGTGGGGCGGAGCCCCCGGGGCTCAGGAAGGTACCAGCGGGCCAGCAGTGGGTAGGGAAAAAAAGAAGCCAACCAGGAACTAGGAGGAACGCAGGCGTGGAGGCCAGTGAAGAGGGGCGGTGGGGTGTTTGGAAGTGGAACAGAGCCGGAGGCCGCCACATCCCTGCCAGGGGCCGCCACGCAAATATGTATCCATCCCCAGAGGATTATTATATTAGGGATATATATTGGCGGGGTGGCCCCTGGGGTTTGTTGGCCCTGTGCAGGTGCACAGGTTGCACATGCCTAAGGCCGCCCCTGTAGTAAGAGCCAGGCAAGTGTCCATAGGTGGTAAGCCCCATCATGAGTAACAAAGAGCCAGCACAACTCTGTGGCATGGAACCCTGGGGAGTAGGGACCAAGAGTCCACTCGGGGAAGACTAGACCCTGCGGTAGATCAGGATGTGTGCTTCTAGTAGGATCTTCCATCTTAGATCCCATGTTCATTGCCCAGTTTTGTCTGTGAGAGAGTTGGAAGGCAGGAAGATGGATATTGGGAACTTTGACTGTTAAGATCCCCTCACTTGTAGTTAGTTGCCTGTTATGTGGACTCCGCATTCAGGAATATTCTGTTCATTGACTGCTGCCAGCGTAAATCGGTAGCATGTGTCTTATTCCTAAGACAAACAATTACAGCACTGGAACAACCTGTATATGTCTGAGGTACAGACATTGACACACCCAAACAGAAAGGGCTGTCTGAAAGCCAAAGAACATCACAGGCAGAACCAATCAAGTTACAACAGAGCGATGTGCACGTACAGGGAGGATGTTAACTTTGAATATTTTTTGACTCCTTTTGCAGCCAGTGCTTGGGTGTGGAACATAGTAAGCAGAGATGGAAATATAGAGATTAAGAATAGTACTCATGAAGATTCAACGTGATTGCATACAATAGTTATCATCTAAACCAAGCCCATAGCTTCTCTGACATGGCGAATGTAGCAAAACACAACTAAACATTCCATGAGTTCTTTCTTTTAGGTGTATGCGCGTTTACACGTTTACAGTACAATCACTCTTCAAATGTAAACATTATTCACAATTCCATCTTCATTTTGGCATGTTATTTTCTTGCTTCAATGGGATTCCGCTTCTTGGTCAGTTTAAAAACTCCGGCCAACACACGTTTCATCCTGCATAGAGGTAAGCTTCGGCTTTTCTCAAGGCTGAAAAATATATATCTATATATATATATGTATATATATGTATATATATATGTGGAAAGTTGGGTTAAACAACATACACAAGTTATGCAATAGACACTGCAAATCCTGATAATTTAACAAAAAGTGTTAAATGCAGCAAGTAGGTATGTGTCTGCTTAGGCATTTGTGGTTTACATTTTACCACTACATCTGTGTTCCAATTGTGTAAGTAAAGGGAAATGGGGGAAGGGGAAACATCTAACAATATAGTATCTAGGAGACTGGATTTTATCTATAAGTATTGGAGATGGCAAAGTGTTTGTGGGCACAGGAAAGAGGATTAAAAGAAAGAGGATGCAAGTAAGTATATGCATGATAGCCCTAAATAAGCAGTGAGTCAATTTTATAGGATGCCACTTACCACTAAGTATATTAAGCCCTTGCCCCATCTGTGTTCATCCTTAGTTCTGGAAGCATCTTTAAAGAGAATTAACTTAAGTGGACATGGGTCCACTTGTAGAGTGTTATTGTAGTGCTTTGTGGTGGCGGATCTTATCAGTGAATATGGTGTCATGAGTAGTGATCTTGTGATTTCATTTTGTTAATGTCGCATGTAATTTGCATATTTGCAGTTGTCTTCTCGTTTGTATACTTTTATTAAGGTTAATACAGCAAACATACAAAACATTTGAATGTGTCCCTATATAGGTGTAAGCAAAATTCTGAAAGCCACCATTTGCATGCACACAAATTCTGATGTAAAGTCCTGAGTATCAGTGTTTCAACTGTTTATGAACCAAGCGTGAATTGTCATATAAGACTCGCTGTGGTTGCTTGCCCACAGTATCTAACAATAACTTATTGCCAATAGAACCCCAGCTGGCGAGTGGAAGTTCCTTTTGAATAGACATTCTTTCCCATATGTTCCCTGGTTTAGGCACTGCAACAAACCATGTACCTCTGTAATTTTTAAAGCATTTTGTGACTGGTTAACAGGTACATGGCATGCAAGCATTTGCTGTCCAGTAGAGAGAAGAATGATCAGAGTTTTAATCCTGGCATCACTAGTTTGAGTGATTCTGGGTGAAGCACGTTTTTGCTATGCCACAACAGTTATCTAGAAATATGGGGTTCACTTGCACCCTAGGTGAGCACTGATTTAAAGCGTTATCTAACACACGCAGCAGTTAGAAGCCAAGACCACAGGGTGCGTTCTTTACAATAAAAAAAATCTCTTAACTGTGAGCACCAGGAGAAGAGCAGGTACGAATAGGACGCCAAGCATGTTCCAGTGAGCTTTGGGTGCCCTAGTGATAAGATGAAAAGAGGAGCAGAGTTTGGTAGAGCGGGAGAGGTGCTTCTCCTGTGCCCGGGCAGCACATGTACTCTCTGCCTGTATTATAACTGTGCTCCCATGGCTGTGCTGTGCATGTTGTTGCTGCAGAAGGAGATGTTAAGGGAACCGCAGCCAGGCAGAGGCATACCCGCTCTCCCCCTGTAACCATTCCTGTGAGCAGTAGCAGACCAGTTAACCCCTGCAGTGCCTGTCCTGTGCCTTGAGCCCTGCAACCATGCTGTGTGGTAAGATCAATATGGGAGACATGTAATCAGGTAAGGCAGTGCACTATAAAGCTGCAGTATGTAGGAAGAGCTTTAAATAAAAGGATGTCATTGTAAACCTATCCTGCCAGTACCTAGTTTACGTTTACCGGTGCTCAGAGCTTAGAAGTTCTCTTAAATAAGTGATCACGGCGAACCTTTTAGATTTGATCAGGCCTGCAAAAACACGAACAGAGGCCGGAAAACCAATGCCAGATGGGAGGAGGGGCTATCGCGCGCCCTTTCTTAAAAAGGCAGAAAACTACGTGGGCTTATACTCGGGAAGTTATGGTAATTTTGAGGCGCTAGGGGGCGCACAGCGGAATGGCTGGGTGACTCCACAGCTCCGCCGGGCGGCTCCCAAAACGCGGCCTTAGAGGTCTGTATCGGCCCCCACGACTGCCGAAAAACGCAGATTCAGAGATGTAAATACATCGAGCCCCGAATGCGATGAGTGCAAGTGCCCATACTACGTCCTATCGGCATGGAACGGCGAAAATCTCTGGAGTGTCTAGCGCGAGGTGACAAGATGGCGGCCGACGCCGCGAGCGTCTGCTGAACGCCGAGACACCGAGATCCCTCTGGCCCCTGCGACTGATCCAGCGATGATATGTGAGTACTGCCCACATGACCACAGACTCTCCAAGCATAAACTTATTGAGTGACCAGGAAATGAAGCGGAGAAACCGCGAGTGGCCCCTTTAAGACACTCTGATCGGCGAGGAACAAAATGGCGGCGCCCATTAGCATGGCACGGATTATTGTTGTGTGGCCCGGAGACAGGCAGAATTAAGGCTGGATGTGACAGACGGCGACGTCGCAGACTAGTGCACTTCACACCGACGATAGCACATTTGACCTGGAGCAAGCAGAAAGGGTACCACTCGGAGGGTGAATTAGGTGCAAAATGATGAAATCCCGATTCCTGGTCAGAGAAACGCCTTGAACGCTGGATCGGGGACACGGTGCGACGCCGATGCCGACCACCTCCGATTGGATGCCCAGGTAATTGCGGAGTGTGAGCCTGGGGAACTGGTGTTTACGTTACAGCAGCGGCCAGCACATGAATGCGACTGCGGTGCTGTCAGTCTATGGCCCGGGCTTCCGCGTATTAACTGTACAGCGAGCTGAGACACAATACCATTGAGGCGGCGTGCAGCGGAACACAGCGCTGGGCATGGTAGATTCGAGAAAACAGCACGGACGTGAAGAGGTTGGTGACAACTCCCAGCAACATAGAAGGCGGATCAGTTCAGTCTAGAAGAACATGAACCTTGTCAGGGAGGGTGCAGACACCAGGCGGCGAGCCACGAGCATGGTCACCCCGTAATCCTGTGGTCATCAAACATCCACGGGCTGCCACGCACAGAATCCTTGCAAAACAAAACCTGTAGCATCAGAGAGATTTGTAAGAGGGGGGCCAGATAAAAGGATAGCACGAACAATTCGGAGTGGTGATAAGGAGTTGCTCCGCAGTGACAGAGCCGACCGAGCCAGGTACCCACCGCAGGAGAACTATACTCACACGCAGCCTCATAGCTCTTGACAGAAGGGAGGAGTAAACAAGCACTGGAGGAAACTGGGGGACCGCTGCACTGTGGTGTCCCCCAGGTTCGCTACTCGGGGTGCGACTGCGGCGGCGGCAGCGGCCAGGGCCACCAGACCCAAACAGCAATTGACGGTTACTGGTCCTCCTGGAACATCTAGGATGGGGAAACCGGATAAACAGCAACAAAAAATTCTCCTTTGAGAACAAGAGAGCACCAAAAATCACAGAACACGCGCCAGAGGGGGAAGGGGCGCCAACTATGGAACCTACATCCAACATGGAGAAGATATTACTGTCCATTCAAGCGAATGTACAAGATATCAACGGGAAAGTAGATAACCTAACATGTAGAATGGACAGAATGTCAGACAAACTTGAGAAACATGGCGAAAGACTAAATAACGCCGAATCAAGAATATCCACAGTGGAGGATGAATCGCACGCCACGACCAGCAAGTGCACCGGAATGGAACGCGTCCTGGAGGTGATTAAAGCAAGGGAGGAGGATTTGGAAGCGCGCTCAAGACGCAATAATGTGCGCATCACGGGCCTGCCAGAGTCCACAAACACGGGCAAGATGGAGATCTACATAGAGCAACTATGCAGAGACATCTTTGGATCAGAGGCCCTATCTCACATTTTCATAGCTGAGAGAGCTCACAGATCCTTGGCGCCCAGACCGAAACCAGGAGCAACACCAAGGCCGATAGTGGCAAGAATCCTCAACTATCGCGACAGAGACACCATTCTGCGACTGGCACGCGATAAAGGGAAAATCACACATCAGGGAAACACCCTTGAGTTCTACCCGGATCACACGGTGGCGGTTCAACAAGCGAGGAAGGAATTTGCATCTGTTAAGGCCAAGCTCAGAGAACTAAACGTGGGATATTCCATGCTGTACCCGGCGAGGCTGCGGGTGACATGGAATGACAAAGCAGTGGTGTTGCCGTCCCCAAAAGCAGCTCAGGAATTCGTTAAAAAGGTGGTACAGTAAAACAAGCAGCGAGCACGAGACGATCAACACACGGACTCAGACGGAGCAGAGTAAGAATGGAGGTGGAAATATGCAGAATTATGGTAAGACTCTCTGTTTCTTGAACCCCAAGAGGCCTACATGCACGGACCCTCTGGGCTGCAGACTTGTGGGCCCGTTGCTAGCGTGCATCGGAACTGGCCCGATCTCGAAAATGGCACGAATGGAGCTAAATGCATGGCGGCAACTAGAACTTTGCATATTTCTGAAAGATTGCACTGCAGAAACACTTACACGAGGGACCCGAAATGTATGGCATAGAGCGCTTTAGCTCTCCTGCGTGGATGACCACATATGGGAAAGTCTAGATTGCGAAACTATAAAACGCTGTGTCGCACTAATGGGTTAGTGCTGCAGGCCCACCCTACCATTATGGTGGTGTACCGTTACTAAAATGTACGTGGGAAACCACCTGCTTCCGAGAGCTACCCTGTTTCACCAGAACGACAGGGGTCTGTAGGTGGTTCCGAGTTGTATAGACATAACACACATATATGTATCGTGAATATGTGAGTCGTCCGCACCCATTTAGTTGGGTGTAGAGTTGTGCTCCAGGCGGACCTCTAAAAGGGTAATCCCCACCAAAGTTGTTTGTATTTGACTGTTTTTTTTTAAGGGATGTTTACACTGGGTAAATGGCTTCGGCAGAATTGGGATGCTGGAGTGGGTGGGGGCGGGGGGAATGGGAGACTTATTCAGGTTTTGAGACTAAAGCAGGTACCATATGTTCATCTACGAGGTGTTGGAGGGCGAGGGACGGATGGAGTGCAATTGATATCAACTGGGGAAATGGAGTCATGTTCTGTATTTAAGTGTCATCTGCTCCTTAGATGGATCCCTAGATTTTATAGATGGCACAAGTAGCTGGTGGTACTAGTAGAAATCTTATCAACCTCCTCACGTGGAATGTCCGAGGTTTAACTCAACCGAAAAAAATAAGACGGGTATTTGCTTACTTAAAAAGATGGGAAGTGGATATTGCTGTATTGCAGGAGACACATATTGCACTGAACACACATGCAAAGATAGGAGGACGGTGGTCGGAATCCGCATACATGGCTAACTACTCATCTTACTCGAGAGGAGTGATCACACTGATCCGCAGGGGCGTGAACTTTACGGTACATAAGGTTATAAGTGATCCCAATGGCAGATATGTTATTGTGTCAGGCATGCTACGTGGGCATAAGATAACGCTTCTCAATGTGTATGGCCCGAACACGGATGCCCCAGAGTTCTTCCAGGAACTGTGGGTACATCTCCAAACACTAGCGAACACTCACATAATATGCAGGGGGGACTGGAATGTGACGATTGCAGAGGGGGTGGATCGTTCCTCACACTCATTAGAACCACATAAACAGGCCAGTGCTAAACTTCTGCACATGCTTTCAGACCTTTCATTGACAGACATAGGGAGGCACAAATTCCCAGATACCCCGGGAGCCACACACATTTCTGTGGCCCATCATAGCTGGTCACGCTTAGACTACTGGCTGGGTTCGGACGGCATTACGTTGTGGTCAAGAGATATGAAGATCTTGTCCAGGACTCTTTCGGACCACAATCCTGTGTTATTGGCCCTTGTGCTGCCGAATTATATCACACCCCCTTTTCACTGGAGATTTACTTCCCGCGCACTCCCAGACACGGTCTACGTAGACACTATTCACAAAGCGATCAAAGAATACTTCCTAATAAATACCTCTATGGTAGAGGACCCGGGACTATTATGGGAAGCATTTAAGGCCACGATACGAGGTGTATGCATGAGCACCACAATAGGTATCCTAAAAGATATACGAAGGCAAATTGCACGTTGTGAAACACGCATGAGGGAACTGGAGTTGGCCTACGAAACCACACAAGATATCACCATTTTGGGTGACCTGAGAACAACACACTCGGAACATCAGACATTCGTTGACGACGAAATTAAGTACTTAGATAAGAAACACTCAGCCAGATCATACGGGGAGGGGGGCAGACCAGGCAGTATACTGGCGGCCAAAATTTGCGATGGCAAAGGGCACACACCTGTCCTACGTTTTAAAACTGAAGATGATGGCTCACCCCACACACAGGCTACGGACATCTTAAAATGTTTTGCGGAAGGGTACGAGGAGCTGTATAGGTCACGACCGATAGCATCAAGGGACGACACTTTTAACTATTTAGAAAATGTGGCAATAGGCTGGCTCTCGGACGGACAGAGGGAAATGCTAGCATCACCCATCACGGTAGAGGAGGTGACTGAAGTAATTGGGTCTCTTCCGAATGGGAAGGCACCAGGCCCGGACGGGTACACTAATGAATTTTACAAACAATTTGTGGTCATCCTCGCCCCACACATGGTAGAAATGTATGGAGCAGCGTTCCAACTGTCAGAATTACCTCCAACATTGCGTGAAGCGGCAATAATAGCGCTCCTCAAGCCTACTAAAGACCCGGAGGTGTGTGACTCATACAGGCCGCTTTCACTTATTAACACAGACTCTAAAATACTGGCGAAGTTACTTGCCATGCGATTGAAACCACTAATGACAAGTCTGGTCCTACCAGATCAGGCAGGGTTTATTCCTACACGATCCACTTCCCTTAATACCAGATCATTGTTCGCCCTTTTACATTACCTTCACCCATCAACAAGAGCAGTGGCGGTTATGCTAGATGCCGCTAAAGCCTTCGACTCCATAAAGTGGGAATATTTAATTACTATTTTACATAGAATGGGATTCCCCAAACGATTTGTACAGTGGATATCACTCATATACACAAAACCGTGCGCCAGAGTACGTATCAATGGTTATGTATCAGATTCATTTCTTATTCAGCGTGGCACCAGGCAGGGATGCCCACTTTCACCGCTGTTATTCGCGTTAGCACTCGAACCCGTAGCCTGCAAAATACGACAAAATTACAAAGAATCAGCACTTCAGTTTCCATCCAGACCACTGCACATCTCTTTATACGCAGATGACATGTTGCTATATGTCCGCGACCCCCAACACACATTTAAATCTGATCTTGCGTGAATACATCAAATTTGGTGGACACTCGGACTGGCCATAAATTGGTCCAAATCTTCCATTATATCCCTGACAGACATGACAACCCCTCAAGACACTGAATACCCTTTGGAGTGGCAGTCGGATCCTGTGAGGTATCTAGGTGTGCTGTACCATAGAGACCCCGAAGTGGTTATCAGATCAAACTATGGCACAGCATATCCAAACTGGAAGATAAGATCACACGCTGGATACAATTACCCCTGTCATTGGCGGATCGTATAGCGATCGTAAAGATGAACGTACTACCTAAACTATTGTACCTCTTTAATAACATCCCTATTGAGCCGCCGGCAGCAGTGTTTCGTCGTATAAAGTCACTTGTACTAAAACTTATATGGGCTGGTAAGCAAGCACGTGTAGACCTTAGTACACTAACACTTCCGTATATCATGGGAGGCTTCGGGGTGCCAGACTTTCTATTGTACTATTTATGCGCTCAAGCGCAATACGCTGCATATTGGTTCCACGAAGTACCATATCTCGCGCACACCGCTATTGAGGAGGGAGATGCATCACCAATACCATTGACATCGATCCTCTCCGACATCCGACAGCCCCTACATGCACAGGATATTAACACAATCGACACCACTGGTAAGGCTTGGAGAAAATTGGGACGATTAGCGCATAAGACGCCATTGTATGCACCCGCGATGCCTTTACCTTACCATCAAGCATTATCAGTCACGGGGGAAAAAGTAGGCATGACCCTACTGCAACAAGTAGGTATTGAAAAAATGGGAGACGTGTTCCATGAGGGTTCCTTTGTTAACACAGAAGACCTGAAGTATGTCCAAAATAAAACGTCCATGTTTCGATTCACGCATTATAGGTTGAAGCGTGCAGTGCAGGCACATTACCCAACATTTCCAATTGAACCCGATAGTCTGAACACACTACAGCTGGTCATTACCACACAAGATATGTCTCACCTGGTATCTAGACTGTACACCACAGCAATGGCTGAGATACAGTGCACCACTGACAAGGCTAAAGCAAGATGGGATGAGGTACTGGAGGAACCACTATCAGAAAACGAATGGCAACAAACCTGTGCATTAACATGAATACTTACTCCAAATGGTAATTTAAGAATTATTCATTACAAGTATATACATCAGGCCTATTACACACCTGAGCGCATGTACAAATTTGGTCTACAGGATACTGACCAGTGTAAACGATGTAACCAGGAAAGGGCAGGGTTTGCACATTTGGCTTGGTACTGTCCTGCGGTGCATGCTTACTGGTTGGAAGTGGTCGATACGCTGTCCACTATGTTAGGGGTCGAGATGGAATGCACAATCCGCACTTGTCTGCTGGGTGTGATACAGCAACTCAGAGCTACATGACGTAAATTTTGTGCGATAGCGCTATTGTTGGCCAAGAGACAGATTGCACAATGCTGGCACAGTAAACAGGTGCCCAAAACAGCCAGATGGTTGCTAGATATGGCCAGCTGTAGAGACCAGCTACAGACCTACGAAGAAGAATTGCCTGCAAAATCCAGACCCAAGGGCTTCTGGTGCTACCTCTCGGACTACTTACTGACACTGAATGCGGACGTGGAGGATTGACCCAGTTGTAAGAACTACTTTAGGGGAGTGGTGAGGCATTTGGTCCCATGAGTCTATGAACACCATGATTCACTTTCATACTACTACTGAACTTGGTAGCCTGTAAGAGTCTCATTTTTAGGTTACTGTTTTATTTCTTTCGTATTTGAAATTGAGAATTTACAAAATGATAAAAACTCTAGACCTCATGGTATGCATTATGATGCCGGAATTAACATGATAATGTTTAGAAATGTGTGAATAATACGTCAAAATATCCTGTTTAGTGGTTGGCTGCCAGCCCCAGGGTTGTAGGCACATGGCTGTGTATGATTAACGACTTGTAATAAAGGTCTTCCAAAAAAAAAAAAAAATTATGGTAATTTTACAGTTCCTCCCACGGCCGTGTCCACCTCCGAAACCGGGCAGCTCCTAATCGGCTATGTGGGGATAGGCATGACAAGTAAGTTTGTATAAATTGATGGAGTAATCCATATTAGCAGTCCCAACACGTCGGGAAGTATCTCCGAATGAGGAAAAAACAAGTAATGTCCCATTGCTAGAGCGTGTTCTGCCAGTGAAAAAAGGATGTTTGCAATGTGTCTTTACCAGACAGCATGTGATCAGCCAAGAAACCATGTGCCCTGCACTAGCAACACTAGTGCATATAAAGGCGTCTTTGCCGAGTCCTACGCTGTCTAAACATAAAGTGACTTGCTCCCAATAGTCACAATGTCCAGCAAACCAAAAGTGCGGGCGATTCTTAAAGGGACCTGAGGTACAATGCTGTTGGCTCTTCCTTCCAGCACACAAGATAAAGGCACACAAGCAGTGTGCATGTCACTGCTAGTTTGCGCAGCAATACTCCATGGGAGTTAACTTGGGAGAAATTGTGGAACGTTCACCAACTATTAGCCATTTGCAGGCTACCATTTTTGAATGGGACAGACCAAAGCCAATCCATAGTGGTGGGAGGAGTCAGACCCCACAAAGTACATACAACAGGTCTCTTGACGATGCAAGCGTGGTTTAGACTTGACCTAAACAATGACACCATCAACACGATAACCCTTGTGTTTTCCTCGAGCAACGTGACCCTAGTGAGTAAAGGTTTTCCTTTTACATCGTGTTAAAAATAAAACACAGCACATAGGGAAGCCTAAAATCTGTCTGTATTCAATGCAAAACAGCAAGCAGCACAGCAAAAGATCAAAGAAAATTGCCGTTTCAACTGACCAGAGCTCTAGCTAGAAACATTCACTTGGTGCCTAATACTAAAATACATACGAAATAAACCAGTATGTATAGGTTGTCTCTTACTAAAAGAGAACGGAGCATAGTCAAATGACGAAAACATGTTACACTCAGCTAAAAACGATTTAATGTCTAAGGGGCAGGATATTTCCCATAAAGGAAGCATTAAACAAACTTAAGGTGAAGATACCATTAATATGCACAATACTAGCCGAATTATTCTGTCTGCTAGGAAATGTGTAAGTTACAATCTTTTGATCACATTAAAGCCATGAAAGTTTGCAAGTTTGCATATTCATTGTCACATGAAGCTTCAAGCTAACATTCGTATTTGATGAAATGTGTGATATAATCAGGATTACGAATGCCTATTATTAAAATGACACTGCATTACATAAGAGTATATGAGCATACTGCACACAAGAGTTTCGTTTTCACAGTGGTATTGACTATTTTGTGGCCACATGTAATGTGCAGTGTTAGGTTTAAGTAGCCTGCTAAAATCCACACGTCTTGAAATATGTCTCGGAGAAAGCACGAGGCCGACATCCTTCTCAGTGACCTGTTGGATTCCATCCAGAGTGTGCATCTGTCTCTGGTCATGGACTTTCTGTCTTTATGATCAATGATTGGAAACTCTTGATGTGTGTACAATTGGGCACTCATTTCAAGTTAAGTGTCATTTGGTGCAAGGATATTGGGGCCCAGAATCTCTAATTTCTGGCCACTTTCTCCGCACTAAATAGTATTCGAATTTATACCACTCTTACATTTTTATAAGCCTTTATCTTGAATGATTCAGCACTTCCTCTATCTGGCAAAAGCTCTCTTGGATTGGATGAACTGATTGGTAGCAACACCTTCAAACAAAGCGGGATGTGGACAGCATCATTGTGAGTATAGGGTAGGAGTCAAAACCCAAGGGCCAAATGTATGCCGACAAAGGATGGATGTGAGCAGTGAAAAACACTAGGCTCATAGAAGCAGGTGCAACTCCACAGTCAGGAGAAGGAAGTGAAACAAGGAAAAGGTGCATCATAAATCTGGTCTGACAGTAAAGAACATCACTGCTTAATATGTTGGAGACAAAAGAATGAATATTTAAGGGGCGTAGCTGAGCCGCGAGACGCGAGGGCCTCGGCTTAGCAGAGCTCTGTGTGTCTCCCCTTCTCCCCCATCTATGTTTGAAACATATCCATCTGCCTGAGCAGGACTGTGTGTATCGGAAACTCTCAAGAACCTGAAACTGCTGCAACGAAACCCACGGGTGCACTGCTGAGCCACAAACAGGGATGAAACGTACTTGGGCCTAAACGGAGAAGGGACGCCGGGGGCTTCCGTAAAGGAGGCGGCCGTGTGAGAGGCCATTGGCCTGGAAGTTTGACCTTTGGCGGTGCCTGCGGAGAATAGGCAGCCGAGATCGGTGGTTGGAGATCGGAGTGAGTCTTCCCCGGACCCCTGGGCAGCATCCGCGGGCAGCATCTAATCTCCCTGCCGCGAACACCTATGCTTGGCGGCCCATGGAGGCGGAAGAGACCGGGCCCTGGCGAAGCGGCAGAGAAGACGCCTGCCGGGACTTGAAACAACTGAGGACCGCAGCGGTGGCTCACCATTCTAGGCGGTGGGGGACCCTTGTGAAGGTGGAGATTGGTCCCACGGTGGGAACAGAGAGCAGCTGGGCCTACTTGCAAGCCGCTGCTGCGGGACCCCTGAACTAGAGGCAAGGGAGTGTGGAGGAAAGCCCCGTGGCAGCTTGCCGCAACTTGCGCCTGGCTGAAGTGGTGGGGGCAGGAGCCGGTGAGTTTGTGGAGGCCACGCTGAGGCACCCGCATTTTGCCCGAACATTTAGCGCAGCAGGCCCTCCGAGTGGAAACGGCGGCCAGATGGTGTCAGGCTCCACGCAAATAAGAGGGGTCATCCAGTGATATATAAGACACACAGGCCAATGGCTGTGAGTGGCACACACAACTCACCAACTGCCCAGAGCCACCAGCAGCAGACCGCAACAGGAGAACCTGTGGTCTGGAGTTCTGACAGGAAGCCTCAATAGTTGGTGGACGGCCCTGACAGCCTACTCCCCTGACTACGCTGAACCACCAAAGTACATGAGTGATGAATCTGGAATTCAACCAGGCTGCTTGCCTCCACAGGGTCTGGACGTTGGGCGCTGGGGCCGTTGCTGACATCCTTGAAACACGTCATACTCCACAGTGGCTGCGAATTTGATCCAAGTAAGTGCTAGCATTGGCAATCCGCACTAAAGCCTGCATATCTATGCATTGCAACAAATACCTGCTGTGGCAATTGTCATTGTCCTGACCTGCCTGCAGGTTCGATCTAGTGGTATTGCTTGGGACATCGGGTAGCCATCATTCCTGTGGGGCAACCCCAACTGGCCTACCTGACGATCAATCTTCCCCGCTGGTACACCTGAAGTAGACACCTGTGACATAATGGCATCTTCAAGAGGCAGCAAACCAGTGCAGCAGAATAGACTTGACCGCTTTACCCTCCCCAAAACATCACTGCCTGATCCCTCCCCCACAGGTAAAAGCAGTGGAGCACACCTGAATCAGACCCGGAACCTACACTCAGACATACTGGAGGCAATCGCGGGAATAAAGACGTCGTTGGAGCATAAGATGGATGCCATAAGCGTGGAAGTCCGCATCCTCAGGAAGGACCAGAACGAAAATAGTGAGAAAGTCAAGCAATTGGAACTTATTACTGCGAGTCTAGTGGAGGACACTTCCCAGCTACAAACGGATATTAAAGAACGGCAAACTTTTTGGAAGTATGCGGAAACCAAGTTGGATGACTACGAAGGCGGACTACGATGTAATAACGTGCGTATCCTGGGGGCGCCAGAAAAGTCAGGACAGGCTACCGATCTCTTTGTGGAGGACCTCATCCTTAAACATCTGCAACCAAAGGGACTCTGAATGTTTTTGTCATTGAAAGAGCTCATAGAGTACCCGGGGGTCATCTGAAACCGGAAGCCCCTCCCCGCCCAATCCTCGCCAGGGTCCTAAACTTCAGAGATCAAAACATCATACTCCAGCAAGCAGGAGCGGGGTCTTCGCTCCGATATGACAACGCGGAAATCCCCTTCTTTCCGGATTTTACCCAGATGGTCCAGAGACAAAGGCGTTCCTTCCTCGGGATAAAGAAGATGCTGTGGGACAAAGGTTACAAGTACGCTAGGCTCTTCCCGGGCAGGCTCAGTGTAGGGCCTGGTTCTTTGATCAGCCGGAATCGGCAGCAGACTTGTTGGAGACCCGCTGACCGCCGAGTTGCAATGGACCAAGGGTAATGTGTGGGGATGGGGGGCAATGGGCCAGCAAGCGCAATGGGCATAGAGGTTAGTTAGTGATGTTATTAAACACTGGTGGGAGCCAGAGGCCTGCATAGGGGCACTACAAATTGTTCAAGGATGGGAGGAATCCTTTATAACTCAGGTTAATCGTTGATCTGCATTTGGGGACATTTATTATGGCAATATCAGGAGTGGGGGGGTGACATCACACACACCTCTTTTCTACATTTAGTTAATGTGTGTGGGTGACAGGCACTCTGCAAGTTTGATCATGGGCAGTTTGAAGCCCAGAGGGCAGGGGTGCAGGGAGGGGTGGGGAGTTGGAAAGGGTTGTTCAGTTTTGAGAATTTTCAGTTGTGGATTGTAATTGTTTTATCGACACCAACACAATGTAACACAGAACAGGAGCAGTGTTGCAACATGGGTCCAAATGGGTACACAGTGGGATACGGGGATTAAGGTCCTTAGTTGGAACGTCAGTGGGCTTGGGGATAAAATCAAACGTAGCATGGTACTCCACAATATCAAGAGACAGACCCCAGATGTTATCCTCTTACAGGAAACGCACTTAGTCGGAAACATGTGTAAGGCTATGAACAGGGGAGGATATAAGCTGGTGGCACATGCCAGATTTACGACTGGGTCACGGGAGTGGGCATAGCACTGAATAACTTGTTCCCATTTACACTGCAGTCCAAATGGTCAGATAATAGGGGTAGATATGTAGGTATTTCGGGTCTCTGGGAGGCACATTAGTTTCGGTGTACGTTCCCCCTGGCCTCCAGAGTGAGACGTTTATAGACCTGAGTGCAATCTTATTATCCTTCCCGGAAAGCCCCGTCATGTTAGGAGTAGATTTTAATGCAATGGCATCTGGCATATTGGATCACCACCCCCGCAAGACATGAGACCCGCACATCAGTGAATGCCTAACTTCCTTGATGCTGTGTGATTGGTGGATGGGTGGAGAACACATAACACGGATAGGACTCAGTATACCTTTTTATCGAGCGCCTATCACAGTCTCTCGCGTATCGACTATATACTTGTTCGGGCCACATTGGCACTTGATATTCAAGAAATGAGACATCTAGGTAGAGGTATTTCTGTCCACTCACCGATCTAGACACACTTTTTCCTGGGCCAGAGAAGGGCAGGTAGAATCGCCCCCATTAACCCATGGTATCTCCGAGACCCTAGTACCCGAAAGAAAATAATCCAAGAAACTGATCACTATTTCCTTGACAATGAGGGTACAGTGAAGTCAGCCCAGATGCTGTGGGAAGCCTACAAATTGTTGATTCTGGGACAGGCCCTATCTTTGATAGCAGGAAAGAAAAAAGAAAAACGGAGGGAGTTGGTACAGGTGGAGGACGAAGTGCTGAGACTGGAGAACGAATTAGAAACAACGGTAATCCCCCGAGAAGTTGCATTTCTTGCAGCTTAAACAAGATGAGTTCAAGGCCATAGCGACAGATAGAGCTAGGGCCCAGGGAAGGGAAACGCAGAACAGAATCTACGAACATGTGGACAAGGCAGGGAAACTAATAGCATGGTTGGATAAGAAGGAAGTGGCTAGTCGCCTTGTGCCTGAGATCCATGTAGAGGGCGTTGGGCCATTCACGGACCCGCAGAAAATCGGCAACCAATTTGCTGATTATTATCAAACAATATACAGTACTGAAGGAAAATATTCACTAGAAGGAACTGCTCACTAATTTGTGACATCTCACTCCCTGAACTGTCAGATGAAAACAGGGAATATCTTGAGTTCGAATGAAGAGGTAGCCCAGGTGATACGGGCGATTAATTCCGGGAAAGCCTCAGGCCTAATGGCCGGCCTATTAAGCTCTACAAGCACCGGACGGATAAAATAGCCCTGTATCTCCGCTCGATGTTTGTGGACAGTCAGGAAAAGGGTGCACTCCCCATAGACCAAAGAACAGCTACTATAATAATCATTCACAGGGAAGGGAAATCCAAAATCAGTAGTGCTTCATATAGACCAATATCCTTGCTTAACGTAGAACCCAAGATCCTTGCAAAGTTGTTGGCAATTAGGCTAGTAAATATGATCGACAGTTCGGTGCATCCAGACTATGCTGCATCGTAACACTGCCTTAAACTTGCGCAGAATACACAGGGTATTGGATAGTGCAGCAACTATCGGGAACCAGCGGTATTGGTTTCATTAGACGCCACTATGGCCTTTGACATGGTGTAATGGCCATATCTTTTTGCGGTACTTGCCAAAATGAGCTTTGGACCAAGCTTTGTGAGTTGGGTCCGGCTATTGTATTCAGAACCAATGGCTCAGATAGTGGTGAATAATCGCACTTCAATTACATTTCAATTGAATAGGGGCACGCGACAGGGGTGCTCTTTGTCCCCGCTCTTATTTGCTTTGGCCCTGAAACCACTAGCGGCGTGGATCCGTAGAGATCCAGTGATCCGTGGAATGGGAGGATAAGTTATCCCTATATGTGGATGACATCCTTTTGTATCTGACTTCCCTGAGGGCCTCTTTGATAGGTTTATTTGATATTCTAGCGGTGTTTGGTAGATATTCAGGTTTCACTGTAAATTGGACAAAATCTGTTCTCCATTCCCTACAGCGAGAACCCCCTACTCTTCCGAGGAACTGCCCACTTCAGATAGCAACCAATGGATTTCAATACTAAGGCATCTTCATCTTGCTGAATCCCGTGAGCCTTTTCGCTCGCAATCTCCTACCGCCCAAACAACGGCTGAAAAAAAGATATAAAGACCTGGAAATCTGTACCACTCTCGCTGTTGGGTAGGGCAACTCTTTTTAAAATGATGTCCCTGCCCAGTTTCCTTTATGTCCTACAGAATTCGATGGGCCCAGTCCCTGCATCTTATTTTAAGGAATCAGAGAGTCTTCAGAGGGACGTTTTGTGGGATCGAAAACCCTGGGTTGCATTAACCAAACTCACTCTAAATTGGTATGATGGAGGCATTACCCTCCCGGACATCAAAAAATATTATTGGTGAGCCCACTTAGCTACCATTAACCATGGAACATATGGAGGCATTGGCGATCCGGGTTACGCCATGGACAGGTGGCTCCTCCCTGGGGGAGATTATGGCAGATCACTCTAGTCTAATCCTGGTAGATATCCTTTAACCGGACCAACTGCTCATGCAGTTCATATTTGACATATAGTTAATAAATATTTTGGGTGGAACAGTAGACTTGCACTGGCAACCCCCTTGTGGAATTCCCAAAAACTCGGGAACTTGTGGCAAACTAAGGGTTTTGATAAATTGGACCTAATTGGTATTTCCCAAATCTAAGATCTTTGGGTCCGGGATGAGGTCATTCCATTCATCTCCCTTCAGAAGCAATATAGCCTTGCAGACCAAGAACGCTGCAGGATTTCAGGTAGGAAAGTATTATACGCGGCAGGAGCTAGTAGCACTCTGCACAGGACTGAAGGGCTGTTGCAGACATAGTTTGAACCCAGATAACGCTGACCAAATAAAAAGTTTCAGGCATTGTTTGTTCACTACCAATCCCCTTTTGAGGACTAGGAATGTTGGGTAGGAACTTAGATATGCCCTGATTAACTGCAGATCGTTGAAAAAGCATAGAATGGAAATACACGACTATCTGGTCGATAGTCAGGTGGGAATACTTTTTCTTACCGAGACTTGGCTGGATGAGGAGTCGGAAATTTTAGAGGCACTGCCCCTGGGCTATGGTATTTGTAGGTTGGAGAGACCCTCTGGGAGGGAAGGAGGGATCGCTTTGATCCATAAATAAACATACAGTGCACGCTAGAGCCAGCGGACATCATAGAGAGCGAAGCGGGCTTCTTTTCTATTAGGGTTTCTAATAAATATATAACTAAGGATAGAGTAGCGCCGTACCTCCGCGCCATGTTTCTTGAGAGTCGAGAGAAAGGAGACCTCCCATATGATCAGCGGGTGGCCAATATATCAGTTATTCATAAGCCAGCTAGGCCTAAGGCATGTTGCTCCTCCTACAGGCCAATGTCGCTCCTTAATGTAGAGCCCAAGGTCCTGGCCAAGCTACTGTCTACCAGATTAGTTAAGGTGATCACAACCCTGATCCATCCGGATTAATCCGGTATTATGCCACGGCGCAGCACAGCGTTGAATTTGCGTCGGCTACATGGGGTACTTGGAGGAGCTTCAAAGCTAGGGGAACCGGCGGTACTAGTGTCCTTGGATGCCACAATGGCGTTCGATAGAGTGGAGTGGCCATACTTATTTGCAGTTTTGACCAAGCTGGGTTTCGGAGTTGAATTTGTGCACTGGGTGTGCTTACTGTATACTAAGCCACTGGCAAGGGTAGTGGTTAACAACTGCGCATCCCGGGACTTCTCCCTTGGGAGAGGTACCAGGCAGGGGTGCCCTCTCTCGCCGCTGCTCTTTGCATTGGCAATGGAACCGTTAGCAGCGTGGGTTCGCTGGGGCATCACTATACGCGGATTGCGCTGGACGCCGGAATGGGAGGACAAATATCGCTATAAGGTGATGATGTACTGCTCTATCTTACTACACCTAAGACCTCTTTCCGATATTTTCTAGATGTCCTTGCTATCTTTGGGAGATACTCCCGTCTAGCTATAAACTGGAGTAAATCAGTATTTTATGTCCTCGCCGGAGTTCCCCGGAGATCCCTCATACAAGCCCCATCCGTGTAGAGAAGGACGGATTTAAATATTTGGGAATCTATCTCTCACTCGACCCGAAACGGCGCTATGATAATAATCTTCTATCTCCTCTGACTCAATGCCAAGGGGATGTGGAGCGCTGGAAGGCCCTCCCGCTGTCGTTGCTCGGCAGAGCAACCCTGTTTAAGATGATGGCACTGCTGCGATTCCTATATGCGTTGCAGAATGCAATGGACCCCGTGCCAGCGGTCTACTTCAGAGAGATAGAGGCACTTCAGCGGCGCCTCTTGTGGGATGGCGGGGCCCGTATAGCATTCAATAAATTGACTCGCTCCTGGTTTGATGGTGGTATAGGGTTGCCTGACTTACGACAATACTACTGGGCATCACATCTAGCTGCGTTGAACCACGTTGTATACGGAGTCCCCGGAGATCCAGCCTACGCTATGGATAGAGGTCAGGCCCCGGGTGGCAGGATAGATAGAGCGTTATACTCTAGACTGGGTAGGTTTCCCCTCACGGGACCAACGGAACATTCAGTAAGAGTGTGGCATGTTGCTACCAAAAGTTTGGGCTGGGAGGGCAGACTTACATTGGCCACTCCGTTGCTTAATTCTGAAAAACTGGGTAGCCTATGGAATTCCAAAGGGTTTGATAAGTGGGACCTTATTGGAATTACTCAGATTAAGGATGTGTGGGGAAAAATTTGATACACACGTTTGACTCACTTGCAAATCAATATAGTCTTCACCAGAATGAGTACTTTCGATATTACAGGTGAGACACTCGTTGTTAACTTATATTCCTGAGGGAACGGAACTTCCTGAGGCGTCCCCTCTGGAGGACCGGGTCCTTGATGGTCATATCCCTGACAAGACCATTTCCCTGATATATCGCAAGTTAATTAACAATGCAGAAGACCCACTGGAGAGGCTTAGGTAACAATGGTGTGCAGATGGCCTTGAAATAGATGATGAGGACTGGACAGAGGCGCTATCCTCCCCTAAGTTAGTCGCTGTCCAGATGAGGCTTCCCCTGGTCCAGCTGAAAGTGCAGTAGTGTGGCTCACTGGTTAGAGGCGGCAGACCCGAGAGCAGAGGACGGCCCGGGACCAGGGTTCGATTCCCGACGCGGCAGGTTTCTGGACCAGGGTCAGCGGACTCGATAATTCTCTCGCCTCGGTGCCCACTCTGATCAGCGATCACACTCGGCAACTCTGGGCATAAGCTTGCCTCATCTGCACTAACGGCCCCACCAGACCGCCGGGGATGCCTGGTCTCACCCTGGAGATACCCATTAAGGGACCATCTCTCAGGGAAGCCAGGAAGGGTTTCGCAGCGGTCGAAGCGCGGAGATACTCCTCCGGGAGTCGATCCTAGCGCTATATAAACTTGCAATTAATTAATTAATTAATTAATTAATTAATTAATTAATTAAAGTGCTCCACAGAGTTTACGTTACCGGGCCACGGCTCGTGCGAAGGGGTAGAGCGCTTAGCGCAGCATGCAGGAGAGAATGTGGAGAAGAGGGCACATTGATGCATATTCTTTGGCACTGCACCTTCATACAGATTTACTGGGAGAAAGTTCACAAGACATTGAGAGTTGTTTTGGGATTGGAGGTACGTATCGAGGTCCGTAGATGCCTGTTGAATGTATGGGAACCGACTGACCTCAATGATTATCAGAAACAATGGGTCACATTGGCGTGTATGGTGGCCAAGCGAAACATTGCGCAGTTGTGGGGTGCCCGCCAGTCGCCTCAGATGCATAAATGGGAAGAAGACCTTGATTGGCGCATGATGAGAGAAAGGGCGGTCTATTTGGCCAGGGGTTGCCCCCGGAAGTGGGGGAAGGTGTGGGGGGCGTGGAACCAGTATCGTGGAAGCCTTTGTGAAGGCCCCGGGGGAGAATCTAATATTGAAGCACAGGAATCCCCATGATCCCGACGTTTCTTTTCTATCCACTGTTTTATCCTGCACAGTGCCCAATGAACCGAATTGTTGTAATGATTGCACTCACCTGAGCTCTTATTATTTCTATTGTTTTGTTTTTTTCATAATAAAAAGATTTTAAAAATATATATATATAACCAAGGGTCTCTTAGTTTACAGACCTCCGGGAGGAGCCACGCAATTTGTAACTAGTCTTATTCAAAATATAATGCAGCCGGCAATGCGGTATGAGAAGTCCCTCTTGTTAGGGGACCTGAATCTTCATTTTGATGACACTTCCAACTTGGTAGCCCAGGAGCTCCGACAAGAGTTGATAACCTTACAACTGTCTTTAAAATCTGAGCTTCCCACACACCGGCTGGGACATTTATTTGGCCTGGGAAGCACTCGAAATTGACCCCCCAGTACCTGTTATTTGGACTGACCCCTTCCTGTGGAGAACCGGGCCTTATGGGCCTGGCGGCACAGGGCACGCCTTAAATCCCCGAGTTCACCTGCCTTGTCGAACAGAGACACGAGACACTCTGTTGAGCGTGGAAAACCAGGTTTATTAGCTGCAGCCAAGCACAGTTGTCCTAGAAGTACACACTAAATGTAAATTCTAAGGAGACTGCCACTTCAATCCGTGGTGCACAGTCTTTTATAGCAAATATATTTACAGAGTTTACTCCCTACACATACAAAACAAGCCAATAGGAAAAGTTGGAAAACAAGCTATCAAGTTTCTCAAATGCGCCCCTCTCTCAGACCCCGTGTGTTACCCCTCCCAACAAATTAATCAGTGCTAGTACAGACAATCCAATTTGCAGGTGGCATGACGTATTTGTGTGCCTCAAAGGAAAGTTGTGTAACAAGAGAATACAAGGAGAGAATAGTGAAGGCCATTCGGATAAGATAATATAAGGAAAGAATAGGAGAAGGCAAATAGTCACTCGAGACAGGGATCAATCAACCCAGACATGGATTAACGAACTCGGCCAGACCCGGTTTCGTAAACAAGGGCAGGGGGTTACTCTTTAACAGAAGAGACACGTAGCAGCTGAGAAAAGCAAAAACACTACGTTCGCCGTGCTGCCTGAGTGAGGGCAACACAAAATGGCGACGAGACACGAAATGGCGGTTAAATACGGGACGAAGTCAGAAATCAAAGAACCTCACCTGATCCCTTTTCAAGTCACTTGTATGGCTGAGAAAATACCTGTGAAATCGAGAGGAGTCAGAGAAACTGGTCAAATTTCTCCTCTGAGAACTTTCGCGGGGGGGGGGCTACAGATAGATTCAGCCTGTGAGGCCTTGGACCGGCGCATTTTGGCCCTGGATAGCACAGCGCCCTGGTCTAGTAAGGGTCCGGGAGGCGAACAAAATCTGCCCCTTCGTTCAATGTTGAGCTGAAAGAGGCAAAGACAGCATGTAAGCGTCTTGATAGACGCTGGAAAAGTGGTTACCTGCCTATTCACGGGACGGAATACAAATCCAGTCTAAAAAATTATCATGTCCTGATTAGGAAATCCCGCTCTTCCTACTATGCAGACCGGATCGATAAGGCGGACAGCTCCGCTAAGGAGCTGTTCCAGGTGTATAAAGAGATATCTTCACTTTCAACTATAGAGGTTCCTGAGGTTGGATCTGTTGCATCTTGTAATCAGATAGCAGAGTTCTTTGCCACTAAGGTGAAGGATATTTACTCTACCTTCCCGATGGAAGCCAGGGATGGGTCTAGTAGAGAGGAGGTGCCCAGCGGTGGGATAATTGAGACAGATTACCTGAATGTGTTCAGGGTTCCAGATGGTGATATGATGAGTAAGATAGCTAGTAGTGTGAAATTTGGCTCACCTAAGGACCCTGCACCGGCTAAAATTTTGAGGAAACAGTGAGACCCTGGAGCCTTTTATTAGATATCTGTTAGAGTTCTCTTTTAGCTCAGGTACAGTGCTGAAAACCTGGATGGAAGCTGTGGTTATCCCTCTGGAAAAAAAGCCACAGATTAGTATAGAACATTTAAATAACCTGCGCCCCATTTCACTCCTCCCATGTTGAAACCCATAAACTGCTCTACCCCTCACAATCTGGCTTCCGCGCTTTCCACTCTACGGAGTCAGCTCTGCTTTTCTGCACGTGGATGAGGGTCATACAGCAGCACTGATTCTTCTTGACCTCAGTGCCACGTTTGACACTGGCTCATCATACCTTTTTGCAGTGTCTAAGGAAGGGTGGAGTGGCAGAGAAGGCATGGGACTTGCTGGAATAATTTCTTCAAGATAACAGCTTTCAAGTTGCACAAGGCCCCTATAGGTCGAAGGCTATTAACTTGAACCAAGGGGTTCCTCAAGGTTCTAGCCTTAGCCTGACCCTTTTTAACCTTTATGTGGCGCCTGTGGCTACAATAACCGAGCAATATGGGGCAGAAGTGTTGACCTATGCCAATGACACTCAGCTGGTTGCGGCCTTAGCGCAACCAGCTGAGAGCACAGCCAGCAATTTTGCGTCTTCTCTCCAAGATCTTGCTGCCTGGATGTCTAGCAATTGCCTCAGATTAAACAGTGATAAAACTGTGGTGTTGATTGTGGGTAAAGCACCGTCAGCATGGTAGCCCCAGATGCTTGGGCCACTCCCTATATCAAATGAACACCCCAAAAATCTGGGAATTTGGATTGACTCAAAAATTTCATTTGACTACCACACATACCATTTACAAATATCGAAGCATGAGGACTTGAATAAAGTAATGAGGTAAGGGAGATACATTTGGGAGGAAAGCCTGCCCAGTTGAGTGCCTGGAACATAAAATCCCACCCTATCCTGTCGAATGCCTTCTCAGCATCTAAGGAGATGGCTGCCAATGGAAGAGAGAGTGAGGAAGCCGTACTCAAAATGTTAAAAAATACACTGGAATTACCAGATGAGAGGCGACCCTTTACAAAGCCTGATTGTTCCGGGCCTATTAAGTCAGGGAGAAGAGGGTCCATTCTGAGGGCCAAGATTTTAGCGAAAATGTTATAATCGGTGTTCACCAATGAAATGGGACGATCCTTTTTTTCATAAAGTATGGTCCTTATCATCCTTCGGTATCAAACAAATCAGAGCCTCTTGGAAAGAACCACGAGAGGAACCGGAAGCAGTAAAAGAATGAAACCGTGTAAGTAATTTTGGAAGAAGAAGGGAGGGAAAAGTTATAGAATTCAATAGTAAAACCGTCAGGCCCGGGTGCTTTACCAAGTCCTAATGACGAGACTGCATGAGAGAGTTCTGTGAGAGTGATCTCAGAATCTAGGGAATGAAAATCAACGTGTGAAGGAGGAGGGGAGGGAATATTTCCGAAATTATAAAGAAGATCAGCCGAATCGGAAGAATGTTCAGGAGTATACAGAGTTCTATAAAAAGAAACACATTTGTTTAAAATATCTTTGTCTTTAAACAAAGACAAACCAGTGGGGCTTTGAATAGATTCAACCTTCTGTCTGTTCTTTCGTATTTTAAGATAATTGGCTAGCAGTTTCCCCATTTTGTTTTGACCACCATAATAACGTGAATTGCATTTCAAGAAAGAATTAGCAGCAGCATTAGTAGTAAATTTATTAAAAGCTAATTTAGCATCGATAAGTTATTTGAGGGATGATTCAATTGAGGACTGATAATAGGTATATTCAAGTTTTTTAATATTATCTAAAAGTTGAGCCGACTTAGTTTGGGCTTGTTTCTTTTTGTGAGATACAAAATTGATAATACAACCTCTAGAAGCTGCCTTAAAGGAGTCCCAAATCATCACAAAAGGGGAGTAAGGGGTTTGGTTAAGAACAAAAAACTCTTCAGCAAAAGTTCTAAATTTGGTACAAAAAGAGGGGTCAAGGAGAAGAGAATTATTAAATCTCCACCGTCCGGGATCGGGGGAAAAAGGGAAGGAGATCAATATCTACAAAAACAGGAGCGTGGTCTGAAATCAAAATGGATCCAATGTCTGAATGAAGGGTAAGTTGGACTAGGGATTTACTCAAAAATAATCGATGCGGGATTGGGAGTGGTGGGAAGGGGAATTGAAACTGTATTCTCTGAGGTCAGGGTTACATAAACGCCAAATATCAACAAGAGCATTATTGCGAATAGAAGCAGTGAATTGAGAATGCATTTTGGAAGCAGAAAATGTTACTTTAGAATTTCTGTCTAAAATTGGATCTAAGACTTGATTGCAGTCCCCACCAAAAATAATATAATCATCAGTAACTGTAGCAAGTTTGTCTGATATAGCAGGCCAAAACAATTTATCGATACCAGTAGGTGCATAAACATTAAATATAACCACAGGGATCTTATCTATAGATAACTTGACCAGAACCCACCGACCCTCAACATCACATTCATGAGAAACAAGAGAAACATTTAAGTTTTTGTGACAAAGCAATACAACTCCATTTTTCTTACCCAAAGCTGGTGAATGAAAACATGACCCACCCAGCAACGTTTAAGCTTCGAGGCTTCAGCATCAGAGAGGTGGGACTCTTGTAAAAGAGCTATATCCGCCTTGAGTCTAGCCAGATGGGAGAGAACCCGTTGCTTCTTAATAGGGTTATTCAACCCTTTATCGTTCCATGTAACAACTCGGAAAGCAAGTAACATATGTGTGGAAAAATCATTAAATTAGAAGAGAGAGGAAGAATGAGTTTAAGTACAAGTGAACAATAGAAGTGCCAAAACTGGGAAAAAAGACCAAATATAGAAATATACAAGTGCAGAGGTAAAAGAAAAGAAAGGAAAGAGAGAGAGAGAGAAGAAATGAAGGAGAGAGAGAAGAATAGTAGACAATAAATGACAAAGAGAAACAATGAAAAACATACTTACAAATTCAAATTGAAGAGCGTGAGTGACGACGCCAGGAGATGATGACTCCAACAACAAGAGCAAAAACACCAACGGACATCCGGGAAAGGGCAATAGGATATCTGACTAAAAGGAAGATTGGGATGATGATAAAGAATAGGAAATCTGCAAAGATAAAGAAAGACAGCGATAAATTGACGGGAGGAAAGAGAGACTCAATAAGTAACAATACAAGGAGAAAGGGATAAGAACACATTAGTACATGTGTAAATTAAGGGAGAGCACAAGAAGGATGTGACACAACAATGGATAAGTGGACAAAATAGATTATATAATAAATGAATAAACAATTAAACAACTCTGGAGGTGTCCATAACATCAGCTCCATGTCGACGGAGGAATTTCAGCAGAGCAAGAGGATCTTCAAAAGTCGTGGTTTTTTCTTTGTATGTAACCTTGAAGAGGCATGGATGGAGTAGGCCATATCTGGCATTGAGGGCACGCAGTTGTGGACGCATCTCCAAGAATTGCTTGCATCGGTCAGCCGTTACTTTAGCCACATCCTGGGAAAGATCTAAACGATGACCGTCCCAAATAATCTGCTTCTTAGACTTGGCAGCAGATAAAACTTGAAGAAGGTCAGTATATTGAAGGAACAGCATAATGACACCTCGAGGTTTAGTGGAGATTTTCGAACCCAGACTATGAGCTCGCTGGATATTGAAAATAGAGGAAGTTGGAAGGCCCAAAATCTTTGGTGGAAATGATTGGAAAAACTCTGTTGGATTTGAGCCCCCGGCAAACCATAAAGACGGAGGTTGTTCCTGCGATTTCGGTTTTCCAAATACTCTACCTGCCTCTTGAGGAGGGATATATCTTTTTCCAGGGTTGAAATCCGAGAGCAGGAAGTCTGAAGAGATTCCATAGATTGTTCCACGAGAAGAACACGGGATTCCAATGAAGACCTTTTGTCGTGTAAAAGTTGCAAAGTTTTGGTAGTTTCGGCCATAAATGGTTTTAGTGCACGGATTTCTTCCAGGATGAGATCCATGGCTGCAGTATTTGGGGAGTTGCCTGGAGAAGGCAGGTCCTTCTTGAGCCTTTCTTGAGCCTTTTGGTGGACGACGATTGCGGGAGCTTGCTTAAAGATAGTGATTTTAGAATAGCCCCAGAGATTGCATCTGTCTTTTGTGAAGCAGGGTCCTCCATGTCAGGAGGAGCAGAATCAGAGTCTGAACAGTTGGGACGTTGGGTGGAGGAGGAAAGCTTAAGGTTGCGCAGTTTCCCCATAAAGAGAACATAGAATATTTGAAAAATAGCAGTTCATCCAGAAAAAGCGCAACATAACAGAAAGTCAAATACTTTTAAGTGAAACACAATATCAACCATGTCACACATACATATACTCGTACAAATACATTGGTGGGCAAACATACAGAGAAGGTAGCAGAGAGCAAAGGTACATGTCTGGCTCCATGGGCCTGGACTCCACAAGCCATCCTGGCCTTAGCCACCAACAGACACAGGCAGACTAAGACATAACCTATAATTCACATTTCAAATAAGGCCCACCCACAAGCCCTTAAAATTATTTAAATGACGTACAGCGCATAAGTAGTGAGGATGTAAAAAATACATTATAAAAAAAACCCAAGACAGGGCTCACTAGGCCCCAATCTGTCAAACAAGAACACAGTAGAATGAATAAGAAATCAGCACAAATTTTATAAAAAAGAGCGCATGGAAATTGAGAACATTTATTTATTACCATAGGTCTTCACCACCCTAAAAAAATGCAAATAGTAGCTCTTAAACATAATCCTTCAAGGGCCCCATCCCCGACCTCCAGGGCTTATAATAACAAGCAAAGAGAAAAAATACAGGGATCAAAAATAGTGGTGCCTGCCCGCCTTAAAACAACAAATATACTTTATTTTTTTCAAAAAGTAAAAATTCCAAGAGATTTCAAACAAAAAAATAGAGTGGTGCTTTCTCTCCAAATTCCAAATCCAAAAAGATAAAGGACTGAACAAAGCAGCTGGAGGAGTCCTCTGGTCAGGAAGAGGAAGTTAATACTGTACGACCAGTAGCCTCCCGGTTCTCTGGCATTTTCTTACTCTTAAAAAACAATAGAATTTTTTTTTCTGTGTACAAACATTTTCCCCTGAATTGTCAGTTCGGATACAACTTCAATTTCAAAATATATTTTGGAGTTGAATTTCCAATCACTTGCAGAAAAGAACTGCAGATTTCATGCAGAATTGTAGTTTTGAGGTCGAACAATTACCTGAGCAGCAATGGTAAATTTGTAAAAAAAAAAAAAAAGTCAGGAGGCAGCTTGCACCAACCCATTTCCTACTAACCATGAAAGTGGAGAGAGGATGTGGCTTAATGGCCAGAGCTGCCGACTTTGAAGCTGGGGAACCAGGTTTGAGTATCAGCGTCTGCTCAACATCCTGTATTTCTAGGCAAATCACTTATTCTCCCTGTGCCTAGCATAAATGAGTGGATACTTAACTGGTGCTCATGAAAAGCGCCCCGGTGTTGATTATTAAGTGCCAGTGCTGAGCACTGGAAACCACCGGCTAAAATTGAGCACTGCTGACTGGTATATGTTGACCGCTACTTTAATGAACTGCCACTTGGATATGGAAGATATAGCACGTTAGTGCAGATTGCAATTTTTTCTGTGCACCATACATTATAATTTGTCCCAGAGCAGGTTTTTAGCTACCCAATGTGGCGTAAAGTCAGTCTTTATCTGTTAATTTTGTTCCGCAAAATTACACCAATTATGACTTAGTAGTTAAAATGTGACCAAGGCCTAAACTATGTTTTTTACTTCATGGGGAAAATGTTTTTAGACATTGCGAACCCCTTTTTTCTACAAACATTTCAATTTTGGCGGTGTACCCTTCCAGTTCCCTCTATGGGAATGTATTTATGCCTGTCCAGAAGTAAATTTACGATTGTTTTTAAGGTGGAAAACTCATTACAAAACGTCTGAATGCCCACAAACATGCACATTTGTAAGTGTTCTCCAACTTTTTGCAGGCAAACATGCCTTGTGATGCCCACAAACCAGCCCCAAAGACCAGAATTGCTGTCAGAGAAACGCCACCATGTAATTTATGTTACCATATCCACTTTTCATCTGGAGTCAATTCCAGTAATTGGATTCTTAGTGAAAGGAGACCACTGTCACATCTCACTTTCAAATCTGAGCTCTGGAAAGTTGAGTTTTTGGACACTGATAAACAATTGCGAATAGGGATAAGGTTGCGATTTGAGAGTGGCTTTGCAGCACTTGGGTGGAAAATCAGAGACCTATAGCCAGAACTTTGAACTTAATCTGGCTCTAACAAAGAGCCAAGGGAGTGCATGAAACCTGGCTTACTTGGCCCTCTATTGTGTGGGATCCAATCAACTAGCCATCTTCATCTGCAAACTTTGGAGGCAGCGACATTGAGGGTGGTACATTCAAAGGCCTAGAGAAAATGCAATGGCATAATCGTGCTTGCAACTTATTATGGTCCTAACCATTTTTTAGTCCAGTGAGGTCAGGTGCAATATGATGGGTGATTCTGTTAGGTGGAAATCTATACTTTTCGCTATCTTCACAAAGAGGATGCTGGTTGAAGAATTTGGATGTTTTGCCTAGGGTAGACCGGTTGGTACTGGGACATTGTCAGTATGACCCCTGTTTTTGTTTATTTCAGTTTAAGGATGCACTCTCCCTTCTTATCTATCGGACACCACTGAGAACTGGAAGGGAACAAACACACCAACCCATTATAATAGCTCCAGGAAGGGGGTAGGTAAAGCTTATAGAGTGGCAAATCGTAGGGGACTCCACATGTGAATTGGTTGAGTGGAGGAGCAGGGGTTTAAACTTTGCAGGATCCCGGCCAGTCACAAAATATATGAGGAATCCATGGGTTACCCGAACCACCTTGAGAGGAGCTGAAGATTTCCAATGTGTCTAAGGCTGCTAAAAGACACTCAAAGAAGAATGTTCATAGTGACCACACTTTCGTCTTCATTTCTTTGGATGCCCTCCGTACTACTTATATGGAACTATCATTCACCCAAGCCTTCTATCTGGTTAATTTCTGGGAATACCTTGTGTTGAGACCCCTGCTTACTTTAAAGCTCTAGGCAACGCAGAAAGATTGTAGGTGTAATGGTTGGCAAGTTGGCAGGGTCTGAAACCATGTTTCATTGGCCCTTGTGAGGACCACTGGCTAAGGACCAGCGTAGGCTGCCCTCCAGCAGTGTCCACGCGGGACAGATCAGTCATGTTGAATCCACATCCCCAGTCCACTTTCACCCCCAAAGGCTGTAGCACGGGCATTCATTTTCACTGGTACCTCTTCTCCTATGATGCATGAGTATGGGGGTATATCAAAAGAACGCACTGCTGGTAAAGGGTGATTCCGCAAAGATGAATCTTCTTTAAGGAAATCTTTTGCTGTACTCTTGATGACCACTTGGTTTCCAAAAGAGTTCAGGTGGCTAAACGTCACCTTGACATGGTTGGTGTAGCCTATTTGACATGTTTTGTCGGCCCTGGGTTGGCCTCATGTATAGGCCATTATCCAGCATGAAATGCGACCATGCACTGTCCACAACACAAGAGAACTGCTTTGGCCAGTCTAGTTGTCGAGGAGAAGCCAGTGCATGTTGTCTGATGGTAAGAAACAATAGGATAGGGAGAGGGGATTGGGAACCTGATTGTGAGAAGTTGGCCTGATATGCAGTGCTCACTATTCTAGTGATCACTATTTAACAGTCCAGACAACCCTTATTGATGATTGGTTGTAAGTCAACCTTATAGACCAGCTATCCTAGTAGCATGGATACGAGCAGTCTTCAGGCTAAGCTCTAGAGGACGTGTTAAGCCAGCTGTTATACCATCACATATACCCCTTGAACACCAAGTGAAAGGACACCACACAAGTGTTATGAAAATAAACAGTGTATTTATTTAGATCACAACAGCCCTGGACTCTTTATGAGGACAGGGTACTAAGCACACAACAAAACTCTTACGAAAATACTTTAAGTTGCACAATTTACACAAATGCCCGAGGGGCACGAAAAACCATATACTCTGGAAGTGGAATGCGAAATTACTAGCAGGTAAATACTACTCTCATAGACTTTAGGATCGCTAGGACTGTACTACTGAACCTTCAGATTACTAGCAGGAGGCCTAGGGGGATCGTGTGCAGAGTGTGCACTCTCACACGGGATGCGGGACAAAGTCTATGGTTGCTAGAAATTACAAAGTTAGTGTTATCGGACAAATCCGACTAGGTAGAGCTGAAACGAAAAAGGATCTGGACCCTTGGATAGTGAGGCTATGCTGGGGCACCGAAATGCCGAAGTTACCTAGCCCAGGGGCTGCGGATGCATAGGTCTGGAAAGACGTTGGGAATCCTCGTTGCAGTCTATGGAGCCTGAAAGAAGAAGTTGCTGGCAGGCAACCAGTGAAGAAGTTTGAAGTGATCCAAGCCTGGATTGAAGATGGAAGACACCTGTAAGCAGAGGGGACCAAGTTCTGAATCACTAGCCAGTGATTATGTGGGCACCAGGATGGCACCGGGCGAAGTCACCTCGTCCAGGTGAGTGGGCGACGCTGGGCTCTGCAGTCTCACGGACCAGGAGGCGTTGTCGGCGACCAGGATGGAGGTGCGAGCTGTCCCACGATGGTCTCTGCTGTCGACGTTGCTGGACCCAGGATTGGGGCAACAAGTCTTGGCAAATGCAAGCCCACGCGGTGGACTTAAAATGGCGTCTGGAGTGGACCAGGAGGGTCCGGGTGCTCCTCTGTTGGAGGGGAGCTAGGGCCAGTCTGGAGCAACCAGACCAGTGGTGTTGTCATTGGTGGGCGTCGTCAAGAGGGCCACAAGCCAGCAGGCAAGTAGCCGGACAACGCGGTGAGCAGCAAAGAGCAGAAGGGCCCCTCGCAGATCTGGTGGATGCTGGGGGGCTGGACTTCGGTGCTGGAGCTGCTCAGGGTCAGGGCTTCTCGAACCCCAAAGCACTCACTCGAGGATCCCTCGGCGGTCGTGCTGGATAAGCGTCGTGCAGTTCTGAAGATGGCCGGTCCCTCGAGGTCTCGTCGCACCCACGGATCTCAGCTGAGCTGACGATGTAGGTAGAGGTCACAGGTGCCAGGGAAGCCGGGTCTCGTTGTGCTGGTCAGTCGGATTCCGGAGGAAGGACGTGCAGCAAACCGCAGTGTTCTTAGATGGTGCCTGCGGGTGCAGGGTGACTACTCCTTAGTCACAAGAGAAATCTTGAGAAGAAGTCTTGAGTTCCTTTCGTGGAAAGTAGTTTCAGGATTCAAAGATGATCTCATTTGGAATGAGGCCCACTCCTATCTTTATACTAGAAAAAGGGGCTGGCACGCGACTAGGTCCTGCCCATGGGTGGGACCAGGAAGGGGGGTGGTTACACCCCTCTCCCATGCCGGACTTTCCCCAGGTCAGGGGCTGGTATGCCCCTGGAACTGGTTCTAGCCGGCCTATGCATAGTGAGCACCGGGGTGCCACTTGTAGTCACCTTCCTCTAAAGCCCTGCCTACCCAGGATACACAAAACCCTGTCTGGGATGGTGCTAGCACCGCCCCTGACAGGAAACCCTTTGTCCAAGCCTCCCTCGCTGGAAGGACTCCCAGCAGCAGGAGGTCAGACTTGTCTGTGGTGGCAGCATCCATTTTGTGATGCTGAGGCTTGAGTTAACTTTAACCGGGGTTCACAGTTACATACATGTCGTGTCCCTCTAGAAGGGTGGAATGCTAACCCCTTTGCCAGAATTGGCGAGGGGTTAGTATTCCAATTCGTATGACACCTTACTCGACGTGTTTTGATAAAGCGATACCAGAGTTGGCATATAACCGCGAGGATTATAATGCACTTAAGAGTATATGGTATGCGTTATCATGGAACAGCTATTAGGACTTGGTTCCGCAAGCTGCAAATGGGCTCAGCTCATGCCAGAGCACCATCTCACATACTTCCAAGCACTCTGCCTTCAGGATTGTCAAGGCCTGCCATAGGAGTGACTGATAGGAATCTATGTGTCCATTTTAGGGTTAGATATAGGTATACTATATCTAAAGCAAAGGGTGATTACACCACCTTGCCCCCAGCTGTCGTGCAGCCAGTTGTGTCAGATTTAGATGGCCAGCCAGGGGTGGCATAAGACATGCTGCAGCCCCTGGTAGGCCCTGGGTACACCTATGCCCTGAGTTACAGGGTCTGATAAGGTGGCCCAGTACCAATTGGTAAATGCACCTAAGGTACATGGAATCCATTTTACAGAGAGAGCAGTAGGCCTGGGGCCCTGAATAGCAGGGTCCCAGGTCAACTAAGTCGGAAAACCAGCAAAACACCAGGCAAAAAGTTGGGGGCAACCATAGTCGGGTATCCACCTTCCTACACAACCCCCCCCCCCCCAAACGAAAGGAGATAAGGCTATCCTTGACCAGGTAAGCCTATATTGCCTGAGTGGCCATATGAGGTGGTACATGCACTGGCATGGTTACCCCCTGTATCATGGTCCACTAAGCAATCCCTCACCCTAAGGGTATCTGAGGATCTCCACCATAGGGAATCACTACCTGTGGTGTGTTTTGGCAAAGTAAAAGGCCGGTGCTGGGATGGAGTACTGAAGTGAGGCTCCACTAATGTTGGGCTCATCTTCCTCCAATCACTATTCACCCTATATGCCTTTCTTCCCATGACTGAGTTGCTGTGAGCTCTCAGGGTCAACCTCTGGCTACCTAAAGCTGGAGGCTGAGTCCCTCTGTTTGGCTTACTGGAGGGACAGGTCAGGTTTGGGGTTTTTAGGCCCCAGGTTTGGCTGTGCCCAGCAGTGTCCAGCTGTGGGAGTTCCCTAACTAAGTTTAAGGGGGATCCCTCAGGAGTGTGTTTTATTTTCACTTGGCTAGGACTACTAGCTTCAGTAATCCTAATCTGCTGATTGGGAAGTTCTTTTGGACAGGGGGCCCTTTGGGGTCCACCACTGGCCTCCCTGACCTCTACAGCCCTGGGCTGACTGAGGCAGGGTAGAGAGGGGCAGGTTACCTGCTCCAGACTGGGTCCCACCTTGGAAGGGTCCACTGACATCAGGGGCTCTGCCAGGCTAGGCCTGACTACCTCTGGGCAGTTCCTTCACAAGGGGTCAGATCAGTTCCCTGAGGAGGCTGATCCTTTCCTAGAGTCTGGTGGGAGGGAGATTTCTCTTCCTCCTCAATGCTCTCTGTCTGAGTGGAGTGATCCATTGTTTCAGGCTTCACAACCTCACTGTCTGTTTGAGTAGAGGCTGAGACCATTACAGCCTTGCCAACCTTTTCAGGAAGGCACTCAGTTTGTGTTTGGGCTGTGACTGTCACAGCCCTCCTATCCTGTTCTTGAAAGTCTGTCTGAGCCTGGGCAGTGGCTACCACTGCCCTTCCAACCTTTTCATGGAGGAATGGTGCTTGGACTGGGGCTGTAGCTATTACTGCCCCACTAATCTTTCTGGGTAGGCCTATCATCCTGGAGTGGGTTTCTTGCTCCACCTCAGCCCATGCTGAGAGTTCCAGGTCATTCCCCAGTAAGCAATCTACAGGTAGGTTGTCTGTCACTGCCACTCTCATGGGCCCTGTGACATTACCCCAGCTGAGCTCGACTACTGCCATGGGATGCCTTCTTTTCACTCCATGAACGTCTGTCACCTGATAAATGAAACCAGGGGTCAGTTGAGCAGAGGGGACCAGATGGTCAATCACCATGGTGATGCTGGCCCCTGTGTCTCTGAATGCCTCAACTTTCTGACCATTGATAAGGGGCTCTTGTCTATACTTCCCCAAAATGTGGGAACCAGTAGTGAAGTTGGCAAACCCCATGCCAGTCCCACAGACAAGAGTTGTGTTAGGGGACCTGGCTAGGCCATGGTCCACCTGGTTTCCCAAAGTAATGCCCACCACATTCTTGGGGGCACTCCCACCACCTGGGGGATTACCACTAGTGGTAACAGGAGGTCTGGGAGTAGTACCTGGGGGTATATTCTCCTTATTGTTGTTGGCCTTGGGGCAACTGCTGTCACTTTTATAATGGCCTACCTGTTTGCAGGTATGACAATAAGGTTTCTTTTGGGTGTTGGGAGAAGTCTGGGACCCACCCTTTTCAGAGGATTTTTGGGGCCCTGTAGTTTGATCAGAAGATTTATTCCCATCCTTCTCCTGAGGCTTGGTTGATTCCTTCTTTTGGTCACCACCCTGGTTCTTAGGCCTGACCCTGGTTCTGACCCATTTGTCTGCCCTCTTACCCAATTCTTGTGGAGAGGTCAGATCAGAGTCTACCAGGTGCTGGTGTAATAACTGGTTTTGACAATTACTTAAGATTTGCTCTCTCATAATTAGATTGTACAATCCTTTGAAATCAGTAACCTTACTTCCCAGTAGCCAGCCTTCAAAAGCCTTAGTGGCACAATCAACAAAGTCAGTCCAATCCTGAGACTGAGTTTTCTGGGTGTCTCTGAACATCAACCTGTACTGTTCAGTGGTTAAACCAAACCCATAAACCAGTGTATTCTTCAGGACTTGGAAATTGTTAGCATCCTCAACTCTAGTAGTGAGGAGCTTATCTCTACCTTTGCCTTCAAAGGAGAGCCACAAGATAGCTGCCCACTGACTCTGGGGGACGTACTGGACAGTGCAGGCCCTCTCCAAAGCAGTTATCCATTTGTGGATATCATCCCCTTGTTTAAAGGGGGGCACTATCTTACTCAGGTGTCTAGTGTCTAAACTCCTGTCTTTTTCTCTTGGGAGAATGCTGCCACCAGTGGGATCTACCCCACTCAATTTCTGCTCTCTACCAAAGGCAAGTCTCTCTTTAGCCAGGGCAAGTTCTTCCCTTTCAATCCTCAGATTGACTTCCCTCATCTTAGCTTCATGCTCTCTTCTCTGAGGGGATGTCATCCCTCTGTGAGAAGAGGTCTGAGAGCCATTGGTTCGAATGGATCTGTTAGAGCCTCTGGATAGAGACCTAACTTGTCCATTCCCAATGTTAAGCCTGCCTGAGAGTGGCCCTGGGGGTCCCCCAAATCCATTCTCATGCCTGCTTAAGTTGGTCCTAGTTAGTCTACTGACTTCTACCTGACCTTTGTCTGCCTCATCCCCTGATAACTCCTCTTCCTCCTCCTCTGCATCATCTGTTGCCTGGAGGTGGAGGTCAGGGTCACCAAGGGTTCCCTCTAAGGAAGGCATGTTCCCATCTGGATGAGAAGGGTCTGTGTTAACAGTCCTCCTGGCATCATAAGTCTCTAAGAGACCAATCAGAAAGGGAATGGTAGGGTTAGAACCCTCTTTTAGCTTCCTGGATGTACAGATTTGTCTCATCTCCTGGAAGCTAAGAGCAGCATATCCGGAAGTGACCTGTGGAGGGTCAACTGACACAAGGGGAGACTCAGAGTTTCCTCCTTTGTCTGACATGCTTTTCTAGTGTGGTGTAAGTGATGCACCTACCTACACTATTTGTTTGCCTACTGATCCCTTGCTAAGAGTTGTAGTCAAGGTGTGCTAAGCCTTGTTGAACTACAACAGCTGGTTCAGTAGAACTCAGAGTATTCTAAGCTAAGTTATATGTACCTGGGTACTTATGTGATCTTTCACAATGATATTCTTAGGATACGTGTGGTAAAACAACAGCAAGCTCAAATCCCAACCGCTGCTCACCAATGTGAGAAGTTGGCCTGATATGCAGTGCTCACTATTCTAGTGATCACTATGTATCAGTCGAGACAACCCTTATTGATGATTGGTTGTAAGTCAACCTTATAGACCAGCTATCCTAGTAGCATGGATACGAGCAGTTTTCAGGCTAAGCTCTAGAGGACGTGTTAAGCCAGCTGTTATACCATCACATATACCCCTTGAACACCAAGTGAAAGGACACCACACAAGTGTTATGAAAATAAACAGTGTATTTATTTAGATCACAACAGCCCTGGACTCTTTATGAGGACAGGGTGCTAAGCACACAACAAAACTCTTATGAAAATACTTTAAGTTGCACAGTTTACACAAATGCCCGATGGGCACGAAAAACCATATACTCTGGAAGTGGAATGCGAAATTACTAGCAGGTAAATACTACTCTCATAGACTTTAGGATCGCTAGGACTGTACTACTGAACCTTCAGATTACTAGCAGGAGGCCTAGGGGGATCGTGTGCAGAGTGTGCACTCTCACGTGGGATGCGGGACAAAGTCTATGGTTGCTAGAAATTACAAAGTTAGTGTTATCGGACGAATCCGACTAGGTAGAGCTGAAACAAAAAAGGATCTGGACCCTTGGATAGTGAGGCTATGCTGGGGCACCGAAATGCCGAAGTTACCTAGCCCAGGGGCTGCGGATGCATAGGTCTGGAAAGACGTCGGGTATCCTCGTTGCAGTCTATGGAGCCTGAAAGAAGAAGTTGCTGGCAGGCGACCAGTGAAGAAGTTCGAAGTGATCCAAGCCTGGATCGAAGATGGAAGACACCTGTAAGCAGAGGGGACCAAGTTCTGAAACACTAGCCAGTGATTATGTGGGCACCAGGATGGCACCGGGCGAAGTCACCTCGACCAGGTGAGTGGGCGACGCTGGGCTATGCAGTCTCACGGACCAGGAGGCGTTGTCGGCGACCAGGATGGAGGTGCGAGCTGTCCCACAATGGTCTCTGCTGTCGACGTTGCTGGACCCAGGATTGGGGCAACAAGTCTTGGCAAATGCAAGCCCACGCGGTGGACTTAAAATGGCGTCTGGAGTGGACCAGGAGGGTCCGGGGTGCTCCTCTGTTGGAGGGGAGCAAGGGCCAGTCTGGAGCAACCAGACCAGCGGTGTTGTCGTCGGTTGGCGTCGTCAAGAGGGCCACAAGCCAGCAGGCAAGTAGCCGGACAACGCGGTGAGCAGCAAAGAGCAGAAGGGCCCCACGCAGATCTGGTGGATGCTGGGGGGCTGGACTTCGGTGCTGGAGCTGCTCAGGGTCAGGGCTTCTCGAACCCCAAAGCACTCACTCGAGGATCCCTCGGCGGTCGTGCTGGATAAGCGTCGTGCAGTTCTGAAGATGGCCGGTCCCTTGAGGTCTCGTCGCACCCACGGATCTCAGCTGAGCTGACGATGTGGGTAGAGGTCAGAGGTGCCAGGGAAGCTGGGTCTCGTCGTGCTGGTCGGTCGGATTCCGGAGGAAGGACGTGCAGCAAACCTCAGTGTTCTTAGATGGTGCCTGCGGGTGCAGGGTGACTACTCCTTAGTCACAAGGGAGAAATCTTGAGAAGAAGTCTTGAGTTCCTTTCGTGGAAAGTAGTTTCAGGATTCAAAGATGATCTCATTTGGAAGGGGGCCCGCTCCTATCTTTATACTAGAAAAAGGGGCTGGCACGCGACTAGGTCCTGCCCATGGGTGGGACCAGGAAGGGGGTTGGTTACACCCCTCTCCCATGCCGGAATTTCCCCAGGTCAGGGGCTGGTATGCCCCTGGAACTGGTTCTAGCCGGCCTATGCATAGTGAGCACCGGGGTGCCACTTGCAGTCACCTTCCTCTAAAGCCCTGCCTACCCAGGATACACAAAACCCTGTCTGGGATGGTGCTAGCACCGCCCCTGACAGGAAACCCTTTGTCCCAGCCTCCCTCGCTGGAAGGACTCCCAGCAGCAGGAGGTCAGACTTGTGTCTGTGGTGGCAGCATCCATTTTGTGATGCTGAGGCTTGAGTTAACTTTAACCGGGGTTCACAGTTACATACATGTCGTGTCCCTCTAGAAGGGTGGAATGCTAACCCCGTCGCCAGAATTGGCGAGGGGTTAGTATTCCAATTCGTATGACACCTTACTCGACATGTTTTGATAAAGCGATACCAGAGTTGGCATATAACCGCGAGGATTATAATGCACTTAAGAGTATATGGTATGCGTTATCATGGAACAGCTATTAGGACTTGGTTCCGCTAGCTGCAAACGGGCTCAGCTCATGCCAGAGCACCATTTCACATACTTCCAAGCACTCTGCCTTCAGGATTGTCAAGGCCTGCCATAGGAGTGACTGATAGGAATCTATGTGTCCATTTTAGGGTTAGATATAGGTATACTATATCTAAAGCAAAGGGTGATTACACCACCTTGCCCCAGCTGTCATGCAGCCAGTTGTGTCAGATTTAGATGGCCAGCCAGGGGTGGCATAAGACATGCTGCAGCCACTGGTAGGCCCTGGGTACACCTATGCCCTGAGTTACAGGGTCTGATAAGGTGGCCCAGTACCAATTGGTAAATGCGCCTAAGGTACATGGAATCCATTTTACAGAGAGAGCAGTAGGCCTGGGGCCCTGAATAGCAGGGTCCCAGGTCAACTAAGTCGGAAAACCAGCAAAACACCAGGCAAAAAGTTGGGGGCAACCATAGTCAGGTATCCACCTTCCTACACTGATTGGCAGTGACTGCTCCACATATTGGAGGCTGAGTAAATAATGAAATGGCACAAGCACATGGGTGCTTTACATACTGGAGAAGCCATGTAGACATTATAATTGCAATGTTCCTCTTTGTGCTTGCAGAGGATAGATGGCACGTTACATGCACAGGCAACTTGAATAACTAGCATGTCAATCACAATTTACAGTTTGAGTAGTGATGGTGATACTCGCATGGAACAATGAGGCTTCATCTGTTGGAGGACAATTTGGAGACTGACACCCTGGCCTTTTATTATGCCAGTTCTTATTTTATTTTCTGGTAGATAATTTGTGATGGACGATTAGCTGGCAAATTAGCAATGATGGACATTATGGTATGGCACTATATATATAAACATTTTGTTAATTTTTCTGGTGAATGATTTTCAAAGGGCATATTTTTTATACAGTGTCCCGCCCTGCTTCTACTGTGGTATGTATTTCCTTATGGTTCATCAAGTATTTTGAATTGAGCACAAACTTTTTTTATAGGAACATACACAATTGTATGTAAGTGTTATTGCTCCTCAGTACCATTGTAGACACTGATGTACTGGGATATTTAATGTGTTCCACTTCATAAATACCTGTATGATCTTTGAATTTCTATCTACTATTCTTAGAAAATTGTGTTGTAATTAATTTAATTTAATTTAATTTAATTTTTAATTTAAAAATGCTTATAGAGCGCACGTACACTGGATCAGTTTCATGGCGCTGGTGAGGTCCCTGAGTGAGAAGGGTGGGGGAGCTAGGTATCAAAGGCCTGCTGGAATAATAGCGTTTTTAGTGACCTCCGAAACTCCATATAGGAGGAAGAGAGTCTTAACGGTAGGGGGAGGTCATTCCAGAAGGTGGGAGCAAGCAGAGCAAACTTCTGCCCCCCTGCGCGCTTCTTTTTGAACCGGGGCGTAGTCAGTAGGGCTAGGCTAGAGGAGCGGAGGTCCCTCGAAGGAACATAGGGAGAAATTGCCGAGTTGATAAAGGCAGGGGCTGTGCCAGCTCTTGCTTGAAAAGTCAAGCACCCTAACTTGAACCTGGCTCGTTGTTTTATGGGGAGCCAATGAAGGCTCCTAAGCAAAGGGGTCGAGTGGTGGGACCTAGAAAGGCCGAAAACCAGGCGAGCCGCCTGGTTTTGTACTAACTGTAGGCGCTGCAAAGCATAAGCAGGGACTCCGTTGTAAATGATATTGCCATAGTCAATCTTTGACAGCACCATGGCCATAAGGATCAGCTTTAGCGCAGAAGTGGAAAAGAATCTGGCCACTTTCCGAATAACTCGTAATGTGAAAAAGCAGGAAGAGACCACCGAGTTAATGTGTGAATGGAGGGTTAATTGGTTATTGTGCATAATCCCGAGAGTTTTAACTGAACAAGAAGGGAGAGGAGGGGGTCCAAGTGACGGGGGCCAGAAGGAAGGGGACCAGGGATTGGCGGCACCGCCCGTTGCTACCAGTTCTGTTTTATCCGGATTAAGTTTTAACTGATTGATGTTCATCCAGTCTCGGATAAATAGCATGACGGACTGGAAACTGCCAACCCCTGAGGGGGAAGAAAGATCAAAAATGAGTTGAAGATCATCTGCATAATTATATACAGTGACCTCCATATTCTGTAAAGCAAACACCAGTGGAAAAACATAGAGATTGAAAAGTAAAGGGGAAAGAGCAGACCCCTGGGGCACACCACAGTTGACATTACGTGGAGGGGCCGAGAAGGTGCCAAGATGGACAGTCTGAGTGCGGTCCTTCAGGAACGACTCGACCCAGGCTAATGCTAGCCCCCCTATCCCCGCCGCCCTGACACGTGATAACAGAATGTCGTGATCCACAGTGTCAAAGGCGGCGGATAAGTCCAGTAGGACCAGAATCTTGGGGGTATTGGTGTCGAGTCCTTCCCTGAGTTGGTCCATGACCGAAATCACCACCTTCTCTGTTGAGTGTCGTGGTCGGAAGCCGGCTTGACATGGGGCCAGGTAATTGCTGTCCTCAATGAAAGTGCTCAGGGTTTGAGACACATGTGCCTCTGCCACCTTACCCAAGTAGGGAAGCAGGGCTATGGGGCGATAGTTAGCTAGAGAAGAAGGGTCAGCCCCAGGCTTTTTTAAAATGGGGATGATGGTGGCCGATTTAAATGTAGTGGGGACTAGGCCTTTAGTGAAGGTGTTATTTAAAACAGTGAGAGCAGGGGCAGGGCAAGCCAAGAACACCTGGGCCAGGATACGGGCTGGACACGTGTCGGAAGGAGCCCCAGATTTTACACGCTTAAGGAGCGGGGGCAAAGACTCATTGGTTAGCTCTGGAATGTAGGTAAGACACTGGGTATTCTGTGGCGGGGGACAGTCTGAAAAAGAGTTTGATGGGGGAGGAATACGTGCTTTTATTAGTGCAACTTTCTCAATGAAGAACTCATTCAGTGAGCTGCACAATGACTGGGAGGGTGTGATTGTAGGTGAAGGCCTGTCTGATAGGGCTAGCTCGTGGACAGTGGCAAAAATTTCACGTGGCTGGCATTCTGCTGCCAGAATGCGTTGGGAAAAGTAATCTTTCTTAGCCGCTTGGATGGCTTTTTTATACTCTGATAGTAGGGTGGTGTAGTTAATTTTACTATCAGAGCAGTATTTCAGCCTCCAGGCCCGTTCAGCTTGACGGACCTTTAGCTTAAGTGCTTTCAGGGCAGGAGTGAACCACTTGTTGGCATGATGGTGATGATTGATGGTAACCTTCTTCAGTGGGGCCTATTCATCACGAAGGTGGATTAGCCAACTGTCCAGAGTGGCCAATTGCTGTTGAGGAGGTATGTCAGTGAGATCAGGGCAGGTGGCAGCTAAGGACTCACAGAAGGCGGGAATATCAACACGATTCCAGCTTCTGGCCCAAAGGGTTTTAGAGCCACGTGGGGCAGTTTGTACGCGCAGGTCCAGAGAAAAAGACAGAAGATAATGGTCGGACCATACGCAAGGAGCGATGGACAGGTTAGTGGTGGGCAAGTTAAGGGTCCATATTTGGTCTAATATATGGCCCCGCACATGTGTCGGGGTACGGACGTGTTGAACAAAGTTTAGGCTTGATAGCAGAGAGGTAAAATCCTTGGATAAGGGGTCTTCCGAGGGATCGCTGGGCCAGAAATTAAAATCGCCAAGCACGAGTACTGTAGCATTATTGACCACTAAAGGGGCCAGTAATTCTTGGAAAGCAGGAAGGAACTGGGAAGAAGTATGGGGAGGGCGGTATACCAGCACACAGGTGACAGGGGATTTGGGTAGGGTAGAACGTGCAATCAAGCAGTCCGCAGCAGGTAAAGGGGGGGATGCTAGTGTTTGGAACCGGAAGTTGTCACGGAAGATTAAGGCAACCCCACCACCAGTTTTGCCATCAGGTCGATCAGCTCGCAGGATGGAATAGGAGGGCGGAAGAGCCGCCAGGACACTAGGTTGGGAATCAGGACGATACCATGTCTCCGTTAAACACAGTATGTCGGGGCTGTCGCTATCAAGGAGGTTGAAAATCTCCTGCTGGTGCGCAACTGCCGACCTAGTGTTTAGTAGGGTGATAGAGGTGCCCGGGTGTGGGGACTTGCTGGGGGGTGAGGGCAGGAAGCTGATTGTCTCTGGTGAGGGAGGAGAACAGGCAATACCTAGGGCCGAAATATGGGAAGTGGTTGTAGGGTCTAATGGGTAGGTCTTACGCAGGGATAGCAAGTACCTGGGTGAGTATTCTGTGGAGGATCGGGCGTGGTGACAGGTCCCAGGTCCCGTGCGGTCACGGACGGGCACAGACGGGCTTTCCTTTGGCGCGCCTTTGGCGCGCCGCCGGCGCGCCCGCTGCGCCCGTCCGCTGCGCTTCCGGAAGCACATTGCCTTATGTCTCCTGTCCCACCCGAGCACTGGACCGCTACCTCCGGCCAGGCTCGTGGGACTCCCCCTCCCAAGATGGCGGCCGCCCTCTACTCTCTCGGCACCGGGGCCGGTGAGTAGGTGCTGGGGAAGACCGTAAGGAGTAAGGGAGCGCCGGGGACCTGTACAACAAAAAGGTTAGTGCGTTGGGCAGCAGAAATGCAATTTAAAAGTCATGGTGCAATTTAAAAGTAATTTTTAAGATAATATCGCCGTGCGGCGCAATTGACAGTTGCAGCTCAGCGCTGCTCTCAGGGAAGTATTTCTCCCTGCAGGAGACCTCAAGCGTGCCCCAGGCTCTGCCACCGCCTGAAGACCGCAGCGACCCCCTACCTGGCTGGCCCTTATGTCTCCTGTCCCACCCGAGCACTGGACCGCTACCTCCGGCCAGGCTCGTGGGACTCAACTCCCAAGATGGCGGCCGCCCTCTACTCTCTCGGCACCGGGGCCGGTGAGTAGGTGCTGGGGAAGACCGTAAGGAGTAAGGGAGCGCCGGGGACCTGTACAATAAAAAGGTTAGTGCGTTGGGCAGCAGAAATGCAATTTAAAAGTCATGGTGCAATTTAAAAGTAATTTTTAAGATAATATCGCCGTGCGGCGCAATTGACAGCTGCAGCTCAGCGCTGCTCTCAGGGAAGTATTTCTCCCTGCAGGAGACCTCAAGCGTGCCCCAGGCTCTGCCACCGCCTGAAGACCGCAGCGACCCCCTACCTGGCTGGCCCTTATGTCTCCTGTCCCACCCGAGCACTGGACCGCTACCTCCGGCCAGGCTCGTGGGACTCCCCCTCCCAAGATGGCGGCCGCCCTCTACTCTTTCGGCACCGGGGCCGGTGAGTAGGTGCTGGGGAAGACCGTAAGGAGTAAGGGAGCGCCGGGGACCTGTACAACAAAAAGGTTAGTGCGTTGGGCAGCAGAAATGCAATTTAAAAGTCATGGTGCAATTTAAAAGTAATTTTTAAGATAATATCGCCGTGTGGCGCAATTGACAGCTGCAGCTCAGCTCTGCTCTCAGGGAAGTATTTCTCCCTGCAGGAGACCTCAAGCGTGCCCCAGGCTCTGCCACCGCCTGAAGACCGCAGCGACCCCCTACCTGGCTGGCCCTTATGTCTCCTGTCCCACCCGAGCACTGGACCGCTACCTCCGGCCAGGCTCGTGGGACTCCCCCTCCCAAGATGGCGGCCGCCCTCTACTCTCTCGGCACCGGGGCCGGTGAGTAGGTGCTGGGGAAGACCGTAAGGAGTAAGGGAGCGCCGGGGACCTGTACAACAAAAAGGTTAGTGCGTTGGGCAGCAGAAATGCAATTTAAAAGTCATGGTGCAATTTAAAAGTAATTTTTAAGATAAGATGCACCAGTTGGCCCATTTTGTTTTACAAATATTTTTTAGGGTAGGAATCTCCCTCAATCTTCCTAGTAAAAAGCAGGCTACTTGCTACAGTCACTTGATCAGTGCACTGTTGGGCAAATGTTGGTGTTCAGCCCTGATCCAAGGCATTATGTGAAAATAAATGTACCATAAGCTTTTACCCAGTATCTGAACCCTACGTTTTAATGGAATGGGTTATGACTTGCTATCCTTGTCTTGGAACCCAGTTTTTTTTTTTTGTAAAATTTTTATTTTGCATACAATGAAAAAATGACAATTAACAAAAGGCGTCACAGTGGGCGCACGAAAGGTCCCACACAGTGGGAAGGCTGAAAAGGAAGATGAGGCAAGGCAGTAAAGCAAAAAGTCTTCAGTGCTGGTAACGTCGGCAGTCCCGCAGCAATCCCCCGCCAAGGGGTAGCTCAAACAGTGCAGCCAGCAACTAGGCCAAGAGCTCTCCAGCGGTCAAGTACGCCTCATCTCGGTGAAGTAACTGTCCCAAAGCGACTCCCTACCCTCCCCCCAAAAACAAAACTCCCCCCTCCCCCCCTCCCGTGACGGCGCCGCTCGCAAATCTCATTCATACACCAAGCACACTCTAGAGTTGAAACAAGTGCAAGTTCCTCAATGACGTTGGAACCCAGTTTTAATGACAGTGGGTTTGCTGTGTTTGGTCAGCCTGTGGCCTTTAGTTACTTCGGATGGGGCACGGGTGAGAGGCCACTAGAAAGCTATGGAGACGATGTAGGCAACATATTTGGGAACTTGAGGAATGTTACTAGTTGCACTATTTAAGTTATATAGCTGGAAAATACGTACCCACCAAAATATGATCAAACAACCGTCCATAGAGCATCACACACCCATGAATCTTATGACCACACAGCCACCATATAAAACGAAGTCAGTGGGGGTGCACCAAACATACACCATTACTTGACCACATACCTACCATCATGCATGACCAGCTATTGCATGCCCTCGCAGCCCCATCATCACAAGGCCATACTGCCAACACATTACAACTTCATGTCCACAATGGAACATACATTCACACTACATGCACACGCACTATGCCACGGCCACATAGCTAGCTTCCATTATAACTCAATCCCCTATCCTATACCAGCAGAACTATCATTAGTTATCCAAACTGCAATAGTCACATACCCACCATTGTAAACAACATATGCCCAAACCACCACCAACACACAACCAAAAACCCATCATCAGTTCGTCACCCACAAACCATCATTTGGCTGGGCGACCCTTGTCTCATGGGTAGACACCAATCATCTCAGTCACCTATCATATTTGAGACATTTGTGTCGAGTGATGGCATAGTATTAACACTTACGTAATGTCCCTGGTGATCCTGTATGTGTTGTCGTCATGTAGTTATCAGTGAGATAATGTGCTGTGCTTGGAAGAGCACAGAGTTACGGTTCTAGTGTTGCACCGTAGATGACCGGTTTCAGGGATTTTGGGGTTTTGCAGTTGAGCCATAACTTTGCAAGTAAAATTCAATGCGCTTGTAAACCATAATTTATGATCAATTGTTTTTTTTGTTTTGTTCATTTTTTAGTTTATGTATACATCCTCAGACTGCTTTCTACAGTTTACATCCCTTGATTGCTTGCTATCTCAGAAAGCTGTCTCATTATATTCCTAAAACCCGGCATGAAAAACTGAACTTGCCTGATTTCCGCTTAATTGCTCTCCTTTTTCTTCAGAATAACCCTCTTCTTACTTTCCAACCTCTGCATGCTTTCTATTTCTGAGTATAGCCTCTTCTCAGTCTCATGCCTGTCTGCCTTCATCTCTCTATTGCAATTCTGCAATTGGCTGAGACCTTATTTCATAGACCACAAACTCTCTTTATAACCCTATCCCTGCAACCTAACATCACCTAGTCTCCACCAGCCTATCTTATCTCTCCAACCATTCATCTGGAACCACATAGCCCCATATATGATCACCCCTAACTGGTATTAATATAATCTATCACAAAATAACTGGAGTAAATGCAAGCAGTGTTTTTTTTGTGAGCACATAACTAATTGCAATAACTAACATTTAACCATTGCATGAACCCCTAACCTTGGGTTTTGGAGTAGCATGCTACTCGCCATAAAGCACGTCAGTGAATCATCACGGTAGTAAGCGCTATATAAATACAATTACAATACAATAATAGGAAATACCTTAATGAATGACAGATGAATACATGTGAAAATTACGATCTTTTGTACAGGTAATGACAAAAAATGTGATGTTTCAATATCTTCATGACACATCAAGCTAGTATTTGATAGCTGTTTGGGGCGTCCTAGCTTTGCTTTTATAATTATTCTCAATTGGTGTGAATTTGAATAGTTACACTATGAAGCGGATGTCAACGAAAAGGTTTTGAGTATTTATGTGCAGTCATTTTAAAGCCTTCATGCAGAATAGGGCCATGAAACCCATAAACAAAAGTTTGCAAAGATAGTCAGTGGGTGCCCGTCACAATTAACACTCTACTTATGCAAGCCAAATTCCATGTTTAGCATGGCCCACAATCCTTACTCGGCATGGACGGTCTGGCATCCTGGAGATGGGCAACCACCTCCTGGGCTTCTAAAATATTTACAAGTTGCAGTGTTTACCTTGTGGATGTGATCTAGAAAGGCAGTCCGCTAACCACCACTTCCCGGTTGCTTACTGGCAGAAACTGACATGTTCCTGCTGAACAGGATCAGCTGGTTTCATTTCTTTTGTATCTTCTATTGCTGTTTGTGAACATATTTTGGTATAATTTCCTAACCCCGCCTGCTACAGTCCTGTTCAGACAGAAGATCTGTAACAGTAGGAGCTGGGAGACAGGCTCCCTGCTGAGGGTCACCATACCTCCCAAACCTTTCTTCCTCACCCTGAAGGATATTCCTGAGAACAGACTATAAAAATGGTTCATATTAAAAGTTACGTTTTTAGTGTCATTAAATCATATTATTCATGGAATTTCAAAGAGGAGTTAGACATTAGCCCTTTTTTCCTCAAAAAATGTACCTCAGCGTTTGGCTTGGTGCAGAATGTAGAGGATTGATTTGTTCATTGTACTGTTTTAGGGTTTGACGTTAACTAATACCTTTCTATTTTTTTAAATGTATATATAAAATACACATCTACATACAGGAGCTTGCAGTATACTCTGTTCAACCATGTGGCTGTTGTAAGGGGATTTATATTTGCTTCTGCTCAACCTAGCAAACCGCACTTCCCCTTCAACCTAACTTTAGTTACTGCAATCTGCTCATGCAAAATGTGCATATTCGCACAATAGGGAGCCCTTTTATTGCAAAGAAATACTGGTGCAATTTGTGCTTTTACATCTTAAAAATATTTTGGCTTTTAGTAAGGGTGGGAGAAGTTGACGGAGTGCTACTTCGCGGAATTCCACAGAGTTGGCTAAAAATTCTGTAGAATTCTGCTACGCTCTGCACCACCCCCTGCTGCCACCCACCCGGGCTGCCGCAGACCTACCTGGTTACGCCGGTGCTTCCGTGCCCTGCCTAGGCTGTCCTCATGGCTGTCTCCTCTCTCCAGGCAAAACGAAACAACTATGCTCAACGTCACTTTTGGTAGGACTGCGCATGCACAGTTCTGCCCAAGAGTTGCTCATGAGTGACGTTGAGCATCTGGGGAGTCAGAGCCTGGAGTGGAGAGAACTGGAGACCTCCACCAGGAGGAGGAGGACAGCCCGGGCAGGTCAAGGATATACCGGCGTGACCAGGTAAGCGGGGTGGGTGGCAGGGCAAACTCCGCTACGTCGCGGAGTCAGAATGTTTTGCTAAACTTTGCGTTCCCAGTGGAGTGCGGAGTTGGCAAATCTCTCATTTCTCTGCAGGCGTAGCGGAGTATTGTGCCTGGGGTTAGCTTTTAGACCATGTTTATTTTACTGGGGCGAGGGCTCTGCAGCTTACATGTCTTCATAGAAAAAAAGATTCACAGACAAAATAAGCATTGGTAAAGTCAAATGGTCAGCAACCAACACTAGGCCTATTGGCTTCAGCAACATTAGTCTCCCGTCTAGATTTACCATTAACCCTTGAGCTGGAAAGCACCAGTGAATCAATTATAGGGATGGTGTAGATTGGCTTCCTGTTCACCACTTCTCAAGATTATCTACATAAGTGGTACCTGTGAGCAAGGTAGAGGAATACTAGGCAATGCTGATGCATCTCCTCTGAGAAATGATGGTTTTCTTGAGGACTCCCTATTCTACAGGAGATGGTGCACTTCGATATTCTACTCACTGAGAGGGCATTTAAGTTCCCTTGGCAGTATTTTGGTGTTGCAATGAGGAGTTCTGTGCTCCACCTGCTCCCACCCTCCTTTTTTTGCACATTGCGCCTGCATCAATTGTATATCCTATGATCGTTTTGGTTTTTCATCCTTGCGATTATATGTTATCCATGCATTATTTTTAAGTCTGTGGAGGTATTTAGGCCCTGGCTGTCAGCCTTCAAGTGTAGTTGAGGTCCTGGCCTCCACTCTCCAGGCAGAGGGCACTCATGATTAAAGATCACTTCCTGCATGACGAAAATTATAGATCATATGCTCTGTGATGGAAGTTAATTCGCTGGTGTGGCAGATGTTATTTTGACACTGCTAAAGTCAAGAAGGCTGCTATGCTGTTTTTCAGGGTCCTTTATTTTCATCTTAAGAAGCAAACCATCAAATAATTTAATTCGAAAAATAGAAAACTCGTTGATCCAAATATGCAGAAAGGGTTCTCCCTGTGCATGGAGGCCATTGTGCGTTTTCCCTGTCCAGGTGCGCCATGGTTTGCATGGCAGAGCTGGGCAAGGAAAATTAAGTAGGGTGGGACATCAGGCATGGTGACCTGGCAGCCCTGTGGGTGATAGGCGGTTAGGTCAAGTGTATCCATTGGCGTAGCCAGCTTGACATCAAAAACCCAGCATATCCCCGTCCTCTAAATATGGTGGTGGAACTCTAAGGCCAGCTGATAGGGAATCTGCAGTTATTTCAGTTTCCTCGCATCGGCCAACCTTCAAATGGACCCCTTATGTATCCAGCTGTCTATTAGGCAGACCTTGTCATTTTAAAATTAAGATTTCATCTCCTACCTTGATGAAATCGTATTATTTATTTACAATATGAGATTCTTTAAAAAAGCAGTTGACTTCACGTTCACAACATTTCTTGACACAAGATATCAATGAAGAATTGGAATATCAAATGGCAATATCTTTTGACACAAAGGCCTCTGTGGTCCCAACTCAAAATGCTCTATTCACACAGGGTACCATTGTGTGAGTTCCCCTTATATAAGCACACATCCCACTACAGGAGAGAAAGTTCAGGCAGCATATATCACTTCGGCTCTGCTACCTCAGGTGGTGGTCTCCTGATGCTTTTAAGTATGTGCAGGTGGGTGGCATGTACCCTAAGAGCCTTCTCATCTGTTGTTGTAGCCAACTAACTTGGCCTAGGCTTAGACGTAGCCTCTACCATAAGAGTGGGATTTAACTTTTCCAGACAACTTTGCCAGTATATGTGCCATCTATCCATTAAAAAGGGTTCTCAATCAGCATGCTTTGGGTTGATTGCAACACTTTTTTTTTTTTTACTTAACATGCTGATGCCATGTACCAGTTTAGGTACGAAATACCACTCTACTAAAACATAACACAATTTATAGGCATGGCAATACTTTCCCCAACGTTCACTGTCATAAGCAAAGACGTTAACATGAGTAGGCCCATACTTTTCCTCTATAGTCAGAACTTATGTTTACCCTTCTTGCAAGGCAGCTAAACCCATGCCTTCTGGTTAGGGAAGGGAAATAAATAATCACGTAGGTCTTCCAACCCACTCTTGTGGAACAATGGGTGTTCCAACTCTTCATTTCTTGCATCCCCCTTTATCTACATAGGAGAAACCGGTCAGATGGGCAGACTGACCTTCCTCCTAATAAAGCATTGCTCTACTAAGCAGTTGTAGGCACCCTCTCTGCCCAGGATACAAAGTAGCAGGATTTCTTCATGGATCTGGTTAATTCACTGGCTGAACCATGGGCTTAATTTAGTAAGTGAGATTCTAGGGGTGTGAATCATACATTTCCCAACTAGAAAACAATATGCCGAAGGGTGGAGGGATGCTGAAGTTTTGGGGTACACTGTTCCAATGCGGAACAGGTTTAATAATTATTTATATCAGGTTAGCCTAAGTGTTAGTTCCTAAAAACCTTTTAGTCAAACGAGGATGATGAGAAAAACCAACAAAGACAAAGAAGACCCAACGCTGGGCCCCAGACCCAACTCAAAAGCCAAGAAAGTACTTATTTGGGGAGAGTCACACCTCAAAGACCCCCCGCCTGAAGCTATGCCCCTGCGTAGAACACTCCATCCTCAGCAAGTACTGTTCACATCCATTGTGTTTCTTCAACCTTATTATATTATTTTACTTTGAATGAGGTGCCGTAACTGCCTCCTCGACAACCCTCACCTCTGAAGTAAACTATTTGTGAAGTTAATGTCACTTGTCCACCTCTCTCATAGCCATTCTTCAAAGAATACTCCTGCCGGAGTATCTTTTGCAATGGCTGCAGGTGATCCAGAACTCGGCGGCACGGGCCATTTTTGGCCTACACGGGCGAGCCAGAACATCTGACCTCCTGCAGTCACTCCACTGGCTACCTATCCGGAAGCGGATAGTTTTTAAGGCCTTGACGTTGGCTCATAAGTCTCTCTATGCCTCTGGAGCGAAATATCTTCAAAAGAGGCTAGCTTTCTACCATCCTGCCCGATCCCTGAGATCCGAGTCTTTGTCCCTGGCCGTGGTTCCTCGGTTCAAAAAGGCACGCATTGGGGGCCCGTCTTTCAGGTTGTTGGCTCCACAGTTGTGGAACACTCTGCCCGTGTCACTGCGCAGCACTTCCAACCTGCTAGCATTTAGGAAGGGCCTTAAAACTTGGCTTTTTGTTCTCTAGATTTGCTCTTTCTTTTGATTTCTGGTCTCTTTTTCATTTGCCCCGTTGTGTTTTCTGTTACAGGTTATAAATAAAAGTGCCGGGACACTCCGCGGAGTAGCCGAGCGCTATAAAAGACACAGTTAACATAACATAACATAACAAAGTCCTTCCTGTAGTAGTCAAGTAGCTCCCCTCTGTACACCTAGCAGAGAACACGAATGACAAGTGATCAAGCATTTATCCACTCTTGCTTCACAATCAGCAGCACATCCTCGCCCTGCAATAGTAGTGATGGAACCCCTTTCCTGCTTCTTAAGAAAAGGGCCCAAGAATCAATGAGAGCCTGACCGTTTCATGGCTTCCATCTGCCTGTCCATGTTATACAGTGCGCACATCCTCTCAGCTCAGCTGCTGGTTCCGACAGCATCCTGCCTCAAAGCCTCTTGCTGCTGGCTGCCTCCACACCAACAGATCATCGGAATACACTCACACCGCAAGCAATCATAACATTCATTCTATCACACAGGCAGACTCATTCTACACCTGTCAAACATGATAACTTGACATAAAAATGATAACTATAAAATACTCAGTGTAAAAGCAAAAAAACGAAAAAAGGAATTATTTTAATATACATTTTTAATTCTCAATTAATTTAATTAAAAGGTAGTACAGAAACGATCCCTATTTACAAAGACATCAGATTGATGACATTATAAAATACAATAATTGAATCAAGAATATTCTAGTTGTTCAGTACAAAAGTGACATATCTAAAATACAATAAAAACCAAGAGTGGCAGAAAATGGATCCCTTTTCTGTACTAGCTTTGAATTGAATTAATTGACAATTAAAAATGTATATTAAAATAATTCATTTTTTTTGTTTTTGGCTTTTACACTGAATATTTTATAATTATCATTTTTATGTCATGTTATTATGTTTGACAAATTACATATTGCCTAGGAATTTATTTTCGCCTGTATACTTACCCTGTGCTAGGAATTGTAAAAACAACTTTATGGGTGGTCCTTGATACTTGCATTTATGTCGGGCCTTCACCTCTTTCTCTCTGGAGCCATCCTAGTCCTCTTCGAATAAAGACGCCGTTTTGTTTTAAATGGCAAATTTCCTTTGCATCCCTAGTTCATGCGTAAGAGGCAAGACATTCACAGATGTCATGGCTCTTCATTAAATTAGACAGTTAAAGCTGGTAAATGGGTACACGAAGTGGATTGCCATGAAAAACGAGCATAAGCACACACAACAAGCCTGGTTTGCATTTTGAGTCCTGACTAAAATATTTTTTAAAGCATGCTGCAATGAGAAAACAAAACTTGATGATTGCTTTCTTTATGCATAGCAACTGTGAACTAAATGAATTAATGTGTGATAGGCCGGTGTACTTCTGAGATGGAAAGTATTCCCCTAATCATTGCAATGCAGGCAATGATTAGGGGAATAGGCAGAGAAGTGTGGCTCACTGGTTAGAGCAGGCAGACCCTGAAGCAGAGGTCAGACCCGGGACCAGGGTTCAATTCCCGACGCTGCAGGGTCTTGAGCTTAAATGTCCATGGACTCGATAATTCTCGCTTCGGTGCCTGACCTAATCATGGGTTCACACTCTGCAACTCTGGGCATTAAGCTTGCTTAGTCTCCACAACGGCCCCCCCGCGGCGGGATGCCTGGCTTTCACCTTGGGGATGCCCTGTAGGGGCTATCTCACAGGGAAAAACCAGGACGGGTTCCCAAGGCAAGCGCGGAGATACCCCTTCGGGGGTCGATTCAGGCGCTATATAAGAAACAATAATAATAATAATAATAATCTAAGGACGAGGAGTGATGCACCAGACAGCCAATAGCAGCAGGTGAAAGAACATTGCTCCTCTGGGTGGAGCCAATGCCCACTCTGTGTGTATTATGATTGGTCGCAGTAGGTCTTGCTGACAAGGCAGACCTAAAAAGCCTTTGCTCATCGGATTACCTGTCCAGATTCATGCTGGTCTGTATTTGTGGGGTTTGTTTCCCCGGTCTATAAATGCACACACTGTTCTGTATATTATCCTTCTGGTAGATAAGCATGCAGGTGCAGGCTCCATGACATCTCAGAAACTCAGTAACATCAGAACACCGAACAACTACACCGGGGCCCATTTCCAATGTTCTGAGGGAACCATCTTCCTTCTGGCAGTATAGACCTCCTTCTCTAGTGTGCGACAAATGTGCACGAACACTGGTCTCCTCTGAGCAAATGAGAACTCCGCATCGGTAGCTGGGAAGGTGAGCATGGATCGTTTCACCTCAGTCATTAGGTTTGTACTGGTAGCATACCAGCACAATGAGGCTTTTGTGGCCTGCATGTACATGTATTTTCTTTTCAATTTGCAGCAATGTTGGCTGTTCTGTACGTCACTAATGCAAGTGACAATGTAGAACTTGATACACCCTTTAGGTTGCGTTTAGTAGATGAAGACCAACGTCAGCGGAAGAATGGGAAGAGCTTTCGCCTTTAATTACCTACAGAAGCAGAATAATTGCTGATAAATTATTTTTAAGTTTATAAATATGAAATTGTAGATGTCTCGCTATTGACAATGTGCATGTTTTTTTCACTGAGGGATTCTGAATGTGCTGTGATCGGGGAGGGCATAGTTAATTGTGCCACACTCAAGAGCCATGGAGTTGGCGCCGCTTTCCACAGTGTTATAGTGCATTTTCATCCTCTCTCCCATATCCTTTGGTCTTCTAAACTACTCTAATACAGCTGCAGTAATTCAGGTCAGTTAAGGGGTCACTGGGATTCATACAAAACACAAAAATATGTCGCCCATTCAGCAGCAATTACCCAGTTCCTTGCAACCCTCAAGCATTCACACCTTATGAAATATTTTTTTTAAACTATTATCCTTTTCACACTTTTGCCCCTACTCTTCATTTCCCCAACTCAACAAATATTTTTTCAAAAATAGGAATTTCCTCTAACCTTTCTCAGCATTCCAGTACCCCTTCTCAAATACAGCAAGCATTGTCAAAGAGAATAAGTCTGGTTATTTTTATTTTTTATTGTTCTTATTTTATTATGCCACAAAACTAACCAATCCCCTAGAGAAATGTGTTTTTAATCGCATGGTTACAGGTTCGAATCCCAGCGGGTTCACTCAGACTTTCATCCTTTCAAGCAGTACCTAATTTGAGCCAGTGGTTTCTAGTGCTCGGCACCAGCACTTAATTGTCAACACTGGCACTTATGACAGTCTGTCACATGGTGGTGTTGTCTGTCTAAATTGGAGATGAACACAACAAAATGTGTTTATTAATTCAATACACAATAAAAATTATTAATACCTGCTGCCAAAGCTATTCTTATAGCTTTTGGGGCCTTGAATCATCTGAACTGTCACACTAGTAGGGTGTGATGGTTTGTAGTTGTGTTGGTTCTGATATTGGCGACGCTGGCAGATGCAATGGACAATTTGAACAGATTGATGAAGCAATACAACTAAATACAGTAACAAGTCAACAAAAAATAATAATTTCTTCACAGGCTTTCTAGGTTATGCGTTGTAATTTCTTTATTTCTCATATCCTTTGCACAAATGCACACAGCTAACACGTTTCACACCAAAAGGGCTTCTTCAGGGCAAGAATCTATGGTAGGCACTATTCAAATGTTCGTAACTCAAAATGCCAGTGGCAGAAAGCTTCAACGTTAGTCCTTCATTCAGTGGAGTTCATGCCCCTTCCAGTGTTCTGGTGTCTTTGCCATAGAATGCAAAGATTATGAGCACTTAAGTTATTTTGGTTGCCTCTGACGTTTTAAAACAAGTAAGTCCATCCAGTTTTAGTAAGTTGTCTCCTTGTATGGTCCAACGTTTGCTACATATTAAGTTGTATTGCCTCTCATCATTCTGTTCGAATTGTACTTTATCTGTGGCCATTTTGGAGCTGATCATTTCAGGTGAGCCATACATGTCAGAATACACCGGTGACTAGACTGGGTAGGTCAGTGTCAAACAACCTTGCTGCCATTCTGTGTCCTGGACAGGTGCGATGGATGGTTCAAGCTGCAGTGGCCTCCTGACGAGGGCAGTTGTAGTTGTTTTTTTTTTTTACAAACTAAGCACAGTTTCCAAGGTTGATGAAATAAGTGGCATTAAGTTGGGTAACAATAAACCTGTTATTTCAGTGTCAAGAGACGCAAAGTGTGGGTGAATTTGTGCTTTTGTTATGTTAAAAAGACATTTTAAAAAGCAAACTTTTTTCAACAAAAATAAATTGCCCATCTTATATTCTTTTAGTAGAACAGTAGGGGTTCTTTGTAGATTGTAGGTATACTCACAAGAAGTATAGACACTTTTTTTCTTTTAGTGCACATCACAGTAAAAATGTCTTATGGGTACAAAAAATATAATATTGCCTTTAAATTATTGTAATCTGAAGAATTTACTTGAACACACAAGAAAATCTGGATGTGTGATATCTGTCTACTGTGTGTTGTTGGGTGCTGTGCATGTAACCTGATCAGTGGAGTGTACAATTGTGAACACTGGGACATCCATCAATACGTGCTATATGTTTTTGAGGATGTGCAATGTTCTGTCTGAAGTCTACTGTTGAAATTAGTGTATGTGGTTCAAGATGTCTGAGGTCTGTTGTGAGCAGTGTTGTATCCAACCCATGTTGCATGTCCATGTCTGACAGGCCTTTTATTCTACCGGACCTTTACTCAGTGGCATAACGAAACTTGACCCCTGGACCCAATCAGCATCTCTGTGGCCAGGGGCCCGCCGCACAGTGCCGGAGGAGCTCAGCCCCTACCCCCCCCCCCGCACTGTAGGAGCAAATGTTAGGCCACTGCATTTACCAGTAAGCTGGGGTCCTCGGAGGCCAGTTTTGAAAGGCTAGGGCCGCTCCTAGTGCCACGGTCACTTTCTCCAGCCCCACAAAGTTAATTGCAGCTGGCATCAGGGCGGGAGATTGGGAGAGGTAGAGAGAGCCATCAGATAGGGAGACGAGAAAGAGGGTGAATGGAAAAAAGAGTAGTTTTGCTAGGGCTGTTTTTGGTTCCCCAGTCTGGACTGGACATGCCTCTGCTGGAGGAACATGAGGTGCTGTCTACTGAGTCTTGTTGAGGACATCTTTGTCGCCTCTTTTTTCATCTTGTTTTTAAAGGGCCCGTGCTGTGAATGCACAAATCAGAATCACCACGATTCATTATGATTGCCCTCCGTCTCTAGAAAAATAGAAAGAGTGGTGTTACCGTAGTATTTTAGCACCTGCAAATCCTACACTTCACTTTGGTTTGCAGAAACATATTGGACATGTCCCACCTTCCATCAGGATGGGACAGGGCAATTTATTACATAGCACTGCGATTGCACAACAGTACACAACACCCTCATCTTGGTCTCCTGTATCCTAATGAGAGATGAGATGTCCATAAATAGAATAACTTAAGAGCACAGCCCTGCACAGTCCTTACAGGGTAAGAACTGTAATAATTAATAGCTGGCAAAATGGGAATATAAAACTGTTTACTGGACTTTATTTCTAAAGTGCGGTATGTCATTATAGCCCACAGTTCTCTCCGCCTCACCCTCATGTGATTTTGATTTGATTATTTATAAAGCACAACGTTTGCCTGGAGCTGTCTTGAAGGTGCTCATGACAGGTAGCTGGAAGTCGAGATTTAAACTGATACTAGTCCTGCCTAAAAAGCCAGGTTTTTAAGGCTTTCCTGAACCTGAAAATGGAGGTGGCAGATTTTAACTTCAGGGGCAAATGGTTCCAGTTTTGGGCCGTATAAAGGACAAGGTTCCTGCCTCTCCAGACAGCCAGTCTGTGAGTGGGTATTACCAAATCTCTTGCAGAGCTGGAATGAAGAGTTCTTCCCGCATTGTACCATCTGAACTTGTCTCTGAGGTAACCATGGTGTGTCTTATAAGCTATATAAAGTCCCTTAAAGACGCTTTCTATCGGGAAGTCAGTGCAAACTATTGATGGCTTGAAAGACTGATCCATATCTGCGGACCGTCATCAGCATACAGGTTGATGAATTTTGTAAGATTTGTAGTTTGTTCAAGATTTTTTTTGGGTAAGTTTTGATAGTGGACTACTACACAGCTTCCTCCACTTGGAGGAAGACTCGCCGTTGCACAGCACAAAATTGACTATGACGTCTTACAATATAATATAAAGTTCATCCAAAGGTTAAATCCACAAGTTTGAGAGGTTCCTCAAATTTTTAATCCATATTCATTGTTATCATAAACAGTTCATCAATGTTTAAAGAAGCGCAAACATCATCCAAAATGAAATGTCATCCAATCATAAATCCTCCCAATGCATTTCGGGCAGATGACAAGCCCTTCCTCAGGGGACAGCTCTACAAACGTAAAAGAAAACATCATGATGTCACAAAGATATACATGTACCTAGCTATGATTACACCAAAACTGACTAAATGCTGTGCTGCTGACCACACATGGTGTATGTGGAAACCAAATTATCATACTCAAAATATAACCCAGTGTGAAGAAATCACGAAGGTGATGCACTGCTCCCAAAGGTGTAGGTGAATTAATGGAGCTGAAAAAGTGATGTATACAAAGGAGCACTGAATATAAAAATAATAAGTCTGAGCTCAACTGCACCCAAGTGCTAAAAAAAATGAATGAATGAATGAATAAAATATTTAATAAAGCGCGCGATGGCCGAGCGGCTTCCTGGCGCTGGGGACCTGATCAAGAACTCGGCAGAGGGGACCCAGGGAAGATTAAGAGGGGAATGCCTGAAGGAAGAGGAAGGTTTTAAGGGCTTTGCGAAAGTGGGAGTAGATGGGAATGGAGCGAATAGAGAGAGGAAGGCTATTCCAGAACTGGGGGGCAAGGACTGAGAATCGGGTTCCCCCGGTTCTGGATTTGCGGAAACGAGGGGTGTGAAGAAGAGTGAGAGAGGAAGAACGGAGGGTGCGGACAGGGGCATGAGAAGAGACAAGAGTGTTGATGAACAGGGGTGCGGAGCGAGAGTGAGCCAAGAAAGCTAGACAGGCCAGTTTGAAAAAGGATCTGAGACGGACAGGGAGCCAGTGAAGTGATTTAAGAGCCGGGGTGATATGAGAGGATTTGGGGAGGGAAAGGATGAGACGAGCAGCTTGGTTTTGAATGGCCTGTAGGCGGCGAGATTCGTAAGCAGGTATGCCCACGTACAGGCCATTCCCATAGTCAAGGCGAGAGATGACGAGGGCCATGACTATGGATTTGAGAGCATCAGAGGAGAAGAAGCGGGAGATTTTCCGGATTAAACGGAGGGAAAGAAAGCAGGAGGACACAACAGAGCTGATCTGACTGTGCATGGATAAGTCATGACTGACTTTGATGCCAAGAGTGCGGACAGAAGAAGAGGGAACAGGGGGGGGACCAAAAGAGAGGGGCCAATGTGCGGGAGTCCAGGGGTTGGAAGAGCCACCGGTGAGAACAAGTTCAGTTTTATCTGGATTGAGCTTCAGGTGGTTAGCGCACATCCAGTCAGAAATGAAAACTAAAGTGGAACAGAACTTGGGAAGAGAGTCAGGGGAGGAAGAAAGATCGAAAACGAGCTGAAGGTCATCTGCGTAGTTATACACAGAGACCCCCAGCTCAAGAAGAGAAGTGATGAGGGGGTGAATATAGAGATTGAAAAGGAGAGGGGAAAGAGAAGAGCCTTGGGGAACTCCACAAGTGACAGGACGGGGAGGAGCGGAAAAACCGGAAAGATGAACTGCCTGGGACCTATCCTGAAGGAAGGACGCCAGCCAGGAAAAGGCCACGCCCCGAATGCCCACTGCGCTGACACGGTCGAGAAGGATGGCATGGTCGACCGTGTCAAACGCAGCGGACAAGTCGAGAAGGACCAGAGCTTGGGGGAGATTGGAATCAGCCTTCCCCTTAAGCTCGTCCAAGACTGCGAGGACCACCATCTCCGTGGAGTGGCCCGGGCGAAATCCTGCCTGGTGGGATGCAAGGAGGCTGTTCTCCTCAATGTAAGAGGAGAGGCAAGAAGTGACATGAGCCTCGAGGATCTTGCCAAGGTAGGGAAGGAGAGAGATGGGACGGAAATTGGAGGGAAGAGCGGGATCTAAGCCAGTTTTTTTTAAAATCGGAAGGACTATGGCAGATTTGAAAGAGGAGGGGACAGATCCAAGAGCCAGAGAGGAGTTAAGGAGAGCAAGAGGAGGTCCAGAGCAAGTGGTGAAGAGGGTTTTAAGAATGCGTGCTGGCGCGCAATCCATGGGGGAACCGGACTTGATTTTGATCAGTAGATTTAGAAATAGTTCAGTGGAGAGAGGAGGGAAGGAGGAAAAAGAGGAGGGAGGATAGATGGAAAGACAGGTGGGGCGGGGTGGTGGCAGTGTGGGAATGTTGGCTTTGATCTTAACAATCTTATCAATAAAAAAATCGTTGAGTGAAGAACAGAGGGACTGTGAGGGAACCGGACTGGGGGTGGAGCGATCAGAGGTGGCAAGATTGTAGACCAGAGAGAAGATTTCACGGGATTTGTTATTCGCGAGAGCTACTCTCTCAGAGAAATAGGCGGTTTTAGCCGCCAGGATCGCTTTTTTATATTCAGCAAGGAGTGATTTGTATTTGGCGCGCAACAAGGGGCAACAGTTCCGTCTCCAGTGGCGTTCCGACCGCCTTAGGTCGAGTTTAAGGGTTTTAAGTTCTGGAGAGAACCATTTGTGCGCGTCATGAGGACGCATCGCCTTGATCTTTTTAAGCGGAGCGACAAGGTCGCAGGAGGAGGAAAGCCATGTGCCAATGGCATTGACCTGAGAATCAAGAGAAAGATTGGTAAGGGTAGGGACAGATGAAAGGATTCGAAACGTGCTACAAAGTCTCAAACAACCCAAGGGTGTATGGCCAAATAGCCCGATACTCACGGGATGATTACATCCGTAATGCGTGGTGGTTAAAGCCTGAAAAAATATAGAGTCGCGTTAAAACCACACGCGATAACCGAGCCTGAACACAAATGAGGTTCGTATCGGTCCTCAGTAGAGGTACTCACAGTATGTGAAGTCCGCGGACTCCCTCGATAAACGGCAAACAGGAAACCTCCGGTGATCGAAGTCCCGGTGAAGTTAATACGGGCGCGTGGTGCGAGAGAAGCATAGAAAAAATACTGTGCTCTGATTTGACAACCAGCGCCATTTTGGAGAAGGTGTAAAGAAAGGAAGATATCGCAAAGCAAACTCAAAAGGGGTGTGATGAAACTGCAAGCCACAAAATATAAGAAACACTCAACAAATACTAGTTCCCCATTTAAAAACCCAAATGATAGAAAATAAGTAATGGTGCCATAAAACAGGTGGCTGAAAACATACACAGAATCTAAATAGTACAAGTAAAACAGTTAATAGACAAAAGATGCAGAGTTCAAAGGTAACACAAAAATTCCATCCTGTCATTCAATCCATGTGCTGCATCGTCGCCATGAAGCGGATCCAAAAGTTCTCTCTTTCCAGCAATGTGTTTTTGTTGTTATGCGTGGGTGTGACTTGTTACAGTATGAGATATTTTAGTTGGGCTACTGTATGTTTTTGTTCAGAAAAATGCGCAGCTACTGTGGATTTGATGTTGCCAGTCCTTATGTTGCTTTTGTGTTCCAGTAGTCGCGTTCTTATTTTTCTTTCATGTGTGGCCGACATAGCACTTCCCACTGGGACATTTCAACATGTAAATTAGATTAGCAGAGTTGCAGGTGGCGTTGACTCGCAGTTTGCTAGGATGACCCTTCATGGGATGGTTGGTAGCATTCCCTTGTATGCAGTTGTTACAGTTGCTACAGTTAGCAGGGTCTGAGTCCCTTGAATGTTTCAGGATTGCTTTGTTCCCTGGGTTTGGATAAGATCTCTTTAAGATTGCGTCCCCTGGTATAGGCGAACAGCGGTGGCTGTATGAAGTCTCCCTGAAAATCAGGTTCCAAACTGAGTAGAAACCAGTGTGTGGAGATGATGTTCCTGAATTGGTTGCTCAAAATAGTGTACTTAGAAACAACTACCATCCGAGAATTCTCAGTTTTGACTCGAACTTGCAGAAGATCATCCCGGTTCATGTTCCCACATCGGGTAACTGCCTTATCCAGTGTCTGTTGTGGATAGCCACGTGCTTTGAACCTTTCCACCATGTTGGACATTTCTTGTTGACACAAATTTTCAGATGAAACAATGCGTTTTACACGCATCAGCTGAGAGAGAGGTAAGTTCTGTTTCAACCCAGGTCGATGGAAACTCTGATAATGTAAAAGTGAATTACGATCAGTAGGTTTACGAAATATGGTTGTGTTCACCTTTCCTGCACATCGTTCAACCTTTACATCTAGGAAGTGAATGCACTCTGTCGAGGCTCCATGTGAACTGTACTCGATCATTTATTTCATTCCATGTTTTCAAGAAGTCAATCAGTGCGTTCTTGGTTCCTGCCCATAAAATGAAAATATCATCGATGAATCTCAGATAGAGCTTCCCACAGTCTTGCCATGTTGGTTGATTCAATATATGTGATTCTTCAAAAGATTTCATGAAAATGTTAGCGTACGACGGCGCCGCGCAATTTCCCATGGCGGTTCCGCATAGCTGGTGGAACCATTTGTCAAACACTGTGAAATAACTGTGGTATAAGGTAAATACCAACAGTTCCATAAGTAATACCTGCATGTCTGCATCTAGGTCAGAGTTAGATAGTTCATGTTCAACAGCTGTTATACCAAGGTCATGTGGTATCGAAGTGTACAGTGAACAAACGTCCACTGTGCACAATATCAATTTGCAGTCCTCCAACATTTCTGTAGCTTGTTTCAGTTTGATCAAGAAATCAGTGGTGTCTCTGACTTGTGATCTGGTGTTTAGAACGAAAGGCTGAAGGTATCTGTCCAAAAATTTACCAGTAGTCTCATGAATACTTCCTTTTGTTGAGACGATAGGTCTTAACGGAGGTCTCGTGGGGTGCTTGTGCACTTTCGGCAACATGTATAACACAGGTGGTTTGGGATTGTTAGGTGTTAAATAGCATCTGACTCTGTCATTAATAGTTCCATTATCGAAAGCCTGTTTGATGATTCCGGTTAAGATAGAAGTGAACTCGTTGGTGGGATCAGTAGATAAAGGTGCATAAGTATTTGGGTCCAGTGTATGGGCCTGTACTTGGCCTTCATAATAAGCAGCATCCATAATCACAAGGGCGCCTCCCTTGTCAGCCGTTTGACACACAATCGATGGATTATTAGCAATTTTTTGCAAGATGTTCTTCTCCTTTTTGGTCAGGTTATCCTGTTTGATCCTGGATTGAAAGGGTAATTTAGCAATGTCTCTTTTAACTAGGTTTTCAAACATGTCAATGATCTTATGACTCACAGGAGCCATGAAGGTACATATTATCCTCTTGCATGGGTGTGATTACTAGATTTTGGAAGTAATGCCATAGCCGATTGTTGCGAACAAGCTTAAAAGTGCTAACTTCTAGTTCCAAGGTGTTAGTTCTGGTGGTTGGTACGAAGGACTGACCTTTCTGTAAACCGCATGTTTCTTCATCGGTCAATTGTGTGGACGAAATGTTGATCACCAAGTTGTCCTGTAGGGTTATTTCCGACGATTGCTCTTTTTGACTTTGGGTTGCTCTTTTTCTGCCTCTGCGGGTTTTTCCCCGCCTGGGTCCCTGGGTTGATCTTTACCCAGCTCTAAAAAATGAACCGCAGTGTTGGAGGTGCTAGGTTGTTGTTGCTCTGCATGAGCAGAGTGTCTAGTCGCTTTCTGTGTTCTGGTGTCGCCATCGGATGAGGTGGTTTCATTTTCCGAATACAGGTTGTAAGGGCGATTAGGGCGTCGGCTGGCGTACACTTCTGCCCAAGTGTACACCTCGCCGAGCTTATAATCTATGGTGTCCCTTTTGTATTTACGGAACTTCCGTTTCTGTGTCTCACGGGTGTGTTTTTCGAGTTGGGCATTTACATCTTCCAGCATTTTGGCCAGATCTGCAGGATCCATGGCATTGTCCAGCTCAGTACGTACTCTTTTTATTTCTTGGGCTAAATCTTCAAGGGTTTTAGAAAGTTCCTCCACAATGAGAAGAATCAAATCCAGCGAGCATTTGTTGAGGATGGCGAACCATCTCTCAACCAACCTCCCATTGTTCTTACACAGTAATGGTTTGAGGGGTACGCGTAGGCCCCTCGGGATCCGCTGGGCTCGGTGATACCATACGAGAGTGCAAGCATGAAGTTTTTGGTTGCATTCCTTCTTGAGTAAGTAGAGCAATTGTTTGATGTTACTCTCCGCGCTACGGGTGTTAGCAGCCCCGACTACTTCCTCCTGAATCATTCCATATATTTTATCTGCATCCCCCGCCGTGAAGGCGAAAGTGTCGGCCTTGAGTTCGGTCATGGTGGACACCAAATCATAATTCATTGTTTAAACAAAGAAGCGTGCTAAGTCCTAGGGACAGAAATAGTGAACTGACAAAGAATTGAGAGAGGACTTGCACAGCTAAGCAAACTATTGATGGCTTGAAAGACTGATCCGTATCTGCGGACCGTCATCCGCATACAGGTTGATGAATTTTGTAAGATTTGTAGTTTGTTCAAGATTTTTTGGGGGTAAGTTTTGATAGTGCCCATTGCAGTAGTCTATTCTGAAGAGCACTAGTGCAATGACAACAGTCTTTAACATGTCAGATGGTAAAAATTTAGCAATTTCCTTCACCTTGCGCAAAGAGAAAGGAGGCTGAGATGACTTTGTTCACTTGCTTTTTGTAACTCAATCAGTCGTCAATCATGACAGATTTTTTTTAACCTTTCGGACTGGATTCGGAAGGGTACCTAGTTCTTCCAGCCACCACTTATGTGGGGGAGGGGGCAAAAAGTTGGATTATTGCCGAACAAGATGATTTCAGTCTTTGAAGAATTAAGTTTAGACAATTTTGATCATCCAAAGGCCCATTGCACTGAGGCAGCTGCGGATGGTCTTACCCATATCGGGCCCTTAACCGATAGCGAAACCACAATTGTGGAGAAGTGTGGCTCAGGGGTTAGAGGCGGCAGACCCGGAAGCTGAGATCGGCCCTGGACCAGGGTTCAATTCCCTGCCTCGGCGGGTCTTGGGCTCAAAATTCCACGGACTCGACAATTCTCGCTCCGGTGCCTACTCGACTCACGGGTTCACACTCTGCAACTCTGGGCAATAGCTTGCTTAATCTCCACAATGGCCCCTCGCGGTGGGATGCCTGCTTTCACCTCACAGGGGAATACCAGGACGGGTTCCCTAAGCAAGCGCTTAGATACCGGGTCGGTGATTTGTGCTATATAAATACATGTACATAAATACATGTACACAATTTGGGTGACTTCGGCGTAAGACACCAATGACAACCAATATGATTTGACTAAAGCTGCCAGAGGGGTGACGTAAAGATTGTACAGCGTTGGGCTCAATGATGAGCCTTGGGGTACCCCACCAGGCAGCTTAAAGGTTTCTGAGGCGAAATCTTTAAAGGAGACCAATTGTATACGTGTGTCAAGAATGATCTCAGAAAATTGAGGGCTACACCCTGGATCCCCAAGTTCCGTAACTGATCAATCAAAAGGTCATAATTGACCGTGTTGAACACTGCAGATAGGTCAAACAGGATAAGGGTGGTATTACCACCCTTATCAACTGGGGCTCTGATCTCTTCAGTTGCCACCATGAGAGCTGACTCCGTACTGAAACCACTACGGAAGCCACATTGTGTATCATCAAGGAAAGCGTCATCTTCCAAAAAGGCAGCTATTTGAGAGTTCACGGCTTTTTCAATGAAAAGGGAGCATAAAAATAGGATGGTAGCTGTTTAGGTCCTGCTCATTCAGGTTTAGTTTCTTTAGCAGTGGGAGCACCGAAGCAGCCTTCCATTGTTTTGGGAACACACCCAATCTGAACATAGAGTTAAATACTTTCGTCCGATACGCGACTACTACCTCCAGAACTAGGTGAAAGATATTGGGATCCAACACGGATCAGATGGAGAACCTGATTTTGACTTGGGCTAGCCTGAGTAACTTGATCTACCGTTAGCCTGGAAAACTCAGTAAAGGTGGGCTTGTTTAAAAGACTTGCATCAGCCTCATTGTTATTCTGGCACTTAAACACACTAGTGGTGAGTTTATTAAAGATTACTTCTACTTTGTGCTGAAAGAAGCTAGCCACTGCATCACAGAAGGCCTGACTGCCTTCAACTGAATTACAAGTTGCTGGGGCTGCTGGTTTAGCAACTGCATGAAAAAGGGCCTTATTTGAATTGAAGGCTGACTTCATTTGTTCAGTAAATAAAGCTGATTTTACCTCTAAGAGAATCTTCTTGTGTTGTGTAATAAAAGATTTGTATATTTCTCTATCTAGGATATTGTAGTCTTTCCTCTAGATTCTCTCTCGTCTGCAACAACTTTGTTTTGCAGTCCTGAGAGGATCATTGAGCCAGAGTGCAGTGGTCTTGCATTTTCTGGTTCCTTTGTTTGGCAGGGTTAATTTGTTAGCTGCTGGATTGAGCCAGCCTGTAAAGTTGTCTACCATTGACTCTGACATTAGTTTAATCTAGTTGAGAGTTTGTGAATATTGCGTTTAACTCCGAGGCTTGAACTCTATGCCATGCGTGCGAGACAACCAATTTAATGGCTACCATTATATGAATGAGTTTACTGGACAGCATTATATCCAGGAGAATTGCCTTATGGTCTGTCCACATTAGTGGGTGCATGATGGGACAAGGAGAAAAAAGGATTATTATGAAGACTCCATTGAGCGTATATTTGTCCCAAATGTGTAGGACGAGCTACTAGTTAGGCAAGGCTGAAAAAGGTCCTAGTATCTATGAGCAAATCTGTGTCCAGATCTAATTTGTTCTCAAGTTGGAAATTCAAGTCTAGTATTGTGAAATCTGATTTGATAGAGGATTCCAAGAAAGATTCTAAAGACTGAATAAATGGGCTTCTAGAACGTGGCGGGTGATAGATCAGGAGCCCATTGAACGACTGTGATTTGGTCAGTTCAAAATTAAACAGGAGAGCTTTGTGGACGTCCGATGAAGCGGGAGTAATTATCACAGAGAAGAAACACTGAAAGATAATTGCTATTCTGCCTCCCTTTTTACAAGTTCTGTCTAGCCAAGAGACAACGTATCTTATGGGTACCGCCTCTGTCCTCTCTGGGCCAGAGGCCTGGTTGTTCCAGGTTCGGTTATAAAGACTATATCAATGTCATGCGACTCAGTAAAATCTGCTGCTTTCACGTGGTGTTTGACCGTATATCTGGCGTTAATCAGAGTGCAACTAACTAGCGTTCGGGGCCCCACGCTGCATTAGTCCCTACTAGGGCTCCATACTTAGGAAGCTGATCTGCTCTTTGAGTTTCAATGTCAATAATCTTGGTGTTACAGACCCGACAGCACAATTGGATACTATCTAGGTTGGTGAGGCTCACAAGTGGTGAATCCTGGTTCTTCCCTGAGGGTCTGAGTGCTAGGAGAGCGTCTCTTGAGTAGGTCTTCCGTTGGTCTACCTTCAGGCCTAGACGTCCAGGTGCACTGGCACCCTGGGCGATGATGATGGGTGATGATTTTAATCTCCGAACTATCACTGCTACTGCCTGCAAATCTGTACTGGGCAGGCCCTAAGAATCTATAGTGTAGTAGTTTATCAATAAATGTGTTAATGTGCCAGTTCGTTGCAAGGGAGCTGCTTCATCTCTCACTCTGCCAGTCCCATAATTAATCCACACTGGGTCAATTCCTACTGCGCTCCTGCATGTTCTATGCACTTCGTCACGATTTGCTCCAGATAAACCCAGTACAGGCATAGAGGACCAATCCTGGGTATTTTTGACATTAATCATCTGTTGATGGAGTGATACTGAATGAGTGTAGGGCTGCAGTGAAGTTATAAGATGCATCGGTGCCAGATTAACCCTCACAATCATTTTATAACCAGGCATCAATTAATGGTGAATGTTGGTTGCAGGATGTGTAATGCTTATGGACCTATTCGTGAATACAAAATTTCCCTTTTATTCATATTTAGGGGTTTAAATCTTGTGACCTCATTCTATTTCTGTCTTCTCAAACGTGAAATGACCAGCTATACTGGAGTTCAGCTGACCTGGGAATAGGCAAGGACCGTGATAAAGAAGAACTGAATTCAACTAACGCCGACTGCCTGCAGGTATTGTTGGTGTTAACACATCTTAAATTAAAAATCTAGGTGAACGGGGAACAGTTTTCCCAAGGATATGAAAAGTTCTTCTTTTATTGCAAATAGCATCTCTGTTTGGACTAAAATCTTTGTATCCCTTTAAAGTGAGTTTGTAGGTGATGTTTTTGTTAAGACGATTAGCCAAAACCCAGGGCTCCAAAAGTGCAATTGAATACATTTTTAAGAATCGGACTTGTACATTTCACTGATAACTATTCTAGCATAAATAAATAGCATAAATAAAATCTGAGGAAGAAAAGAATACAATTCACATCCAGATAGGCCCTAATAACAACAAAGGGCGTTTAAGACAGTAATGTCCTAGGCCATGGGTTATGTGCCCCAGCAGCTGCGTGTCGTGCTGTCACCTTTTAAAGTACTGCTCGTTGGTGCTTATTTGCTTCTAAAAATTGAAACAGTAAATCTATGTTATATCGATCTCCAAATGTTACTGGTGGTTGTTGATCTTGGCAAACTAGAACTGCAAAGGCCTCACCATCAAATTTCCATAGCAGATCAGCTTTGGGAGCAACCTTGAATGGCTTTTCAACAAGAGGATTGGAGTGTTGAGCTAAACTCCATGTCCACATCGTGCACTGGGACTCTTTGGGGGCACCTTTTGAGACCTGCCAAATTAAGAGTTCATTGTTCCAAATGAACAGCTTAACAGCAATGTGATGCATCAACAGGCTTCATCATGCAAGGTCAGAAATCTCTTACAGATCTCTGGGATCCACAGCAACAATCCACTCATCATTGCAGTGTACCTCCCAGTCCTTTCCAATTCAGTGAAGGACTGGTGCTCCAGACACCTTTGTTATTCCGGCCCTTGCAGGCTGAATCTTCAGGTTTTTTTTTCAAACTATTTACCTGCCTCTGGGACTTCTCAACCTGGACCACTTTCTATCCATCTGAACTACCAGATTCAGTTTGTGAGCTAGCACTATGATCTGTAGGCCTTAAGAACTGATTCCTTCTGCCAGTTCTTCATCGAGAACTGGTGGTGGGCTTTCCCTGTCTTCTCCCTCTGTTCAGTTTCTCCTGAGTCCAGAAGGTCTCCCTCATGGCCTGATGCTTCAATGTCACCTCCATCTCCTGACATTGACAACCTCTAGGGTTCTTTGCGATGGCTGGGCGTTTCAGCATTTGCTGCTGCATTGGTAAAGTGTTACACAACAGGTATACACTGTGCTGAAGTGTCTACCTGGCCTGCTAAGCTTTAGTGGTGATTGAGGATAAGTTTAGCTCCCCAACTACGTCTCCTAACTCCCTACTAAAGTCCTGTCTTCTATCAATGCTGATCACTCGGTAACTACCATATATCTGCTCTCTGCAACTTTATCACCATTCACTTAAATATGCCTCCTCTTTCTTGTTAATCTTCAACCTGAAAATTATTACTGGTCACACTCCTTTTAAAATGGAGTTTGTGCAATTCTCCACTTTATCCTAGGCATCTCTCTTAACCTCATGTCCTCCCTTGCCTCATTTCCTGTGGAATGGTCTCAGATGTAAGGGCACTGTCCATGTCAGAATTACACCCTTCTCTTTCCACAGAAAGGTCTTTGTTTTGCTTCTCGTCAGACTATGATAGCATCCTGGTATAACTCTGCACCCCCTTACACTCCTTGACTTTGCATGTCAGCTTGTCTAAGAAATTATCTCTCTAGGACAGACTGAATTAAATCCTCCCTATCTAATAAAGTCTCTTTAAGAACCCTCCCCAACCCCAAATCTGTTTGGGTTCTTGCCTGCACCTAGGTCACTGGGCTAGGGAGTTAATGTATTCTGTCATTATTAATCCATCTCTGACACTAAAATCCATTCAACCACCTCCTACCCACCCATAAAGCATTCCTACTCTACATACCAGTGACTTCCAAGCTTCTCCACACAACCTAGAGCCCCAACATCCATGCCTCCGAAAACAACAGATGTTTACCCTTAATGAACCCAGACCTATAGGAAAATCTACAAGTAACCAAATCCAATGGATAACCTAAACATTCTGCATGACTAGTGTGGTGGCGCATATATATATATATATATATATATATATATATATATATATATATATATATATATATATATATATTAATATTACCTACTGGCGATCGCCAGTAGGTATATATAGTTAGGATTTTTTTCCTATGGGACTTTTGAAAATTCTATGTCTAATAACTTTGGCGTTTGTGGACGGAATCAGCTGAAATTTTCAGGAAAATGGCACATTTTGTTTCTGAGCAGCCCTTGAAAATTTGGGGGGGTTTCGTCAAGGGGGGGCAGAGAAAAAAGGGGGGTCCCTAAACGCATTTTTCCCATGTTAATTTCCATAGGGCGTTTGGCCTCACTTTTAGCTCGAACGGCTGAATGGATTTACACGAAACTTGGCAAAATTGTAGGGACTGTTAGCCCGATGTGCCTTTGCTGGGTCTCAATATATGTGCTCCAGTGGATTTTGAGAAATTAATGTTTTAAAAAATGTATATATCTGTGACAGCGTCCCAGATAGCACTCCAGATCGCGTACTTTTCGCGTAACGGAGCTTTGCGAACCAAAGCTGATTGGCTCTCCGGTGTCTGTCAACATTCTAAACAGTCCGGAGCGGCCGCCATTTTGTCACTCGGTAGGATCGAGAGACAAGAGGAGGAGAAAAACGAAGGGGGAATTTAATGAAAGGGGGCAAGGTAGACTCCTCTTGACCCCCTAGGAATGATGTTGGGGTTATTAAAGGGTCCCGTGGGGAAAATAAAAAAAATAGATTTTTCACGGTAGAAGCGCTTCCCGGGCCGCGAACTGGGCCGCAAACTGGTAGCGAAACGGGAATTCGCCATTTTGTGTTTCGTTTTAATTAAATTACAGGGTATAAGGGGGGACGGGAGACGTATCCTGACCCCTTATGTTTTCTGAGGTTGGCTGAGGAGGCTCATATATGTTGATACATATATGTTGATACATGTCTTCCAGCGGCTGTGCGTGAGCGTTTTTTTTTTTTTTTTTGCTGCGTGACGTCTGTTAACGTTCGATTCAGGAAATCAGGAACTGTTGACCGCCATTTTGTCACTGCGATAAAATATTTTGTTATAAATTAATCCTTATTGATAAAGATTGTCTGCGCCATCTTGCCTTTTTTCCAATGCCACAATTTTGTCGTGCACGGCAGCCATTTTAGATGCCTTGACCAGACCCACTCTCTGCACGCCGTCGATCCTCAGCACGGCTCCCCACCCTTGCAAGCATCTCCCCCACGCACTGGTCACCCCCGCTCTCTCTCTCATGCATGGGCCATAAACCTCCCCCATCTGCGCTGCTCTTCCCTGAGAATCACACCCCGTGCCCGCCCGACACCTCCCTTTCACCCTATTCACTACCGCACCCTCTGACACTCCTCTTTCTCTGTGTCAGATTGTCCAGGCCGGTCCCAGGCTATCACCTAGCCCTGCAGAGGTAGTTTATGGCCCCAGCTGTAAAGAATCACCCCTCTTCAAAGGAGTTACAGTAGATCAAGGCCCCCACCCCATGAGATCCGTCACACCATACGCGTTCCTACTATCTGATAACCATCCTGTATTGTGCTTGGGGAGGGGATTCTCACTGTGAGGGTGTGTGGGACCGAGCCTGAAGCGGAAGATTCCAGGGATGCCTCTTTGTACATCAAAGTTTTTACAATTATGTGTCACATTAAAAATATATAGCACTCCAACAAAGTAGTAGGATTATAAAACTTTAATAACTTTTAAATATATACAACGCAACAAAAACAGTAAACACATTTAAACATTTTTTGGAAAAAAGAAGCAACAATGGTCAGTAGCTGTGTTTTGTGTGAATAGTCCCAAGGCAGCACAACGAGCTGAGTTCTGGACGGCACCCAGGTGATGTCACCTGGGTGCCGCACTGGTTTTTGGTATCCTACAATGCAGCTCCGAAAAATGGCGTGGGGCGTCCCGGGGGAGGCCTTGTCAGAGCGGTCTGTTGTGCGAATAGTTCCAAGGCAGCAGAACGCGCTGAGATGTGGATGGCACCCAGGTGATGCCCAGTAAACTGCCGCACTGTTTTTGGTATCCTATAATGCTGCTCCGAAAAACGGCGTGGGGCGCCCCGGGGGGGTGGGGGCGGGGGAGGAGGCGGCGTGGACGGGCCTCCCCAGGTGGCGGCTCGTGTGCTGTAGTGGGGCGCCCCTTTACCGTTTCAGTTGCCATTCCGCCCGCTTTGGTACACTGTGCCAAAATCCGCCATTCAGCTGAGTTGCGGCCACTCTTGCGGTTCAGCGATAGGCGGCTGCCACAGGACTCTCAAAATGGCGGCAGGCTCTTTCCTTTTTGGGCCTGGTCCACTAAAATGGCCCTGGGAAACATCTGAACTCGGACGCTTGTCTGCTAGGTCTTGGACCCCATTCTCGAAAGCGTCCTCTCAGCCGTGAAGATTTTACAAAAGTCTTGGGGGCCCTCGACTCCTGCAGGCTTCCGGTGGGGAGCGACTGCCATGATTGCTCGCGGAATGACCACGACGGAGCCACGAGATGGTGGTGCTTTCATGCTGACGCCAGCTTCAGTCTGAAACATCCAGAAACAAGGTGGGGCTTTCATCGTTTGGGGAAAAAAAAAATGTTCTAAACCAATGAAAAGTGTTATTTTTAGGTCATATGACCAAGCCTTCCATCATTAGGAAACCAAAAGTAAAATGAACCAATGAAAAGTTTTATAAACAAGTCACATGACCTGTTATGCGGCATAGGGCTATAAAAAGCATAGAAAATCCGTTGGCACGTGAGGCGGCGTCAGTAGCGGACCGATGTGCGAATAGGCCGAAGGCAGCACAATGCGCCGAGATCCGGATGGCACCGAGGGGGTGTCCAGCAAGTTGCTGCACTGGTATGGCTATCCTACAATGCTGCGCTGAAAGACAGCGTGGGGTGCCCAGGGGGAGGCGGCGTGAACGGCCCTCTTCCGCCTCTCCAGGTGGAGGCACCTCATCTGCAGTGGGGCGCCCCTTAGCGTTTCACACGTTGGCCAACAGAGTTGGGTCCGCACTTGCTGCTACAGTAGGCCGAAGGCAGCCCAACGCGAAGAGATCCGGATGGCACCGAGGTGGTGTCCAGCAAGTTTCCGCACTGGTGTGACCATCCTACAATGCTGCGCCGAAAGTCGGCGTGGGGTCCTGTGAGATGGTGTCAGTAGCGGACCGATGTGTGAATAGGCCGGAACCAGCACAAGGCGCCAAGATCCGGATGGCACCGAGGTGGTGTCATAGTTGAGAGTTCTGAGCAGCGCTTGTAACACTGTCTGAAGCTTATTTGCACCTGCTGCAGCTTCACTATTGCCTTGGTGTGGCCAAAGATCGCCCATGACATAGGCGGCCGGCTCCTGGGGTCCGGCGTAAGTTTTTCCTTTTCCTTTCTGCATCTTGTCCCACAATCCGTTTGACCTGAAGACACGACCAGGTCCCTGAATGTGTGCAGGGGGACGCTATTGATTGAATCAAAAGGGCGGCTTCACACAAAGCTGACTCAAGCGTTCCTGCTAATTGCTATACAGACAAAAACTGGTTTTCAGTTTGTATATTCTTCGGGATTTTTCCATCCAAGGCTGGTTGAGAGTTTGTAGAACAATGGCTTTAGATTTTCAACATACTACTCTTCAACATTCTTCCTAAATGTAACAATGTGAGACTCACTAGGAGAACGGCTGTCTATCTTTCCTTTCAAAATGCTGCCAACAATATTTTCTGAATGGAAGACACCACAAGGCGCTGAGATCCGGTTGGCACCTAGGTGTTGTCCAGCAAGTTGCCGCACTGGTGTGGCCATCCTACAATGCTGCGCCGAAAGTCGGCGTGGGGTGCTCGAAGGGGTGGGGGGGGGAGGCGGCGCAAGCGAGCAGAAGAACTTTGGACAAATGAAAATGACATGTTTAACTTGCGGCAAATTAATTTCATGTGGAGAGAGGAGTGTTAGTCTAATCAATAGAGCTTTTGAACATCATCATAGTCGATGGTTGGTGGAAACATTTTGACTATATCCTGGACCTGCCCGGCCTCGCCCAAAATGGCGCCGGTATAAATGGGACTCGTAATTCCTTGTTGTGTACTGGTTGCATAACCTTGATATCATGAGATACGTATGCAGTTTTGAAGCACATGGTGGGCGGGGACGAGAATTGTTTGAATATTTCGACATCCCTATTGATATTAAGTTCTGATGTGTTATTGATTACTGTACTATTGAAAGTTCGAATTAACGTCATCCATGGTACTTGCCCGCAAATGTATATCTAGATAATTTTATTGTAAGTGGCCCTGTCGTATTTTAATTACAAAATGTACGTCCACCGATTCCGCAACTGTTAGACACCTTAGTTCTTGCAACCTAATGGCCCGCCCTTTACGTTCCTCTACAGTGTAAATGTCTCCTCATCATATACGATTACAGTTTGCTCCGTGGCAGGCCCACGTGGTTATAGGCCCGTATTTGTATACTGACATTTTCACAATAAAGGTTTTTAAAACAAAACATGGTAGTAGTATTTACATTGGTAAAGTTTTTAATTTTAGTCACTGTTTTCGAATCAGTAAAAGGCAAGTGAAATAAAGCAGTCCAATTACATGACGGATAAAAGGTATAATACGCAGGAACAAAGTAAAGATAAATGGTCAAGGGCTGTTGTGTTTTCTACTCCTGCAACATAAAGTGATCGATAACAATCTGATATTCAGGCGTATCGGCGACTAAGACAGCAGGCCGGGCCTCTTTTGCTCAACGGCTCCGTCATGGGACGAAGAAACGCCCTTTTTCTCAAACGGAATATATTTTACTTGCAGGACAGTTGTAAATTTTCCGGGAAAGTACATTAGCCTGGAGCATTATAACATATATGTTTAAGAAAAAATAATGTTCAAAAGCAATAAAAAATGTAATTTTTAGGTCATATGACCAAGCCTTTCATCATTAGAATAACAAAAGTAAAATGAACCAATGAAAAGTTTTATTAACAAGTCACATGACCTGTTATGCTTACGTTACGCACTGCGCGCCGCACCCTGGATCGCTTCCGAGAAGCTGCGCTTCGCGCACTGGAGCACTTCCGGGTGCGCTAACGCGGCGTGTCATATGACGCATTACGCGACAACGTAGGTCCAGAATATAGTCAAAATGTTTCCACCAACCAGCGGTCGGAACACAACACCTTCCAGCAGTCTAAAATGTTTTGTTAAATGACAACAGAAGGGACAGGCAACAAGAACCATCAGTCAAAGAGGGGAGGGCAAGTTCTTCTCTACCGGGTCACATTGGGGCGTTATCGGAACTGATCGAATTGGTAGTCTACAGTGTTTCTAGATGTTTCAGATTGAAGCTGGTGTCAGTATGAGAGCACCACCATCTCGTAGCTCCGTCGTGGCCATTCCACGAGCAATCATGGCAGCCGCTCCCCACCGGAAGCCTGCGGGAGTCGGGGGTCCCCAAGACTTTTGTAGAATCTTCAAGGCTGAGGGGACGCTTTCGAGAATGGAGCCCAAGCCCTGGCAGACAAGCGTCCGAGTTCCAAGGTGTCCCAGGGCCATTTTAGTGGACCACGCCCAAATCTAAAGAGCCGGCCACCATTTTGAGAGTCCTGTGGCAGCCGCCTATCGCTGCACCGCAAGAGCGGGAGCAATTCAACTACATGGTGAGCGAGACGCTGTAGTCGCAAGAGCGGGCGCTAAACAGCTGAAAGGCGGAAAAGGCACAGTGTAGCAAAAGCGGGCGGAATGGCGACTGAAACGATAAAGGGGCGCCCCACTACAGCAGACAAGCCTCCGCCATGTGCTTCAAAACTGCATATGTATCTCGTGATATCAAGGTTGGTCAACCAGTACACAACCAGCAGTTACGAGTCCCATTTACACCGGCGCCATTTTGGGCGCGGACGGGCAGGTCCAGGATCTAGTCAAACATAACAAATGAGGCTGACGTCTCTGAAGCAGTTGACGCACAGCAGGACATAGCAAATAAACATGAAGTCTCTAAAGCTGTTAACTCACTGCAGGACAAAACAAGTAAACCTGAAACCTCTGGAATAATTGTCGCTCAAAAGAACAACACACAAAACTCTGTAGAGCCTGAAGAAAAAAAAACAGAAGGGCACTGTAGTTTCAGACACACTTAACACTAATGACTAAACAAAGATATCATCTGTTTATGAAGCAGTTATCATCTTCACAGAATTGACAAAGAAGTGTGCAGACACCAATGCTATTAAGAAACACAAGGAAATCCTAACGCATCAGCATTCTCGGAAGAGGTTGACACAGATAACATCTTAAGGAACAAAGAAAGACCTGTTCACTCTTGACACCCCAGGTGCTGTGTATGTTGCACTATAGTGCTGCATCGAGAAAACGGACAACCCTATTGATGTGGATTTTTCATTATTGATTATTGTAAAGAAATGGCGACTCCCCCCTTTAGCAGATTAGCTAAATGTTTGCGTAATTTAGGCATAAAAGTTATATTATTGTTGTTGTTGTTGTTATCGTTCTGGTTAATTTAAAAAAATGGTTAAATATATTTACAGTTTTTGTTGCGTTCGTTATATTTAAAAGTTAATAAAGTTTTATAATCCAACTGTCTTGGAGTACTATATTTTTTTTAAAAATCGGGTGAATGGGGCCTTGAATCGGGTTATTGTCATGTGTGGGCTTTGCAAGTGTACTGCTACAGGATCGGACATTTCAAACTCAAATGCACGTTCTTTTTCTTACCTTTCCGAAGCATGGAGCGCAATAGCAGGCAGAGAAAGGCTGATGCACGTGTTGAACACCTGACCTGGCAAGTTGCTGGCAGTGCCCCCCCCCCGCCCGGTCCTGAAAGAGGGCACACACACACCGCCGCCCCGAGTACTTCACAAATCTTTAAAAGACCATGCGCTTGTTCATGAGGCTTAAATGGTTTATCACTCCTTCTAGAACCCCTGCATCGACCCTCTGACGTTTCCTGGAAGAATTACCACGTAACACAATACCAAGCCCTGTCACCTGAAACCCCCGAGAAATCGTGGGGCATATTATCAAGGGGGGTTATTTCCGCTTTTTTGGCTTTAAAAGCCAAAAAAAAGGAGATAAAATTATCTCCCTATTACCAAGCTGTCGCTAACACCAGTTAGTGACAGCTAAAAGGAGATAGTGACCATCTTGGGCCCCGCTTTGCATGTCAGTGATATTTATCACTAATGACATGCAAAGTGGGCGTGCCAAGATTTTAGCGACTGGAAACAGTCCCTAACCATCGCTATCTCCTATTACCAACTTTTGGAGATATTCGCGCTAAGCGGGAATATCTCCAAAAGCTAACACCTGCCCTGAGCAGTTCTTAGCCATGTTATCCAATGGGAGGTGGATAACATGGCTAAGAGCATTAGCTCGCTAATGCATGAATATCGCTGACTTTTCAGCGATATTCATGCATTGCGGCCGTTTTTTATCGCATTTGCGATAAACCTTGCTAATAGCAAGGTTTATGTGCGATAAAATTCGCCGATGTGCGGCGATAATTTTTGTCTCTAAACAAGTTAGAGACAAAAATTATCGCTAGTTGTTGGTAATATGCCCCCGGATTTTTCCTTGCAGGAATCGGGAGGCGAAAGACTAGCACTGAAATCAGTAGTCTCACGCCTGAATCGGGAGGGTTGGCATGTCTGGATTCTCTACAGCTGGGGCCATAAACTACATCCGCAGGGCTAGGTGATAGCCTGGGTCCAGCCTAGACAATCGGACACAGAGGAAGAGGAGTGTCAGAGGGTGCGGTAGTGAATAGGGTGAAAGGGAGGTGTCGGGCGGGCACAGGGTGTGATTCTCAGAGAAGAGCTGCGCAGATGGGGGAAAGTATATGGCCCATGCATGAGAGAGAGAGCGGGGGTGACCAGTGCGTGGGGGAGATGCTTGCGAGGGTGGGGAGCCATGCTGAGGATCGGCGGCGTGCAGAGAGTGGGCCTGGTCAAGGCATCTAAAATGGCTGCCGTGCACGACAAAATTGTGGCATTGGACAAAAAGGCAAGATGGCGCAGACAATGTTTATCAATAAGGATTCATTTATAACAAAATATTTACTCGCAGTGACAAATTGGCGGTCAACACTTCGTGATTTCCATCGAATCGAACGTTAACAGACGTCACGCAGCAAAAAAAAAAAAAAAGCTCACGCACAGCCGCTGGAAGACATGTATCAACATATTCAGAAAACATAAGGGGTCAGGATACGTCTCCCGCACCCCCTTATACCTAGTAATTTAATTAAAACGAAACACAAAATGGCAAATTCCCGTTTCGCTACCAGTTTGCGGCCCAGTTCGCGGCCCGTGAAGCGCTTCTACCGTGAAAAATATATTTTTTTTTATTCTCCCCACGAGACCCTTTAATAACCCCAACATCATTCCTAGGGGGTCAAGAGAGGTATACCTTGCCCCCTTTCATTAAATTCCCCCTTCGTTTTTCACCTCTTCTTCTCTCTCGATCCTACCGAGAGATAAGATGGCGGCCGCTCCGGACTGTTTAGAATGTTGACAGACACCGAAGGGCCAATCAGCTTCGCATCGCAAAGTTCAGTTTAGCGAAAAGTTCGCTAACCGGATAGCTGCCCGGAGCGCTGTTGCAGATATATATCTTGATTTAAACGTTAATTTCTCAAAATCCACTGAAGCACATATATTGAGACCTAGCAAAGGCACTTCGGGCTAACAGTCCCTACAATTTTGCCAAGTTTTGTGCAAATCCATTCAGCCGTTCGAGCTAAAAGTGAGGCCAAAGGCCCTATGGAAATTAACATGGGAAAAACGCGTTTTGGGACCCCCCTTTTTTCTCGGCCCCCCCCTTGACGAAACCCCCCCCAAATTTTCAAGGGCTGCTCAGAAACAAAATGTGCCATTTTCCTGAAAATTTCAGCCGATTCCGTCCACAAACGCCAAAGTTATTAGACATAGAATTTTCAAAAGTTCCATAGACAAATAATCCTAACTATATATACCTACTGGCGATAGCCAGTAGGTAATATATATATATATATATATATATATATATATATATATATATTCACTGAAAAAACCATAGGTTATAGACCATATATAGTTGGGAATTAGCATTTACAAAACCTTGAAAATTCACTGAAAAAACCATGGGTTATAGACCATATATAGTTAGGAATTAGCATTTACAAAACCTTATTTTACTCACACAAAACCATTGAAATTTCATATATAGTTAGTTGCACTAACTATATATCGCGCACCCGCAATCCACTGTTGATCATGTCACACATTACATCATTCATGACATGATCAGTGACATCACTGATGACAACATCCAGTGACTGTATGTTTCTGAAAAGTCAAAATATGTCTTACATATTGAAGAATGAGTGGATGTATAAGTGTCTGGATAAAGGATTAGTGAAGTAGTGTGGCTCACTGGTTAGAGGCGGCAGACCCGAGAGCAGAGGACGGCCCGGGACCAGGGTTCGATTCCCGGCGCGGCAGGTTTCTGGACCAGGGTCATCGGACTCGATAATTCTCTCGCCTCGGTGCCCACTCTGATCAGCGATCACACTCGGCAACTCTGGGCATTAGCTTGCCTCATCTTCACTAACGGCCCCACCAGACCGCCGGGGATGCCTGGTCTCACCCTGGAAATACCCATTAAGGGACCATCTCTCAGGGAAGCCAGGAAGGGTTTCGCAGCGGTCGAAGCGCCTTGGGACCCTACGGGTAAGTAGTGCGCTATATAAATGCCTATACATACATTTACAGGATTTAGTAGGTGCATGACTGACTGTATGAGTGAGTGATTAAATGTGTCTCACTGAGTGCATGGGTTAGTGACTAAACTGTCTTAATTTGTGCATCATTATATCTGTTGTTCTGTAAACTGCTGCATGTGTTGATCAGTAGCTTTATGATTAAGTATATGGGTTATTGATTGGTTGCCCAAGTATTTGTATGGGAGACTGAGTGTGTGTGTGGGTGGCTGGGAGGTGTATGACTCTGTGCATAGATGTGTGAGCAGTTGATTCACTAGATGTATGGGTTCAAAAGTGCATGTGGAAACAGCTGTATGGGAGGTTGACTGTGTGCATGAGTGTATTGGTGAGTGAATGGATATCTCAGTGCTACATGTCAAAGTAAGTACATATGTAAACACAGTACATGTGAGAGTTGACATATATAAATAACTGTGCATAAGAGCCAGTGAATTTGTGAGTGGCTGTATGAATCATTGTGAACTTGTATCAGGGATTGTATAAGAGAGTAAATATGTGTTAGAATATGTTTGAATAAGTAAGGTGTGTATAACTGTATAGTTGAGGAAATAGAAGTGTGATTGATTCTTTGCATGACTGACTAGGTGTGTGAGTAACTCCATGGATGAGTGACAGTCTGTGAGTGTCTATTCACTCTGAGTGTATGTAAGATTATATTAGAGTCTGAAGAGGTTCACCGTATTATCGCATGAATGATGTCATCAGTGATGTGATCAGTAATGTCAAATGAGATGTCATCAGTGATGTCATCAGTGATGTCATCAGTGATGTCATGTGAGATGTCATCAGTGATGTCATCAGTGATGTCACTGATCATGTCATGAATGATGTAATATGTGACATGATCAGCAGTGGATTGCGGGTGCGCGATATATAGTTAGTGCAACTAACTATATATGAAATTTCAATGGTTTTGTGTGAGTAAAATAAGGTTTTGTAAATGCTAATTCCTAACTATATATGGTCTATAACCCATGGTTTTTTCAGTGAATTTTCAAGGTTTTGTAAATGCTAATTCCTAACTATATATGGTCTATAACCTATGGTTTTTTCAGTGAATTTCAATGGTTTTTTAATAACAAATATCAAAAGCTTTAAAATGTCAAGTACGTGGTAGGTAAAAACATTTTCGTGTTTTAAAGATGGCTCTGGGCAACCGTGGAACTCGGACGCTTGACTGCTAGGGCATGGGACCCTCAGCCTTGAAGATTCTACAACAGTCACCGGGACCCCCGACTCCCGTAGACTTCCGGTGGGGAGCGACTGCCATGATTGCTCACGGAATGGCCACAACGTAGCCACGAGATGGTGGTGCTCTCATGCTGACGCCAGCTTCAGTCTGAAACATCCAGAAACACTGTAGACTACCAATTCGATCAGTTCCGGTGGAGCCCCAACGTGACCCGGTAGAGAAGAACTTGCCCTCCCCTCTTTGACTGATAGTTCTTGTTGCCTGTCCCTTCTGTTGTCATTTAACAGAACTTTTTGGACTGCTGAAAGGGGTTGTGTTCCGACCGCTGGTTGGTGGAGACATTTTGACTATATTCTGGACCTGCGTTGTCGCGTAATGCGTCATATGACGCGCAGCGTTAGCCCACCCGGACTTGCTCTGGTGCGCGAGGCGCAGCTTCCCGGAAGCGATCCAGGGCTCGGCACGCAGCGCGTAACGTAAGCATAACAGGTCATGTGACTTGTTAATAAAACTTTTCATTGGTTCATTTTACTTTTGTTTTTCTAATGATGGAAGGCTTGGTCATATGACCTAAAAATAACACTTTTCATTGCTTTCGAACATTTTTTTTTCCCAAATGATGAAAGCCCCACCTTTTTTTTTCTCACTCTGACTTGTAAAGCAAAGGACCCAGATGCATTTACAGTTATCGGATTCGTATTGATCACTTTATGTTGCAGAAGTGGAAAACACAACAGCCCTTGACCATTTATCTTTACTGCGTTCCTGGGTATTATACCTTTTAATCGTCATGTAATCGGGCTGCTTTATTTCACTTGCCTTTTACTGATTCGAAAGCAGTAGCTATTATTCAAAACTTTACCAATCTAGGTACCACTACCATGTTTTGTTTTAAAAACCTTTATTGTGAAAATGTCAGTATACAAATAGGGGCCTATAACCACGTGGGCCGGCCACGGAGCAAACTGGAATCGTACATGATGAGGGGACATTTACACTGTAGAAGAACGTAACGGGCGGGCCATTAGGTTGCAAGAACTAAGGTGTCTAACAGTTGCGGAATCGGTGGACGTACATTTTATAATTAAAGTACGACAGAGCCAGTTACAATAAAATTATCTAGATATACATTTGCGGGCAAGTACCATGGGTGACGTTAATTCGAACTTTCAATAGTACAGTAATCAATAACACATCAGAACTTAATATCAATAGGGATGTCCAAATGTTCAATCAGTACTCGTCCCCGCCCGCCATGTGCTTCAAAACTGCATACGTATCTCGTAATATCAAGGTTGGGCAACCAGTACACAACAAGGAGTTACGAGTCCCATTTATACCGGCGCCATTTTGGGCGAGGCCGGGCAGGTCCAGGATATAGTCAAAATGTCTCCACCAACCAGCGGTCGGACCAGAACCCCTTTCGGCAGTCCAAAAAGGTTCTGTTAAATGACAACAGAAGAGATAGGCAACAAGAACAATCAGTCAAAAGAGGGGACGCTTTCGGGAATGGGGCCCATGCCCTAGCAGGCAAGCGTCCGAGTTCCAAGGTGTCCCAGGGCCATTTTAGTGGACCAGGCCCAAATCCAAAGAGCCGGCCGCCATTTTGAGAGTCCTGTTGCAGCCGCCTATCGCTGCACCGCAAGAGTGGGCGCAATTCAGCTGGATGGTGGGCGAGACGCTGTAGCCGCAAGAGCGGGCGCAACTCAGCTGGATGGCGGGTGAGGCACTGTGCCGCAAGAGCGGGCGGAACTCAGCTGGATGGCGGGTGAGGCACTGTGCCGCAAGAGCGGGCAGAACTCAGCTGGATGGCGGGTGAGGCACTGTACCGCAAGACCGGGTGGAACTCAGCTGGACGGCGAGTGAAACGCTAAGAGGTGCCCCACTGCAGATGAGGTGCCTCCACCTGGGAAGGCGGGAGAGGCCCGTTTGCGCCGCTCCCCCCCCCCCCCCGGGCACCCCACGCCGTCTTTCGGCGCAGCAATGTAGGATGGCCACACCAGTGCAACTTGCTGGACACCACCTCGGTGCCATCCGGATCTCGGCGCATTGTGCTGCCTTCGGCCGCACGACGCGGGCGGGCGGAACTCAACTGGACAGCGAGTGAAACGGTAAGGGGCGCCGCACTGCAGATGAGGTGCCTCCACCTGGGGAGGCGGGAGAGGCCCGTTCGTGCCGCCTCCCCCCCCCCGGGCACCCCACGCCGTCTTTCGGCGCAGCATTGTAGGATGGCCACACCAGTGCAACTTGCTGGACACCACCTCGGTGCCATCTGGATCTCGGCACGTTGTGCTGCCTTCGGCCTATACGCACATCGGTCCGCTACTGACGCCGCCTCACAGGCCAACGGATTTTGTAGGCTTTTTATAGCCCACAGCTGCATAACAGGTCATGTGACTTGTTTGTATAACTTTTCATTGGTTCATTTTACTTTTGGTTTCCTAATGATGGAAGGCTTGGTCATATGACCTAAAAATAAAAATTTTCATTGGATTGAAACATTTTTTTTTCCCAAATGATGAAAGCCCCACCTTTTTTTCTCACTCGGCAGTCCAAAAAGGTTCCGTTAGATGACAACAGAGGGGACAGGCAACAAGAACCATCAGTCAAAAGAGGGGAGGGCAAGTTCTTCCCTACCGGGTCACGTTGGGGCTCCACCGGAAGTCATCGAATTGGTAGTCTACAGTGTTTCTGGATGTTTCAGACTGAAGCTGGCGTCAGCATGAGAGCACCACCATCTTGTAGCTCCGTCGTGGCCATTCCGCAAGCAATCATGGCAGCCGCTCCCCACCGGAAACCTGCGAGAGTCGGGGGCCCCGATGACTTTTGTAGAATCTTCAAGGCTGAGGGGACGCTTTCGAGAATGGGGCCCAAGCCCTAACAGGCAAATGTCCGAGTTCAAATGTGTCCCAGGGCCATTTTAGTGGACCAGGCCCAAATCCGAATTTTGAGAGTCCTGTGGCAGCCGCCTATCGCTGCACCGCAAGAGTGGGCGCAACTCAGCTGAATGGCGGATGAGGCACAGTGCCGCAAAAGCGGGCGCTAAACAGCTGAAAGGCGACTGAAACGCTAAAGGGCGCCCCACCGGGGGAGGCCCGTTCGCGCCGCCGCCCCCCCCCCCCCCCAGGGCGCCCCACGCCTTTTTTCGGCGCAGCATTGTAGGATGGCCAGACCAGTGCGGCAACTTACTGGACACCACCTCGGTGCCGTCCGGATCTCGGCGCGTTGTGCTTCCTTCGGCCTATTCGTACAACGGACCGCTACTGACGCCACCTCACAGGCCGACATTTTTTGCCGACTAAAAGACAGACCAAAGCAGCCCATTGTTGCTTTGAGATGGATGTTGCAGCAGGCTGCCATGTAAATAGTTGTTTAAAATGTTTTTTTTTAACGTGTTTACTTTGTTGGAGCGTTGTATATATTTATAAGTTATTAAAGTGTTATAATCCTACTACTTTGTTGGAGTGCTATATACTTTTTTATGTGACACATAATTGCGAAGACTTTGATGTACAAAAAGGCATCCCTGGAATCTTCCGCTTCAGGCTCGGTCCCACACACCCTTACAGTGGGAATCCCCTTCCCAATCACAATACAGGATCGTTATCAGATAGTAGGAACGCATGTGGTGTGACGGATCTCATGGGGTGGGGGCCTTGATCTACTGTAACTCCTTTGAAGAGGGGTGATTCTTTACAGTTGGGGCCATAAACTACATCCGCAGGGCTAGGTGATAGCCTGGGACCAGCCTGGACAATCGGACACAGAGGAAGAGGAGTGTCAGAGGGTGCGGTAGTGATTAGGGTGAAAGGGAGGTGTCGGGCAGGCACAGGGTGTGATTCTCAGGGAAGAGCAGCGCAGATGGGGGGGAGGTTTATGGCCCATGCATGAGAGAGAGCGGGGGTGACCAGTGCGTGGGGGAGATGCTTGCGATGGTGGGGAGCCATGCTGAGGATCGGCGGCGTGCAGAGAGTGGGTCTGGTCAAGGCATCTAAAATAGCTGCCGTGCACGACAAAAGTGTGGCATTGGAAAAAAGGCAAGATGGCGCAGACAATGTTTATCAATCCGGATTAATTTATAACAATTATTTTTAACAATATATTTACTCGCAGTGACAAAATGGCGGTCAACACTTCCTGATTTCCTTCGAATCGAACGTTAACAGACGTCACGTCTCAAAATCCACTGGAGCACATATATTGAGACCCAGCAAAGGCACATCGGGCTAACAGTCCCTACAATTTTGCCAAGTTTCGTGCAAATCCATTCAGCCGTTCGAGCTAAAAGTGAGGCCAAACGCCCTATGGAAAAATGAATGGGAAAAACGCGTTTTGGGACCCCCCTTTTTTCTCGGCCCCCCCCTTGACGAAACCCCCCCCATATTTTCAAGGGCTGCTCAGAAACAAAATGTGCCATTTTCCTGAAAATTTCAGCCGATTCCGTCCTCAAACGCCAAAGTTATTAGACATAGAATTTTCAAAAGTCCCATAGAGAAAAAATCCTAACTATATATACCTACTGGCGAGCGCCAGTAGGTAATTTATATATATATATATATATATATATATATATATATATATATATATATATATATACAGGATATATAATGAGCATGGCTGCCTCAGCAACGAGGTGTCCCAGCGTGACCAGAGGAGCACAGGGGAGTACAACAAGCAACCTTTAATTAAATGGTGGGGAACAACCATGTCTTCACTGACTTACGGAACGTCAGAAGATTGGATATGACTCGGATGTTAGCTGGGAGGGAGTTCCAAAGTTTGGCCGCCAAAAAATCAATCGAGCGCCCCCCCGTCCTAGCTTTCCTCACTCGCAGGACCACAACCAGTCCGCAATTGGCAGATCTCAAAGCACGCCCGGGCAAATGGGGCTTCAACCGACCCGATAAGCCATTCGGGGCTTGGTGCATCAAGAATTTGTACGCCAGCACCTTAAAATGAATGCGAGCTTCAATGTGCAACCAGTGCAGTTTAGAAAGCACATGGGTCACCGATTCTGATCTAGGAAACGCTACTAGCATCCGTGCAGCCGCATTCTGGACCCTCTGGAGGCGTTTAATACTCGCTTTGTTGGCGCCCAGATATACCGCATTGCCGTAATCAAGCCTCGCAAGAATGGATGCTTGCAAGATGGTTTGACGCACACCGGACGGGAAGAAACCGAGCAGAGGTCTTAAACCTCTCAAAAGCCCAAAACAGACTGCCGCAACGGCCCTTGTCTGTATCTCGAAGGTAAGACCAGTAACCAACCAAACTCCTAGGTTCTTTACCATCTTCTTGGGTAGCGGAGCAGGTTTTAGATGGTCAGGCCACCACTGTTCCGACCACAGCTCCTGATCTTTCCCATACAGAAGAATCTCAGATTTACTGGCATTTAATTGAAGGCAGTTAACCTTCATCCAATCCGAGATAACAGACAGATCTTCGTTAAAGCTTTCCAGATTAGCCCGGCAGTTTTTTGAGAAGGAGATCACCAACTGGGTATCGTCGGCGTACGACACCAAGGATAATCCCCTGCCCCTGGCCACCTCCGCCAGAGGTCCCACATAAAGATTGAATAGAAGCGGGCTCAGGATAGAGCCCTGCGGCACCCCCTGAGATAAAGGGTGTTCCTGAGAATGAAAGGGGGTACTGACACTTGGAATGATCGCCTATCTAAGAAGGAATGAATCCATTCCAGGGCAGCATCCCTAATACCGATCGTCCAGAGGTGTTAAAGAAGAATTGCATGTGACACCGTATCAAACACGGCACTAAGATCCAATAGACCAGTGCCGCCGAGTCTACTGCATCCAACCGGCTTCGGATGGATTCCGTAACAGCTGATTCGGTGCTATGGCGGGGTCGAAACCCATGTTGAGAAGGGTCAAAGATGTTATGTATGTCAATGTATTTAGACAAGATGGAATTGACATGTGCCTCCACCACTTTCACATGCTTCCACGCTCTCGGAACAGAGGCTGATTTCAGTGACTGGTTAACCAATTCTAGGGCCACAGGAGAAATGAGTGGAAAAAGCTGGTGAAACTGGGTCGCAGACATCAAATCTGCAGGCGAACCCAATTTAATTTTTGCACTTAAGGCCTCAAACTCCTGCAGAGATAGCAAAGGAAAAACTGACACACAGTTGACCATCCCCGAGTCAGTCCCTATTGGCACAGCATTCTCTGCGGGGGCAGTCCCAATGGAGAAGCCCTGATAGATCAATTCCACTTTCCTCGCAAAATGGAGTGCTAAATCTTCACAGCGATGAGTTGACGTTACGGAGGAAAGATTAGTCAAACCTGCACTCTTCAAATTCTTGAGCAAAGTGAAAATGGTCTTGGTTGGATTAGAGCTCGCCATGATTTTATTAGCAACAAACTCTGCCCGCGTTTTGCGGATGAGTTTGTGATAATCTTTGACTGCCTTTCGATACACTGCTTTGGCGGAAGACTCATAGGAGCGACGCCAGGCATGTTCCAGTTGTTTACAACCCTTCTTTGCCTGGGTTAAAAGATCAGTGAACCATGGATTAGATGGCCCACGGCCCTTTCCACCCCGCTTAGCTGGAATACAGCTATCCAGGCCAGCTACCAGCTACCAGCCAGTCGCGAAAGCACACATTCGCCCCCTCAATATCAGACGGAAACAGAGGGCTGTGTTCCGCTAACCAGGTAGCAAGCATCTCCTGGTCTAACCTATGCCAAGTCCATTTCACCACCGTAACTGGGCGAACCACATCAACTCTACCCTGCCACAGTAGAGAGAATGGAATTACTGAGTGGTCTGCCCATGTAAGTGGAACCGGGGAGGAAATTTTCAGACAGACAAGATTGGAAAAAATAGGATCGAGCAAATGCCCAGCCACATGAGTACCTCCCGCGACCAATTGCGGAAGCTGAAAGGCTTCTAGGTCCGCAAGGAAGTTATCAATCTCGGCCTTTCCTTCCAGCTAGAGATGCAGATTTAGATCCCCGAAAATGGTAAAGTTGCCTGTTTTACAGCAACCTGAACAACTTTAGTTACTAGGTCCTCACGAAAATTTCCGGATGGCCCAGGGGTCTGTAAATCAATAGGCCAGACATGGTCAGGTTGCTACTAAGCTTTATTTTAAACAGTGCACTCTCACTATCTGCTATGTCTTCTTTAACCAGGCTAATAGCGTAGGCAACTTTAACTACCACCGCAATGCCACCCCCCCCCCCCCCCCTTCCCCCTTCTCTATTAATGTTATACAGGGTATACCCATCCGGGAGGGCTAACCCTGGCTCCGCCACTGTATCCTGGGTGAGCCAGGTTTCAGTTAGAAAGAGGGCGTCTGGGCACTCATCCATTAGTAGATCAAATACCTCGGCGTAATGACTCATCAAGGAACGACAGTTGAGGCTAAGAAATTTGAATTCAATACAACTAGATGAGCAAAGAGAGTCCTCCTCAGAGTCCACCTTGAATGCACAATATTTGCACACAAACGTCAGCTCTTGAAAGGCCCACGGTATTGATGGGCACTCTAAAGCTAAGTCCACAAGTTGTTCACGAGAATATCTACGGAAATCACCAGTATTAGATGCAGGGGTTCTGGCGACTGGCGAGGACCTGGCGCGGACCGGCACAGATGGGCTTGCCCCTGGCGCACCTTCGGCGCGCGGGCGCCTAAGTGACTGCATTTATAGAGACAAACGACGTGACCAGGCAGGCGAGGCTCCAACCACTGGTCAGCTAACCCCATAGTTCCTCCCCAAGATGGCCACAGCGCTCCCTCCCTTACACCAACAGTGTTATCCCTGAGGCTGCAGCAAAGCAGTAGGTTAAGTTTTAAAAAAGCGGCGAAAATAAGAAATAATGTAAAATAAAATATAAACAGCAATTTTAAAAACAGTAACAGATTGTCCGAAATTTACTAGCAGGGCTCCCAGCTCACTTTTCTTTCCACTATTCTTTCACTTGTGAACATACATTGCCAGTATAAATTATTATCCCCACTAAATGAAATTGTTCTGCAGTGACAATTCCTCTGTAGTCTTCAAATGTGGTTGTAGTGTTATTGAGAAATGATTCTCCTTTGGATACGGATTTACAATGTATTCTTTAATACAGATCAAGCGCACAAAAGGGGATGAGCGGAATGCTTGCAATTTCTTTAACCACTGGCAATTGCTCGGGGTAGCATTCCAACTGCCAATTCTTTTTGACCACCATGCCACCTCATGTTTGGATCCTGTTCTATGCAAATAAGTCCTGAACATGCTCCAATAGAAGCAGTCCAAACCGAACTGCCAGGACAGCAGTGGCGGTTGCAAAAAACAATGGGTGGTGGTCGGCGGAGCAGGTGGAGGGAATGCGGGAGGGGGAGCGTGGTGGGGGGGAGCGTGGGTGGGGGGGTTCACACCGGGGAATGTTGGTAATAAAAAAAAAAATTAAAAAGAACTTGCCTGAAGCTGCTGGCCATCTCCCGCATCTCGCCTCCTGTCCTCTTCCTGGTTCCAGCAACCACTGGGACTCCCATCCTATCCTGGTGCAGCAGAGCAGCATGGGGATTGGGCTGAGCGGGCTGGAAAGACGGTCCGCTCAAACCAGGGAGTCTTGGATTTTCTCCAACCCGGCTGTTCAATGGAACCAGGCTTGAGAAACCCAAGTGCTAATGCTTGTTTGGCCGGCCTGAGACAGCTGGCCAACACACATATGCGCACTTAGGGAGTGCACATAGCACTCCTCCTCCTCCCTCCCATGCCTCCCCCACCCCTCCCTACAGCACTGGCTCGGAACCATCAAGTAAAAAATAAAATGATACTAGAACATCCCTTTATTTTTCATTTGCTGGTCCGGAGCCAGGCAGTGGGGCGACGCTCCTCTGCCATTGCGAAGGAGCCGCCGCTGCAGGACAGGTCCATCCTCACCCAGAACACAAGCAACCCAATATCGGTTTCACACTGATTGAGGCTCTTCAATCAGGTGTAGCTTCTGTGCAGTAGCACAGTGAGACACAGGACCCACGTCTGGGCATACTCTTTCCATTTAGAGGGGTACATCAAACACACAAAAGGTGATGGGAGGAATGCTGGCAATTTATTTAATTACTGTCAATCGCTCAGGGTTGCATTCAAACCCATCTCTCTTTTGCCCCAACCTTACACCTCAGTTTGCACCCAGCCATGTGCAAATCAGTCCTGACATTGCTCCAAAAGAAACAATCCATTCCAAACTGCCAGGCCAGGCCCTCCTGGAACCAGAACACAAGCAACCCCAAACCAGCAAAGTAACAATGAATTTGGATGTAGCCCCACGTAATTACCTGTAGCTTAGAATTCAAGCATTCCATCCATCACTTTTTTGTATGCTTTCGTGTGCTGCCTTAAGTGTGGCGGGTATGCTCCAACGTGGGTACTCCTGTGCACACTGTGTCATTAGACCCAAGCTATACCTGGTTGATGAGCTCTAACTAGGGCAAACCTGGTCCTGGGTTGCTTGTGTTCCATTCAGGGAGTGCCTGGCCTAGCAGTTCGGGCTGGGCTATTCCCAGTGGAGCAGGGTCAAGACTGATTTGCATCTCGTTGGGTCCAAACTGAGATTACATGGTGGGCAAAATAAATATGGACTGGAATGTGGCTCAAGTAATTATAGATAGCATCTTGTAGAGTCCAGTTTACCTGCATGACTGCCCAAATGTTTCAAACATCCAAAATTAAAACCACAAACCTTAATATGGTGAATTTTTGCCAGAATTAAAATGTAATAAATTGCATTGCAAACTATTTAAGATGCTTTGTTCACAAATGGTCTTTCTTTGTGGTAATAATATAATGGAAAACAATGCATGGTTGATTATCATCCTTCTATAGTTGTACATGTATATTTTAGGAGCAAGTATGAGGCTGTTCTCTTTTCTCTTTGTCAGAGCACCAGAGAACATGTGCGAACAAAAGTACCCAGGCAAAATACCAATACCTACTAGCACATTAGAGGCAGCATATGCCACATACAAAATAATAATAGTCAACTCCTGTTTTTACACATGGAATACATTTTAATTCCTCATACAAAACATAATATTTGATAACATCGGTATATATTTATAAACACATGATAAAATATTCCAGCATTATAGCATATGCATAACTTCATATATACAACATTAGTTACATATAAAAACTGTTGGATGGTTTCCTGTCTACGCGTTTCGACACTAAGGTGTGTCTTCCTCAGGACTGTACCATCATAATGCTGCGAAAAAATGATTTAAAAAAATATTTTTACAATTTTGTATTGCAGTGCAAAAACAGGTCATATTTTATGATAACATGTGCTAGTTTGTGGTTATTACCAATGATAATACCGCCTAAATAAACCAAAACAATAGCTTTTGACAACTAGTTTCCTGCTACTTCATATAAAACGCCGGTGCATGAGTACTGGATAAGCATATTATTCATGTTAATATGGATGAGTACAAGTGCTGATAACATTTTCATGACATTTTCATGTTCTACTTCTTGCAATTCATTGATTTCATATGATGTTCTATTCACCTTGCAATGAAACATTTCTCATATATTGCACATAGGTTGTTACCTTTTCATTTAACATGCATAAGGAAAAATGAAAAGGTAACAACCTATGTGCAATATATGAGAAATGTTTCTTTGCACGGTGAATAGAACATCATATGAAATCAATGAATTGCAAGAAGTAGAACATGAGAAAGGTCATGAAAATGTCATGAAAATTTTATCAGCACTTGTGTGACGTGTGGGGAACACGTCAAATGTGACGTGTAGGGGTTTATACAAAGCCCGGGAAGCGTATTCATATGCCTGGGCTATTTTGGAAGGCCAGCATTTGTAGAAGTAGAAAACCACTCGTACGGGTGGTGTTGCTCATTTTTAAGGGTTTCTACTGGGATACAATCATTAGGGAACAAGATTGTAGCGATAACCATGTACACAATAACTGATCGCGGCATTGTCAACAAAAAACACAAAGTATACTGTTTACATATTTGTTAAATTGTCAGGCAAAACTGTAAAGCGATTGTTATTTTTAGAGTCTGCTCATTTGTAAACAAGTTTCTTCTTGGCTATTTAACCCCTGTGTTACAGAGTCAAGGTTATGAATCCAAAGACACTCTTTGTAGTTCAAAATGGAGGACATGTCTCCTCCTCTCTGATGTAGTTCAATTTTTTCTAGCACCCACCATTCCAGTTGTTCATGTGAGTGATTGGACATGTTGTAATGTTCCACCAGTGTGGCACCTTGGACTTTACACCGAATTCTGCTTTGGTGTTGGAGGATCCTGTTTTTTACTCGTTGAGTGGTTTGGCCCACGTATAACAGTTGGCAGGGGCATTTGAAGACATAGATAAGGTTTTGGCTATTACAGTTTGTGAAGGTGGACATTGTATATGTCTTGTTCCTGTTGGTGAAGGAGTTAACTGTCTTGGTGTATTTGGAAGCTTTGCATGCTCCACATCTACGGTGTCCTGTTATTGGTGGCATTCCTAATTGGCTTCTGATGTTTGTGTCGCTGGGTGTATCCAAGAAAGAGGAAACTACATGATCCTTAATGTTTTTGGCCCTTTTGAAAGTGCACATAGGGGTTTCCTCTAATCCAATTTCTGGCCCTACTAGATTCCAGTATTTCTTGATGATTTTGTTGATCTCGTGGCTTCTGGTATTGAAAGTTGTTACACAGATCAATCTTTCAGTCGTGTCTGGTTTTTCTACCACTTCTAATAGGGTTTCTCGGGGTCGATACCAAGCCCTCTTGCGTGCTCTGTTAAGGAGGCCTTTGGGATATCCTCTGTCTCTTAGTTTCATGAGCAAAATGTCTGTTTCTTTGAAATAATCTGATCTTTTGGTGCAGTTTCTACGTATACGTAAAAATTGTCCGTATGGTAGGTTGTCCCAAAGGTTTCTTGGGTGGTGGGAATTGTATTGTAGCAGAGTGTTGCGATCCGTTGGTTTTTTATAGAGATTCATCACAATTTTGTCATTTTCCACCTCAAATGTAAGATCCAAGAAAGGTAGCGCGTCTCTGTTATATGCCCCTACACGTCACATTTGACGTGTTCCCCACACGTAAATGCCACGTTGACGTTTATTGCTCCAACAAGCAGCACGTCACAAACTCCACTTACGTAATTATCATGTTGACGCAAATCGCCCCAACAGGTAAACAACTCCCTACACGTCACGAATGACGTGCTTCCGAAGCGTACACGCCACGCTTGCGTAAGCAGCTTTTAACAGGCAAACAGACGCCACCTCAATCCATTGACTCGAGAGCAGGAGAGAGATACAGACGCTTGCTGTCATACTCTTCAAGTAAGTCCTACGCAAAAACAACCTATATGGTTGGAACAGTGCGGTCACCATAAGTGACATGGCTACTAGTAGGGTACCTAGCGCACTCCCCCTTTTTAAACTGTTCATTCCTACAGAAGTTGTTAGGAAGTTGACTAATTAAGGCATGTCCACTGTTTAGGTGATCGCGGCTGCGGCACTTCAAATCCGAATTCGTCACCGGACGGTGATAAATTCATTTCCAGAGGTATGTGATCTGACAACCTTAATGTCAACCCTTCACCTGGTTTTTTTCTTTAATAAAAATATGTGTAGAGTTTGGTATTGATTGATATTAATAATCTACAGATACCAAGATCCAATAGAAGAATAATCATCATATAGAGGTTAAGAATAGGACACCCTCTTCCTTCAGGTGAGCGAGCCCCTCCGTGCTTATCCAATTTTTGGATAAGTCATGCACACACCCATTACTAAAACAGGCACCTTTTATCTAATTTTAGGTTGTCCCCCTCCTTGTCCTGATGAAGACCCGATACGGTTGCAAATAAATTGGCACCATACCGCTGGGTCGAAACGTCGACGCTAATCCACCAATTGGTCCTCACTACGTCTCAACAGAAAAAAATATGATTTGCTATACTGTTTGAGTGAATTGAAGTTATTTTTGGACCAGTGTATCTAAATTCCATCTGTCACGAAACTATATCACCATAATAGTCACCATAAGTCACAGATCACAATTATTCACTGCTGCACTTATTTATTTCACGTTCTCATTGTATATGGACAACCGTTTTTTACTAAAAGAAAATAAGTGTTTTACAAAGTGATTGAATAATTACAACTTTGTGAACCAGAAAATGATAGTTTGGTGTGTGCTTTTTACGTTTTTCTCTCAATGATTTTTCTTGAAAACATGCATATGAGTAAACCTATGCCATAAGTAATTGTTGAATCAAAAGAAATTGTACATAATCCGACAGAACCACTTTTTGCATACTACGTAATACCCAGGTTCTGAGGGTCACTGGGTAACCCCATTATAACTAATGGCTATCTAGTGCAGGTGCACACCTGCGAGGGTTCTCTTTCAGCATCTATCAGAGCTTATACTAAATCATTAGATTATGTCAAACACAGAAACATTATCCTATACAGAGGAGTATATTGCCAAATTCATTCAAGACCAAGCAGAGTTTGATTACCTTGGCACGGGAGTAACACCAACAGATACTACATTGAATGATAAACTTTCACAACTAGAACGGCTTGAGAACAAACTACTACGGACAAGACTCCATGGCCATCTTCTAACCAAATATCTGGCAGCAAATATAATCCCGAAAGGTCTTCAAGTAAAGAGTGAACCAGGAATCTTTATAGAACTACCGAAATTTAGAGAAGGGTTCAGTTTTGTGGCAAATAATTGCTCCTGACACTGGATGGTGTTGGGAGCCGAAACAGCGCTGGATTACGTTAAAAAACTAATCGCACAGATCGCAGACCTGAAAGAGGAAATCCTGGATGATAAGGCTTTGTCTAATGCCAAAGAGGCGCAAGAAAGAGCGGAGAAAGCGACGGCCGAATTCAACACAGTAACTCTAAATAAAAAGTTGGAAAAACTAGCCAAAGACATCAAAGCATACGATAAAAAACAGACTGCTCAGCATGTGCTGCAATACGTGCCCTGGACCTGCACCGTTGCCCTGGTTGGACCTGCGCGGGTGTTGGAGTTGGTGTTGCAACACGTTGCTGGATGGAACTGTAGTAGGTGCTGGAGTTAGTCCAGCCTCCATTGGCAGCAGTGGGGAGACATGTGCCCTGCATTTTGGTAGTCGTGGTGGGCTTGCTTGGACCACTGGAGTCTCTACATCGCTCTCCCCAGGTGTCTCAGAGATGTGGAGTTGGCCACTGTCATCCGAGTCTGCCTCAGCTACATCTGTGATGTGAAACAGTGCAGTGTTGATTTTTGTTAATCCTACATTTGTTGAACATATGGCATACTTTACTCAAATAAAATCACTGACTAAATACACTGGCTGCCATGCTGTGTTGGTGTTTTCTGATTACCCTTGCTGCTTTTGAATGCACAATTTGCTGATCTGACTAAATCTCCCATGCTGCATTTTGTGTATGAGGGGAAACGTGGCCTGGAGTATTATATGCAATGGATTAACGCTTGCATTCATCTTACCTTGTGTTGTACTTGCTGCACCGGATGTGTCTAGCTGTGTGACTCCCACCACTGCCTCAGGCTGGATTGTTGCCTCAACAAGGTCCTCAAGGGCTGTGTTTGTGGGTGAAGTCGATGGTCCTCCTCCGGTGGCACCTGAAGCCCTCATCCTTTCCACAATGCGCTCCTTGGCACATATCCTGAGGTTGTACCACCTTTTCTTCAAATCATCAATGCTGCGGTGTGTGACTCCCACACCATTAACTTTACCCTTGATGTGCAGCCATATTGTGCGTTTTTCTGCCTCAGGAACCTTCAGGGACAATTTACCGAATAGTTTATCGTGGCTCCTGCTGACCTCCTCTATTAGGTATTCCAACTCCCTCTCTGAGAACTTCATTTTTCTCTTCCTGGGCGTGGCACCCTCCCCTGAAGCATTATTGGCCATCCTGGGTGTGTCAGGATAGCTGGATTCTGAAATGTCAGTGATTCTGGTCAGCCTCAGTACTCTGCCTCCTCCTCTGAGCTCCTCAGGGCACTGAATGAAGCATGGTCTGTGTGATTTCCTGGTTATGATGTCATCAGCCTGCTTCCAATGCGACCAGCTTTTTGCGATTTTCGCTAATTGCAAGATCGCAAATAGCGAGATTGCTATTTGGGATTATCAGGGTTTGCGATTCATGATTGTGTTCTCGCAGTAGTTTTAGCGATTATTAACAAATCACTAATTTTTCGCGTGGGGCTTCATGCATTCCAGATAGAATTTTTTTTTTAATGCGACTCCTTATTTTTCGCAATTAAGGAATCGCAATTTCTGATTTTGATGCATGTGCCATTCATTGCATACAAAATTTCACTATTGTATAGAACAATGCATTAAGTCTTAAGGAAAAACAATGTTGATATCCAATTATTACACAGCTTCAAATATTTTTGACACTGCTAAAATATTCTCTTGGGAGCATTTATATATTCCCTGGTCCTATAAACAAAATAGATCCATAGCAGGTAATAATAAAAATGTAGTCTTCTGCTCCACAGGAATAGCATTCTATTTTCTTAATAAATCACTGAATATGCTTCACTGCCTTTATTCACTTGTAGCGTTGCAAGACAATGCGATGTTTGCATGACAATAACCTCTTACACCATATATAAGCATGTATCACTATTTATATAATGCATACCTAGATGGGGAGCAAAAGAGCACTGAAACACAGATTGCCAAACACTTGTATGAAAAACCCACACCTACCTGGATAACACTGATGTGAGCATTGAGATATCTTTTCCTGGTGTCTGGGCACAGAAATTGCGTCTGGTGGCAGAAACAATATTGATATCTGGGCTTTAGGTTTTTGTACCTTTCTCTGTAGCAACTCGCATGTCCTCCTGAAAGCTTGCTGAACTTCCAGGTTGATCAATAAAACCTTTAGAGACCACGTCTTATGTTGCAGCGATACCCATTTTTAGGTATGGCGTAAGAAGAGCACATACACTGTCTGTTGCGAAACATATTGTTAGCACAAAGAAGGATTAGATGCTGGTCATTGCTTACCATTGGTTGACTTTATTGTCCTTCTCATTTGCTTGCTTTTGTTTTAGCTTATATGGGCGTACCTTCATATTCTGGCATTTGGTCCTTCCCTGGAGCGGGGAATAATCGTTTACAACGCCGTGTTTACACCGCACTATCTTAACAACGCTGCAATTACAACGCAAGTCGTTACTTCGACTTGAGCTGCATGGCGCTGTTGGTTAAGGAATATTGTAATTTTATATTCCAACACCTTCCCTACTGTTAAGTGGACTGGTGTTGGAATATAAAATGATAATATTCCACAATCTGCGCCCTCCAACGCAAGTTGTTGTAACGACTTGCGTTGTAATAGCAGCGTTGTCAAGTACCGCGATCTAAAACATCCCCTGGAGCACAGACGCATTACTTGTGTCCTTCCACTGATCCCTTTTCGGGTGCTACTTTTTCTTTTTGTTTGACCTCGCTACAAGAGAGCATGTGTTTTTGAGCTGTCTCAATCGTGTACTTAATGTTACTCTTTCTCCCCTGTATGTTTCTGCCATCACTCCATCAGTTGCTTCCTCCTTGTCCGCTTACTTTCTATTGCCATTCTTGCTTCCCCACCTCCCTCTTGTTGTCTCTGTATTTCCCATCCTCAACCTCCCATTGTCCTAGTCTCAGCCAGTCCCTGTGTTTTCCCCATCCCTGCTCGTCTATTCTCCATTGTCCCATTTTAGACCACTCACCTACCCTCTGCTGTTCATGTGCTTCTTCATTGTCTTTTGCTTGGTCTCCCCCCCCCCCCCCCCCCCAACCGCATCATTTTTTCCCACCCACCATTCCTCTGAGCTGCCGTATCCTGTCTGCTCCCCACCACCTACCCTCTTCCCATTTCTTTATTTTCTTTTAAAGCGCATTCACGTTATATATAAAAAAAATAGTGGTACATTAAAAAAAGCACATTTCATGCAATGTTTTATTCACTAATCCATCTTGGATTGGTAACTAAAAAGATAAAAATGTTTGCCTTATTTTGTAGGCCCGGCCATTTGAGTAGATGCTTGCCTACAAAATGATGAGACAGCAGCGTCCAAGCGCTTTTTTTTCTTTACATATAAAAATCGTAGCCAAAGCCAATAGGTCTCCTAGGTGAAAATTCTCAGATTTACCAGTGCTTGTTTCTGAAAGCACTTATCGAAGCTTTCAGATGAGGGGCCAAGTAATACCTTTTCTTATCTCCTGTGAAATACTGTATAGTGTCCGGATTCCCAAAGTTAAGCCTTCACTGTAAAACAAATTCCTGCAAATCTTATTTACAGAGCTGTGAGATGACAAAACCTGCAGTAGCTTTATAAGAAGTTCTCCTTGTTGTTCGCTTCTCTAGCGTAGATCAATGAGAAAGAGACAGAAAATGTACACCTGCAAGATGAGGCTAAAATATTTGGTTTGTAGATCAGCTCGGATGTTCTTCATAAACACAGTGAAAAGAGCAAAAACATGGGACCACACACAACAGATTCACTGAAAGAGAACATTTTCTAGTTGAATTCTGCCCAATCAGGGAACTAACACGGGAGAGCATCACAAGAAGGGTATCTCCATTTTAGACATTATTGGGCATGTATAGAGAGCCTTGAAAGATCCATCAGAATTATGGATGTATATGAATGACAAATTTTTTCCTCTATAGATCTGCCAAAGAATACTTTACCAGAAGCCAACCATTCGCAATATAATTTTGAAGGCAAGAGAACATGGACTTCGAGCACTAAAGTGAAAATAAGGTGTGTATACATTCTGCACTGTTCTACAGGTCATTAATCCCATTTACCACTGGAGATGCATGCTACTTCAACACCACAGAGGCATTATCCATGTGGAATAGCCAGCCTGTTTCTCCGACGTGAGGCTGTCCATGCTAGGATTATGCAAGCTGTGGTAAAAACATGTCAAATGTAAAACTTCAACATTACATTGATTACAACAAAACAACTACAACACGTAAGAGAAATGAAACAAAAAAACACACATTTGTAATTACATACAACTGTAAACCTTGTGATGCAGTGAGTGCCTAAAATGAGGATAAGACTGTTTGCTAATCAACACAAGGAGCAGAGAGCTAACGTTAAGGAGACTGAATACACCATGGTGCTATATAGTGAACAGTAGAAAGAGCATGATTGTATTTAAAATCATGTCACCACAAAACACACACTTGGGTAGTATATTTATTTTAGAATTTTCGTTGTGTTTGGGGACCTTTACTTGACATGGTATATTGTAAGTGTTCATCCCTGGGATCGTGGGTGATAAAGATTAACCAGGAGTGCCACCAACTTGATAAACTGTGCCCAATAGGTGTTGGTATTTCCAACTGGAAAACATGATCTATCAGAACGCATGTACTAGTGGTTGCTGGTCAGAGAATTTAAACTGTTATTGTTCTTCATAGAGTAGAATTAAAGAAAGACAGAATGAAGCCACTGCTGAATAGCTCAGTAGTGTAAGGAGACCACAAAAGTATGTCCTGAAGAAAAGCATATCCTTACTGCAGTGTACTCACATGCTGAACTCTGTGTTTATAATTCTAAGTTAGAGTAAACGTAAACATGAGCTGCCTACATTCTCTGTTGTTGATACATGTAAGAGAGGTTGAAGTAGAGTGTATCGCATTAGTGGTCTGTTGACCTGAAAAAGGTAATTATAGAGTCTGGGCTATTGGATAGAGAAGTACTTTATTAAATAGTAGAAAAATGCTTTTGGCATTAAGTAGTCTATCATATAGTTAATTCTAGAATTCATGGTCTGAATTATGACCAATCAGTAAACTGTGTAGTAGTGGGATCCATTGCATTTTAACCTGTGCAGTGTACATCTTCTGCTGCTTCCTCTTTTGTTCCGGAACCCATGTATTCTAGCATATTTTCATACAGTGGCCAGCCAAAAATTATTTGGTGTAATTGTTTCTAAGCGGTCCTTCAATGTGATCTTTCAAGGCAAATCCAATTGAGACATGGTTCACTTCTGTTGTATGCATTTAGGTAGGGTTGCACAATAGTTGGGTTCCTTTTCGTTATGTTTTTATTAAATAGTTTTTTGGGTCAGTTGTATGAGAAATCTGGCCTGATCTGCATCAAATTAGCAAGCAATAGGCATACTTTTGAGTCATTAGATTGTTGTTCCAGTAAGGCACTGTATCTGAGCTCTTTCTCTAGTGTCCTGGTGTCTAATGATCTCTGATAAATGATGTAGTTTAAAGTTAATACTGGCAAGTGATTCCTGATCATTTTGAGTTCATTGCTCAGACCAGAATACATGGTAAGGAACATAATGTATCCAGAATCATGATGTTTCTAATATGTAATAAGTATATGAGATAGCATTAAGAGCAATATTCTTTTATCTATCATCAGGGGTCACAAGGCAATAACAGTTCTATCACTGACTTCAAACTTTGACTGCCTACACAGCCCAAAGTTTTCACCAATGCAATATTATAAGCGGCACATTTTCAGCCGATAGGGTCTTTGATTTCAACAATAAAAGACTGAAAAGTATCTTATTAATGACTTCAATGTGCAGAATAATGTGCTACTTTTTAAATTGTAGAACGTGTCTGTAAGACTATCCGCAGTTTAATAATCAACGTTCTACTTTAGCCACAAATGTAACAGAAAAGTATGAGGGTAAATAAAAATGTTACATGTTTTGCTTTGACTGGAGATTCATTCGGTATTTGTTCCCCCTCATGTCAGTGACAAAAAGAAACAAGACGTCATTGGTTTGGCTTCAAAATTGGGTAATATGTGTTTTTACACCATTGATTTCACAGCAATTTTAATTGATATTTACACAATAGGAATTAACTCAGTTGCCAAGTGAAAAAGAAACCATTTTTAGGCATTGAGGCTTAATCAGTGCAGTTTCACTCCATCACTTTTAGTACAAGTGAATTTGCCTGAAGCACACCATCTGGGAAATGATTGTGGGCAACCACTCGACTGAATGTAAGTACCGGTCACAGGACCTCGATATACCAGGTACTGTAGGTTCCCTTCCATAAGAGTCTAAACATAAGGCCCCTTGGCCTACCTGCATGGTGATCCTGTCAACTCCACTGCTGGAATAAAACACAGAGTAACATTGACCAAAGACAATCCCTCCGTACGTAGCAACTTGGACTATTAGGAGTATTTTTCAGCAATTGTTCAATTAAGAGTTCATAACCACCACAGGTCAATCAGGCCCTTCACTCTCCCTCCCCTACAAAGGACACAAGAAAAAAATGTCAGCAAGGAATCCTTGAAAACGTCAGGGCTTCAAACTCACAGATGAACTCCATCCTGCTGGAATGCATCATCCCTGATCAATTATTCCCTAATCTTCCATCACCAAAGTGCAACTTGACCTGCCCTGCATTCAGAAATCTAACAGTTACATTAATTGCCCTAGAATGAATTCTGTAATCCCAGTTCTGTTCGGTGCACATGTGAGACCAAGTGATTGCCTCAGTAAACCATGGAATTACTTGTTAAAAAAAAAACGTTGAGAAGCCCTCCAGTCTAACGTGTTTAATGCAAAATAGCAAGCAGCACAACAAATAGTTTTAGTAAATGTAATTTTAACTGACGAGAACTCTCACTAGAAAAGGGTCAATTGGAGCCTTATGCTAAAGTCCATGACATTATGACAGTTAATTGTTTGTCTATGGACATTAACAAATGACAGAAACTTGTTACTTTCAGCAAAAAATATATTTAATAAGCCGGTGGCAGGATCTTCTCCTGGAGGAAGCACAAGACATCTGTTAGATGAAGATATCAGCAGGGGCAGCTCGGCTCCTCAGTTATGGCAGAGGAGTGTCGCCCCAATAAAACCAGTTTATTATCATTTAATTTTTCTTACTGAGCCAATTGCCAGCCTTAGGGAAGAGACCATCCTGATAGTCACTCAGCTGCTGGGAGGAGGAGAGTTGTGCACTGTAAGTAAGTGCACATGTCTTAGGGCACAGCCAAACTGACATGCACACTAACATTTCGCCAACCTAGCTGTGTTGCACAGCCGGGTGGAGAAATAACACAGGCTCCCTGTGCCTGAGCAAACATCAAGTCAGCCCACTCAGGCCAATTACGGCATGAGAGCAGCACTGTGATTGGCCCCTGAGAGCTTGTGCAGTATGCCCAGCATTAGGAGAGAAGCACCAAGGTGGCCGCCGCCGCAGCGTCAGGTAAGTGTTTTAATTTTATTATTTGCCCTTCCTCCTCCTGCTGCCCCCCCCCCCAACTCCGGTGTTTACATTGCTTCACCGCTTTGCTGTTAAAGCAGCCACCACTAGATATCAGAATTTAATCCAATACTGAGTTAATTATTCTTCTAAAACTCCACTTCCACTTGCCAACTTAGAAAACCATGTTACAACTTGTAGAAATGTGCAAATGTACTACTCTAAACAAAATGAATTCTGGGCCTTCTAGAGCCATGAAACTTAGCAAGCATAATCAAGGCTAAATGACACTTCAGGCAAACTAAAGAAATGGAAAAGGAGGAATAGATATCTAAATAATTAAATAATAGGGGACTGTTAATTCTCCTATATTAGGGACACTGTCCACTCATCAACTATACTATAAATATAGATACCATCACGATTATTTGAAGACGTGATTACATATTTTATTTATCGTAATCACAGGGAATTATTATCCACTTAATTTACGTAGAGTTCAAATTTACATTATACACAAATATACATACATATGTACACAGATATATACAACAAAGAGAAGCAAATAAACAAAATCTGTACAAAAAAACGTAATCACAAGAAAATTCTTCGGTGTCTTAATTAAAGTAACGCCATCATAGGTTATTTTTGGATGCGAAGAGAGTTTGAACCATCAAGGCTTAGATGTAGAGGAAGGCTTTATTTTCATTTGTATGTCTGCATATCGTTCATGTATTACTTTTCACTGGCTAGATGAGGAATCACCTAATTTCATAATGTGGCAAACGAAGATTTTGTCTGTTTTATTTAGAAACTGCATTATATAAGATTAAGGGAATAAGAAAAAACTTTTGGATTGAATTTATGGTCTCCAATTGCTAATTGGATCGGAATTTGATATCAAACGTGGAAACTGTTAAGTTATGTGTGAAATGTAACCTCTATATTGCTTTTATTTCAGTATTTCTGCTGATCCTGCTGTTGCCGTAAAATTCAATAAAAAAAAAAAAAAATCACGAGAATTCATTTTTCACCCAGGAAAAGTTAAAGCAAAAGTAAGTGCCCTCCTATTCGTTCTAGGAAGTACACATCGAGGTAGTCAGACACAATCGGTTCAAAAAAGAAATAGAAACCTAATGTAAGGAATATGTCAATGAATATAATTCCAATTTGATTCAAATAATTAGATCAGACTCCTCTTTATGGAAAGTGGCGACGTGGTCGCGTTTCGGCCTTCCAACCAATCTTGGCCTTCTCAGGACAGGGTGATAATAGAACTTATGATCATCAGATCAGGCTGAACCCTTCGTGTAACCTCGTTAGATTAGAGAAATTCTTCAATGTGGTGAAAAAAACACCTCTATGTAGCACTGTCTCAAGTAGCTCTTTATGGGTTACGAATACCCCGGAATCAAAACTTCAATAAAATTCTCAGTCGCAGTCACTCCGCAGGGTCTCCATTCAACACGGCGGTTCACCAGCGTCTGACACTTCAGATCCATTAGAAGCAACTTCCATTTGGTTGAAAAAATATCAATATATGCTGTTCTATGTGGGTACATAAAAACAAACCTGAAGAAGAACATAAGAATATATGATTGGTTTCACAATCCTAAACATGAAATGCCTTTAAAAAAATGTCTCTCTCTTTCTCTTCTGTCCCATTTTCACTAGATCATTGCTGCCAAAGTTGTTTTCACAACCCCCCCAAAACCCTTTTTACCAGAAGGAAACCTTCTCTACAACAATTCAGTAGAAAAGAACCTCATCACTTCCACCTCTATCTTCATTGCCACCTTCCTCATCATCCTCAAATAGCAATTATACAAGTATTGGTAGTGTATTTATTTTTGCAACCTCCATAGGATGATATACATTCTTACTTTTATTGATATCTATAAAACAACTAAAAATACAATTATTGCAAAAACTGATTCAAATATTTTCAATCCCCAGGTTCCAAAAGTCTGTCCAGCCAAGCCTATACTTTTTTGGGTCTTCGATCTGGCCTACTATTTATCTCATGTAGTTTTCTGGTACTCTCCTGAGCATGATCTTTTTGGTCATGTATGCTAAGGGGAGTGTTGGGAAGATGGGTGCAACTTTCAATACCAACAGTAGGGCAAACTGCCCCTTCAGCCACGAAAAAGTAATCAAATACCTTTTTATTTTAAATTAACATTTTAGCATGGGCGTCTAGTTGCTCTAATACTAATCCTAAAGCTATTATAGTAGATTTTTCAATTTCTTCTAAGATCTCTGCATCTTTTCTTAGTTAATCTAAAGTAGCAGTCATTTTGTACATAGGAATTCAGCCAGTAAAAAGCTCTTAGTAGGTGAAACTGTAGTATGTCCTGAGGCCTGCTTGGTGCGCATGTTATGTTAGCATGGCTTATTAGAAGTTTAAACGCCATTTTACCTTTTGCTGCTTTTGCAAACGACACTGCATAGCTGCTTTTGTACGTTAGCCTTCACGAAGGTATATACATGAGAAAAGGTTTGTTTTCGGCATCTCTAGACTTATATTGTGCCCCTATTCTGAACTGTGAGTGCTGAGCCGTCAAGGTTATCAAAACATGTTTGCTGTTTTTCGACATGTCCGTGTAACGCTCTCTAGACACAACAGTTTGGCAGCTGTAAGCCAAGTAAGATCCTGGCGTCCTTATTATCACACACTCTCCATGATTTCACACACTTGGAAGATTTCCTTTTCCAGGGATGCAAAGAGTCTATGCTGATCCAGATGTAATTTACTCTTACTGAGCGGAAAGGTAATGGGGTCCCCCAATACAAGCCTAAGAGACCTTCTTTACTTTATAATACATAGTTCCTATATAGGGAGGGTGTTAAAACTAGGCGCCATATGACCTGTTTTCACTATCATTGTAATATGATTCCTTCTTTTGTATTTTATGGAATTGTAACCATGCTGACCATATTATTCTTAATCATATGTCTGCTTATGTTGGCTAAAATACTGCACATGAGATCACGTCGTTAAAATAAATCTTTTAACCTTACAGTATCTCTTATTTACTCCTGTTGTGGACTGGTATGAGAGTATAACAAAAGAGTGTTCTCACTTCCCTCCATTCCTGAGATGGTCCTAAGTCGCATGTTCTAGGTTGTCTAATCATTGGTTACTTTGCTATAAGACGAAGAGCTAATGTGACACTGATGCTAGCTGGATGGGTTTTTCTAGGTACGGAGGTGAGTTTCTGGTACACCACAATTCACTGACGGCCTAGGTCTCGGTGCACAGTTCTGTGTATGAGCAGGATCCTTGCAAAAATAGCCCACCTACCTACTTTGTTCTAAAGGATGATCATCAAAGTATCTCATAGGGGGCAATATATATACTGGATAACAAGTTCCAGTTTAATCTAGGAGCAGCCAAGGGTTGGCTCATTTGAAATGGGCATTACTATGGTGGCACTCATGAAACAGTAGTCCATGATGAAAATGGTACTCAAAAAGAAGTAATTGGAAATGAATATTCTCTACGGTTAGATCTCATTTACTATGTCCGACAGAAATTCTTGATACATTTGCTTCTCGATGCTCCCAAATCCTTCCTTAGTCATTCCAAGATTAGTGACATCTGGAATGTTTCAGTTCAAAGGAAATTCAAGGCTTGGGAGATGCAGGCCCACTCTGGCAGGTGGTGCCCGTTATAGAAAATATGAAGTAAGTGTCATAACTGATGGGTACTCAGAGCAAAGGATGTCAATTCCTCCACATCAACAGGCATTGTTATTGTTAGACCTGACATCATTGGCTTGAGTCTCTCCTCCATTTTTTCTGTTTGCCTCAACTGTGTTACGATGTTTTGCTGGTATATGCTTTGGGCGCCGTGTCACTGCTGATCAGTGCCATAGCGCAAGTGCTCCCTCTGTTAAAATGATGTATCTATTGTATCCATGTTTGGCTTATTTGGTTTACTGTCAGTCCCTAGTCTAGTGCACCAGGAGTGCCGGGGCTTGTAAATACAAATGCCGCTCGTGGGCTTGCAGCACGTGTTGTGCCACCCACAAGAGCGGCCTGGTAAACGAATGTCTACGGGTCGGTCATTGCGAGACCCACGTGCAGTCTTGCACTGTCACGTCGGCTGCGCAGGTATACCTACTTGCCAGCCCCTCCAACCTTCCCTTAACTTCATGTTAGTCACCCCTATGGTAGGCCCATGGGCAGGGTGCATTGTAAGCGTAAGGTAGGACAAGCCTGACCAAGTTGGCATGTCCTGATAGTGAAGTGCCGCCATCTTAGGGCTTCACTATTGCGAGGTAGCCTGCTCTCCGTTGGATAGAATGGGCCGCCGGGATTATTAACGCTATAATCCTAGCTGGCCCGGGGAGCATGGTGCAATGTCGAGTTTGGTATCCCTGAACTCAGGGTTTAATTACGCATCCGTTGGTGTGGATGGTCTTTGGACTCTGGGTTCGAAAATAGCACTTTTAGAAAGTGTCTATTTTCTTGTCTAACCATATCTGGTCTCTGCTGGTCTTGCGTGTGTGTGACAGGAGCTGGGTGGCTCCAAGAGGTCTGGATGAGTCAGTGTGGGATGAGTGGGACATTACGTTGAGAGTAGGGGGAGAGTAGTTGTTGATAGCCTGCCTTGCCTGATACAATGCTGGCTCCACCTCCTGCCGAGCGACTGATGGCTCTGTACCTGCCATGGACGATCCTAGCCCCACCTCCTGCCAAGAGGGCGATAGCTCTGCTCCTGCCAGTGTCAATGCTGGCTCCACCTCCTGCGGGGCGTCTGAGGACCCGGCCCGGCTCAATGAATAGGCCAGGTGCTACTGCCTAGCTCCACCCACCACAGACCCAGGGTGTTGGGAAACCCCCGGCCTAGACAAAGGGATCAAAGACGAAAAGGGGTATAAGAGAAGGACCCCTGAACTAAGAAATCAGATCACTTCTGACAAGGAACCCTGTAACCAAGGACAAGAAGCCTGCTGATCTAAAGGACTGCCTACCCCTTCTGCCGGTGTGCTGTTGTTGGGGGAATCCTGCGGTGCTTCTTTATTTTTGCCAAGGAACCAGGCGAGAGGAACTGTGTGTGTACTCTCACGCTTGCTAAGAAAATCTCCAAGGACTGGAAGAGTGCCAGTCTCCTGCCGAAGTCACAGGGCCAAAAGACTTCACCTGCTAAAAAGTGCTATCCGCTGGAAGCTTGAATCCAGCACCTCTGAAAGGAACAGCAATCACGACGACCGGACGCTGGGCCCAACCGACGCCAGCAGCAACGCCAGTGAGTAGGAGTACGGCTCTAACTCCAGAGGACCTCGTGTCTGCCCCGCTGCTGATCGCATCAACCGTGTGCCCTTCGACGCCGTGAGCGCTGCTCACTCTGTGCAACTGCATCATCGACAACGCCTGCTGTGGCCTGATCGACACCGAAGACGCGACGCCGGAGTGCTCGACGCCGCTGATCATCGTGTGCTTCATTTTCCTAAGGTACTGTGTTGTTGGGGGTCCGTGTGACTCCAGGCCCGACGCAGCGCTCCTCGCGGTCGACGCCGAACCTGTGGATTACCTTTGCCCCAGCGTTGTGTAGCTCCTGTGTGAGTTACCCTGTTGCTAAAGAACTTTATTTCCAAGAAGAAGATTTGCTTGATACTAAAAGACTTTTGTGCTAAAGAAGAAACTACCTGTGAACTATCCTTTTTCCTTCCCGAACGTATTTATTCCGATTGTGTACAGTTTGGCCGTTATTTTGGTCTTGTGCTAAGCCTTATATAAAAATACTTATTTTTATAATACTACGGTGTCGTGTCCATTTGTAGTGTATTCACTGTATTACTGTATGTGGTCATAATTGCTTAACGCACAGCCTCTGAGATAAGCCTGTACTGCTCTGCCAAGCTACCAAGGGGGTGAGCAGGGGTTATCGAAGGGTGTGATCCCCTTGCCCTGACTAGAAAAGGAGTGTCCCTATTTGTCAGAAGTGTATACCTCTGCCAACTAGAGACAGCCGGTTCTAACAGTTATGTTAACCCAACAGAAGGAAGAATTACATTTTCTGTCTGTACTTTTCCAACATCAACATGTTAGAGTTCCTCCTAGTGGCATTTCCGGCCAAGGGAATTTTCAATACAGTTCCATCTCTGGAATACGTTTCCATCCTGGAGAAACGATGTATTCCACCACCAACAAACACCTCGGTACAGTGGCAAAGTACGCAGGCCAGCCTTGGAGGGATTCAGTATCTAGAAGGAGAAGGCTACTTTCCTACAGTGAAGGTGTTCAAGATGAGAGGTTGCAGAAGCGACGTGGTGGAACAGGTAAAGAAGGTGGACACTAAGAACTTGACCCACTAGCAGATAACTGGGTGAAAGCAGGAATAGTTACGACAGGGGGTCCAGGGATAGCAATGTCCATAAGCAGAAGTGAGAGCACGGTTGTCTCTAAGAGGAGCAGCTTATTTGCAGGCGAGATAAGTGGATCCCATTGCTAGGCCATGATATTTGACAGCTATGTATGCACTTAACAACAAACTGTAAAGATATTGTATGTGCTTTCCATAATATTGTAAGACTGCATCATCATTCAAATGTAAATACAATTTGAAAGAGTAGACTGTTGAAATTGAGGGCAGCAGCGTGGATTGGCCCATGATTATTTTATGCAGGCTCAATTTTGTCTTCTGCAAAGGAATCTCTCTGTGGCAACATAATGCTCATGGTAGCGAGTTGGGCCATTTAAACTGTGTTTCCAAGCATATCTTTGTTATTTTGATCTTGGAGATATTATTACTTCTTCATACCTTGCAAAAGAACTGTGGGATATGCTCAATGAAAATGCTTGTCTATCCCTAAAGCCTTAGAAAACTGCCTGTCCTACTGCTGAAACAGTGTGTCATGATCACTTTCAATATAGTGTGGTGCTCCGAACTGGGATAACAATAATCTCTCAGTACCTACTGTAAGGGCATCTGCACTACACAAGGCTACACTTCCACCCATCCTGTGAATATACACACAATACCTAGGGCACATAAATAAGTTAGCACATTTTGGAATCTGGATGCACCAGAAGGGGACCCTAAGGGGAAGGGTGAGAAGCAGGGTGGTCTTAATCCCTTTTCCAGTATTGTGTGACTTGCAGATGGCACAGGACTGACAATACCACTGGGCCATGAAGGGAAAGAAGGGTGCATATCAATGGGTTGCTGCTGCATGAATTATGCTGTCCAGAAGGACATGGCTTGCTCTGTGATACACCCTAGCAAGTTGGAGGAGTAACAATTTGGGTTCAATCATACGCTCAATCCCGTCTCCCCACACACTCATCTCTTTTACATTTCTGCTTAATCCGAGACTGAATCAATTGCAGGAAAAGCACCTAAAAGTGAAACAAATTCAGGAAATAAGTCAGTTCTTAAAACCTACATAGCAACATCAGAAGGTGTAGACAAAGCAGCATTTTTTAAGCTGAATCAGCTAGGTTTTATCCCTTGACACATCATGGGAATACTGGTGCATTTCCTCCACCATAGGCAACTGCAAGGCATTCAAAAGATTTAGGACATGCTGTCCATTTTTAATTGGGGCTGCAGTCGATGGTAAGAAACCTCTTTGCATCCATAAAGGCCCAAACTTGTGTGCCAGTCCAAGCTCTCACTTTGAGTCTGTATAGACAGCTGCAATCTTCAGTTTGGCTATTAGGCTTGAGTGAGAGCAATTGGCTTTGCAATTTGAGCCAATTTCACACTTTTTAAGTGACAACTGTCCGTGGTTCAATACTTCCCACATACCACATAATGAGCAGCTAGGACTCCATCATTATTTCAGAGACATGATTCCGCAATAAAGTATGCTACCTCCCAGTCAAGAATAGCCACTTCAGTTAAGTCCATGCAGGGTTTGGTTACATGTGCACCATGAAGTAGGAAGCGCACCTCACCGTTACCTGGTCACACTAGACTAGGAGGAAAGTCACAAGTTCCACCTGACCACGATGGAGAACATGCCAGATACTGGGACATGGCTAGTCCTGCTAAAGAGTTACCTTCTCAAGTCTGACGTGAAGAGATCTGGTTGTGTTGGAAGAGACCATGTGGAGGAGGAGGCTTTACATGCGAAGAGCAAGTCGAGCATCACTGATGGTCATTGCAGCAGCATGAAGTGCAGTCATCACTGGATCCTCTCATTGGGTTGATCATCGTGAAGTGCACGTCTTGCATTGCTGCTCGCTGTGGAAGGTCACTGTTGCTGTGAAGAGCGGTTCTCCCCAGAGCTTTGTGTTTGCGGTCGTCATGGGTGGAAGAGTTTTAGAATTAACAGGCCCATTCACTGTGATGAAGATTCCAAATTTCAGAATTTTCCCTCTTTACTTCAGGAAGAGCTCTTACTGATGTCAGCCAAGGGTCCAGGATGGGGGAGGGGACCCTCTTGGGAATCAGGACTCACTCCAGAAGAGGTCACCAGCAGGGCTTGAGCAGGCCACGTTGCAGCTGGACAGTTGCAGAGAGAACTCTGGAAGTTTATTTTGTCTCTGTAGCGCACAGATGTCAGCCAACTGAACCTTCGAGTTAGTCTGTGTGGCCTAGGATTAAGGCAAGCAGGTCTAATCTTTCTTCTTTAGACAGCAAGCAGTATTTCGGGTAGCAGTGCAGTCCTTCTGATTCTTCAACAGGTCCAGGAGTGTTCTGAAGGTTCCATTTATAGACCTGGTGCCAGACTTTGTGTGGTGGAATTATCTGACCTACCCCCAGAACAGGTTTTGGTCAGTTCATCTGCTAGTCCTGGCTCCAAACTGTCAAGGGTGAAAAATGCAAGGGCAGGCCTGGAGTCAGATTCCTTTGTGTGTGCTGTGGGCAAGGTCTTTTGAAATGTAATCAGGGTAGGGTACAGCTCCTTCCCAGACTTCATGCCAGGAATACCTTCTACCACCTGCACCCTGGTCCCATTGTTCACTGTCTGGACCCAACACACGTTCTTGATGGGAGAACCATTGACTGGCCAGGCAGCTGGAAATTCCTAGAAAGGCCTCAGAAACTTTGGGCAGAAAAATACCAACTTTCTATGAATAGCATTTGTAGAATAGTAACTTAAAATCTGAATATTTTGTATTTGAATGTAAACATTATTTCTCTATCTGCTCCCAATCGGAAGTTAGCTCTTACTAATTGAAATAAGGTAACCCACATTTAACCGATAGGAGAGACACACCTTACAACAATGAAAAATTACAAGGAATTTTTCACTGCCAGGACATGTAAAACGTAAACTCGCATGTCCTACTTTTAAAATACCATGTCCTATGAGCCTTTAGCACATGCCTTAGGGGTGACTTGTATGCAATGAAAGGGAATTTTAGGTCTGGTAAAAATAAGTGTATTCTGTCAAGTCGAAATAGCTGTTTAAAACTGCACTACACACAGCAGTGGCAGACCTGAGACCTGTTTTAAAAGGCTACAATAGTGGGTGGCACAATGAGTGCTGCAGCCTACTAGCATTATTTAATTTGCAGGCCCTGGGAACGAATAATACCATATATTAGGGTCTTCAAGTAGATTGAATGGTACAATAAGAATTATAACCATTAATTCCATGTTTTAATGAGAGAGCATAAGCAATTTACCATTGTTCTGCAGGGTAAAAGTGCACTGAGTCCTAAAAGCCTGCACAAACTGGTTAAGCAAAGGAAGGCAGAGGAAGGCAAAAATCTGGGATGGCACTACCGAAAGGTCAGGGTCCAACACCTGAGCAATCAGGCTGTATAGAGGCACCATATTTTTTTAGTTAGCAGGAAGGAAACCACAGAACGAGGCACAGCAACACTTAATGGAGAACTCTGCACAATATTTGAGAGACTTCAACAAGATTAGCAGCAACCACACCCAAACATAAACATGGTGGGAGTTGAGCCACAAACTTTTTTGTTAACCTCATTACTCACCACTCAAAATGCAAATCCATTACATTCATGACAATACGAATTAAATGGTTTGGCATAATCAAGGACTAGGAAACAGATGCAAAAGTCAATGTTTGTTCATTTTTTCGCAAATGCATTTGCTGCTTTCCTAGACCACTGCAAGTGTCCAGGGGTGTCTTTTCTCACATAATGTTGCAAAGGCTTTACTATTTCTGCACAACCCAGGATCCATTGTCTAGCATACCCAATCATTGTCAATGTCTACTCACATGAATTTGAGGACTTCTGCAGGAGTGATGCAAGTCTACCTAACCCCATCTCCCCCAATGAGAATATATCCCACCATATCTTCCAATTACATATACTATCAACTGCTCTCTAGGGGGTTGTTGTTGGGAAATAGAGGAGAGCCAGACATTATGTTGGGTTTGCATTCCACTGGCTCTCATCTGGGTGGAATCGAATCAATATGTACTTCTCTTGGGCTACTTAGTTAGAAAACAAAGCACTACTTAAACAAAGACCAATCAATTGCTAACTCACAATAGTTGTATAGTTCTGTTTTTCCTATTGCATTGCCGGAACCCCATTCTGAGGGTCAAGGAGCAAGCAGGAGCTACTGGGCCAAACCATGAGGATTAAGGCTTTTACTCCTGATGTCCCGAGTCAACCTACTATGGGTCCTGAGCAACTGGGCCAAGTACCCATTCAGCACTTGACTGTCAGTGGTAGTGTAGGTCAAGCAGTTCAAGGCTTATTGTGGGGGAGGTAGACACAGGGGGGGTGAATATGTTCAGCAGCAGCAATAAATGCTTGTCTAGTCAAATTCTTGTTTTTAGGACAAATTGAGTATGTATATATGACCACAAAGTAAAATGCAACATTCACAAACAATACACACATACTCCTGGGGTCAGGGCTCTGACGTCTAATAGGCTGGTCCCAGAATCCCACTCCCCCGCAAGCTAGTGGGAGTGCTTTTTCCCCATTCACTACAGGTGACATTCATATTAAGGCCCACTATTAGGCAGGCTCTTAGGAGTCCCAAACAAACCCATAATTAGAGTCAAAAGTGTTCCAGCTCCGAAGCGCTACCGTCTAAGCAAGTCCCCCTGGGCTCATCTTGCCTAAAATCAGTCTTACCCACACCAACAGGATCAGAGTGACTGTAGACTAAGTGTACCCCTTCTCTGGTGCTGAAGCTTCAGCAACGGTTTCCTGTACATTTTTTCACATATAGCCAACGTAGGCTGGAGTCACCTGTCCACGTTTCTCACACACGATCCTGCAATGGCCACTGGTACTCGATGCTCCATAAGTAGTTTGGTACCTAACACAGTTAGGGTGTCAGGGAGTGTCCAGGATTCTGGGAGACGGTTAGGGACTTGGGCAAGGACTAGTGACTGGGTAGAAAACGTAAGCAGAAAGAGGAGTTCAGTGCTGCTTAAGATCACAGAGGAAGTCAGAGAAAAAAAGGGATCCAAAGGGGAAGCATGTGCAAGGGAACAAGATGGCCAAGACTCAGAAAGGATAGGTACTCGAGGCGATTAAGCATTCAGAATAACTTCACCCAGGACAGACGTGCAAGATATATAAATTCACTGAAAAAAACAAAGGTTACAGGGATGTTATAATTGGGCTCAGATTTTCCTCGTACAAAACCAGTGAAATTCAGCAGTTATAGTTACCTTAGCTAACTATAACATACACCCCTGCAATGCACTGCTTATGACCTCACGTAGTACATCACTCATGACATGGTCAGTGACATCACTGATGATATCTCAAATAACATCACTGATGACATTATCCACAGATCCTTTCACACTCTCATACAACCACCCACATACATATTCACAGACCCATACCAGTAATCACAGACCCACTCACTCCTCCACAGAGGTACTCACACACCCACCCACTCACTCATACAGCCATTCACACACCATTCACTCACCCATACTAACACTCAATTAGTCACTTACCCATATAGCCACTCAATTAGTCACACACTTACACTACACTCAAATATCTACTCACTCATCACCCATACAGCATTACAACACAGCCACTCACTCACCCATACAAGAACTCACTCACACGCCCACTCACTCATAGGCCCACTTACCCACACGCCCACTTACCCATTTACACATCCATACAAGAACTCCCATCTGCTCGCTTACCCATTTACACATACTCACTCTCCAATACAGCCACTCATACATCAACTACTGTAACCAAACACCCACTGAAACAGCCACCCACTCACCCACATGGCCACTTACATACCCAGTCACTCACTCATACAGTCACTTCACACCCACGTACCCACCCATAGAGCAACTCACACTGCCACTAATTCACCCATAAAGCCACTGACATACCCACTCACCAATACAGCCACTCACACAGCATCCCACTTACTCATACAGTCACTGAGACGCCCATACATACAGTCACACAGCCGCTCACATAGTATATGTTAAAAGCAGTATCACTCAGTAGTAGTGCACCTAGTATAGTAATTTAACTTTTGTAGTAGGTATGTTTAACCATCATAAACTCTTAGAAAATAATTACTCACTGGATGCTATCATGAGTGATGTCATCAATGATGTCACTGACCATGTCATGAGTGGAATATGTGAGGTCATAAGCAGTGCATTGCAGGGGCATAGGTTGTAGTTAGCTCAAGTAACAACTGCTGATTTTGAACTGGTTTTGGACAAGGTAAATTTGAGCCTAACTACAACGTCCCTGTAACCTTTGAGTTTTATTTCAGTGAATTTCAAAGGTTTTTCAAATTCTATTTCCTAGTTAGAACACCCATGTAACCTTTTGGTTTTTAAGTGAATTTCTATGGGGTTTTTTAACTGGTAGTCAGGTTTGCAGAGTAATTGAGAAACTGGGTGGGGTCTCCGACCAGCTCTCATGAATCCTGCTGTAAGGGGCATTCTGGGGGTAACATGAGGGTTTCTTGCCCCCCAAGGTCCCTCGATTCAGAAAAGGGGGTGGTGATGAACAGAGTGTCTGAATTAAGCAGAACACTCTTACCCAGTCCAAAGATCAGGGCTTGATCCATCACCGTTATTTATCTCACTGCCCCATCCCAGCTCAGAACCTGGCTATATGCAAATCAGTCTGTCCCTGGCCCAGTGCATCATGGGAACAGGGCAGACTAAACTACCAAGCCAATTCTTCACCAGAAAGGAGACAAGCTACCGGGGACCGGTTTCTGGCATTTCAGTCGTCTTCGGCCCGGCTTGCTTGAATCCTGATGGAGCAGTGAGAAAGGGACTCATGTCTGAGTATACCCTGCCGCACCTATAGTGGCCAAAAACGATTCAGAAAAGGGGGTGGTGATGAACAGAGTGTCTGAATTAAGCAGACCACTCTTACCCAGTCCAAAGATCAGGGCTTGATCCATCACCGTTATTTATCTCACTGCCCCATCCCAGCTCAGAACCTGGCTATATGCAAATCAGTCTGTCCCTGGCCCAGTGCATCATGGGAACAGGGCAGACTAAACTACCAAGCCAATTCTTCACCAGAAAGGAGACAAGCTACCGGGGACTGGTTTCTGGCATTTCAGCCGTCTTCGGCCCGGCTTGCTTGAATCCTGATGGAGCAGTGAGAAAGGGACTCATGTCTGAGTATACCCTGCCACACCTATAGTGGCCAAAAACGATTCAGAAAAGGGGGTGGTGATGAACAGAGTGTCTGAATTAAGCAGACCACTCTTACCCAGTCCAAAGATCAGGGCTGGATCCATCACCGTTATTTATCTCACTGCCCCATCCCAGCTCAGAACCTGGCTATATGCAAATCAGTCTGTCCCTGGCCCAGTGCATCATGGGAACAGGGCAGACTAAACTACTCTGTCCCTCACCACCCCTTGTTGTAAATATTTTTGTCCACCCTAAGCGTGGAAGGGTATTCTCAGATGTGAGACCCTTGCTCATTGCACCATCAGGATTCAAGCAAACCGGGCCGAAGACGGCTGTAATGCCAGAAACCGGTCCCCGGGAGCTTGTTTCCTTCCCAGTGTAAGAATTGGCTTTTGTAGTTTGGTTTGCCCTGTTCCCATCATGCACTGGGACAGGAACAGACTAATTTGCATACAGCCAGGTTCTGAAACTGGGATGGTGCAGTGAGCTAAAAAACGGTGTTGGATCTAGCCCTGATCTCTTGACTGGGTGAGAGCTTTCTGCTTAATTCAGAGACTCTGTCCCTCACCACCCCTTGTTGTAAATATTTTTGTCCACCCTAAGCGTGGAAGGGTATTCTCAGATGTGAGACCCTTGCTCATTGCACCATCAGGATTCAAGCAAACCGGGCCGAAGACGGCTGTAATGCCAGAAACCGGTCCCCGGGAGCTTGTTTCCTTCCCAGTGTAAGAATTGGCTTTTGTAGTTTGGTTTGCCCTGTTCCCATCATGCACTGGGACAGGAACAGACTAATTTGCATACAGCCAGGTTCTGAAACTGGGATGGTGCAGTGAGCTAAAAAACGGTGTTGGATCTAGCCCTGATCTCTTGACTGGGTGAGAGCTTTCTGCTCAATTCAGAGACTCTGTCCCTCACCACCCCTTGTTGTAAATATTTTTGTCCACCCTAAGCGTGGAAGGGTATTCTCAGATGTGAGACCCTTGCTCATTGCACCATCAGGATTCAAGCAAACCGGGCCGAAGACGGCTGTAATGCCAGAAACCGGTCCCCGGGAGCTTGTTTCCTTCCCAGTGTAAGAATTGGCTTTTGTAGTTTGGTTTGCCCTGTTCCCATCATGCACTGGGACAGGAACAGACTAATTTGCATACAGCCAGGTTCTGAAACTGGGATGGTGCAGTGAGCTAAAAAACGGTGTTGGATCTAGCCTTGATCTCTTGACTGGGTGAGAGCTTTCTGCTTAATTCAGAGACTCTGTCCCTCACCACCCCTTGTTGTAAATATTTTTGTCCACCCTAAGCGTGGAAGGGTATTCTCAGATGTGAGACCCTTGCTCATTGCACCATCAGGATTCAAGCAAACCGGGCCGAAGACGGCTGTAATGCCAGAAACCGGTCCCCGGGAGCTTGTTTCCTTCCCAGTGTAAGAATTGGCTTTTGTAGTTTGGTTTGCCCAGTTCCCATCATGCACTGGGACAGGAACAGACTAATTTGCATACAGCCAGGTTCTGAAACTGGGATGGTGCAGTGAGCTAAAAAACGGTGTTGGATCTAGCCCTGATCTCTTGACTGGGTGAGAGCTTTCTGCCTAATTCAGAGACTCTGTCCCTCACCACCCCTTGTTGTAAATATTTTTTTCCCAAGGTCCCTCAGCATCCAAAAGGACTTAATCCCCAACCATGATTGTGCCAGAAGGCCCATTTGCAGAGTGACGGAGAAAGGGGGCATGTCCTTGAAATCCTCTCAGCAATACTACTGGGTGGGGCTTACCGGAGGTAACAGGATGGTTAGTTGGCCTGCCAGGACCATGCACAACAAAGGGGTCTTCATCCCCAACCAGAAGTGCAGTAGGAGATGCATTTGAACAGTGGTGGAGAAAGGTGGTGTGGCCTCCAAAGACCTCCCAGCAATCCCATTGTGTGGGACTTATTGGAGGTAGCAGGAGGGCTTTATGGGCCCAAGGTCCCTCTGGAGCCAAGGGGATCTCATCCCCAAACCAGCAGCACGCCAGGAGGTGTGTTTTTGCAGAGTGGTGAAGAAAGGGGCAGGCCTCCAGTGAGTTGCTAGGCTTTTCTCCCCTTTTTATTTTTAAGGGAAGGGGGCTGCCTGGCTGATTTCTGCCCCAGAGACCCCATCCCCGGGCTGGCCCCTTTTTCTCTCTTTGTTTTTTTTTAGGGAGTGGGCAGCATGGCCCTCCTCTCGATCCATATCGGCCCCGGGGAACCCTTCCCATGGGCCAAGCCTCTAGGCTGGTTGCCCTGGTCTCATCCAAAGTTTAAGGTTTTCTCACATTGCACTTTATAGAGCACAGAGATTTCTGTTGCTCTAAAAAAATGGAAAATACTTTTAGCATGAACAGTGGACTAAGAGTATGGTAAAAACCAAATATTTAAGTTATATGCAGTCAGGATTTAAATTAGGTCAAGTAAATGTAAATAGATGTACTTTGAAAAGCATATTATTTTAAAATTCTTTTTTAAGGAAAAATATGAATATCTATTTATTGACTTATTTATTCCCCAAATCCAATTTTATATTAATGTATTGGTGTGTTTTTATATATTTAGTGTATATCTATTGTTTACATTTGTACAAATATATATACTGAAAGATTATTATATTACACATAGCACTTTATATATTAAGGATGAAATATTATTTACATGGATTTGACTGCATCAGAAAAAATATAGTATTTACACCACGATTTCTGAAAAAAATGTTCTTATCAAAGAGAAAAACAAACTAGAAAAAAAGAAAAAAAAGTTGAAACTAAAAAGTGTAAAAATGTTCATGCAAGCTCACGTAACTTAATGTATGCAGTGTCACTTTAATGGGTGTGATTACAAAAGAAAAAATGTGTTTAATAGCAGACATGTGATGTATGCACGTGTCAAGTGATCAAGGCACTTTATTGCTGAAACGCGTAATGGCTGACTGAGCACAATCTAATAAACTGATTTTGTGTACTTAATTGCGGTCCGTGCTCCTGCTTTATGTTATATCGCAAACGCCGGCTGGCAGAGGAGTTGCTGCAATATATATATACATATATATATATATATATATATAACTCTCAAAAGGTGTCCCTCTTCAAAAGACACACGGAGCACACGGGGGATTTGGTTCAGCATCTTTTATTGCATCCAGCATGACGCGTTTCGTCTTGCGACTTCCTCAGACGCTGTGTGCAATATCAGGAAGCTTTCGTTGTCAACACCATTTAAAAGTCAGCCTTTAGCTCCGCCGTCATCAGCGAAGAGGGACTCTTTTCATAGTCCTCCCCCTTCGAGTTCTTGGCTGCCATCATTGAGTGTGTTTTTTAGCATTACCAATATTGCCATTCACATATTCGTGGCCAAATCCCACTGTAGTAGTCCTCCATTTGTTCTGGGTATCAACACACTTTTCAATTAGATGGTGCTTTTTTGCCGGAAGTGAATTGTGGAGCCTCTTGGTCCGCTTAATCCCCTATTCGCCAGCCGTTCGTTTACAATCCCGTTTCTGTGTAGACGATGTAAGTAATCAGCACTACCTTGTGTAAGTCACAATCCAAACATGTTGGCAGATGGCGGGATTCCCTTGCAACGGCGGTTCAGGCAGGCTTTTATCCACAGATGCAACCACAAATGCCGCTTTCCTGCCGAGCTGCTTGGGGCGGGTGCATCCTTCGTGCAAGCGGCATTGCACGTGTAAATATAACTCTCAAAAGGTGTCCCTCTTCAAAAGACACACGGAGCACACGGGGGATTTGGTTCAGCATCTTTTATTGCATCCAGCATGACTCGTTTCCTCTTGCGACTTCCTCAGATGCTGTGTGCAATATTAGGAAGCTTTCGTTGTCAACACCATTTAAAAGTCAGCCTTTAGCTCCTCCTCTTCCGTCATCAGCGAAGAGGGACTCTTTTCATAGTCCTCCCCCTTCGAGTTCTGACAAGAAACAAGAACCTTCTTCCACACAAGAAAAAGCAAAATGCATACAACAGGGGCTGCATGACTGTGCACACCGCCCTGCATACGGTACCATGACAGCACAACTGCCTTCACTCCTCCAGACTTCACAGCGGGCTCTGAACTTTCCAATTAACATTGGCGTAGAAAAACTGCAAGAGTTCGTGTCAGCACAGTCCGAGCCCAAGTTGAGGCGGGGGTTCTCTGTAAGGCGTCACTGACTGACTCGCAAATTATGACAAGACCCTTCATCCACACAAGAAAAAGCAGGAACCCCGGGGCAATAGTGGAAGCTCTTTATTTTGCGTGTTGTGGCGAATGCAGCATTTCTGGCTTGGATGTTAGCCGTCATCAGCGCCCGAAGCTTCCCACGAGTTCCAGCAGCACTCTGCTAGTCAGTCCCACCCCTCTCGGCCTGGAAGTATATAGGCCCGCTCCGCCCCCTGGTTAATCTTCGCACACCTGTGTAAGTTTCCCTCAGTCTTGGGAAACTACTGGTCCCAGAATCCCCAATGTCCGGATTCTCGGAGGTATCAATCTGGGGAAAATCAACACCTGTGGTGGATTTGCGGGGGTGTAGGTTGCAGGGTGAATAGAATTGCTCCAGCTTCGCAGAACGCAAACAAAGTTCCTCCTCTGGTCCCCTCTTTCCGCCTCCGCTGCAAAGAGCCGGCGATGCATACAACAGGGGCTGCATGACTGTGCACACCGCCCTGCGTACGGTACCATGACCGCACAACTGCCTTCACTCCTCCTGACTTCACAGCGGGCTCTGAACTTTCCAATTAACATTGGCGTAGAAAAACTGCAAGAGTTCGTGTCAGCGCAGTCCGAGCCCAAGTTGAGGCGGGGGTTCTCTGTAAGGCGTCACTGACTGACGCGCAAATTATGACAAGAACCTTCTTCCACACAAGAAAAAGCAGGAACCCCGGGGCAATAGTGGAAGCTCTTTATTTTGCGTGTGGTGGCGAATGCAGCATTTCTGGCTTGGATGTTAGCCGTCATCAGCGCCCGAAGCTTCCCACGAGTTCCAGCAGCACTCTGCTAGTCAGTCCCACCCCTCTCGGCCTGGAAGTATATAGGCCCGCTCCGCCCCCTGGTTAATGTTTGCACACCTGTGTAAGTTTCCCTCAGTCTTGGGAAACTACTGGTCCCAGAATCCCCAATGTCCGGATTCTTGGAGGTATCGCTCGGGGGAAAATCAACACCCGTGGTGGATTTGCGGGGGTGTAGGTTGCAGGGTGAATAGAATTGCTCCAGCTTCGCATAACGCAAACAAAGTTCCTCCTCTGGTCCCCTCTTTCCGCCTCCGTTGCAAAGAACCGGCGATGCATACAACAGGGGCTGCATGACTGTGCACACCGCCTTGCAAACGGTCCCATGACCGCACAACTGCCTTCACTCCTCCAGACTTCACAGTGGGCTCTGAACTTTCCAATTAACATTGGCGTAGAAAAACTGCAAGAGTTTGTGTAAGCGCAGTCCGAGCCTAAGTTGAGGCGGGGTTTCTCTGTAAGGCGTCACTGACTGACGCGCAAATTATGACAATATAATCTCCAATGAACAGCTTCACTCGTTTCAAAAGAAGTACAGGCCACACCGATCCAGTAACAAAAGTGTTTATTTCGGGCAAAAAAAACTTGGAACGAGTGAAGCTGTTCATTGGATTTTCGGAGCGGTGGCGCCCGCTCGAATTCGAGCCCCAGCCCATTTGGAAGGGAAGAGACGTGCGCCGCAAACTGCCATTTGATAGATATATATATATATTCCATACAAAAGAATTGGCGCGGCACACCTCTTGGTGGTTTTAAAGTTGGTTTATTTTCAGATCGTGAGAATTTCCTACGCGTTTCGAATCGTAGTTCCTGTTCACGGCAGTGTTTTACAAGAGTCCTTTTTCAGTTTCATTATTTATACCATGACACCCAAGTGTTTATTATGGTGCATTCTGGGCCATGAAGTGTGTGTTTCAATAAACTTTATTGTGCGATTTGTATTTATACGCTTGTTTATCCTATTGGGTGTAGTGTCTGACAGTTGGATTATTATTATGTTACTTCCCACGCAGCGCTCCTCTAAGGTTAGATAAGTGACACTTATGACATTCACGGCACAGCAATGAACGGTTTACCAATGTTGCAGTAGCGTTTACATTGGTCGTTTAAGTAATCAACGCGGGCACCGACTGATTGTGCTCCCCCTGCTCCGGGACAACTCAAGTGAAAAAAAAAATATATATATATATATATATCCATCCATCCATCCATCCTACTGGCGGTCGCCAGTAGGTATATATAGTTAGGACCTAGTTACCGTAGGACATCCCCAACATTCTATTGGGAATAACTTTGGTGCCGATTGAGGGATCTGCGTGTAATTTTCCTTACATTTGCTCATCTACGCTCCGCTCCTTCCCTGAAAATTCCGGGGGGGTTCGTCAAGCGGGGGCCAAGAAAAAAGGGTGGTCCCAAAATGTGTTTTCTCCATGTTAATTTCCATAGGGACCTTTAGACACGGCTGAATGGAATTACACCAAACTTGGCAAAATGGTAGGACCTATTATGCAAATGTGCCTTTGCTATGTTTGGTGAAAATCCCTCCAGTAGTTGTTGAGAAAATTGAATTTGAGCAAATTATATATCTATATGCGCTCAACATTCTATTGGGAATAACTTTGACGCCGATTGAGGAATCTACGTGTAATTTTCCAAAATTTTGGCCAGCTCCGCTCCGCTCCTTCCCTGAAGGTTTCGGGGGATTCGTCAAGCAGGGGCCGAAAGGGGGTCCCAAAACGTGTTTTCCCCATGTTAATTTCCATAGGGACCTTTAGACACGGCTACAGCCCGAACTGCTGAATGAAATTACACCAATGGTGGCAATATGGTAGGGCCTGGTATGCACATGTGCCTTTGCTATGTTTGGTGAAAATCCCTCCAGTAGTTCTTGAGAAAATTGAATTTGAAATTTTTCAAATGGCATTTTCTATGGGACCTTTAGACTCGGCAACAGCCCGAACGGCTGAACGGAATTACACCAAATTTGGCAAAATGGTAGGGACAGGTATGCAGTAGTGCCTTTTCTATATTTAGTGAAAATCCCTCCAGTAGTTGTTGTGAAAATTGAATTTGAGCAAATTAGATCTCTGTATGCGCTCACAGTACGCGCACCGTACGCGTACGGTACTCGTACCGTACGCGTACGTGCGCGCACCCTTACGTGCGCGAGCGAGTTTCTGATTAGCTGGTAGTCGACTGTCAACATTCCAAACTGTCCAAACAAGGAAGTGTTGGCCACCATCTTGTTTTTCAGGAGAACTGAGGCACAAGAGAGCCCAAAACAATAGTGGAAAACACAAAAAGGGGGCAGGGTAGAGGCCCCCCAACCCTCTAGCCCTTCTCAGGGGGTCCCAGAAGGACCCCCAAGGGCTAAAAAAAATAAAATCGAGGGGTACGCACACCGTACACATACGGTACGCGTATCGTGCGATTTAAAAAAAATTATAATTTTTTTTTCACTTGGTGGCCCTTCTGGGACCCCCTGAGAAGGGCTAGGGGGTCGGGGGGTCTCTACCCTGCCCCCTTTTCACGTTATCCACTCTTGTTTTGTGCTCTCTTGTGCCTCACTTCTCCTGAGAAACAAGATGGCTGCTCAGGTTGTCCCAGAAGGATAATAACATATATAAACGTTATCCGCTAATAGAATTAGCATTTACAAAACCTTTGAAATTTATTGAAAAAAAATATAGGTTTCACGCCTGATATAGTTAGGAATTAGCATTTTAAAAACCTTGCAAACTCACTGAAAAAAAGATAGGTTTCAGGCCTTGTATAGTTAGGAATTAGCATTTTAAAAACCTTGCAAATTCACTTAAAAAAACCATAGGTTTTAGGCCTTATATAGTTAGGAATTAGCATTTAAAAAACCATTTAAATTGCTCCTATATAATTAGTTGTACTAACTATATTTCGCGCACCTGCAATCCACTGCTGATGATGTCACATATTACATCATTCATGAGCATGGTCAGTGACATCACTGATGACATCTCAAATGAAATCACTGATGACATCACTGATGACATCTCATTTGACATCACTGATCAAATCACTGATGATATCATTCATGTGATAATACGATGCACCTCCTCACACTCTAATATAACCTTTGATACACCCAGTGTTAAATACAGACTACCATTCTTGAAACCATTGACACACCAATATCAGTTACTACATACGCACTCACTGATTCCTAGGTCTACACACACATTCACTCACTCATTCACCCATAGAATCACTCATACATACAGTCACTCATCAATACAATACTATCATATGCACTCTTGCACCTATACAGACACTCACACACTGCCACTCATCCATGAAGTTACTCACACACCTAGTCAGTCATGCAAAGAATCAATCACACCTCCATTTCCTCAACTATACAGTTATACACACCTTACTTATTCAAACATATACTAACACATATTTACTCTCTTATACAATCACTGATACAAGTACACAATGATCCATACAGCCACTCGCACATTCACTGGCTCTCATCTATAGTAATTTTATTTATTTATTTATTTATTTATTTATTTATTTTTAGCTTGTAGAGCGCGACAACTACCCAGACAGGGTTTCCCGGCGCTAAAATGAAGACTAAAGTAGCATATAGTAGAAGGAAAATTATTGGTCAAATAACCAAGTCTTGACTGCTTTCCGGAAACGGCAGAAACAACGTTCCGCACAAATGACTAGAGGGAGGGAGTTCCAGAGCCTAGGACCCATGAAGGCGAAGGACCTCCCGCCCATCCTGGCTAGTCTAACCTTGGGTACACAGAAAAATTCTTGGGTGGATGATCTCAGTATACGGGTTGGGGAGTACGTCGACACCAAGGATTGAAGATATCTTGGCGCCGTGCCTGCTTTTATCTTATGCATATAGTATAAAGCTTTGAACTCCACATGATTCTCCACTCAGAGCCAGTGGAGTTCCCTGAGGTGTCGAGTCACGGGTTCATTCCTCCTGCGGCCACAGAGTAGACGCGCCGCCGCGTTTTGGACCATTTGATGGCGACGGGTAACCGCCTTAGTGACCCCCAGGTAGAGCACATTGCCGTAGTCCAACCGGGAGTCCACCAGGGCGTTGACCACGGACGTCTGAGTATCCGGTGGCAGCATCCACAATATCTTACGCAACCAGCGCAAGATAGAAAAGCAGGTTGCCGCAACTTTCGTCACTTGCGTCTGCATTGTTAGGTCCTGATCTATAATAACCCCCAGGTTGCGGACGTGTGCTGATGCTGGATTTATTTATATATGCCAACTCTCACATGTACTGTGTTTTACATATGTACTTACTTGGACATGTAGCACTGAGATATCCATTCACTCACCAACACACCCATGCACACAGTCAACCGCCCATATAGCTGTTCCCACATGCACTCTTGAACTCCTACACCTAGTGAATCAACTGCTCACACATCCATGCACAGAGTCACACACCTCCCAGCCACCCACCCACACACACACACACTCAGTCTCCCATTCAAATACTTGGGCAACCAATCAATAACCCAAATAGCCACTCATATAGCTACTGATCAACACATGCAGCAGCTTACACAACAACAGACATACTGATGCACACATTCAGACAGTTTAGTCACTAACCCATGCATTTAGTAAGACACATTTAATCACTCACTCATACAGTCAGTCGAGCATCTACTAAATCCTTCATCCAGACACTTATACATCCACTCATTCTTCAATATGTAAAACATATTTAAACTTTACAGAAACACAGTCACTGGATGATGTCATCAGTGATGTCAAATGAGATGTCATCAGTGATGTCATTTGAGATGTCATCAGTGATGTCACTGACCATGTCATGAATGATGTAATATGTAACATCATCAGCAGTGGATTGCGGGTGCGTGAAATATAGTTAGTACAACTAACTATATAGGAGCAATTTCAATGTTTTTTTAAATGCTAATTCCTAACTGTATAAGGCCTGAAACCTATGGTTTTTTTAAGTGAATATTAATAATATATAAATATATATATATAGCAGCACAAATCTACCCATCCGATTGATAAACGGCAAGCACACGGGTATCCAGTTATAAAATTATTTATTTCAAACCCCCTTCACCCTCGACAGACGCGTTTCACTGTAAAAGCTTCGTCAGTGTCAGTTTGTGCATAGGAATGATCGCCATTTTAAACCCCACCAAGCCTTTCATTTTCCAACAACATAAACAATGGTAAATCACAGTGAAAGTGGCGGCCATTTTGTAGTGTAGTGTTACACATACATTACATTGGTTAACATGGCGAATATAAAGTGCTCTAGTGCAAACTTAAAAACATTGACAGCAACAAACATTTCATTATTGATGTGCACATCTCATTTCAATAAATCCATCAAGTGTTTAATAAAATTTCCATCATCATTCGTTTGAAAATAGATTTTTTAGGATTACTATTTGTGTTATAATGGGGTGTATCCCCCCAAAAATTATTTCTTTAACAAACCTAAAGAAATTCACAGTTTGTTATTAAGCTCGTTGTTTCGCCTAAATGGGCTCGAATCCTACTGGTACTTGATAGAAATATATATATGTCCAATGTTACATTTTAGGAGTTTTCAAGTATAGAAATAAAGCTATCTGTTGCTGTTTTCCAGTTCTGAACCATTGGAGAGCAACTCGTCATAATCTACAGGTGCACCTACTTCTCCTCATCGTTATTCAGACCCCACGGTGTCATTGTTTTGAGGTCCATGATGTACCTAGATTCTGCGATGCGGAGTGCCTTTTCCCTGTCCCCACCACGTTCTAAACGTTTGATTTGGTCTATACAATAAAAACTGAGTAAATCCCTTTTGCTTCGATGGAATTCGGCAAAATGACGAGCTACCGGGTAGGATTTATCCTTATTCGCGATAGCTCTCATATGTTCCTGGATTCTCAGTTTTGTGGGGTTAATGGTGCTCCCTATGTAACGTTTCTTGCATGGGCACTCTAAACAGTAGATCGTATAATCAGAGTTGCAATTAAGGTGTTTAGTGATTCTCCTATTCTATTTCTCATCTCCAGTTCTTCCTGGATATTCTTTCACTTTTTTGCTATACTTACAGGCTTTTAAGCGCAAGCACGGAAAGAACCCCTTTATACTGTTTACGGCCGGAGATTCAGTTTGAGGGGAGAAGTGGCTGTGGATTAAATGGTCTGATAGGGACTGGCATCATCGATAAGTTATCATCGGCCTATCTGACAAATGTTTCTTCAAGATATTATCCGTGTGTAAAATATGCCAGTTTTTCTTGAAGGTGTGGACTAGATCACCTGATTTGGTGTTAAATGTGGTGATCATTCTCACTTGATCATTCTCAGTCTGTGCCTCTTGCACCACTAGGAGATCCCTTCTATTGATTGCTGTTGCTTTCACAGCTGCCTGTTGTAAAATGCACTTAGAATAGCCCCTAGCCAGGAACCTATTGCTCGCATCTTTTTGCGCATCTTGAAAATCTTTTTCAGCTGAACAGTTTCTTTTGAGGAGCAGATATTCACCATATGGTACGTTCTTGATCAGACTCATAGGGTGGTGGCTTGCCGAGTGTAGCACAGCATTTCCCGCCGTTGGTTTCCTATAGAGTCGAGTGTGGAGACTATCATTTTCCACAAATACCTCTAAGTCAAGATAACATACACTCTTTTCACTGATGGTACTGGTGAATCTTAGATTAAGATCATTATTGTTCAGGGTGGCGATATATTCCTCCGCTGAGGTTCTATCACCACACCAAACAATAAAAAGATCTATGTATCTTGTCCACATTAAAATTCTTTCACTCCACGTTTCGTTGGCTCCTCCCCATGCCTCGTGCCTCTCCCACCAGCCCACGAATAAATTTGCGTAGCTGGGGGAGAAGCGCAAGCCCATAGAAGTCCTTTATTTGCTTGTACAGTTGGCCAGAGAAAAGGAAAAAATTGTTATATAAATAGAATCTCATCATACACAATAACATGTCACTGTGTGTCTGGAATTTATCATGTTTCCTATCTAGGAACCACTTTGTAGCTCTCAGTCCACTTTCATGATCTATGCATGTGTATAAATTAACAACATCTAGTGTTATTAATAGCATGTTTTGTTCCCATGAGATGCTGTCCATTATGCGAAGGAAGTCTTGCATGTCCCTCACATATGAGGGTAAATCCTTCACAATTGAGGCAAGATAAGAATCAATGAAGCGAGAAGTGTTCTCTAGAAGGCTAACAATTTGCCGATACTATTGGCCTTCCTGGTGGTCTTTTGGCATTTTTGCACAATAGACAAGGAGGAGTGCTTAACAGGAAAGAAGGGAAACTAGGGCATATTTGGCAGAAAGCAAGTAACTAACATACAAGGAAACTAGAAGCAAGACAGTAGAATGGGAAGACAGGAAACTAGGGACTGAAAGAGAGGTAATGGGGTGAAAAGCAGGAACTGGGACAAAGGAAATACAGGAGAGTGGATTCAAGGTGCATAAAATAGTACTAGTTCATGAATCAAGGAATCACTAAGGATCATGAGTCAAGGTAGCACAGATGATAGTATTAATTCAGGAACAAGGAATGCTATAGCTAAGGTACAGAAATCAAGGTAACACTACAGGCAATTGGTAATTCAGAAACAAGGATAGCTATCGCTCAGGAATCAAGGTAACACTGAGGCACTACTAGTTCAGGAAGAAGGAATAACTACAGCCTAGGAAAAGGAATTGAGTAAACACTGAAGGCAGTGCTAATTCAGGAACAAAAAATATCTATAGCTCCAGAATCAAAGTGTCAAGAGAGCACTGCAAGCAGTGCTAATCGGGGACAAGGATTAGCTGCAGCTCAGGAACAAGGATAGCTTTAGCTCAGGAATCAAGGAATAACTATAGCTCAGGAATAAAGAAATGTAAAAAAACTTAGGAAAAAAGGATATTAAAATCTCAGAAAACCAGAATTGTCTCACTGGAACAGAGCACGCAATGACCAACAATGGACTGAAAGCAGCTGGGGCTTAAAATAGGTCAGAGTAATCACATGCATCAGGTGTGAGCAGCCTAGCAGCAGCAAGCCACAGGTGAGCTGAGTTCCTCTACCCATCCTTGGCCTACAAGGAATTCGGCAAGCTGTGACTAGGGAGTTCTAGGCAATGGAATTTCAAACATGAGCAGGCTGGCTTCAAGCATGAGCAGGATGGCTTCCACAAAACCCGTCATGGATTGGGAATGGATGACAATTTCCAAGTAGCATCTAAATGGCTGGAAGTCAGTATATGCATGCAGGGGAGGTTCCAGAAGCTTATGCGAACACTAGAAAGTCCCAAAAATGTGCCCCCCTTGTGATAGACACGAAAGCCTGAGGAGAGAATTGTGACAGTACACCGCCTCCAATGAACAGTTCCCTGAATCTCGAACTGGATTCAAAGGCTATGCTCTTATGAAACAAATCAATTTCCATCAGAGATATAACGCGAGATACCAGAGGACCGTGGTAAAACTGTGATATTCTGGAGGGTAGAAAAATAGACTGTAAATTAACAGCAGTATTTGCTGTAGAACCTGAAGAGTCAAAATCTAATAACGGGTCATTAGAAGCCTGAATCAAAGGTGTTTAAAGTTTAGATGGCAGACTAGAGTAGCACTCTGAAAAGGAAGGCATATTGACTGCAGGGTCAAAAGCAGATAGCTGATTGGCAGGAGACACAGAGGTCAAAGGGAAGCTAGCTGAAGACAAAGGAGGTGACAGGGAGCAGACCTGAAGCTCTAGCCCTGGAGGAAAAAATACAGAGGACTCGCATGCAGGAGACTCTGGAAGCAGGTATGCAGGAGTCCCAGGCCCTGGAGGCATCCATGCTGAGAGTTTTGTCTCTGAGGTTGGAGGTTCAGTCTCTGAAAGTATATGTGATGAGACCTATGAAGTCTGGCAAACTGGAAGCACAGGGTCACAAAGCAGGCAATATAGAGGTTCAAAGTCAGAAGACATGCAAGCTAGAATCTTTGGGGCCGATTATGGTGTCGGTCGGAAAGCCACTGACCGCTAGTTGGAAGCCTTCCGACCAACTTGTACGGTTCGCGGTCCGACCGACTGATTATGATGTTGCCAGTCGGAATGTTAACTGGCTGGTGATTCCGACTCAGTTCCGAGCAGGTCTTGGAGTCTTACAGCCATTTGAAACTGTGCCATAATCCCTATGAATGGCATTTCAGCTGCCAAAGTTTAGGATGCTTGTTTCCCACAGCCTTTCCGACACCCAAAGGCTGTTGGACATAGAACTTGGGGGCCCCTAACAGGGCCCCGTTGCCTCCATGGCCTAGGTTTGGAAGTCGAGGGGGCATTCCGGCCAGTTTATGGCTGACACAATCTCAGATAGAGAACAGTGGGAATCCGAATGAGCAGTGTTCGGTCGCTCCCAAGTCTGAGACTGTGCCGGTCAGTGGCAACTCTGATAGACATCGTAAAAAACACTTTGTGTCAGTAGGCAGGGAGGCTGGGGGCTCCGGCTCTGAAGGCAGACAGGCCAGAGACTACAGCTCTGTAAGCAGGCTGGTTGGAGGTTCTGTCTCTGTAGGCAGGTTCTTTGTATGCTCTGGAGGCAGGTGAGGCAAGGACTTGGGCTCTGAAGGCATGCAGTCCAGAGGCTCTGGCTCCAAAGGCAGGCAGGCTGCAGGCTCTGTCTCTGAAGGCAAGCAGGCTGGAGGCTCTGTCTCCAAAGGCTCACAGGCTGGAGGCTCTGTCTCCAAAGGCTCACAGGCTGGAGGCTCTGTCTCCAAAGGCTCACAGGCTGGAGGCTCTGTCTCCAAAGGCTCACAGGCTGGAGGCTCTGTCTCCAAAGGCTCACAGGCTGGAGGCTCTGTCTCCAAAGGCTCACAGGCTGGAGGCTCTGTCTCCAAAGGCAGACAGCCTGGATGCTCCGGCTCCGAGAAGTCAGACAGCCTCTGGCTCCAAAGGTAGAGAGCCTGGAGGCTCCGGCTCCAAAGGCAGAGAGCCTGGAGGCTCTGGCTCCAAAGGCAGAGAGCCTGGAGGCTCTGGCTCCAAAGGCAGAGAGCCTGGAGGCTCTGGCTCCAAAGGCAGACAGCCTGAAGGCTCTGGCTCTGAAGGCAGACAGCCTGGAGGCTCTGGGTCCGCAGGCAAACAGCCTGGAGGCACTGACTCCGACGGCAGGCTTTTTGGAGGCTCTAGCTCTGTTAGCAAAATGATTGGAGGCTCAGTAGGCAAGCAGACCAGAGGTTTGGGCTTAGATGGCAGGCCGGCTGATGTTCAGAAGGTAGGCCGGTTGAGAACTCTGGAGAGACTGTAAGAAGGCAAGCTGAAAGGAGAGAGGCACATGGTATACAGTCTTTAAACTCTGGGAATGGTAGTAGCTCATGAACAGTAGATTCCCTGTGTTCAGAAGTGAAATCTTCATGGTTCCTTGACACATTAAAACACACTTATGCTCTTTCTTCAGGATGGCTAAGAATCTCTGATGACCAGACTTCCTTTAGTATTTGGCAGCTCACATCTCTCAGTCAGAGGAACAAGGTCAGAGATTACTTGGTCATGGGAGATTTTTTCAATGTCCTCTATATTACAAGGTGTTACAGATTCATCAGTACATGGAGTTACAAATATTTTCTGACTTTTCAATATGTGGTGTGCTTGAAGACAAGACGGCAAACAAGGGATCAAGATTGTGTTCTTTCTCAGTGAAGATATTGGCTTTAGTCAAAGCTGTAAGATCCAGAGCATGGACCGAGTCGCAGGATGTTGTCACATCGGGGATTATGTGGGGCACTGATTCAAGTTTTGTCTGTACGTCAATTCCCTGTGTATGTGAAACCTCCAGAGTATAACTGACCGCACTACCAGGAAGAGAAAGCAAAGAGATATTTTGTGTTTTGTCTGCCATCTGGGGCTCCTTGAAAGTGGAGGGACACATCTCAGATGTAGCACCTAATTGAGATTTAGCACTAGAAGACAAAAATCATAGGAGTTTGAAAATTCAGAATTCCCAAAAATACTTTCATTAGCTGCACTTTGAGACAAGGTACCCTGGCTATTCTGATTGAAATCTGGTTGGGGAGCCACAGTATTATTCGCACATTCATTAGACCAGATCTGTGGGGACCGCAAAAGAGTGCAAGGTTTAATTCTCCATTTCTAAGGAGGCTGACATAGATGAGGACAAGTAGTCATGTTATGTGGTTTTAGATTCCCACTGAACTCTGGGTTATAGTTTTTTAATAGGGTCTGAATCATTTTATTATCTTGTAATTCCAGAATCTTAGATTTAATTATATCCTGTGAATATTGTAGATCTTTCTCTACAAGGACAGTGGTAGGCTTGGCAACTTGACAACAAGCAACAGAACTAAGCCTTGGATTTTGTTCATTCTGGCTATTAGCTGCCTGTGTTCTATTAGTTCTTTTTTCTCTTTTGTTAAAATGATTACTGTTTTACTTAGAACTTAGAATGTAGAAATAAACATGGTCTCTTTAGTATCAGGGACTGTGGTATTTACTAAGCCACAAGACTGGGCTATATCATTTGCATGAAATCAGATGTTATGAAAGTGCACCTTCTCTTTTTGTTGTCCGTTTTGTTGTTAAACGTGCTTTAACTGGTGTCATTGAACTACCACTTTTGTAGGATGCTGATGCATACTGCCCAAATCACACAAAGAAGAGGAGGGTAGGCCACCGTACCTCCCTCTGGAAAATGAAACCCATCACATGAACGGGTACGGTAGCATCAAGGGGAGCATAAGAGGAACAAACATTCTTTATCTTCTTACCAAAAAATTATAGAAACAGGTGGGAAACTAAAGAGGTTTTGGACTTCTGCCTCTCTGAAGAAAGTCGTCCTTTATGGAAGAGGAAACCACACACACATAATAGTGTCATGCTTCATCATCATTGGAAGAGGAAACCACACACACATAATAGTGTCATGCTTCATCATCATTAGCCTCGCCCCACTCCGGTAGGTAAATACCACAAGGGCAAACTCAACTTCCTCAAAGACAAGTGGAAGGAGGGACTTCTTCAATAAGACCAACTGGACAAAGATAGGATACCATTTCTTGTGTTTTTTTAAATGCCTCGCTGTTACCAGGTTACTACCTTTATTCAAAGGGCTACCGGGTAGCGCTAAAAACAATCGTGAACGGGTATAATGAGGGCAATGGCTCAATCTCATTCCTCATCTGCCAACATGTTTCTGCCCAATGAGGATAGCCAAAACGGATTCAGGGCTTATGAATCCCTTTTGAAGTATATGTGGCTTCTGACAGTCACTAGAATGAAATAATAATAAAGGTGTAGACTACCTTTAAACCCAGATGATTCGTACTTGCATCAGGCTCTAGTGTTCAATAGACTCCCTAGACTTTAGGGGATATCGGCTTCCTGGTCTCGAAGGAGGTGGTGTCTCTTGTAGTTCATCATTCGTCAAAAGGTACACCACATTTCGTTACCTACGTGTACACCACTCCAGACCAAAGGTACCACGATACTTCAGAAGGGATCCATAATCCCTGAAGAATGCCCCAGACTTACCATCCTTGGAATTCCGACCCTAGAAATGATCCTCAGGAGAGCTCTCACTACCATCTGTGCTGTCATATTCCTCAGCTTCTGGCTATCATGTTTCATGATGCAACACAAACAAGATATACCTGTTGCCTGACTGTTGGGGTAGATATCAAATGTGCCAATTTTATCTATTCCCACCCGCCCATATTTAACATCAACAACTGGTAGAGGCATTGATGATACCATAGTCCTCCCTTCTGTCTTACCACTCATCTGGCAAGCAGGAAAGGTTAAAAAACGAACCACTGTGTCCCTGCGCATCATTGGCCAGTAGAACAGAGAGTCCAAACTATCCTGTTTTTGGTTTTTTTGATCCCCAAGTGTCCTGCTAATGGCACTTCAGGGGCCAATGACAACAAGCCCTTCCTGAGAACTAATTGAGCAAGGTGTTGGAAGTCTCTTGTTAGCTCCTGGATCAGGGTTCACTATCTCTCTATAAAGTAGGCCATCCTCCCAGTCCTAGTGTTTCAAGACCACTCCTTTTCTGACCTGTTCCTGTGCTTCCTTCCGAAGTCCCACAAGTGTGGGGCACTCCTCCTGTGCCTTCCGTAAATATTCCTGGGTAGGCCCTCAAGGAGCTAGCAAACCCTTCACTCTAGTAGCAATCCAGAATCCAGCACCTAGTCTGTTTCGGGAGCCTGATCTACCCCTCCCTGTGGAGCTTAACTGATAACTTCCATGGCCATTGCCTTCCTATAGTCTGTCCTTTCCTGCAAACTACCTTCTCCTGGTTTGTGCAAATCCGGAATGATGCATGTCCTGCTCTGAGACTAAGGTGCAGCATGTGCTCTGGTAAACACAGCTGCAATCTAAGCCATAAAGGCTTCTTGCCCGGGCATCAAGCCAGGGGCAATCAAATCATTGCCCAAGTGACATTCAACACTTTGCTTTTCCCTTACTCCAACATCAATCAAGACTGCCTTGCTACTGAGATCAATCTCAACCCAGGCAAGCATATACTCCATGACTTCTCCATAGACTACCAAACCTGTATTCTTGGTCCCAGGGAGTATCTCCTCTGGCTTAAGGTACTTCCCCTCAATCATAGTGCAGTAGGCTCCAGTATGCCTCAGCGAATGCTTCAGAGAGAGGCACTTTCCTCTCCTTGATACTAAGTTTGCCAAACTCTATGTTGGGATGAATGTGCTTCAAAGCATCTGGGGCCCGATGTAAGTGTCCATTTACCGACCGGTAACGGCCGATTTCGGCCATTACCGACCGGTAAATGGTCATTCCTGATGTAGGGGCCCTATTTTACCCAATTGGTAAATTTACCGAATCGGTAAAATACCGAATCGATATTTTTACCGATTCGGTAAATTGGAGATGTAGGTGGGACTCTTCTGAGTCCCACAGGCCTTATAGAATCGGTATTTTACCACCCAATCCAATTGGGTGGTAAAATACCGAATCCAGGTGTGCATGCACATGTGTGCATGTACACCTGTGCCATGTGCCAGACAGCCCTTAGGGCATGTCTGTGTGCCACATGTCACACATGCCTGAATTCGGGGTGCTAGAGGGTGTCAAAGTGACACCCCCTGCACCCTTGCAAAAATCGGTATTTACCGAATCTGAAATACCTACATTCCCCCCCCCCTCCATTTTACCACTTCTTAAATACCGAATCGGTATGATTTGGTATTTAAGAAGTGGTAAAATGAATTTACCTACATCGGGCCCTTGGTGCCTACCTCAAATCTCCATAGCTACTAAGTTGAGCACAGCCATGGACTCTGGGGTTCCTTTACCCACATTTAACTTGCTTACTATCAAGGTCCTGCTGAGCCAGGGTCTTTCACTTGACAATATTTCTTAAATCAATTACTCTTACCCGGCTAATAGTTCCAGTCTCTCCCGTCTCCGCTCCTCTAGCCTTCTGTTCTCCGTCTTGAATTCTCTGGCCTTCTACTCTCCCTCAGCCTTTAATTTTCTGAAGTGCCAGTTGCAAGCTCAGAGTCTTTGCTAGGCTCAACCCATTCAATGGATTTACTCCTGGAATTGTTGACAGTAGTACCTTAGAAATTCGAGTTGTTGCTCCACCTGGGGTATTCTAGAAACTAAAAGTGAGGAGTATCTCGATAAAACTCTAGAAAATGAACTAGGGGACACACACTGCATGTATCTGGGATATATCTGTTCTAAAGGGATCCTAGAACCTGAATTCAATATTCTCTCTTCCTGGGTACTTATCCTGGTTTATTACGCAGAGTCCACTACAACCTCATCACTTTCACCCTGTGTCCTACACTGGTCCCTAATGAAATTAGCAAGCACCTCTCTGCCCCTTGGAATCATCCACCCAATATCTCTGTATAAATCCTCGATCTGATCTATGTACGTAGTGCTGAGGTCTAGTCCCAACTCCGTGTTTTTCATTGCCTATGTGTGTCAACTCTGTGTATAAACTAGATGTATTGTACTACCGGTGTGAATTGAAAATGGCCAATGCCTCACCTTATCCAAGGCGTGTAAAGGTTAGGCATCCCACCCTTGCCATGAGTTGTCAAAACCCTGCTCAGAGGGCCATGGATCAAGCAAGAACTACTGGACCCAACAGTGGTGGTTGATGCCTTTTACTTCTGAAGCCCCAGAGCCCAACATACTATCCCTGCGGAGCACCTGTACCAAGTACCCTTTCAGCACTTGACTCTCAGTGGTAGTGCAGGTGGAGTAGTCCAAGGCTTTTCGTGGGGCAGGTAGACACAGGTTGTAAACACAAGCTCATAACTCAAAGTATGCGCAGCAGCAATAAATTATTGTCCAGTCAAATACTTGCTTTTACTGTAAAAATATTTATATACAACCACAAAGTAAAATACAACATTCACAAACCATAAACTTAGTCCGCTGAGGTCAGGGGGCTAGTATTTCATAGGTGGTTCCCTGAGTCCCACTCCCCTCAAGCTAGTGATAGTGGTTATTCCTCATTCACTATAGATGACATTCAGGTTAAGTCCCAATATTAAAATTGAATTCAATCCGAAAACACCCAGCCTAGTACATTACTTAGAGCGAAATATCTCATCAATAATTTCAAAGTGCAATACGTCGCAATTGAGTCCAGAGATTCAGTACAAACAGAAAAAAATCTCAAAGCAATTTTTGACCCAAAAATTTACACATCATATTTATTCGAAATATTCAATATTTCTTATGGTATATTCACAAAAGTTAAGTATATATAATATATTTTCAAATGCCAACACAACATTTATAATAACAATGGTATATATTCAACCTGGGGAGACCCAAACTCGGACCCCCCCCAACAAAACAATCAGACTGTCAATCACACAACACACTTACCATTCAAACCACATATATCAATCACCCATAAACATACAACAAAAGTTCAGTAAAATCAAAAAATATTTGTATGTGTGAAACATGGATCAAAATCCCTTATTTTGAACACTAAAAAACACTTTTTAGATGCATGTTACATAGAAACAATGAATTCCCTATGATATGATGGATCACTCAATTCCTGAATGATTGTCTTAATTAAACGTGCTCTGGTCCTTGTATTCCAATCCAAAGTAGGCACTGACTTGCGTTTCAGTGAAGACCCAAAATATTAGTTGCACCTTCCTCAGGATGCAAGATAGATAAAAACCAAAAAAGAGGAACCTAAAGGAAGTCCCATGAATGGGCCCTAAAGAAACATATAAGGTTGTAAGATAGAGGCACGCATGCCTCTACCAAGCAGCCTGAACCACGATTGTGTCTTAACCATGCATTCCTTTACTACGCATGCCTTTACCATGCAATTGCGTAGTAAAAGCCTGAATGGTAATGGGGTATGCGTGGCTAAGGTTGAGACCCCCCCCCACCCTGAGGTCAAAATACCCGACCACCTCCCACCCCCATGCTGTTTGCAACCCTTAATATAAACTACCTCGAACTCCTACCACCCATACACTGTCCCTAAAACTACCCCAATCCCTTCCACTGCTCTTAGGCCTAAAACCCTAATCCCCATTTTAAAAAAGTACCCCATTGCCTGAAGCCTTAATTTAAAAAAATGACCCGCCCTCCCCTAACTACCCCAACTACCCATTACCCCCCTCTTGCCCTGAGGCCTAAATCCCTGTCCCATAACATTCACACATCCTGACCCCCTCACACCCATGCGCTGTCCCTAAAACTACCCCCACCTCTTTTACTGCCCTTAGGCTTAATACCCTAACCCCTAATTTTAAAAACTCCACCAACCCTCCCCCAGCCCTTAAAACAACCCCGAAACCACCAGCCCTGAAAAATACCCCTGCCCCCTCCAGCCCTATAACTAATACCGATCCCTCCCTTAACCCTGAAAACTACTCCCCAAACCTGGCCCCAGCCGCCTCACCGCGTCCTCTCTTTCTGGCGTCTTCCTGCTTCGCCCGAGCTCCCTGCAGCAGCTAGACTGCGCACTGTCTTGACCACATATATGAGTTATATATATTTATATATATATATATATATATATATGGCGGTCGCCAGTGGGTATATATAGTTAGTATTTTTTTCCTATGGGATTTCTGAAAATTCTATGTCGAATAACTTTGGCGTTTGTGGACCGAATTGGCTGAAATTTTAAGGAAAATGGCACATTTTGTTTCTGAGCAGCCCCTGAAAATTTGGGGGGGGTTCGTCAATGGGGGGGGCAAGAACAAAGGGGGGTCCCAAAACGTGTTTTTAACATTGAGTTTTCCATAGGGCGGTTGGAATCACTTTTAGCTCGAACGGCTGAATAGATTTACACGAAACTTGGCAAAATTGTAGATATGGTTTGCCCGACGTGCCTTTGCTATGTCTCAATATATGTGCTCCAGTGGATTTTGAGAAATTAACGTTTTTAAAAACAGATATATCTGTGACAGCGCTCCGGTTAGCGCTCCGGTTAGCGCTCCGGTTCGCGTACCTGACGCGTAACGGAACTTCGCGAAGCGAAGCTGATTGGCTCTCCGGTGTCTGTCAACATTCTAAACAGTCCGGAACGGCCGCCATCTTGTCTCTCGGTAGGATCGAGAGACAAGAGGTGGAAAAAACAAAGTGGGAAATGAGCATAAGGGGGCGGAGTACATCCTCCCTGACCCCCTAGGTTTGATGAGGGGGCTTTAAAAGGGCCCCGCGGGTCAAAGAAAAAAAAAATGATTATCGTTTTTTTGCGGGGGGAGCGCTCGGTACGTGCACCGGGAAGCGGACCGGGAAGCGTAATATTGGGAAAATTTGATGAAAGAATGTTTAAATATTGTATGTGATTGTTCTTTTTTTTAATTTTTTTTATTTAAGTACCAAGATGTAGGTACCAATGCAGAGTCTAAAAATAAAAAAACACCTTTTTTCTTTGTAAATATCTTGCATGTTGTTTCAGAAGTTATTGTGGTATATGGAATTCATAGCGTAGTCTGTCAGGAAAGCAGAAACACCATGGAGGCAGGAGATGATAAAGAGATGTTAAATACACATTGGAGATAATATAGTGGGAGAAAGGAAGTAACTATCAGCAAACTTATTATGTAACACAAAAAAGTTGCACAGTATTTTTAAAGTCTGATTTTACATTATAATCAATTTGCTACTAGTTTACAAAATACATATAAAAATGAATAATGTCTCAAACAAATTTTGAATTAATAAATAAAAATGTATTTTTCTGATTCGTTTTCAAAATTAAAAAGAACTTCTAATAATTCATTGTCAGATTTTTTTTCATTTTCAATTAGGAAATCTACTGATTCCACACATTGCAGAAGTTCAAAGTCTCGTGATTCATCATAGAATTCTGAGTCAATTTCTGTATCTGTGTTGCTTCTTGCAACAATTTCCAAGTTAGTGCTGTAAAACGAATTTTTAAAAAATATATCAGTACAGATAGGGCACTGTTGGGTTTAAGTACAGACAGGTAGTTTGTTTTTTTAAACAGTGATTTTATCTTTGGGCAGTGTATGGTATCAGACTGGAAGTAGAAATATAAAAAAATTTATGTGATAAAGCCTAAGTTAATTCTTAATTATACAAGACAAGCCTAACTCCATCCATAACTAAAACAGAGATGTCTATCTTATTCTATAACTATTACAGAGGGATAGTATATAACTATTAGAAAATGTTTTCCTACTTAACTTAAAGTGCAGAACATACTTCAGTTTTTAAAATATCATCTTACCAATCAAAAAGAAGTTTAAGTTCTCAGTTGAAATGCACTTGATATGTACTTCAGGAAGTAGTAGTCAAAATGGCTGTTTCTCTCTCTTTCTTTATATATATTCAGGTACATAACCAATCAAATGTCATAAAATAATGGAAGATATTGAAAGTAGCATTTTGATTGGTTGTCAATTCTAACACTTCATAAGTGTTTTTGTTAGGTAATTTACCTCAGGATATTTAGTCAGGCTTACAGCATAATTTTCTCAATGGAATTCCATCAAATTTGGGTAAATGGTAGGGACTGCTAAGTAGTAGGCCCTATTCTATATTTGATGAGTGTCTGTAGTAGTTTTTCTGTAAATTACTTTCCCGCCTTTTTTTATCGAGCGCTTACCGGTGCGCTCCCCGGTACGCGAACCGGCAGCACTACGGGAGTCCTCCATTTTCTGTATTGGTAGAATTGAGTCATAAGATGGAGGACAAAGAATGTACGGAATGGGTAGAAGGAGGCACGGTAGACACTTTGTGACCCTCTAGGTTTTCTGAGGGGGGATTAGGGCGCTGATATATGCAAAAGTAAAAAAATTAAATTTTAAAAAATTTCGCAGGGAAAGCGCCCGGTACACGCACCAGTAAGCTAACCGGGGACCGTACTTTGGTGAAGAAAAAAAAACGTTTTGAATGATTAGAGGTAGGGTAGCTCTGATGCACACTTTTAAATAAAGGACGAATATTCTATTCCCTTCATCGGAGTATTTGAATATGAATTTGAAGGGATTTGTATAGCGCTCGTACACCTGGCGGTTTCTTGCCGCTAACTGGCAACTGCTACTCAGCGGGTCGGAAAGGGGAAAAGGTGAGCATTCAGGATGGGAAGGCTTGGGCGAAGAGCAAAGTCTTGAGGTCTCTACGGAAGAGGGGGTACTGGGTGCAGGTTCTGAGGGACAATGGGAGAGAGTTCAAGAAGACTGGACCCGTGGTAGCAAATTTTGAACCACCCCACTTCTTCCGTTTGAAGCGGGGAACCAAGAGAAGGTGGTGAGAAGAGGATCGGAGGTCTCGTGCAGGAGTGTAGGATTGAATGGCCGAGTTAATAAAGGAAGGGGCAGAGCCTGTCCGGGCTTTAAAAATGGTGCAGCCGAGCTTAAATAAGACGCGTTGCCGGACAGGGAGCCAGTGCAGGGAAAAGAGAAGGGGGGTTACATGGTGTGATTTAGAAAGGTTAAAAACCAGCCGAGCGGCCTGGTTTTGAACAAGCTGGAGACGTCTCATAAGGTAGTCGGGCATGCCATGGTAGAGGATATTGCCATAATCTAGGCGAGATGTTACCATGGCTAGAAGAATTAGTTTGAGCGTGTCTGGGGCGAAAAATCGAGAGACTCTGCGGATAGTCCTGAGAGAAAGGAAGGCTGAGGTAACCACAGTGGAAACTTGAGAATGTAGGGAGAGTTGGTTATTGATTTTGAATCCAAGGGTTTTGACAGAGGGTACAGGAGTGGGAGGGGAACCTAGTGAGGGGGGCCAGAAGGAGGAGGTCCAGGGACTGGAGCAACCACCTGTCAACACCAACTCCGTTTTATCGGAGTTGAGCTTCAGGTGGTTGAAGTTCATCCAGTCCTGGATGAAGGTCATAATGGACTGAACTTTGGACATAGACTCAGGGGTAGAGGAAAGGGAAAAAATGAGCTGGAGATCATCTGCGTAATTATACACAGAGACCTCCAGTTGCTGTAAAGCAAAGATGAGGGGGGCAATGTAAAGATTAAATAAAAGGGGGGACAAAGAGGAGCCCTGGGGGACACCACACTGGATGGGTTGAAATTCCGCAGAGAACTCTCCCAGACGAACCGCTTGAGTCCGGCCGCTCAAAAAGGAGGATAACCAAAGTAGGGCTGTTCCTCTGATTCCCGCCGCTTCGACACGTGAAAGTAAGATGGTATGATCCACTGTGTCGAATGCGGCGGAGAGATCTAAAAGGATCAAGGCCTGATGTTGATTGGTATCCATTCCTTGTCGGAGGTTGTCCAGAACCGATGTTATAACAGACTCAGTTGAGTGGGCCGGGCGGAAGCCGGCCTGTCTTGGAGCCAACACGCCATGACTTTCCACGAACTCGCTCAGGGTTTTTACCACGTGCCGTTCCAATACCTTTGCCAGGTAAGGCAAGAGGGAGATTGGGCGGAAGTTGACTGGATCGGAGGGATCCGCTCCGGGTTGTTTTAGGATCGGAACGATCACTGCCGATTTGAGTGCAGGGGTAACGATGCCCTGAGCCAGCGAGCTGTTAAGGAGCACTAAAGGTGGTGAGGGGCAGTGAGTGTAAATCTGCTTTAAGATGTAGGCAGGGCAGGGGTCCAGTGGGGAGCCAGACTTGACCAGCGGGAGAATGGAGAGGAATGAGTCGGTCGAGAGGGGAGGAATTGAGTCCAGATGTGCAGTGACTGGAGGACGGCGGGGGTCAGTGAAGGTCTGGGATGGAGAGGGAATTTTACTTTTGATTTTATTGATTTTATCCAGGAAAAAGTGATTGAGCGAGTCGCATAGTGTTTGAGAAGGTGATGGTTTAAGTGATGCTCTGTCGGAAAAGGCAAGATCCTGGATGATAGAAAAAATTTCTCTTGGCCGATTCTCCGCGAGTTGGATTTTAGAGGAGAAATAGTTTTTCTTTGTGTCTAGTATGGCTTTCTTGTACTGAATGAGAAGTTCAGTATAACGGTTTTTAGCAGTAGGGCAGTAGTTCCGTCTCCATTGTCGTTCAGCTTGGCGGAGAGTAAGTTTTTGGTTCTTTAGGTCGTCTGAGAACCAGCGGTTTGCATCTTTGGGGCGTTTGGTTGCGATGCGTTTTAAAGGAGCGATGGCATCGCACCCGACCCGCAGCCAGTTGGTGATAGCTTCTACCTGCCCAGAGGAAGGCAGCGAGGTCAGGTCAGGGCTGGAGGAAGAAAGGAGAGTCGATAGGGCTTCGATGTCAACACGATTGTATGAGCGCGCCCAGACATTTCTGGCAGAGGTGGGCTTAAGTGGTGAAACAGGGGATAGGGAGAAGGTGATTAGTGAATGATCTGACCATGAACATGGGGAAATCGAAAGGGAATTGACCGGGCAATCGCGTTGCCAGATTTGGTCCAGGATGTGTCCCAACCTGTGTGTGGGGGGATTGACAACTGATGTGAAGTTGAGCGACAGAAGAGAGTCTGAAAACTCCTTAGACGTAGCGCATTCCGCGGGGTCGGAGGGCCAGAAGTTAAAATCTCCCAGAACTATGATGGAGGCGTGGTTAACAACCAAAGTCGCCATTAGATCTTGAAAACAGGGGAGGAAAGTTTGGGGGGAGGACGGGGGTCTGTACACAAGGACACAAGTTAGCGGGGGGGTAAAGGAAAGAGAGCGAACCACTAGGCAGCCTGAGATTCCCATGGAGGGGGAGACCAGAGGCTGGAAAGTGAGTTCCTTGCCGGCGATCAGGGCGACCCCTCCACCGGGCCTGCCAGAGGAGCGGTCTGCTCGAATGGCATAATAGGCCGGGGGGAGTATCGCTAGCAGGGAGGGAAGGGAACTGTCCGAGAACCAGGTCTCGGTAAGAAACAATAAGTCAGGTTTGTGGGAATCAAGTAGGGTGAAAAGATCGAGCTGGTGTTTTACTGCCGATCTTGTGTTTAGGTATATAGCAGTAGTTGCTGTGGAGGGAAGGGCATCTAGATGCCGATTGGAGGGGCTAGTATTTAGGGACGTAGACAAGGTGTTGGTATGGACTAAGTTCTGTGAGGTTAATAGTCCAAGATTGGAGATGCGAGCTACGGTAGCAGCCGGTAAAGTCCACTTGCCTTGAAGGGTGGTGAGTTGCGAGTGGGAGTATTGGATGGGAGAAGCAGGGTGTATGGCCTCTGGTCTCGGTCGGTCGCGGACGGGCGCAGACGGGCTTTCCTTAGGCGCGCCTTCGGCGCGCAATCGGCGCGCCCGCTGCGCTCGTCCGCTGCGCTTCCTGTGGAGGCACATACTTATGGAGTGGTGGGTAGATGGGCGGTGGGCGTGGCCTCCAAGGGGGGCGTGGCCTGTCGATCGGTCGAGGCGCTGGTGTTTTACACGCCGGTTTCAACTCAGCGAGGGGTCCGCTTGTCAGAATCAGAGGCTTGGGGTGAGTGCAGTCCGATTTAAAAACACAATAAATCACAGGAATACAATTTTAAAAATGAAGCTCTCTCCCGGCTTTCCGCCTCAGGAGCAGCGAGTTTGCAAGTAGAGACGCTAGTGATCAGCGTCCTTCTTATAGTGTGGGCGGTGGGCGTGGCCTCCAAGGGGGGCATGGCCTGTCGATCGGAGAAGTGTACACCATCTCTTCTGTAGATGTGTTGAATGTTGAACGCAAGTTATTGTTGTATATTAAACCCATTCCATAGTCTCTCATGTAAGCAGAAACAGATTTATTCACATGTTTCTGCGCTTTCTCAAATTGTGGAAAAAATTAATTTGACCACTTACATTTTTGTCTTTGATATATATTGGAATATTCCAAGGCAGTTTGGGGAAAAAGTGTCATTTAAAAGAAGAATACATTTTACAGCTTTTGATATTTGCAATTAAAAAACCATTGAAATTCACTGAAAAAAACATAGGTTATAGACTATATATAGTTAGGGATTAGCATTTACAAAACCTTAATTTACTCGCACAAAACCATTGAAATTCGCATATATAGTTAGTTGCACTAACTATATATCGCTCACCCACAATCCACTGCTGATGATGTCACATATTACATCATTCATGACATGGTCAGTGACATCACTGATGACAACATCCAGTGACTGTATGTTTCTGTAGAGTTAAAATATGTCTTACATATTGAAGAATGAGTGGATGTATAAGTGTCTGGATGAAGGATTTAGTAGGTGCATGACTGATTGTATGAGTGAGTGATTAGATGTGTCTCACTGAGTGTATGGGTTAGTGACTAAACTGTCTTAATTTGTACATCGTTATGTCTGTTGTTCTGTAAACTGCTGCATGTGTTGATCAGTAGCTATACGAGTAACTATATGGGTTATTGATTGGTTGCCCAAGTATTTGTATGGGAGACTGAGTGTGTGTGTGTATGGGTGGCTGGGAGGTGTGTGACTCTGTGCATAGATGTGTGAACAGTTGATTCACTAGATGTATGTGTTCAAAAGTGCATGTGGAATTAGCTGTATGGGCGGTTGACTGTGTGCATGAGTGTATTGGTGAGTGAATTGATATCTTAGTGCTACATGTCAAAGTAAGTACATATGTAAAACACAGTACATGTGAGAGTTGACATATATAAATAACTGTGCATAAGAGCCAGTGAATGTGTGAGTGGCTGTTTGGATCATTGTAAACTTGTATCAAGGATTGTATAAGAGAGTAAATATGTGTTAGTATATGTTTGAATAAGTAAGGTGTGTATAACTGTATAGTTGAGGAAATGGATGTGTGATTGATTTTTTGCATGACTGACTAGGTGTGTGAGTAACTCCATGGATGAGTGACAGTCTGTGAGTGTCTGTTTACACTGATTGTATCTAAGGTTATATTAGAATCTGAAGAGTTTCATCGTATTATCACATGAATTATATCATCAGTGATGTGATAAGTATTGTCAAATGAGATGTCATCAGTGATGTCATCAGTGATGTCATTTGAGATGTCATCAGTGATGTCATCAGTGATGTCACTGACCATGTCATGAATGATGTAATATGTGACATCATCAGCAGTGGATTGCGGGTGCGTGATATATAGTTAGTGCAACTAACTATATATGCGAATTTCAATGGTTTTGTGCGAGTAAATTAAGGTTTTGTAAATGCTAATCCCTAACTATATATGGTCTATAACCTATGGTTTTTTCAGTGAATATATATATATATATATATATATATATATATATATATATATATAGTTATGAGCCTTGGTTCGTGACACATGTGATCATATTTTTAATTTTTCTACATTTGTATGTATTTTGGAGTAGGCACAACCATTGTTACACGCATTTTGCTTTTTTCATGCACTGGTATTGGTGACTTCCTGCACTAGATTTTTTCAGTTCACATTCAGGGTTTTATGGGCTTTCCACTGTGGATGTTGGTGTGGTGGTATCTTTCTACTTTGGTTACATCAGTAGCCTGTCTGTTTATTAATACTCTCAATTTCCTCCCTATTCAGCGTGGGAAGACCTCTTTCATTCCAGCACATCACTCATACTCAACATGTGTGTATTTTTTCTCTTTGTTTGAGCCCCATTAAGTGATTCTTATGTTTTTTTAGGACCCGTCCATGGGACTCCCTTTAGGTTCCTCCGCCCTTGGTTGGTTTTTATGTATCTTGCGCCTTGAGGAAGGTGCGACCAATATTTTATATCTTCACTGAAACATGCGTTGGCGCCTACATTGGATTGGAATATAAGGACCAGAAAATGTGATTAATACAATCATTCAGGAATCAAGTGATCCATCATATAATATGGAATTCATAGTTTCTATGTAATATGTATCAGAAAAGTTTTCTTTTGTGTACAGAATAAGGGTTTTTAATTGGGTCCATGTTTCACACATCCAAATATTTTTTGATTTTACTGAACTTTTGCTTTATATTTATGGATGATTGATATGTGATTTGAATGGTATATATGCAGTGTGATTGATAGTCTTTTTTGGGGGGGGTCTGAGTTTGGGTCTCTCCAGGGTGAATATATACTGTCATCAGTATTGTAATTGTTGTGTTGGCATCTCAAAAGATATTATATGTACTTAACTTTTGTGAATGTCATAAAAAATATTGAATATTTCGAATAAATATGATAATATTTTGTGTCAAAAATTGCTTTGAGATTTGTTTTCTGTTTGTACTGAATCACTGGGCTCAAATTTGACGTATTGCATTTAAAATTGTTGATGAGATATTTTGCTCTACGTAATGTTCTAGGCAGGTTGTTTTCTGTTCAGATTGTGGTTTTCTTTCCTCTGCCTGTTTTTTGTTTTTTCCAAGAGCCCTCTTTCTTTCAATAGATAAGTCCTACTAGTAATCTGAGTCTCAGGAGTCCCACACTGACTGTTAACTAAGGTCAAAGGTGTTCCAGCGCCAAGCTCTATGTGGCAAACTAGCGCCTCTGGAGACATCCCACCTGAAATCAGTCTTAATCGCACAAGCAGGATATGAACCAACTGAGTCCTTGAGTGCTCCCCCCCCCCTTTCACAGACAGCGACGAAGCGACGGCTATCTCCAGTAAGCCTTTTTCACATCGCCTAGGTGGGCTGCAGTCAGCTGTCCTTGTGTTTCTCACACACGGTCCAGTGATGGTATTGGCTAGGGCATACTAAATACTCCTCAGATGCTGGGTAAGTATTTTGGTTCCTCCTGCCGGTAAGGTGGTGCAATGGTACTAGTCCTCAGTCATGACTCAGGCCCCCTAAAATCAACCCCACAGCAGCATTCCATTGTCAACAGTCTAGACCAGCCCACGCTTCTTGCTTGGTCCTGGTGGTCCCCTCTAGCACATGGGGTCACTGTAACTCCTCTGCGCAAGGGCTACAGCCACAGGAGCAATCTTCACGGTGGTCACACCTGCCATATGGGGTCACTGGCTTGATACCACACACGGGCTACAACCTGATCGGCACAGCAGCCCCAGCTGGCACGCTAGGTCTACGACTTAGCACTGCACTTGAGAGATGACCCATTTGGTGCAGCAATGGTCATGGCTCACTTCATTGCAACCCTCCTCTGGTCTACGAATGTCGCCAACCTTATCCTGCACATGGGCAACAACCCTATCGGTGCAGCCGCTGTCTCTTCCCACCTTGTATCAGGGCTCCACTTGCCAGGATTCTACCACTGCACCTCACTCTCTCCAACACTTTCCTCTTCTTCAAGGGCACACTGGTCTTAGCAAGCTGTGCCAGGCTCAAGGACAGGTGGTCTTGGATTCCCTGGGTGATGTACCCTCGTCCAGCTGGAACACTAGCAGTAATTAGCCAACAGTCCTGGTCACAGCAGAAGTTTTGCAGAGCTTCTCCTCCTCACACGGCCCAAATGGCTTCTTATCATTTGGCAACTTTTGAGGTCTCAAGCTTCCCTTCTTATATTCAATTTCCAGAGACCAATTGTGATTTAGAGAGAGTCTATATTGAGAGTCTGCATCCTTTTGAAGTGCCTTCTCCTCTGTGTTCTCTACCTCCAGAGAGCAGACTGACACAGCTGGAGTGACTTCAAATGTGAAAGCCGCACAACACAGGCCAAGCAAGTGACTAGAGGTTCATACCTGGGTGGCAGCCGTAGTGATATGAATATGACGTTACAACGCAAACAAATACAACGCATGCTTTTACAATGCAACTTTTACAATGCAACTGACATTACATCGCAAGTTTTTACAACGAATACCACTACAACTCAAATGTAGTGTAATACATTGAATGATCCATTAAAACGCATACTACAACAACGCATACTTTTACAACTTTTAAACAAAACATTATAAAAACCCCTAGAGCGAGATGCACGGAAAATAGGGGTTTTGGGTGGGGAAGTGTATTACAACATGGGTATTCTAAATTAATGCATAAGTATTAAAAATTAATAATGGAGTACTAAAATCTATACTCGTATAACATTTCTGAAATAAAAAATTACAATTATATGAATTCATCATAAATAATGCTAAAACATATACTATTTTAATATAGGATATTTAATAAAATTGCCCAAAAATTAAATTAATACTAGAGTAATAAAATTAATACTTTTTTAAACCAATGAAATATATTTTTTAAATGATTTTACTAAACATTGCCCAAATATATAAAACCCATATAAAATAAATATAAAACTTCAAGTAAATAATAAATATTTTATAAACCATATTTTACCATCATATATATTTAACCAACAATTTCAACATTCTCCAAAATAAACACAAAACAAATAAACAATAATACTTAATTTTACAAAATAAACTACCAATAAGAATTCGTACATTTTTACATAAGAAAAAAACAATAACACACAACTAATAAAAACACAAACTAGTAAACCACCATTTTTAATGCACGAAAACAAAAGTCCTACAACTTTTTATTTCTTTGACTCGGAAATAGCCAAAACGGATGTTATAACATACCAAAATTAAAAGTCACGAACACTAACAAAATTATTATTTATATTCTCACACAGCATTAAAAACACAATGAAAAAACATATTTTCATTTCAAATAAGATTAAACAGAATAAAACTTATAAAAGAAGCTGTCCCCCATTTTAAAAACTGTAGTTACCTGATTACCAGAGACTGCACATGAGTTTTCGTACTCAAAACTCTAAACCTTGGATCGAACCATCTAAAACACCAAGTAAGTACAAACTGAAGAAATTTTTAACTATTTAACAATTTTTCGATCCGTAAATATACTAAAATAAAGTATATTAACTTTTTTTCTGTTTTTTTAAAAACTTTTCAAACTTATACAAAACATTGCAAAATACTCTGTTTTGGGCAATATATATAAAGTAAGTGAATAAAACTATATACATATTTGTTTACCGCGTTTAAATAAATGTATAGTGGAGGGTTTATAAAAATAAATCCAAATTGAAAGGATACTTCCTCAAGGAAAATAATAAATAGTATTAAGTTTAAAAATTGTATTCCAAATACAAATACTGCTTACCTTACAAAAAATGTTATAAAGTACAACTTTAAATTGCTATTCCAACTCCAAAAGGTGCTTACCTCAGAGAGGGTGCAGGGTAGTCTTTTAGTTACAATTACTATTCCTAATCCGAAGGGTGCTTACCTCAGGGAAAATGCTGGATATTGGTGGGGTTAAAATTACTATTCCAACTCCAAAAGGTGCTAACCTCAGGAAGGGTGCAGGATAGTGGTATATTAAAATTACTATTCCTACTCCAAAGAGTGTTTGCCTCAAAGAAAACGCTGGATAGTGGTGGTATTACAATTACTATACCAACTCCAAAGGGTGCTTACCTCAGGAAAGGTGCAGGATAGTGGTATATCAAAAACACTATTCCTACTCCAACGGGTGTTTGCATCAGGTAAATGCTGGATAGTGATGGGGTTAAAATTACTAGTCCAACTCCGAAAGTTACTTGCCTCAGAAGGTGCAGGATAGCGGTATATTAAAATTACTATTCCGACTCCAAAGGGCGCTTGTCTCAGTGAAAATGCTGGATAGAGATGGTGTTAAAATTACTAATCCAACTCTGAAAGGTGCTTGCCTCGGGGAAGGTGCAGGATAGTGGTATGTTAAAATTACTATTCCTTCACCAAAGAATGGTTGACTCATAGAGAATGCTGGATAGTGGTGGGGTTAAAATTGCTATTCCAACTCCAAAAGATGCTGACCTCAGAGAAAGTGCAGGATAGTGGTGGTATAAAAATTACTATTCCTACTCCAAAGGATGCATACCTCAAAAATAAATGCTGGATAGTGAAGTTGTTCAAGTAACTATTCCTACCCCAAGGGATGCACATCTCAAACATAGTACTAAATAGTGATAAAAAACGACTATTCCTACTTTAAAGGATGCCTGAATCAATAAAAAGGCTGTATATTGATTAAAAACGAAATTACTAATATTACTGAAACATTAACTTCTCAGTAAAACATGCATTTTATTTTTACCTACCTGATAAATGTTCTCACAAACTAAATATATTTATTCTTCTTTTTTATACATCAACCAAATACTACTACATCCAACAACAAAATATGAACAATATTTGGACTGAAAAAAAAAAGAAAAATATATATATATATATATATATATATATATATATATATATATATATATATATATATATATATATATATATATCCACAAAACTTTGTAAAAAGCATATCAAAAGGTAATCCCCTAAAATATTTACAACAAAAAACAAGTAAAGAAATAATATAGCATGCAAACACAAATGAAACGCATTAAAAAACAGCATCATTCCAAATTATAAACAATGTTCAAATACTTTTTTTTCAGCTTTCAAAACGTTCAACGAACATAAAACAGAAAAACATAAAAATTTAGTTTTCACATCAATAAATTATTGCATAAAAGTTTTTACTTTCATTATTATAAATAAATGCAATTTTTTGTCCCACAGGAAAAGATTCAGCAAGTAAATACATTTTTTAAACTTAACTAAAGAAACATAGGCAAATAAACACAAATTATCTCTTCAAAGAAAAATGAAAAAGTTTAGTACAATTATAAAAGATTAACCGGTTGTTCCTTAACCAAAAATATACTATTCTATTTCAGATAAATATTTAAAGATATTTCCAATATCCTAACAATAAATTTCATGATTGTTTTTGTGAAAAGCCAACAAAGATAGAAATACAACACATTAACAACATTAAACAGAACTTTCAAAACGCATAAATTGTAAACTGTAAAATTGTTTACATAAAGTTTACTATAATTTTCCGACTAAACAGGTATAGAGTACAAATTATTTGTAAAATAACATTATTTTTCATCTTTTTTACTCTTTTCAGAATAGAGCAGGTCTACCCCTTTCAAAAAAGCCAAATACATCACATCAAAACGAGGGAACAGACTGCTGAACCTTAGTGGGTATGTTTATTGTAAAGAAAGACTATCTGAACCCTGGTGTCATTGGAGGTATGTGCAATATTACTCAACCCATTGCACAGGCAGAGCGGTTACTTTTGGTGACACTGTTTTAAGAACCACAGACCATAACCACTCTGCCTCTGCAATGGAGATTGAAGTTCGAGAAAGAATTAATGAAATTAAAGATATTCCATCCACCTCCAATGAACCCTGTGGTGCAGTTTTAAGGGAGGTATCCCAACACATTCCCTCACATGCAGAAAGTAGAATGCCCACCATACCTAATTTGCGAAGAATTATTCAACGTCAAAAAAAGACAAGTAACCCACAAAGAGTAACACCCCAAACCTACTCTGACATAATAATTTCACCTGAACTCTGTAACTATTTCTAATGAACCTTTCCTTTTGCATGACAACCAAAACCTTCAAAAGAGAATACTAATATATTTAGCGCACCCCATAATCTAGTAAGGTTAGAAAACAGTGATATTTGGATGATGGATGGAACGTTTAAAATCGCGCCCTTTCATTCACCCAGATATACACTATTCACACATACATTAACAATACAGTAATTCCCATAGTTTATAGTTTACTCCCTGATAAAAAATCCTCAACATACACTGAATTATTGTCAATGATAAAATCTAAAACATCCAACAAAGTTCAGAGAAAAGTAATTATTGACTTTGAATTAACAATGATTCATACAATAACCAAAACATACCCAGATACCCAAATTCAACGATGTTTCTTTCACTTTTCTCAGGTATATTGGCGAAAACTCAAACATCCTTAATTGAGAATTATATTTCAGATAGCAAACTACAGTTTGAACTAAAAACAACAAACTGCCCTTTGGTTTGTTCCTCCTGACTGTGTAGACGAGTACTACACTACAATTACAGAATCAGAATATTTTACAACAAATGAAGAAAAATTGGCACCTATACTAAATTATTTTGAAGACACATGAATTGGCCATCTAAGCAGGTCGGGTCACAGGAGGAGACAACGTTTCCATGTAGAGTGGTGGAACTGTTACTCAACCTGTTCAGAGGGAGGAGCAAAAACAAACCATGCCACAGAGGGATGGCACAACTCCTTCAACAAATCAATTGGCAAACCTCATCCTAATTTCTATAATTTCTTGGAAATTTTGAAGGAGAAAAGTTTACAAGAAACTAGAATGTCGCAACCATTAACAGGTAGTCTGAACCCACGTATTTCTACCAGAACTTAGGAAATGTCTGAAAGACTATTGGCATAATTCAGCAGTTTACGTTGACAGTGGCTTCAAACTACCTTGATAATCTTGCACACATCCTGCATTTCTAACACACAAAATACTTTTACTGGTCTTATTTGCCCTAAGACAACTACTACTAATTCAATTGATTATTTCAAAACATTTTTTAATTAATAATAAAAGTCAGGTCTCCTTACCTTCAGATGTTTTCTTTCTTTAACTCTTGGACTTACATTTCATCCATTACTTCACCAAGAGTCCTTTATTTTTTGTAAAATCCATAGTAAATAACAAACAATCCATTTCAAAATCCCAAAACCAATAAAGCTATTAATATGCACACTAAAAACCGTGCATATCTCAAAAAACGCTCCCAATAAAAAAAATCCCGAAAATAAAAGATATTGTTCAAAAACACAACAAATTCCAACATTGCAATCCAATTTTGATTGAAAGACAATGCCAAATCGATATATGTAGAAATCCAAAATGAAGACACCCAAGAAAAAAATCCCGAAAATATTTTTTTTTAACTTGAAAAAACGCAACAAATTCCCAGTATTCAACCCATCTGGCCCAAAAATAGTGTTTAAAAATAATTAGCACATCCAAAATCTATAACTTTAAATCACATTATGAATACATCTTACCGCGAAGACAATAAAAGTATGTTTTTTTAAAAGCATGTCGCTAAACTAAAAAATCACACCTTTCAAAACACTTTTGTTTCATAAAGTGTTTAATATATATATCATTAACCACTTTATGAAACAAAAATAGTTTGTAAAAAAAAAAAAGACCGGACGTGGGCCTACTTCTGCAACATGTAATGGCAGAAATTAATTGGTAAGCACACATCAAAAGTACCTAAAACACATTTGCTACATCTATCTACCTGCCTCGTCTCTCCTTATAATAAACGTGACCACTAAACTATGTATTTTAATAATGTAAATTTGTCTTACCTTAATGAAGCTCTCCCATGCCTCTGTTCTCGCCAGCGACGATCACCATAATGATGAGTTACGTTGATGCGTCAACGTCATTTCTTTTTGTAAAGATGAGAAAAGGACATTTTCTCTCATTGAATACAATGGAAAAGCGTATTATAAAATGTTACTGTACATAAAGAAATAAGAAATTATTTATATAAAATATGTATGTCTACTCCATTTTTTATAATTTTTTTAATTTATTTCAATAATTAAAAATATGTAAATTTAATAATAAAAATTGTTATAAATACATTACATGTCTTGTATTTGTTTACACATGTTTGTCTCAAAAAATATATAAATGCTAAATAATTTTATTGTAATTTACACATTTAAATGTATGTTTTATGTTTTTTAAACATGATTAATTATTAATATACATCTACTTTACATTAGATATTTATAATTTTTCCCCATAAAAATTTTAACCATCATAATATTTAAACATCACAATACTCCTCATTACTAAGGGGTCGATTCCGATCTTGGACGGTAGTGCTCCAAATGCGATCCGGGCAGAAAAAGGTACGAGACTCATGCGTGCTTCCCGACCAACTCGGACACCTGTACGAGCGAGCAAGTACGATGCCACTGTACGCGTGTGTTCCGACCGAACCATTTCCGGATCCGACCCGCTTCAACTGACTCGTACGGACACGATTCGCACTAGCGCAATGGAGATGTTTTACGACAGAGCCAGTATGATGTACGTGTCCGACAGCCAGATCAAGCTAAAGTTTCTGGCTCACAAAATGTCCGGGAAGATGCCTTTGGGGGTCCGCTTCGGACACCCTGTCACACACATCCTTACGACTCAGACACAGGGGGTACCCAAGGGTCTCCCCCACACAGGCAGGTATGGTGCAGATGGCACTGACGCATACCCACTGTAGGGGGGGACCCTTGTGTGAGACGTACCCATTCGGTCAATGGGAGCCCATGTACACGTTGTACGACTGGCTACCACTGCCTTCTATGGGAATCTGACCGAACCTAGTCCGGCAGCAAGCAGCCGCATCGTACTCGCTCGGTCGGACTGCAGGGGTCCGGCTCGGTCAGAAAACACTCCTGATCCGGCTCGATTGGAGTGCTTTCCGACCCAGATCGGAATCGGCCCATAATTATTAATGTTTTGACTAATTTTAATATGTAAATAATAATATTATTACCGGAGTATAAGATGTAAAAATAACAGTTACCTCATGCATTCGCAAAAATTAAATATTTACTTAAAAATTAAATTACACAATAACAATTTCCATTACATATTAAATGTAAAATATTTTAAATATGAAATATTAAATATATAAACTTTTCATTTAATAATTACAAATTGTAGCATAAATATTAATACCTGAGTATTACACTTTAATTAAAAAAAATCACAATAATGTTTTCAATAAATTTGTACCTAATAAGTTTACAATTATTATTAATACCGGAGTATGAATTTAAACAATAATTAGTATCATTTTTATTATTATGCGTTGTAAAATCATGTGATGTAAGTGTATCTGCGTTGTAATGGTTGCGTTGTAAAGGCATTGCATTGTAATGCCTGCGTTGTATAGGATGTCTCCCCAGTGATATGTGCTCTACTCTTTGCGATTATCTTATCAGCCCCATCTGCTTCCTGAGATGTATCCAGGCCCCTTCCCAATGGCCTCTTTCTGAATCAAAGTGCACCTTTAGAAGTGTACGGGAGAGCCTGGTTCTTCCTTCCACGAGTGTGTCCCACCAAGCTTACCGGAGTGCAGCAATACACAATTTTGTTTGGGGGACTTCTCAACCTATTATCTCATGTTTCTCCATTCAGCCCTGGATCTTCCAAACTGGAACCCGGAGTCTTCCATATGTTGTATCACTAACAGGCACACATACACCCAGCACATGCATATAGCATACATACTGCACATTCAAGCGATGTAGGCCAAGGGTGAGTTAGGCAAGCAGCAGTGGAAGTTTATATCAGTGAGCCGGTATGCCTCACTCCAGTGACACAGGGGAAAAATGCTCATTCCACTCCTACTCACAACTACACGGTATGCTGGCACCACCTCACGTGGCTGCTTAACTCTTACAAAGGCAATAGCCTTTCACCACAGTGAGGGTGGTGCTTTGGAAGCTCCGTCCTGGTCCAAAAAACCGCAGTGCGTGAAACTGACCTATGTCATCGCGCACACGCAAGATCCATGTTCGTCTAGGACAACAAAAATCAGCATTAGGCATCCAGACATCATTACAGATGGGGCACGCTGGGCAGGGGTGCACGTCCATCACCATGTGATGGACTTTTCTTTCCCACCCGGCACACTTTCTCTGAACAAATTGGTGTACTAACCTTATTTTGAATAAAGTTGTCTTCAATATAAGTTATTTGTCTTTCAGGAATCGTGAAGATTAAGGCTTCCACTCCCTCCAGAAGCAAATGATGATTGTATGTGTGGCACTAGCCATGAGTGTGCATCAGGCAAGAATGAGGAGCAGTGGCTCACCCATGATAGTGGGCAAAAGCAGAAGACCATATCTTGGAAGACCTCTGTGGGCTTTGAAGGTAAGTTGCACAAGAACAGGGTACAGAAACGAGACTCTATCTGAATCTCAAAGCCAAGGCATGGTGTCCTGTGTCAGTATTTACACCGCAGTGCTCAAGATGGCAGCAGAACCTCCTGTATTACCTGAAATCTTGCGAGATTTCAATTTCAACATTTCCTTTTAAAAGGCCAATACCCGGGAAGGTACCACTAAACATATATACTGAGACCTTTTAAAGATATAAAAGAGATCAGAGTGTAGGCATTGTCAGGATTGCTGGTGAAACTAACATGGTAGGTCTGGGGATAATTACTTTGGAAGGGGGTTGTCCCTGGTCAGGTGAAAGGTAGCAAGGTAGATGGGGAGGAGAGAGCAACAAGGCCACATGTTGCACAGGTTATGACAGTTTTCTCCCCAAAGGCCCTAATTTGATGGGTTTATCTGAAATGAGTGTGGAAGGTTTTATATAGTTGTAGGGCATGAACATGACCGGTTAACTCCCTTGCCTCTAGGTTTTAGAGCCTATTTTACTTCAAATTCCAAATGTCTTTTTATTTTACTTGGACTGGGGGACGTGGCGGGCCAAGGTGACTGTCACTTAGATCAATCTTTTTTAATCGGAAGTGAAAGACAAGATGGATCGTGTAATCCATGGGTAATTACAGTTTCACAGTGACTCCAACCGCATATTCTGGTACTGTTTATGCTGAAAGTCCGATTGTTTTTTCAATTATTCTTTGTAAATTCACAAATATTCTTTAGATTTTGCTAACACCTTGATTAACGTTCTTACTTAAGGGACATGTTCTAAAGCATCTTTTAAATCAAGCGGGTACCCTTTGAATGAATATACATTTTACAGACAAATGGTTGCGCTCTGGTTGGAAAACATGTGCTGTTAAAAGTGATCTCTGCTGGACTTAATTCCTATACCCAAATGCTTGTGTTAGTAGTGAACAGGCATTACAAAAATGGTTCTGTGGACTGATTCACTTCTTCCATCTGCTCTTTGATCAAGGGATGGTATGCCAAAGATAGACTGATTTCTATGGTCCGAGATGTGCATTCCTCTGAAAAAACCTGGAAACAAATTGTGGTCTTGGTTCCAAGATAATAATCAATGGAATTCCATATAAATTGACCATCTCCTAAAACTTCAAAAGAGATGTAAAATGAGCAACCTTGATTAGTAACTCTACAGCCACTAAGACAGTAGTAAACCCATTACATGTCAGTAAATATGTAGGAAAAAACATTGATCCTATGCAAGAGTGTGGGTGGAATTGGAAATACCTGTACCAAACCTGTGGGATAAGAATGGGAAACCTTATTACAGGCAGACATGGGACACGTTTGGACAAAGGTTTTGGCATCTCTAGACAAGGTCATCCGACAAAAACAACACGTGCACGTGGGAGTGCGGGTTCTATGTGCCGTCACAGCGCTCGAGGCACAATATAGTTTTTTGCTAGTATATCTGGTACATCAAAAACACAGAGGGGCAGATTTACAAGCCCCTTGCGCCACTTTTGCATCACTTTTCCCATGTTAAAAGTGATGCTAAATTGGCGCAAGGGGCTTGTAAATGTGCCCCAGAGTGTTGAGCTGTGGGTCAAGAATCCATCATCATTAAGATACCCCACAAGTTTATCACATCTTCTACAGAGATCCGTGTGTGAGTTGTAGGTCCTGACAGGCAGGGCCCCCACTGCTACTGCAGCCTGGCCGTGCCCGCAGATCCGAATTAAATACATTAGGGTCAAGTCATGTTCTCCTGACCTCCTTAACATGTGCTGCCCTGCCAAGGTGTTGCGTCCAGTCATGGTGAGAGCAGGCACTTAGCATGAGTGACTTTAAAAGTCACACGATCGCCATGGCTCTTCACTTAGACAGCAGTGGCAGGCCATGACCTCTCACCCTGACTGGTCCTTCAGAGAGGAGCATCATCTACCACCGTGCCAGCCTGCCTCACCAGAACAGCAACTGACTCCTGTGGACTCAGCACATCACAGCACTGTCTGAGCAGCTGTCTGCAGTGAGCGTGATGCCACAGACTGCAGCCCGAGGCAGCAGGTAAATCAATGACCTGATGGAAGTAGATCAGAGTTTTGTTCAGTGCCAGGTTTTGATAGACTCACCATAAAGAAGCACTTGTGGTATGGGTGTGGCAGGGAGGAGGGTTCATGTGCCTGCTTCAAAGACATCCTTTGGTTACTTGTGGTTCAGTCGCACCTGGCACTGAGCTGAGTTGGGGGTGGGAGTGTGCCATGTTAGATATATGCCTGCTGCAATCAGGGCCAAACTGGGAACCCAAAGCAGCTCTGGCAAATTTTGTCAGACCAAACCCCATAGGATGCAAAGCAAGTGCAGCGAGCAAGCTTTCCCACTACAAAAGGGCGATTTGTGGGATTTTACCCCCAAGAAAATTTGGGGGGAGATGGTGTACTCGACAATGTATCTGTCATTATGTATTCCATTGTATTAGCTTTTGAAGCATAATAAATGACGTTACAGTGCACTAGGATACAACACTCTTGTTGGAGCTTTTCAATGTTCCCCTCACTGTGAACTTTCAACAGTGTCTCTCAGCTCCCCATTGCCCCTCTCTCACATGTATTTAATTTGTTTTATAGCATCTCTAATACCAGTATAGGGAGTCGGAGCACTTTACATAGCACACACATACAGAGACAATGAAACATATATGTGTACCTCAGTGTATAGAAAATGTTACATAAGACAAAGGGTACTGCAAGGTGTAGGATTTGTATGCCATCCATACTGATAGGCATTCTTTAAGACGGCTTGGTCTGGAGAAGCACAAACTCAGGTTTCAAAGTATAACACAGTGGTTAGGGTTGACTTTAATAAGAATTAATTTCTACCCAAACTAGGTTAGCAACATCAGGATAATGAAAGACTGGGAAAAAACATAACTTTCTAACCTGCACCCTTGTAGTTTGAATGCAGCTCTTTGATGGCAGCTTAGAGCTCACTGGGCTAGATTACAACTGTAATTTATGAACTGCACAGTAACAAAACAAACTCTGTGACAAAAGCAGAAACCCACTGAGCTATGCAAATAAAATACTGTTCTTTGATATGCTTGGTACACATACTTTGCAGCAGGCATATTAACCCTTTGGGTTACCTTGGATGAGTCAAACTGCCAGACAAAACTCCTTGACACTTTTATTGTTGCCTGACAACTGCTGGATATACAAGGAACTTTGCAGTATTTTTAAAACTGCTGCATTGCTACAAAATGGGCCCTCCTCTTTTTGCATAAGAAAAGAACCTACATTGTTGTTTTCTGTTGAATTCTATGAACTATTCTCTCAACAATGAGAAAGAAAAAAGTCACAGTAAATGTAATCCAAACTTTGAATTTAAGAACTGCAAAGGTTGATTGCCTGAAAGAAATACATTTTTTCAAAAAACATTTTAATCAGAATGGTTTTAAGTATACGTTTTAATAATACTCCAATTCAAATCCCTCTCCTCAAGGGTGGGGAGTGGGGGATAATGTTGGCTTCCATTGTCTTTAATGAAATCAAGATTCTCCTTGCGTATAAATTAGAGAATCGTCATTTCATTACAAGACAAGAGCCTTCCTTTATGCAGGTTTAAAGCCATCTAAAACTACATTAATGACGAGCTCCACCGGTCTCAAACCCTTGCAAAAGTATTTGCATTTGACCAGTCAGCTGTTTTAAGAATTTCAGGCAGGGAACCCCCTGCCCAAAAGACAGAACTAGCCATGACCCCTCTAGAAGAGTGGGACCTAAACCTTGAAAGGTCTACACCAGCTTTGTTCATGATCATGCATATCCATCTAGCTAATGTGGCTGTAGAAATAGGTTTATAAGGTTTCACATAGGATAAAAGAAGTTGATCAACCCCATGTATTCCGAGGCCTTGCTCTCATATTTCTTCAAACAATTTACCACACAACCTCTCACAATCAAGGAAAAAAAGGGTAGAAACCTGAATCTGACTTAATTGTGATTCTTATCCAAACATCAAAGTGTACACCCTCTGATGAATAGAGTCTGTTAGACAACTTGTTATGCTAGAATCTTACCTGTGTAAAGATCCAGTGCACGCTCTGTTATGTTCTTTATTCTATGATAGAATGTCAGGCGTACGACACTCGATAGTCGGCAGTTGTTCTGCGCTGTCGAGGTGGTCGGATGCCAGGATGCTTCCTTGCATTAAACTTAACCTGGAAAAGGCCCTGATTGTCGGAATTGTTTCTTACCTACACCAAGAAGCAACACAATATTTTTGGCGACGGATTCCTGGTCTCTTCAAGTTTGTGCAGACTCAACTGACTCGGCGCACCGTCTGGAAAGCAACCTGGTGATCGGACGTCATCTCTTTGGGCGCTGCGTCCTGTTGTTTCCCTGAAGATTAGCCCTCTATATTTGGATTGGTTTGGCCTTCGATTAAGGTACTTTTTTCTTAAAATATACCTGTTGCGCTTGCTGAACTCTCTACGTTCCAAACTTGACAGTTGCCCTCTACTCTGTCACTGTAACGCATCTGACGTCAATGGAGCGCTGACGCTTTACTACGTGACTCACGTTCACGACTCGCTTTGATGCTTGTGTACGCCCTGTCGTTCCGCATCACTGAAGCGCACACGTCATTTGAACCATTGTTACGCGCTGGAACGCTCTCCCTCCCGGTAGGCATTGTGCGCGTCATTTCATTCTTTTGCATTTCGCCCACGTTATTGAACCTTGTGTTCTTCGCAGCTTCAGCGTGACAGTCCTTAAAGGAACTTCTCTGACTGTCCCACGTATTTGGGTTTTGGATTTCGTTTGCTGGCCTTACATTTGATAATCGTTCTACGGTGATCTGCTCACCTGGTTCTAGTAGATCCTTTCACAGTGATTTGCACACCTCATCTTCTCTGCAAGTCTGTACGGTGATTTGCACACCTGCTATTTCTATTTCTTTTTGTTTGTTATTAATTGTGCCTTTGACTTTCTTTACTTTATAGTATACAAATTTTAGTTTTGTTTGGGTAATTTCGTTTTTACCATCATGGCTTCAAACATTGTTATGCCTCCAATGTTTTTATCCTCTCCAGGTACACCAATAATAGAGTGGGAGGACTGGGTTGAAATGTTGGATAATTATATTGTTGCCCTAGATGGAGTGAATTTTCACCCTGAAAGAAAGAAGGCACTTTTACTGAGCACACTAGGAAAAGAAGGTCAGAGAGTTTTTAAATACTTACCAGTTGCTCTTGGTCCCAATGGTCAACCTATGGATGACGTTTATAAAGAGGCACTTAAGAGACTCAAAACCAGATTTGCAAAATAAGTTAATTTGGTCATGGCAAGATACCGTTTTTATACTCATCCTCAAGCTGAGAATGAGAGTATTGAAAACTTTGCTTCTAGGTTACGCAAACTTTCTATTAAGTGTCGGTTTGGTAACATGGCCGATGAGCTTATTCGTGATCAGCTCATCGTTCAATGTCAACACAGGAAAATTCAAGAAAGGTTGTGGGCTGCGAAAGACCCTTCTCTAAAAGATGCAGTAGACATGGCCAAAGTGATTGAGGAGTCACAAAAATGTATTAAAGAATTGGAACGCAGAGAAAATCATTCTTCACAGATTGGGAATGTTAAAATGGGTGATTGTGAGGAGGGTTGTGAAGTTAATGTAGTTTCAAAACGTTTTAACAAAAATAATTCAAATAATTTTCTTTCCAAAGTCAAGGGTAAAGAGTGTTGGCGTTGTGGGAGTCAATTTCATTTGGGTGATTTCAAAAAATGTTATGCCTTAGACCAAACATGTAGGAAATGTGGTCGCAAAGGACACTATCTCAGGATGTGCAAACTGGGTGAGAGTGGGGATAAAAACAAATCTGTTGATAATCTTGAAAAAGTCAAGTCTAAGCTAAATGTAATAAGCAATAGAGGTTTAATGATTCAACAAGTTGAGTATGATCTGGCTAATGTAACTTGTGATTCTCCCAGATTAACTAGACCCTCCGCTCTTTTCACCGTTTGTGGTCAAAATGCCTCACTCATGGTTGACTCTGGCTCTTTGTTTACAATAATTCCCGAATCTACATTTTCTTCTTTATGGGATGATGTTTCCTTAGCTGAAAAAGACATCGGTCCAGTTGGGTACCAAGGTAAACCCTTTGATGTTTTGGGTTACATGTTTGGTGCCATTGTTTTCAAAACCAGGAGTATTAATGGCAAAGTATATATTGCCAGAGAGGTTCCTCCAATTTTGGGTTGGATGCATCAGTTCGATTTAAATATCATAATTAATCCTAATTCACCAGATGTGGTCATGGTAATTAAGAATGATATTCAGGTTAAAGATATTTTAAATGCTGCCCATAGAGTATTCGAAGATAAATTGGGTTGTCAAAAATTATGTTCACAAAATCGTTTTGAAACCCGATGCTTCGCCTGTGCAACACCAACTTAGGAGGGTGCCTTTATCTGTAAGGCAGGGTTTGAAGGAATTATTACAAGACATGTTGATCTCAAAGGTTATTGAACCTGTTGAAGCTTCGCCCTGGATTTCTCCAGTAGTTATAACTCTGAAATCCGATGGTCGTTTGACATTTTGCATCGACCTCAGGTCACTCAATCGGGAGATTATAACCAATACCTTTCCTCTTCCCAATATCAATGAGTTGTTGCAATCGGTGGGGGGGGGGAGATTTTCTCTAAAATTGATTTAGGGAGCGCGTATCATCAAATTAGATTACATCCTGACTCCAAATCTCTTACTGCCTTTATCATGACCGAAGGTACGTTCCAATTCACTCGTATGCCGTTTGTCCTGGCCTCGGCTGCGAGTGTTTTTCAACGTATGATGTCCAACATGTTAAAGGGATTGTCTGGTGTTGTCTATTTTCAGGACGACATTCTTGTCTCCGGGAAAACTTTTAATGACCACAATTTGGTTTCGCGTCAAGTACTTTTCAAGTTGGAAGATACGGGTTTGACGGTCAATAAAGATAAATGTGTCTTTTTAACTGAAAGCATCGAGTATTTGGGATATACTATTTCTTGTGATGGAATTGCTCCCAAGAAGAATTTGTTAGATGCCATCAGTCAAGATCCTGCCCCTAAAGATAGAGATCAGCTCCGATCCTTTTTAGGATTAGTCGAATACTAGTCGAAGTTTGTCAAGGGGTTTGCAAATTTGTCTGAACCTCTGAGAGTTTTGTTGAGGAAGGGCAATAGATTTGTCTGGGAACATCTGCAAGAGAATTCTTTTCAACAAATTAAGGACAACATTTGCAATGCGGGGATTCTGGCTCCTTTTGATCCTGCGTGCAAATCCTATTTGGCTGTGGATGCTAGTTTGACTGGTATTGGGGTCGTGTTTTCGCAGCTTCAACATGGCGTTGAAAATACCATTGCATTTGCGTCAAGGACGCTAACTCAAGCTGAGATGAATTACTCGGTCATAGAACGAGAAGCGTTGGCTGCTGCATGGAGTGTTGAGTATTTTCGAGTATATTTGTTGGGGTTTAAGTTTGTTTTGAGGACTGATCACAAGCCCTTAAAGTTTTTGTCAGGTGGTGGTGCTGGGAATGGTTCAGCATGACTTGCTAGATTTGCTGCCAGAATGCAAGAGTATTTGTATGATATTGTTTTTATTCAAGGCTGGAAAAATGTTCAGGCAGATTGTTTATCTCGCTTGTCTGTTGATTGGAAATTGGTTGATCAAGATCTGGAGAAATCTAATCCTGATGAGGCTGAAGCTGTGGTTGGTGATGTGTGTGTCTTCACTAGGTGCGTTTTCTAAAGATCAGTGGTTGATTGAAATGGAGAAGGATTCAACGTTAAAAGAAGTGGTTCTTTAAATAAAGAGAGGTGCTCCCAGAGAGAATATGTTGCCTGTTCCTATTAGACCTTATTGGAAACTATTGGATGAATTGTCACTTTCAGGTTCAGAAGTGATAATGAGGGGAGATCGCTTTGTACCACCATTTGGTTTGAGGTTGCATATTTTCAAATTGGCTCATGAGGGACATCTTGGTCATGGTATGACCATTAGAAGAGTAAAACAAAAGTTTTGGTGGCCAGGGATGGACGATCAGATTCGAGGTTGGGTAGAAAACTGTAAATGTTGTAAGGAGAGTGAGAAGAAGTTAAGGGTTGGCCTTCAAAGTAGTAAGGGACATATTACAGATCCGGGAAAACATTGGTATAACTTATGTTTGGACTTCATAGGCCCTCTTTCTGGTGTTTCTGTGGATATGCGTTTTTCTGCAGTTGTTGATGTACATTAGAAGTGGCTTTGTGTTGAATTTCTTAAAGATATTACCACTAAGTCCACTATAGAGGTGTTGGAGGGGCTCTTTTCGCAAGAAGGTCTTCCTAATATGATTTTAACTGATAATGGCACACAGTTAACTTCTAATGAAATGAAATGTTTTTTTGAGAAATGTGGTGTCAGGCATTCTTGTACTTCATTGTACAATCTAATGGGCAATGGTATGGTCGAAAGGTCCAATAGACTCATTAAAGGTACCATTCAACCTGCATTGGCTAACAACTTAAATCCCAAACGGTCGGTTGAAGACATGATCTGGTCATACAGGACCACTCTCCACAGTGTCACACATCAATCTCCTTTTCAGATCATGCGTGGGCGTTCTCCTTATTCTAGGATGGTTCCAGCTTGGTTAAAAGATTGAGTACTATCTGATGGTGAGAGTTTTCCGGAGGTTGTTGCTGGTAAAATTGTGGTTGGTGATTGGGTCAAAATAAAGTCTGGTAGAACTAAAGCTGGTTTGCATAAGTTTAAGGGGCCATTCCGTGTTGTTGCTGTAAGCAAGTACTCCCTTATTATTGAAGGTGGTGAGAGGTGGAATTTGAGGAATGTTGCTCTTTATCAGAAAGGTGGTTCACTTGATGTTCATGCTTCCAAGGTGGATGGTTGTTCTCGTGCAATGCTTATGCCTGACTCTGCTTTCAAAGATGCTAGTGCTCAACAATCTGTTTTTGAACCTGATATTCTTTCCTCTCGTGTTATGCATGAAGTTGAGAAGGTGAGTGATGAGAGTTTGTGTGCTGAATGTAGGGTTTGTAAACCTCCAATGTATCTTAAAGATTATGTTACTTTTTAGTTTTGTTTTCTCTTAGAAGAAGGATGGATTCTGTGTTCTTTTACTCTACTATGTTTTTCAAAATTGATGTTATGTTTATATTTTGTTCTCTAGGAAGGAGGATGTGTTATGTTGGAATCTTACCTGTGTAAAGATCCAGTGCACGCTCTGTTATGTTCTTTATTCTATGCTAGAATGTCAGGCGTACGACACTCGATAGTCTGCAGTTGTTCGAGGTGGTCGGATGCCAGGTTGCTTCCTTGCATTAAACTTAACCTGGAAAAGGCCCTGATTGTCGGAATTGTTTCTTACCTACACCAAGAAGCAACACAACACAACTCCAATGCTTTAATGTGTGGGACTCTCTTAAAGGAAATTAAACTTAACAGGGGTGCCAATTTCATGGATATTTGTTTATGGGAGAGGTAAGTATTGTTTGGCCAGGAGCTAAATAGCTTTACAATCAAATGAACATCACATAGGGATTCCTAACATGCCTTAGGGGGTCTTTCAGTCTCACACCCTTCATCAATCTTCTTATTAAAGGATTACTGCCAATTGCCAAATTATTAACCAGAGCATGGCCAGAAGAACTGAAAACATATAACAACTGATTGTTCTATAGGAAAGACCAGTACAAAAAAGATTCAGTAGATAATTTTCTACTTGCTGTACAGGGACTTCCTTGGTGTCCAGATCCCTTTCCACGCACCAACTAAACCATTTTTTTTCAAACATTCTTGTATCTTTTTCTTGTCCCTGGGGCCCATGCTTCTCCTGAACGTTCTGAATATCTGTTTGATCCTCTGAAATCCTCCAAGGTTTATCTTCCTTCTAAGACCAAAGGGTGTTCCTCTCCATCTGAACCATGTAGCAGACTCCAGGATACCGGGACCAGGTGTGGAATATCTACTGCAATTTCCATCACACCCGGGAAACATACCTCAGACATACAAAAGGGAGTCACTAGGATGATGCTGCAATGCTCTATTCTTAGTTTCCCCCGCACTTTCTGAATTATAGAGACCAGGGGGAAAGTCATATCCCATGTTCTTGCCCCAGAAAAGCATCCACAGCCTCTGCTTTTGGATCTGGTCTCCAACTGAAATATAATGAGTTTATGTATGAAGCTGCTGTGAAATAGTCTACCCGAATGAGTGTGTTTGAATTAATCAGCAAGTACCTGAAACTCATTAAGGCATTCAGACAAGCCAGCATCTCCAAATGGTTTATGTGGAGTGACTATCCTGAAAAAAGATGCAAGCAACCAGGATGGGGGGGGGCCCAATTTGGCAAATTAGAAACAGATGGGAGATGGTCACAGGAAGAAAAAAGTCCAGAACGTTCCCAAAGATGGCCTTGTCATTCCACACTTTGAGATTCTTTAGCCACCATTCCAGATCCTCTCGAGCATCCTCTGAAAGAGGGAGCAAATCCCCCACAACATAAGCCTTTCCTCAACCCCATCACTTTCAATCGCTTTAGGCCTCTGTAGTGTAGAGAGCCGGAGCAAATTTCCTGAATGGAAGATGATAAATGACCCAAAACCCTCACCAGATCTCTCAGTAGAATTGATGTTTTGGACAGAACTGTTCTCACCTTCTTCTTTATCTATGACACTTTCTTGTGTGGAAGAACTGATTGGGATGCACTTGAACCAACTTGGAACTCCAGAAACTATATGTTCTGCATTGGTTTATTACAGACTTCTCTGTATTCACTATGAAGCCTAAGCTCTCCAGGAGTTCTATCGCCCGAGACAGATGCTTCAAAAATTCAGATTTAACCTAAGACATAATGAGGATATCTGGCAAGTATAATATTAGTCGAACTTCTCTCTGTATGAGGTAGCTTCCTACGGGGCGAAGGTATGAGGTAGCTTACTACGGGGCGAAGCACCTTGGTGAAGCACTAAGGAGCTGAGGACAATCCGAAGGGCAGGTAACGAAACTGATAAGTTGCGCACCTCCATGACAAGCGAAGATACTTCTGACTGTGCCCGTCGATGGGAATCGTAAAGTAAGCATCTTTGAGGTCCAATTTTACCAGCCAATCCCTGGCTTGCAAAATCTCCCTTAAAAGATAGATACCCTCCATTCTGAAATGTCTGTATATTACATGTTTGTTTAGTTCCCTTAAGTTTATAACTGGGCGCCATCCCTTGTCTTTCATTTTTAATTAAAAAAAAAAAACATGCTCACAAAAACCTAATTCCTGCTCTGGGACCTGAAAAATGACCCCTTGTCTTGCATTTTGGATATCTCTTAGTCTATGAGGGACTTTGCTTCTGTATCTGAAACCAACTTTTTTGGTCTTACCGTTTGGGCTGGCTATACCCAAAATTGTGCTCTAAAACCTCCAACAGTTTCTAACACCCAAGTGTCCTGTGTTGTTTTTTCCAAATTGTGGATGACCAATCTTACCCTTCCCCCATCATTTGGAAGGGAAGAAGAGGTACTGCTCACCTTGATATACTGTGTTTGAGGGTCTAGACCTTTCTCCACGATTCCTTGGTATTCTTCCTATCTGGGGGTAAAAGATTAAAGTTTTACAGTAACCTCTGCTGTAGCTACCCAAGCCTCTTTGCTCTTGTGGGTAGAACTGGGATCTAAAGGTTCCTGGGCTGACAGCCAGTCCCCTCCTGTCAGCACGTACAAAAACAGCTAATGAGCCAAAGATTCTCCCATGCTTGTTTGAACCTTACTGAAGGCTGTTAAGGTGGAGGCGAACCTTCCTAGAGATTTTACAAAGTTTTCTCTGAAAAGAGACCCTTTGTATTTCCCATGTCCTCCTTAGAGGACAGATCTGCTAGTTATGGATTCATCCTTATTAACACATCCTTCCTTCTTGCCCGAATCAGATTACTGTTAGCATTTCCTAGCATATATATGACATGCTGTGCCCAGCCCCTGAGAGGGTCAGTGTTTACTGAAGCATTCTTAGCCCTAGCATCTTCTGCCATATCTAGTATAAGTGTCAGTGGGCCCAGTATGTCAAAAATCTTCTCTTGACAGTGTTTTAAAATTTTTCAATACCCTTTCTAGGATCCTTCCCAAACTTAAACAGAAAGGCTATACGTTCAATGAGTAGATTAAGTGTGTTGCACACTTTATCCTCTGTAGAGGATCTAAAGCACTCAGTTCCTAAAAGAATTCAAGTTTCCTTGTCCAGTAGTTTCTTTACCCAATGAGCAAGGTATTTTGACACGTGGTCCATAGGCCACCATTCCGCGCTGCGCAGTTGCTTAATAGTAGTGGGGTTAAACTCTTCTGCCCCACCCCAAGTTGTCCTTAACTTGGTGGCATGTAGAGATTTGCTTCAGTTCCTCATCTAGAGCCTCCAGAATCTTTTAGCTGTCATGGGGATCAAATATAAACTCATCCTTTTCCATGTCATCATTGTCAATGTTCACCGTTGAGGAGTTAAGGCTGTCTCTTAAATCTCGTGTGCCATGAAGTTGATTCCTTCCAATCAAGTCACTAAAGACAACTTTTCTATGCGCCCCTTCAAGATGACCTCTTTCTTTTGTGCTGCCAAGAGCACCACTCTTTATTGTAGAGCAGAGGCTACCATTGCCGTAGGCATGGCTGAACACCTTCTCGATATGTTTCCTCTTCTGGGAAACCTTGCCTCCTCTCTGGGGTTTAGAGGTAGAGGGGGATTCCCATCTGAGAGGGAATAATAATTCCCCTCTGAAGGGGGAACCGCTCTTCCTTTTATTTAATGCAGCGTCCACTGCTTCTCTCACTGAGGACCTAAGTTCCTCCTCTAAAAACCTCTCTATGGATTCTCCCATGAGTTCCTTCAACCCTGACTGGAATTGAGGGTTAGTAGCTTAAGATGTATGGTTTAAAGTATAACATACTGTGTGCCTTCCCCATTTTTTTTATTTGTTATAGGAGAGTTCTTCAATTAAAATTTAATATTATACTTGCTAGAGTAAACTGCCACTATGTGGCAGCGAAGCTCTCAAAATGAGAAGATTTTGGAAGCGGACGAAACCAAAGCACCCTATGCCACCATAGCCATTGCAGCTCTCAAGCGGGGAGCTGTTTCCTTGGTTACGTGTCTCAAAACGCATTAATACAAAGGAAAGATAACTCTGCCCGAAGCTGCGACCTGGCAACGCGTTAAAGCACACTAAGCCGTCAGCGCGGCTATGCACTCTTGGAAGGAGTCTCCAGGTGACGCAAGCATGGCCTTGAAACACGAGGAGATTATTTCCGCTTCTCCGATCTATTTCCTTTGCTTTTTTTTTTTAATACCCCTCTAGGGGTTTATAAGCATCAAGTACAAACAGGGTATCTCACTGAGGCTAGTGCTCGTGCCCTTGTTTAGTCAACTGTTGTGTTACAGCAAACAAATGATAGAAGGAATGCTGACAATCAAACCTTCTCCTCCATTCAAAAGTTCTTTTGTCCACTGTTCCACCCCAGTTTGGACCCAGCCATATGCAAATCAGTCTTGACCCTGTGCCCCATGGGAACAGTCCAGACCAAAATGCCAGGCCAGGTCCTCCCTGGACCGGAAACAAGCATCCTGGGACCGGTTTCAGGGTATGACACCCTTCTTCAGCCAGGCTAGCTTGAATCCTGTGGCACAGTGAGCAAGGGACCGACGTCTGGGCATTGGGCGCAGGGTCAAGGCTGATTTGCATATGGCTGGGTCCAAACTGGAATGGCATGGTGAGCAAAAAAACGATGGATTTAGGTCCAGATCTCTGTACTGGGGTGAATGTATGACATTGTTTTTTGCATTCTGTCCATCAATTGTTCTTTTTGCATTTGTCACCCCGAGTGGGACGGGTATGCCCAGACGTGGGTCCCGTGCTCTCCATGCAACTGGAGTCTAGCAATCCTGGCTGATGAGGGCTGAAAGCCCGAAACCAGTCCTAGGATGCTTGTTTCCAGTCCAGGGAGAACCTTGCCTGGCAGCTCAGGCTGGACTGTTCCATTGGGCACAGGGTCAAGACTGATTTGCATATGGCCGCGTCCAAACTGGAATGGCATGGTGAGCAAAAAAATGATGGATTTAGGCCCAGATCTCTGTACTGGGGTGAATGTATGACATTGTTCTGCATTCTGTCATCAATTGTTCTTTTTGCACTTGTTTAGTCAACTGCATATTTGCTGCAGGATTATTCTCAGCGACCTCTGCTCAACAGTAAATCATATTTACATTGTTAAACGCTGGATGTTTTGAACAAACTAATAAGTGTAGATCATTAAAAAGCAATTAACCCTTACCTGGCCCAACTGTTAATTGGATGGGTATACATATAAAGCTTCTAACATGTTACAACATGTTTCTAATGAAAATATTTAATAGCAGTCATAAGTGATAATAGCATAATCAAGTATCTTTGCTAGATAATAAAAAGGTAACAAATCCATATGCTTATCTAGTTGATGATCAGTCAATCAAAGAGGAGGATGAGTTTGTGCACTGGACATATATAGTTCTTCATGAACTTTCTTATGTTTTATGATGTATTAATATTTTTTAAAGGGCTGCATGTTGGGACAGCAATTAAAGCTTATTGCCTAATGGTAGCCGCCAGTCTTGTAATGAATTTGGGGTATTACATTGAATATCAACAGGTACTAAAACTCTTTGCATAATAAATCTATTGCAGGGTTAATCCCCTCCTCCACTGCGGGTTTTAGAGGGCACTGTAGTATTTAGGTAGCTTCTTATGCTGATCAATATTCACCTTTACCGGCTCCATCTAAGAGATAAGCTCCACATCATTGGCTCCTTTGAAACAAATCGTGGTGGTATCGATGAAAGCATGCGCACACAAAAAGAAGCTACCCTGAATGATTAGTCATTGAAAATGCGACCAAATCATTACAAAGCACTGAGCACTAAGTCAGTGCAGTGCTAGGCTTCTAAAATAATGTAAAGGACTGTCCTCACACACCACCGGGTGTCATGCCTCATTATTGGCAGTCCTCGCTCTCTAAAACCTGCGTTTGATCGAGAGCGTTTTACACCTGGAGACAGGGAGGCACTTCTAGTGGGGGCCCGTGAGTGGGGCTGACTAAAAAGTCTGCGCCCTCAGAGTGGGCAAGCTACTCCTCACCTGCCCTGCAGCAGAACTGGTCACTCCCCCCCCCCCCCCCCCTCCCAAGCAACCCCTTCTGCTTTCTCGCAGTGCAAGAAGCAGAAACGTGTTAGGATCCCATGTAATGAATGAATGAAAGGACATTTATAGAGTGCATGGCTACCCGGGGGCCTCCCAGTGCTAGGCAGAACTACTCAAGAAGTAGATAGAGCGAGAGGGGGTTACGGGAAGAGGAGGGTTTTCAGCTTTTTCCTGAAGATGACATGACTGGGTTGGTTTCGGAGTTGCAGAGGGAGGGCGTTCCACAGTCTGCCTGCGTTCAGGGAGAACAGTCTGCCGCCACTCCTGGCTTGGGTATTTCTGGGGATGGCGAGGAGATGGAGCCTGTCTGAGCGCCGTGTCCTCCTGGCCTTGTGAGGGTGGATTACGGCCGAGAGAAGGGGCGTCCCTTTGCCCTGGAGAGATTTGTGGACGATACAAAGTGACTTAAAGCTTATTCTCTCTTTCACGGGGAGCCAGTGAAGGAGGCGCAGGGCAGGTTTGGCCGATTAGATTTTGGGTGTGCCAGTAAGCAGTCTGGCTGCGTAGTTCTGAATGGTCTGTAGTCATTTGATGACCGAGGTGGGGGCACCCAGGTAAAGCGCGTTGCAATAGTCCAGTCTTGAAAGGATGATAGACGGGAGCATGGTTTTTTAGCAGGGGGGGAGCAGGGGGAGGACTTTTCTTGCTGTTCTAATGAGGCCAAAGCATGTTTCCACAGATTTAGTGGCCTGTGTTTGGAAGGTCAGTTTATTGTCTAACCAGATGCCCAGGCTTTTTATTTCGGACTTGGGGGTGGGAGTTGGGCCCATGCATGGTGGCCAGATGGTGTTCAGGGCAATGTTGTCAAAATTGCCCAGGGTCATGATCTCGGTCTTTCCACCATTCAGTTTCAAGTGAGAGGACCCCATCCAGTTTACAACTTTGGTGAGGCAGGATTTTAGGGTGGAAGAGTGAGGGGTAGACTGATTCAGGGCTACCACCAGCTGGGTATCGTCAGCGTAGGTGACCATATGGATGCCGAATGGAGCCGTGATGGAAGCTAGTGGAACCATGTACCCATTAAAAAGAGTGGGGCTCAGCGACCAGCCCTGTGGGATGCCACACAGGAGGGGGTGGGGGTTGGAGCTCCTCCCATCTTCAATGACCTCGAACTTGCGGCCTTCCAAGAAGGAGCAGAACCAGTTCAAGGCGGTGCCGGCAATGCCCAGCTTGCCCAGCCTGTGAATTAGGACTTGTTTGTTCACCATGTTGAAGGCTGCGCTTAGGTCCAGGAGGATGATGGCTACTGCACCTCCTGCATCCAGGAGTTTCTGACTTTCCTCCAAGACTGCCAACAAGGCAGTCTCCATACTCTGGCCGGGGCGGAAGCCTGTCTGTGAGGGGTGTAGGCGTTTGCCGGTTTCCAGAAAAGAGGAGAGAATCTGGTTCACATATTTCTCTGCAATTTCTGAAATTCCAGGTAGGGGTGAGATCGGGAAGTAGTTGCCCAAGTTGGTTGGATCGAGATGGGGTTTCTTGAGGAGCGTCCTGACCATTGCTCCCTTCCACAAGGGGGGGGACTACTCCTTAGATGAGAGAGGCATTGATGGTGTCCGCGATTGAGGGACAGACAGTGGGACCAACTTTGGCTAGGATGTGCATGGGCACAGGGTCACTGGGTGAGCCACTCTTTACTGTGGGTAGGAGTGTAAGTAGCACCTCTAGTGATAGAGGGGGAAACTGCTCCAACAGGCTGTCAGCTGGGGATGTGGGGTGTGGGGGGTGCTGCAGGCAGATCAATGGAGGGAAGAATTTTGAGGATGTTCTGTATTTTCTTATCAAAGAACTCGGCCTGGTCTTCGTACCGGGTACCAAAGGGATCCACCGGGGCAGGGGGGTGCTGAGTATTTGAGAATTCTGTTAATGATGGAGAAGTTTTCTTTAGGGGAGTTCGCGGCCTTTTTGATCTTTTCCTCATAGTAGCTTGACTTGGCTTTCCTCATTTCCTCCTTATAGTTACGTATGGTCTCCCTGAAGGTGCGCTTGCTTTCAGCGCAGTAATCTTTCCTCCATCTCCTTTCTAGGACTTGCAGCTCTGTTTCACGGTGCGAAGTTCGGCCAAGTACCAAGGCGATCGGGTGGCACCAGGTTTTTTTGTAGTCAGAAGGACAGTGTTGAGTGAATCATTTAACCAGGTGCAGATGTTTTGGTACATGGTTGGTGGACAGGTGGTAGGTTGGGGTAGGTGTTTCCTCAGTTCCTGGGTTCATTCCTCCCAAGGGAGCTTGGACCACGGCCGTAAGGGACCGAGGAGGGGGGACTAGGGGAGGGAGGGTCAGGGGCTCCCAGGAAAGGGGGACCAGGTGGTGATCGGACCAGGGGACGGGAATCGGGTCATTGCTTTTTAGTGACTCTAGGTTTGAGAATACTGGGTCGAGGCAGTTTCCCTGCGCATGGGTAGGAAGAGAGACTTTTTGCACTAGCTGAAGGGCCGACAGGTCTTTAGCTAGATCGGTTGCTGTCTGGAGCCCAGGTCGTTGAAGTGAAGGTTGAGGTCTCCGAGGAGCGTGAAATTAGGGAGAGAGATGGCCAGTTCTATGGAGATTTCTATCAAGGATTTGCCAAAGGCGCCCGGTGGGGGGGGGGGCGGTAGATCAGGAGGCCTGAGAGTGACACGAGGGGGGAGAATTGGACCGAAAAGTGAACGTTCTCACAGTCCTTCAACGGGCTGCTGAGGAGACGGCAGGTGAGGTGGTCCTTGAACACAATTGCGATACCCCTGCCTTTTCCCATAGGCCTGTCTACTCTCTGTATCCCGTACCCCAGGGGTAGTGCTTTTATCAGGTCGGGGTCCGAGCTAGCATTGAGCCAGGTTTCTGTTAGGAAGAGAACCTCAGGGGAAAAGTTTTGTAGGAGGAAGGAGATTTCCGTAGAGTGCCTGGGGTGGGATCTACAGTTCAGCAAAAGGAGGTTTAGAGCTGGGAATTTGGTGGGGGGGGGGGGCGGGAGGTGCAGGAGAAAAGTGAAAGAGCAGTGGGGACATTTTACCTTGTGGCTGTTTACTGGCACGGAGTGGAGGCAGTCGCCCCAGGGCAGAGTGTTAAGTTGCCGTAGATGTGTGCTAGAGTATTTACGGTGTCCTAGCAGAAGAGGAGCAGGGGTTGTGGCCCCTGGCCCCGAGTGGGCACCGACGGATGCTGTTGGCTGTGTCTCTTCTTGTCCCCTTCCCTACCGAGTCCCAATCGCATGTATTATTGGATTACAAGTGCAGAAGTGGCCTGCTAACAGGCTGTGTACCTCAGCAGCCTTCTTTCACTCTACAAGTCTCCGACCCAAGGGACTCCGGCCTCCTTCCAGGGCCTCACTTAATGTGTCAGTTGAGAATCTCTCAACTCTGGGAGTGCCTTTAACTCCAACACTGATGTGCATGGAGCTGGGGATCCACATTATGTGGATATTTAACCCAGAATATCTTTGCTGTGTTTATAAAGGTGGTTTCTGCTCCCCTATACTTAGTTGAGCGTAAATAAATCAATATTGGTTTGTAAAGCATGGCTATTCACACATCTCACAGCACTGGGCGGGAGAGGGAGACGCTTTGGGGGGGGAGGGTTGCTGATCCATCTGAGCACTGGGGCTCAGTCGAACAGCCAGGTCTTGACATCCTTCCTGAATTTGGTCAGTGGCTGGGATTGTCTGAGGTGGAGAGGCTGGGTGTCCAGCCTTAGCGGCGAGGTCGGCGAAGGATCTTCCTCCTGTTCTAGGCCTTTGGATCCGAGGGACGATAGCAAGGGCTAGCTGGGGGGAGCAGAGGTGTCTGGTGGGTATGTGGAAGAGAGGCAGTTGTTCAGGTATGCTGGTCCCGGATTCGGTGGGGATCCATCTGAATGTCTTTCGAAGCAGCCAAAGCATGTGCAAGCATGATGAGGAGATGGCGTTGATCTGGTGGTTCACAGTGAGCAATGAGTCTAGTTTGATGCAGAGGTTTTGGGCGGAAGGAGAGTATCCAGTCCAGGGCCTCATCTCATATATGGAGTCTCGTGATTAGGGTGTGGTGAGAAACAGTGTCAAAGGCGGCCAAGAAGTACAAAAGGATGAGGGCTGTGATTTCACCCCGGTCGAGGAGGGAGCGGATGTTGTCGGTGGTGCTGAGAAGTGCTGTCTCAATGCTGTGGTTGCTTCTGAAGCCAGATTGGGAGATGTCCGGGATGTGGTTTGCTTTGATGAACTCTGAAAGTTGGGTGTTGATGGCTTTCTCTATGACCTTGGCTTGGAAGGGGAGCGGGGAGATGGGTCTGAAGTTCTTGTGGTCTTTCGGGTCGGTGGAAGGTTTCTTCAGCAGAGGCTTGGTCTCAGAGTGTTTCCAGTCATAGGGGAAGGTGGCGGTCTCAATGGAGCAGTTTATGGTGCGACGGAGCTCAGAGTTGATAGCAGTGGCTGCTCTATGAAAGATGTGGTGTGGAGATGGGTTCGAGGGGGCTCCGGAGTGAATGCTCTTCATGGTCTTGAGTGTGTCGCCTGTGGTGAGTGCGGTCCAGTTGAGCAGGGTCTGTTAGGGTGCGGCGTCGTTGGGTGTGCGCTGGTGTCTGGGTTGGTGGGAAGGGTCTTGGGTGTCAAAGCTGTCGTAGATCTGCCTGATCTTGTGGTGGAAGAAGGCACCAAGTGTGTCGCAGAGGTCTTAAGAGGGTGGGATGTCTGTGGTCTCGCTGTTAGGCCTGGCAAACTCTATAACAATGGCAAAGAGTTCTCTACTGTTGTGTGCGTTGGCTTTTTTATTCTGTCCTGGAGGCCGTTTTCTTTGTCGTTTTGAGTAGGAGGGGGTCTGGGGTGATTGCGGCTTTGAAAGTTGTGTTCTGGAATTTTGTTGTTCCTACATTTCCTCTCTAGTCTGCAGGTACATCTGGACTCGTGGATGGCGGAGTGAACTAGCTGGCTTTCTTGGAGAGTTGCTTGCCAGGTGCCTTCCTGAGAGATGCCAGAGTGTCGGAGCAGTTGTAGATTCATTAGTGGAGGTTGCACGCTGCACTCTTGGCGTCAACAGCTGTCGGAGGTGTGGTAGTGCTGAGGGAGGTGGTGAGCTGTTATTCAGTGACCTTGTTCTAGCAACAGCCGGTGGGGGCGGGGGGGGGGGCACTGAAGGCTATGGTGTACAGTGGGTTTGGTGAAGGCAAAGTGCATGCAGTGGTGGTCGGTCCAGAGGAGTTTGGTGGTGTGGCTGTAGGTGACGTTTATGCTAGCTGAGAAGACGGTGGAGCATGCGATCCGCAGCATCGGTGGAATGGTAACTAGCTGCTAGAGTCCTACATTGCTGAGGTTCTCTGAGCGATTTGGTGTTTGGTCATTGGGGGTATCCAGGTGAAAGTTGAGGTTGCTGAGTAGAATGTAATCAATGTACACAAGAGCCTGGGGGGCGATGATGGCTTCAGTGAAGGGCGGTGGCCAGGTGGTCTGTAGAAGCGGGTGCAGCGGAGGGTAGGTGGTGTTGAGGCTGGTCTGGATCTGGAAGTAGAGGTGATCCATTCTTGTCAATGGATCATCCAAGTGCGTGGTCAGGCGGAGGGTGTTTTTGTGAACGATGGCGATGCCTCCTCCTGGTCAGTTGGTGAGGTCCTTGTGGGTGATCTTGTATCCATCAGGGATGGAGGTGGTATTGTCCAGGACAGAGCTGGAGTTTGTCCAGGTTTCAGTGAGGAAGGCGATGTTGAAAGAGATGGAGTCGATGAGGTCCCAGATTTCTGAGGCGTGTTTATGGAGTAAGTGCACATTGAGGAGAACGCAGCTGGCCGGTCAGGTCCGCTGTTGGTTGGCGGTAGGAGCTGGAGTGCGGAGGTGGGACAGGGTGCAGCTGCAGTGTCGGTAGGAGAAGTGTCCTTGTAGTATCGGCAATAGTACTGTTCAGCCATGGAGGGTTGCTTTCATGTCCCGTCTTTCCGCGCAAGGCCCCTCCCAATCACTTAAATTGTGCAGCAGCATAGTAAAGCACAAAATAGGGACACCAAAGTGTTCCTCCCTCAGTGGGTGTTGTGTTTTGTACAGGGCTACTCTCCCCTGCCATTGCCCCATATCAGATCCAATAGCATTGCATTTAGTACTTTAAAGAAGGAAGCAGGAAGGAGCACTCCAATTGCGGCAAACAGATACAATAGCCTTGGGAGTATTAGCACCTTAGATATCGCTACCCAGCCCAACGGGGACAGCGACCAAATCTTCCCGAATCCTATGGATTATCTGGACGATGTGAAAGCCCTGCGCAAGTCGCCATCTAGGAGGTCTGCTTCAGCAGGAAAGATGTGGACACCCAAGCATTTAATGGAGCTGTAATTCCATTCCAAACTGGTTTGTAAGCACCCCTCTTTTTGCGCAAGTTGCACAGGTCTTATCGGAAACCGGCCCAATTTTATCCATTTCATCCTTAGGCCAAGTGCCTCCACGAATGATTATGGTGTCTCCATCAGAGCCAGCATGTCGCAAAGTGCATCATCAGTGTACAAGGAAATCATGTGCCATCTCCCAAATGCTCACCCTCCCCAATCCATAGCCCTTTCCTGCATCCTGCATGCCAGGGGATCCATCGCCAAAATGAAGATATACAGAGATGCTGGGCAGGCCTGCTGCCTTACCCCAAATATGTCAAAATGATCTGATATTGTGCGTCCAGTCTGACTGTGGCCACCGACCAGTGGTACAATGTTTTAATCTATCCGAGGAAGCAGGGCCGAGGAAGCAGGGACAAAGCCCATAGCTGCAAGGAACTCTGGGAGGTCTGACTATCCCAATGTATCAAACACCTTCTCAATATCCAAAGGTACTGACAGAGCGAGGTCAGCAGACACTTCACTGTTCCTCATCAGGCTCCATAGCCGATGGTTGTTGAAGAAGCTGTCACTTAACCGGATAAATCCAGTTTGGTCCGTGTGGATCAATGTCCCTATGGTCAGCAATAGCCCAATAGGCTAGCTTACCCAACAGCTTATAACCAATATTCAGGAGAAAGAGAGGGCGATATGTGAGTACATCGGAAGGGTCTAATTCTGATTCAGGTAGCACTACTATCAAAGCTCCTCTCATTAATTCCGATTGTGTCCATCTGGGTTTTGCCTACTCCTATACCTCTAAGAATTTTGGTGCCTCTTGTGTGTTATATGCGTTATAGAATTCCACAGGCAAGCCGTCTGACCCAGGTGTCTTGTTTTGTGTCTTTTGAAACATCACTACATAAATCTCTGTATCCTGTAATGGCATTTTGAGTTCGTTAAGTTGAATTAGGGCTACATTTGGGCAGTATCAACCCCTGGATATAGGCCTTTCACACATATTGTCTCCTGGTGTGGAGTCTGTGCAAAGGATGTTGGAGTAGTCTTCAAAGTCTGTGACAATGACCCAAAGAGCCCGTTGTGTTTGAGCCTTCAGTCAACACCCAAAAGGGTTCACCAAGGGTTAGGACAGCTGGATCAGAGGGCCTCTTTCTCACAAACATTCATTCTTCAAGTGTCTGACTATCCTTCCTGAAATATCACCATTTCTAGGGGCCACTCACTTCAAGCCATTTGCATTCATATACATTTTCTCTTTACTTGAATCCTCCCAGTCCTAGCTACACAACCAATTTCATAAACTCCATCGTCTCCAATCCGGAGGACATCTGTGCACACCCTTTTTGATCAATTTGCACTTACAACTTTAGCCAATTCACAAGGTCCAGTGCTTAGCTGTACTCCATTTCAGTTTTCCTCGAGAAACGTCTGGATCACAGGAACTTCTCTCTTCCTCTAGTGACTAGGGTCATCCTCTGGAGCCCACTCTCAGAACAACCCTGTCTTTTATCACTTGAGGTGATTCTGAATACCACGTGCCATCTGTTAAAAACAAAAGACAACATGTGAGGAAGCCTAACACTCTACAATTCTTTTGCAACATGGCAGAGCTCTTGCTAGAAAAAGGTCATTTGGTAACTTTTCCCATTTTACCCTTGCCTCGTTTCTGCCTCTCCTTCTTTCCTTGACTCACCCCCTTTTCCATGGCGTGGCGCGGTCCTTCTCATTTAAGGAGAATGTTCGATAATGTTGACAGTTGGTGATGTGAAAACTTTCCTGTAGGACACTTCTGAGTAATGTGTTCCTGGGGTACTTTAACAGTGAAATAAAAACTGTATTATTTCATGAAAGATTCCAGTGTCTACGTTATAACAGGTCAGTGGGAGCCTACTGCTAAAGTACATGAAATTTAGGACCGTTTATACGCTTTCTCTCAAATGTCTACAGAACCTAATCATTTGACAAAAACATGTTATTTTCAGCAAGAACAATTAATTCCAACCATGATAGACACCACAGTGTTGGTGAATGTATGCCAGCTAAGCAATTCCACTGAACCCTCTTCCATGTTTTAAGACAGAAGCAGTAACAATTTTTCTGTTGTTCAACAGCACCGCTATACACTGCATGTTCCAAAATGACTGGGCTGCCATTTTGTGTACTGCTTCTTCAAGCATACCATCTTGACATTAACAAGTCATAATGTCAGTCTCTGCTTCCTACTACATTTATTTATGAATTTTTATATAGAGCAGACTTTACCCGAAGGTGTCAGAGCGCTTCACAATAGGAACAGAACTGATACATGAGAACATTAGTATTGTAAATAAGATAGTCCTCAGAGACCAGATGATGAGTAGATATATTCTTAGATTTATTGATAAGATAATAACATCAATATCCATATGAAGATGGTAAGTCCATATGATGCCCCACCAGGAGCAGCCTCTGCCCTGCTCAGCCTGCACACACCAACTGACACTCCACTGCTCACCAAGCACCCAACATTCCACGACATCATCATACATCCAACATTCTAGACATCATCAGGCACACCAACACTCAAACTGGCTGAGCAGTAGAGAAGAGAACCATAGAGAAGGGAAATGCAGCAGTAGATTATAACACCTCCCCCTCCCTAAGGAAACCAAACACAATGAAGGATAATAAAAGATGCATGGAAATACACTGAGCAAATGAATCCAGTACATATAACATAAAAGAAAATGCACGACAATCCAAAATGCCAATGAAATCACACACCTTGAATCACAATAAGAGTTCCCAGAAAGCATTAAACTTAGACAGTATAATAACCAATCCAACATAACACAGGTAAAACCAAAAACACATAAAAGACACATAACCAGATAAAACCTAAAATTGCTTCAACACAAACATTTAATAAGTAAGAAGCAGAGAAAACTCACAAGAAAGTGTCATCTGCAACACAATCTTAACCAAGTTAGCACTTAAAGAAAGTACAGGAAAAACCATTCACCTACAAACCATACAGTGAGTGCACATGCAGAGATAACCAATCAGGAAAACTACTCAACCACAAACAAAACAGTGAGTGTGCACGCAGAGAAACTTCATGTGAAGATAATTTCTCATACGCAGTCCAAACCACAAAAACATTCACCCATCCAATCAAAAGTGAAGTAAATCGACAAACTAATTGTCATTCAAGTAACACAGTAAATGTGAAACTATAACCACAAACAAGTGGCTGGCAAACCAAAGAACACGGGAAAAACCAGTGATGAGCACTACACCCGAAACTCAGGGCAACCCACAACGGAAAACCACGCTAAACCAAGTACACACCAACCAAGTATGCAAGCAAAGACAATAAACACAACACACACACTCCTCCGCTCTTCCATATAAATTCAAAAAACAAACAGAAAGAACCTGCGACAACTGCAACATGCCCCTTATACAATACAGTAAACACCCTGTTGTAAATAGGACAAATCACAGTAACATAACAAATTAAAACAAAAAACGTGGTCACCGTAGTCTACAATCGGTGAGCGATTTCTCACCCGAAATCTTTGTTCTCTCTCACCCGAAGTCCATATGGTACAGACCAGATCCAGCGTTTCCAGATGCACGCAAATGCGCTACAAGTACCAAAGTCCCAGTCTTGACGACAACGTTCCAATAACATCTTGCTTTAGTGTGACAACCGATGACCAACCTTAGGCGAGGGAGTCCTCACCCAAAATCTCCCAGCATAAAGTCTCCATCAGTGGTACCTGTCAGCCCAAAAAGTAAAAGCTGAGGAAATCCAATGACAAGAGCCGGTACCAACAAGGACACGACAACCCCACCATCAATTAGCAGAGTCACTCGCTGCATCCCTTGACCAGAACGAATGACGAGGAGTCGGATGGACATCATACATAAAAGTGAAACAACAATAAACTTGAAATCCATAGAACGGTAATCCAAAGCGTTTTTTCTTTAACCAAAAAACGTTGTGATCCTCAGAAAAACAAAAAGAACTATCCGAAAGTGTAAAGATGGCCGCCACAGCGTCGTTTAGCGTCTTTTTTAAAGGAAATAGGTCACGTTTTCACCTTTGACGTGACGACGCTGGTAAACACTTCTGTCATCAGAACCCTTCACCAACACGCCGATGCGTTCCAGCAACGTCATCAAATGGACGCTAGCAGGGGAACAGAGAAGAGCTCCGCTGGCCAACCGTCACCAATGGCTCAAATGGTGAGTTAACGAACATCGGAAAATAAATTGGCGCGTTTAAAATGTGAGAATGTTCATGACCAAAACACACTGCAAAATGCGCTGAAATGTCCTACTGAGTTGAGTTGTGCTGAGTATATTAGCCCCCAACCTTGCTTCTACACTCGCAGCTAGTCAGCTTCACACGTGAACACCGCCTTTGGTCCCAGGTTAAATCTTTACACATGCAGAAACTGCCCACTCGTAGTAACTGTAAAGAGAAAACTCGCCGTCTGCTGCCTCCAGTCTCAGGTCAAATTCGAAGGCAGCAGGAGAGTGCACAAAAGTAAAGATTAAAAGCGGTAAAAGGACAAGGAAACTGCCATCCAAAGTAATCCCCACAATACACCAGCACATGTGAAAGTCATATTAATAGAAAAAAATCAGGTAACATGCAAGGTTGGTAAATCCCAATCTTTTGTTCAAAGGAAAGCCAACGAACTTAAACGCTCTGGACTGCAGGCTGTCCTGTTGACTAAGAACACTGGTGGGGCTTACCAGAGCATAGCTTTTTTTGTAATCTTCTTACTTTAAAGTTCTATTCATTAGTTCCAGTACCTGTAGTTAATCAAGTCCTTAGTTCCAGGGTAATCCAGGGTAATCCAGGGTAATCCTTCAGCAACATGTAGTTTCTTTTACCTCGTCGCCAGTATTGTAAATAAGATAGTCCTCAGAGACCAGATGATGAGTAGATATATTCTTAGATTTATTGATAAGATAATAACCTCAATATCCATATGAAGATGGTAAGTCCATATGATGCCCCACCAGGAGCAGCCTCTGCCCTGCTCAGCCTGTACACACCAACTGACACTCCACCGCTCACCAAGCACCCAACATTCCACTACATCATCATACATCCAATATTCTAGACATCATCAGGCACACCAACACTCAAACTGGCTGAGCAGTAGAGAAGAGAACCATAGAGAAGGGAAATGCAGCAGTAGATTATAACAATTACAAGTGAACAAATGACAAAAGCAAACGTTACATTACACGAGGCAAAAGTGACAATCGTGAGCAAACAAAATACAAGAGGTAGCAAACGGTGCATTACAGCAGGAAAAAGTGACATGTGTGCAGGTTACAAAAGCGTACAAAGTACAAGTAGAGGTATAATACTGCAATAAATGGAGGACACTCAAACACAAGGACAGACGTTACGTAGGCAATGGTTGCACTTGTGCAAGTATCGAAAGCAAACAAAATGTAAGAGGTAGCAAACAGTGTGTTGTCTGGGTGTGCAGTCTTTATTTCTTGGTGGAGGAAGGAGCTCAGATGGTGGGGCTGTCATTTCTTTTCCTTTGCATTGCGGCCAGAATATTTGGCAGCGATCCTTCCCTCCTTGGAGTACATGATCTCTATTAGGTGCAAGGCAGTGACTGCAAGTACTCCTACGTGATTGCCTTCTGGAGCTCTGGAGGCACGCCTTGACCTGTATGAAGGCTTCTTAGGTCAGGAAGATCCAGGCCAGGAGTTACTAGTTGCTTAACAGCCCAATGTAACTTGAAAGCTAGGATATTCCTGAATTTATATTTACCAATCCTCAGTGGAGTTTTTCTTCATTCCTGCTCCTCTTGGTCATTTTCAGTTTTCCAGGTATAAAGTGCTGTCGAGAAATCGCTGCACTTAATCAGAATGCAGTCAGAATTGTTCATCACTTCTTCAACAGTTCTTGCTCCTGATGCTCTAGTATGTCATCCCGCTCTTTAGGCTTGTTGCATCTTTTCTTCTTGAGTCTGATTCTTGAGTGTCGAGTTTCTTTAATCAACTTTTCTAAGGGAGTTTTATTATGCCTTTAAGGCTTTCTATGCCTTCCAAGAACAATGATCTTCACCATTGACACCTGATCCTTTTCACACTACATTTGTGAAGGAACAAGGTGGAATAAGACGTCTTCGCTCTTACCAAGGACTCTAAAATTAATCTACCCAAGAATACAGAGCATACAGAATTGAACACCCTCTCGTAAATGCTGACCCACCTCTGCTCTTGCAGCATCCTGCATCACTTTTCTGTATTTGTTCTCACCCTAGTCGGTTGCACCCAAGCTGTGTCTAGGTCATATTCTGCCAATATATTTGCCTCGGTGTGTTTCTCACCTACACCTGACCCATCAACCCTATACCCCCCTTCTCAGCATGCTGCAAAGTTACTTCCTTAATCACCAGCTATTTGAATAAAATGGTACATTACCACAATATTGTTATATTTATGATGTATTAGACCAAATATTTGATTTTTTTTAATCAAACCTTCGTGTTGACTAAGGTCAGGCTGTGACCATTTTGATTTGATTTGACTTTTATATAGTGCTTGACTGCCCAGCGGCATCTGCTCACTCCTTCCTACACAAATCTGATAATTTGTCTTAACATAATTAATGACTAGTTTTTTTTTTTGTTTTTTTTTAATCCTCATTAGCCTTTAAGCCACCCATATTCAAAAAAACGGCACAATACCTTCTATGGGCTTTTTATCTCATATTCCAGCCTTACAGAGTAGGGCTTGTGCAACTTACCAACAGGTGCCAAGCCTCTCAGTTCGTACCAACCTGGGCTTTCCGAGGCCACAGCCCCCTGGCAGCTGCTACCTTATCTGTTTATCCCTCTTGAGGGAGGGAAAACTGCCGGCGAGATAGGCCAAGACCTTAATCATTGGATTGTTGTTAACAGGCCATATTCCTGACCCTATTCCCCCCCTTAACCAAAGTGTTGTAAAAAAGGTAACCAAAATCTGTGCTTTTTTCTTTTCTGATCCATTGAGTCTAATTTAACAAAATATCTTATGGCTTTCACCCATTCCAGAAGTGTTGGGGATATGGGCGAGACCCATAATTAACAGATTTCTCTGCGGGCAAGCAAAACTCCATAAAACACTTACTTAACCTTGTCAATAATATTCTTATTCTGCAAATCATATCTTCCAGTAATAATTAGTTTAGGGCTTACCTCAATATTCAGATCAACTGCCCGTTACAAGCTTGTACTTACCAATAAACAAAAGAAGAGTGTCTGGGAGAAAAAAGAACTATGCTTGGAGCTCAATAACAACCACACTAGGATGTTTAGGAAGGCCCTCACTCACCACCTAGTGATGACATGCTTCATCATCGGGCCCCACCAAAGAGACCGAATGTCTCTTTGGTGTTCTGCAACGCCAGGATTACTGCGGAGCTGGATGGTGAATATAGGGCGTGTTGAGTGAAAATGAAAAATTAGTGAGTGATGAGGGTATTTTTAAAAAATTGTCAGTAGTGTATCTGAAGCAATTTTATTAATGATCACTAAAGACAGAAAGTATAAAAAATATTTGAGGATCCAGTCCACTTTTAATTGAATGGTGGGATCCTAGAGAGTAGTCAACATGTTTCTTGCCATCGAAACTGTGTCAATTTACCCGGCAATTCTTCAGGACTGGGTGTGGTAAACCCTGGCGGTATGGGCACTCTAAGGCCCACCCTTACCTAGGGACGTGATATGTGAAAATTAAAAAATGTGAAAAAAAGTGCTAAAAAATTAGGAATATTGGGTTAATTCCTAATTACTCCTGGTTTAGGAGGCTTCTACTGATCGTTTCTGCACCTGAAAGATAAGGGACAGAGACACAGATAGGACAGGACAAACATTTAGAATTACTCCTTGTTGCCAACAGTTATTATGGTGAAATTGGTGCTCCAAACGTGAAAGTTACTTTAGCTGTGGAGAAAATAGCGCTATGTTTAACACCGCCTAGTAGCCAAGGGTTCGCAAGGGCTATGAGAGGTGTGGTGTAGTAGCGCTATGTTTAACCATATCTTCCAGTAATAATTAGTTCAGGGCTTACCTCAATATTCAGATCAACTGCCCGTGACAAGCTTTTACTTACTGCCTCCCAGAACTCCCCAATGCTTGGACAGTCCACAAACATATGCAAATCATCTACGTTGATACTTCTGCATTTAGGACATTCCACCAAGCCGCCAGCCTTGAATTTCGAGAGTCTGCTGGGAGACCAATATGCTCTGTGGATAGTGAACAAAAGATTTCGCCTTAAATTTGCAGACTTGACTATTTTATATAGCATAGTCATCGTACTTGCCATTGATCTTCTGTGGCGATGTCCGGCAAGCAGAAACAAGCTATCCTCCATCTCCAACATTGCCCAATACCATAGAGCAACTTCTTTCTTGTAGAGTTGAGAAGAGTTTATCTTCGAAGTCATTCTGGAGGCCGATCACAACATCCATTTTACTTGCCCAGCTTTGTATCTGTAAATATCTGAGTTTTGCAAACCCTTTCCCCCAGGTGACTTCCCCCTATCCCCAATCAATCAATTTTCCGTCCGGGAATATATTACCCCAAGTCTGTAAACCTGCAGCTCTTAACGGCATAGCCAAAGCATCCTGAGACCAGGGGGGGTGAGCCTGGGGCATCCCAAATGGGAGCCCTATATCCATAGTAAGACATTTTTAGAGCTCTCCTGATTTTATACCAGAGCTCTGCCGCTTCCCGCAATATTTTCAGTCTTACTTTTTTGAAAAACTTAGGATCAGAAAATTTACACAAAAAAACGTCCTCATTATAGTTGCTTTTCTTAAGCATAGCAAAAAACATATTTCCAATAGCTGTGGCCATCGGGACACCCAGTAATATTCTAAAGTTCTTTAACTGAAAAGCCCATGCATATAACATAAAGTCTGGAGCCGCCAGTCCACCTTTAGCCCATCTTCTTCTGAGCTTCTTCCATGATAGACGGGACCCTTTCGATGCCCAAATAAAAGAGCAAATCTCACTTTGTAGCTTCTTAAACCACTCCTTATTAAATGCCAGGGGGATTGTCTCAAACAAGAAAGTCATTTTTGGCAGAATCACCATCTTTACAAGATTCGTACGGCCGTATAAAGTAAGTGGTAAATGCCCCCAACCACGCAATATAGAGCATATTTCTTTTTTTATCCTCATAAAATTGAGTCTTGTTAATTCTGAAATATATTGCATAATCCTTACCCCCAAATAACGCATCTCCTTTTTACATAAGATGCCTTGTGAATCTAGGTTCCAGGACATAATTTCAGTCTTGTCCTCGTTAATTTTGTAGCCAGAGACTTGACCAAATTCTTTCGTGAGTTAGAATAAACTTTACAATGATTGCTGCAAAGTCGGGGTATAAATGATAATATCGTCTGCGTGAAGACCTATTTTTTTCTCCCATTCCTCTACAACAAACGGTGGTATGGTATCTGCATTCCTAATCTTGCATGCTAGTGGTTCTATGTGTAAATTAAATAATAGTGGGGATAGGGGACATCCTTGCCGTATGACGCGGTTCACCTAAATGGATTGTGTTAAAATTCCATTTACCAGTACCTTGGAAGTGGGAGAACAATATAAAGATAATAGAGTGCTGGTAAAACACGTCCCTAACTCAAGATGACCTATGAGACCTTTCAAAAAGGACCTGTTAACTCGGTCAAAGGCCTTAGCAGCATCTAGTGCTATTACTGCAAGCAGGAGATTATAGACCGTGGCCATATCAATAGCTCCAATTAATGAGAAAGTGAGTTCCTTCAAGAACCTGCCCCTAATAAATCCTTTTTGATCATCCTGCACTAATTTTGAGATGACCAAACTTAACCTGTCTGCCATAATTTTTGCAAAGAGTTTGTAGTCACAAATTAGTAGTGATATTGGCCTATATGAATCAAGATATTTAGGGGATTTTCCCGGTTTTGGAATTAAGACAATAACCGCCTCATTCCAAGATTCTGGCATGACTGCCTGACCTTGGAAAATACTGTTAAATACATTGTGTAATACTGGAGCAATTAATCCTATCAGAGATTTATATACTTCTGATGGAAGCCCGTCTGGCCCCGGAACCTTGCCTCCCTTAGCAGACTTTATGGCCTTTTGCACTTCCGTTAAAGATATTTCAGTGTTCAAAATCTGTTTAAGCTGCGCTGGAAGTGGGTTTACTAACTGCAGCCAATCCCTGATGTCTGGGAGCTCCAGATCTAGGACCTCCTTATAGACCTTTGAAATGTAGTCAAAGAAAGCCTCTGCAATTTCTCTACTTTCTGTAATTACAGTATCTGTGGTGGGGCTTTTTACTTCCTTAACCCCTTCGCTGCTGGCCCGTTTCCGCCGCTGTGCGGTAAACAAATGAACAGGGGCGGGCCATGACGAACCCCAGCCGTCATCAGCACACGAGCACCGTAGTGCATGACGGCTGGGGTTCGTCAGCATACAAGGGGTTAGTAAAGTTGCGTACCTGGTCCTTCTTCGCCTTCCAAGCTAGTAATTTACTGCACCCTTCCCCATAACTAAAGTGTGCCAGATTGCTAGCTTCCCACTTTTCCTTAATTCTGTGGGCAAGAACCGCCACCAGGTCTGATTTCAGCCCTGCTAAATCAATCCTTGCCTGATCTGTTATTTTAGGTTCCCCCTCGGCAATAATCTTAGCTTCATAGTGACAGATCTTCTCTTCCAATTCTGAGACCACTTTATAATATTCTCTGCTCTTCCTTGCACCCAGAGCTCCCAGCCTACCTCTCAAAAATGCTTTGCAAGTTTCCCAAACTGTCTCAAGCTTAACTGAACCCAGATTAGCCTCTAAAAAACTTCTAATTCCCCCCTTACCACTTTCAGACATTCCTGATCTAGGAGGAGGGTATGATCTAACCTCCAGGCTGAATCCACCCTATATAACTTGAAGCTCAAGTTTAAGGTTATAGCAGAGTGGTCTGAGATATGAGCACCTATATGGTTAGTGCTTTTTAGCTGATCCATTAATCTCAAGTCCAGTAAAAAATAATCAATTCGAGATTTATGATTATTTTTTCGGTTATAATATGTATATCCAAGCTGTAGGCCAGATTTTACCCGCCATATATCACATAAACCAAACTGAGTCAGCAGCAGCCTTACTTTGTTAGACATTTTCACATTACTCTGTCCTCTCTTGCCTGAACTGTCTAAGTTATTCTCCATGACCATATTGAAATCACCAGCTACTCTTACTTTAAACCCATCCCAAAAACACTGATATTAAGACCTGGCCCGTGAAGCTGAGTCCAAACTTAGGTCGACAGGACCGGTCTCCTCACCTGAGTCCCAACAGATATCAAATATTAGGTACAGGTATAGATATGGAAGGGCAGGGGCAGGAGAGCGGAGATATGGAGACACCGGACACAATAGACTTAGCCACATCAGGTATGGCTTGTTGAATGTCTACGGGGATACAGTGGAGGAGGTTCTGAGCGAGGCGGAGAAGGCAGGGAATACGGAGGAAAACGTGAGGAAGCATACCCCCGGAGAAAATACCTTAGCAGATGAACCCGAGCATGATACTCCAGATTTGCCCATAGTAGCACTGTTACAAAAGCTAGACAGAGACATGCATGAGGGCTTTAAGATATCAAAGGCTAATCAAGAAAGCATTTGAGCGTCTTGTAGTATGTTAGAGGCTAAGTTTAATGAGCTGAGCTCCCGTACAGAAATATTAGAGGCTGAGGCAAAACAGCTCCGCAACACTGTTAGAGATCACCGCAAGGAAATCAATGAGATTAAGTTTAGAGAGAGGGCACAGGAGGATAGAGTTGAGCAGCTGGAAAATATGCAATGGCGAAATAATATAAACATTTTAAAGTTACCTGAAGGCAAAGAAGGTGCTGATGTTAAAACATTTGTAGTACACCTTTTGAAATCTGAGTTAGAGTTGGAAGAAGATGAGGAGTTGATATTTGCAGACATACAGCGAGTGCACAGTGATCCCTTCAGGCTGAATCCAAATAGGTCAAAGCCGAGGAAAATACTAATCAACTTTTTGACGTACAATCTTAAGGAGAAAATATTGTCAGCTGCTCTGAAAAAGAAAAGCATATTAGTAGACGGAGTCAGGGTGGAAGTAAGATCTGATTTGTCACCAGTAACAGCGAACAGGCAGTGGGAGCTGGGCAAGCGGATAGAGCCACTCAGGGAATTGGGCGCTATGGTTCAACTCAAGTTCCCGGCATTTTTGAAGATTATGTGGCGTAATAAGACGTATTCATTTTGTTTTGTTGAAGAAGTAGATACATTCATCAAGCAATGTAGAGAGATGGCTCATGAGGCAAATGTTTAATGTAATGCCTGACAACAACAAAAAATGATGGAAGATAAGCCTGTACAAAAATGTATGTTAACTTTAGCACTAGTAGGGTTAGCACCACTACCAGAGGCACTCGAAAGGTCGAGGCCATGGGTAGGTCGGTTGGGTTTCCCAAGGGAAGGGTAAGGGGGAGAGGGGGACTGGGGGGGGTGGGATGGGGATTTGGTGGGTGGGAGGTGGGGGGGGCTTCAAAAATGATCCACAGAAGCGTATTTGCCACTAGGTTGATAAGAGTATTTTGGTTGATAATTAATGAGTGGGGCTAGTGCTACGGAGCTGAAATTCCGGTCATGGAATGTTAACGGCTTACGTGTAAGGTCTAGGAGACGCCTAATTCTAAAATATTTAGAGGATTCATTGGCACATATAGTTATTTTATAAGAGACGCATTTGACTGCCACCGAGTGCAAGGACATTTTTGGAACTCAAAGGTGGGTTTCACATTCTTTTTATACACCTCAAATGATAGTTACAAAAGGGGTGGCGATTTTGGTTAGGCAAGGAGTGCAATTTTATTTTGAATCTATGGCAGAAGATCCCAGAGGGAGGTGGCTGATCTTACAGGCAAAAGTGGCAGGGGAAAGCTTACTATCACAGGATATTATGGGCCAAATCAAGATGATGTGGGACCCTTGGATACACTGGCTAGTGAACTCTTAAATTTTTCGGGCAAGATCATTATAGCAGGTGATTTCAATACGGTCATGGAGAATAACTTAATTAATGACTAGTTGTTAAAGAGCCATGTTTTAGTGACTTCCGAGATTTGGGCTCTCTCTGATTTCAATTGGAAGCGAGTCACAGAGTCTAGCTGTTCCTGCAATGAAACTTTGTCCACCCCATTGAGCTATTTTTATTCTGAGAACAGTAAGGAGTTTTGAACTGGATGATCTCAAATGTCTAGATGGTAGATACCAAATGGAACGTTTTTCTAAAAACTCTGGGCCAATGTTATGCAATGCGTTAAAAACTATGCATAAAGATTTAAACTTGATCCTTTTACAAATTGGAAGCCAGTGTAATTTGATCAATTCTTGGGAGACTGATTTGTGCTTGGGAATGCCTAAAAGCAGTTGGGCGGCCGCATTTTGAAGTATCTGGAGTTTCCTTAACAGGTTCTTTTGAATGTTGAAAAATAAAGCATTCCCATAGTCCAATCTGGACAGGGCTAATGCCATGACCACTGTCTTTTGAAGATCTAAGGGAATGTAACGACAGATCTCCCTAATCATTTTTAGCGGGCAAAATACAGATGATGTCAAGGTGTTAATGCGGTCCTTAAACGTTACTTTATCATCAAAGATGATCCTTAGGTTTCCTACTTTCTTCACAAGTAAAGGAGGAGAATCCATCTCAGTTGGCACCAGTTAGGTGTCCAAAACGAGGTATCAATCCCCAAGAGAAGAACCTCTTTCTTTCCGAGTGAAGCCATAAGCAATTCACTCTCATCCAGTTATTAATGTGGGCCATGCAACTGTTAAAATGCACTGCTGTTTCATTTGGGTTGTTGGATATTGAGACAATTAACTGGGTGTCATCGGCATATGATATAACCTAGAGATAAAAAGATTTAATTTGTTTTGCCACAGGTGTCATGTGGATATTAAAAAGGGTGGGGCTCAGGGATGAACCCTGTGATTCCCTGCATGGCAACCTGTATTGATCAGAGGAAAGAATCCCATTATTATGTATTGTACTCTATCTGACAAGAAGGATTTAAGGGGTTTTAATGCTGCACCTTTTATTCCGAAATCAGAGAGTCGGTTGATTAAGATATTGTGATTAACTGTATCAAAGGCTGCCGATAAGTCGAATGAAATGAAGGCAGCCTTCCCTCCTTCATCCATTATCGATTGCATTTCCTCAGCGGCGGCAACTAAAGCAGTCTCCGTTCTATGAGCAGCTCGGAATCCAAACTGAGTTGAATCTATTAGACTATTATTATTTATGAAGGATGTTAATTCCATGTTTAATGCTCTTTCTAATACTTTGTAAGGGAAAGGTAACCTAGCGATCAGTCTATAACTGCTTGGCTCTGCTGGATCTAAATTGGATTTTTTTATCATCGGAACAATAAAACCATTTTACAATTAGCAGGTTAAAGTCCTGTCATTATAATTCTGTTAGGAAATTTTGGTGAGTTGGTCACTTATAATTACTGGTACAAGATGCATTATTCGAAGGAGGACAAGGGTCAGCTGGTGAGCCGGATTTGGTTACTTTTATAAGCCTTGAAACTTGCTCCGTATCTAGTTGTGAGAAGGATTCCAGTATTTTTAATGGGCATGTAGTGTCAGTAATTTCATTTACAGAGCTGTTTAAGGAACTAATGGATGTAAAAGAATTATAGATTTCTTTGACTTTACCTTGAAAGAATTTTGCTAGCGAGTTACACAATTCTTGGCTACAATAGTCGTTGGTAAGGCCTGGCAGTTTGCCTAGATCTTTTACTGTGCGAAAGATTTCTTTGCACACATTTTTTGATTGTAAGATTTTTTAAGAGAAATAGGTACTTTTTTCTACCAAGATTACATTTTTAGGTCTCACCTGGCATTAGCAACGCGCATGCGCTCCTCTCGCCATGCCTTTTGGAATCGATAAGGTTTGAGAAGGGGACTTTAGGTCACGCCCTTCTTTTTAATTAACCTTTGTCAGCGTTTGTTAAACCCTGGAGTGTGATTGGCCATTTGGCTATTTTGTTACCGCCTTGTCCTCTTTTAGTACAGCCCGCTTTCGACAGGCCGACGCCATCTTTGTTTCTATGACATCTGAGGTGTCGCTTTGGTGCCAGTGCTCGTTTCCCTTTGTAGTAGGGCTTGGCAACTCCATTTTCCTTCTCCACTGTTCCAGTCTGTAAACGTGCTTGTACAGAGCTTTTATTTATTGTTTAATGATCCAAGATTGTTCCAGCCATCCTGGAAAGGTAGATAAAAAAATAGCCGATGCGGCATGACATATGCACGCTCATACATGATTATGCATAATCTCCTTGGTCATCACACTGGGCTTGCCATAGCATCAATAGGCATTGGTGTTTGCGTGTGTGACATGAGCTTATACACCATTGTGCTTTTATTGTTTTCCGATGCTGAACTGCATCAGCAATATCAAAAGTATATTTTTTTATTTTTGGGCGATTCTCAACATCGACAAAAAGCATTGAGCTCTGCCAAAGAAAGCGATTATTTACAAAATCAATTGTTAGCTGCTTTTTTTAATGCAGATTCCAATGCTTTACTTTTAGCAATCAGCCCGTTTAGCCTGACAGCAGACTCTAACACGGATCCCCAGCTTGCCCATCGACACCTCTCATCGCTGCTCTATATCTTTTGCTGAGCCATGTTCCAGGGTGCAGTACCATTTATGGCCAAAAGAGGTCCCACTGGACACCTAGTGACAGCCTGTGGTACTGCATCCTCACAACACTGCTTGTTTTCTGTGTGTTCTGGGGCTTGTAGCACAACGGTGGCACCTGTCCTGAACATAAACGACAAAAAGCAATTACCTATGCCAAAGGAAACAAACATTGACATAACGCATAGATGGCTGCTCGTGCTTTTTTAAAGCAGATGCCAGTGCTTTACTTTCAAAGTTCTGCTTTAGCTTTCTCTCTCCTCTGCCCATTCCTGCCCCATGAACTTGATGTATTCTCCTTTGTTATTCTCTCACCGTCTTGTGCTCTTTATCTTCCTCTTAGGCTATCGCTACTCCATTTACCATGTCCACTCTTCTTGCCTTTTTCTCCCTGTTGCCCATCCATATCCCACTGACTGGTTCTCATCTTTGTTCTCCCTCACCCCTTGTCTTTATTTTCACCCCTTTCTCTCTGGATTAGACCTGACTACAAAGGTGCTCTTTGGCGGCAGCTCTTCAACCCTAATTATACCCATCACCCCATTTCATCATGTTCCAATTTTGGAATACTGTCTTTTTGTGATAACGGGCCATGATGGGATTTCTCTTCTACAACAGGGCATATTTTATTATAACCAGGCTGAACTAAAATAGCCCAGCTTGGGGTAATTTCCACCAGCCACTTCTAGACTTTTCTTTTTAATATCACCATTTTAAACCAAACATTTATTGCAGTCACAAATTTTGTGTGCACACTCCCTTCCCACACGTGTCCTTTAGATTACAGTCTACTATATCTGCATATAACGGTGATTAGTAGCACACAGATATTGGCAATATGTATTAGTTCAGTTCAACAAAGCTTTATTTCGATATGAAATATCTTAAAAAGCACATCACAATAAAAACACATTTCATTCAAAATACAATCAGGAAGAAAGATTATATTGACAATCAGTATTGCAAGAAAACAATAAAAACATATTAAACCAGAAACAGCATTGCTGAAAGCTTAAAAACCAGTAACTATACAAGTTCATCATAGGGCTTTCGATCTTAGCAGCCAAGCCCAGCTTAAATATTTAGCCACCCCACAAGCTAACGTGGTGTTTACATCTGCTCGAAGAATTCGGAGTGCAGTCGAGCGATTTCTGGTCTCGAGCTGTCAGCAGACAGGTCTTAACCACTTGAATCTGGGTTTAATATAAGCTGGGCATACAAAGAAGAAGTGTGGAATATTTTCAACAACCCCAGCACAATGTGGGCAATCAGCAGATGTTTGGTTGGGAGGTTTCCACTTGTTTGTGCGTTCATGGACGGGAAGAGTTCCCATTCTGAACTGAATGAAGAGGGCCCTATCTCTAGGTTTCTGGATAAAATCCAGGTAAGGCTCAAGACGAGGCACTGTATTAGATCCTTCCAATATCTTAGCATATATATCATTTTCTTATAATACTGAAATGTGCAATTGCAGCATTAGACCAGCTATTTTAATGTTAATGTTGGCAGACTTCTTGCGCGTACCAGTACTTAGAACAGGGAGTCTTTTTTGTGGTTCACCTCAAACCAGTCTCTGCGCCAGTCTTTGCCACTTTCGCTCCACTGACCTTTGTATATCTAACCGTCCTCTCCTTTATCACCACAGTCTACTCTCTCCCTCCTCTTTGGGGCATACCTTCCTTTTATGAAGCAAGGAAAGGGTGCGGGACCATAGGCTGTTACTAGGAGTCCCTGTGGATTTGTAAAGGGACCTCTATTAGACACATTAGGTACTGGACCCTTAATGCAATTATAAGGAGAAAGATTGCAGCTGAGCATAGGTTTCCATTTGTTTGTATTGGAAATTACATTTGGGTTCGCTTATGTTTTAAAAATGCACCATTGTTGTTTAGTTAGCTTTATTTCACAGACAAAGCTAAAAAAACAACAATGAGGTATTATTAAAACACAAGCTAACAACAAACTCACTTCGAATTAAAACAAATGGAAAGTATGCTCGGCTGCAATCTTTCTCCTTATAATTGCATTAAGAGTGAAGTACCTTATGTGGCTAATAGAGCTTCCTTTCCAACTCCACAGGGACCCTAGTAACAGCCTGTGGTACTTCACCCTTTCCTTGCTTCATAAAATAAATGTTATTACTCATACTACTGCTAGTTTGTTTTTGTAACGTTAAATGAGCCAGTATACGCCTTGGAAAGGTCTTTTCGGTAACAACAAGCATTTGCAATGCAATAGGTCTTGCTTTTACGCGAGTTTGACCTGTTGGCATTGTAAATGACAATGGCTTTTATTTATGTTTTAAAAAGCAAAACATAAATAAAAGGCAACGTCATTTACAATACCAATAGCTCAAACCTGCGTTAATGAGAGAGCTATTGCATTGCAAATGCTTGTTATAATCAGATATGGATTGGGCATACCCGTTTTTATCCTGGGGATCATATATGGATCTTCATTGCCTTTCCTTTCTTCGGCACAGCTGCTTTTGTGCTTTAAGTTTTTCTGTAAGGCAGGGTTCGGATGGAGTTTTCTTCCGGGGGGAGGGCAGGGGGTGAGATATTTCAGAGGTGCTAATGATTCCACTGCATCACTGATCCACAAAGTGATCATGTACTTCTTGATTGTTATCTAGAGCAATGGGAGGTTTAGTGCTTGAGGAGGTTTAATGATTGAGGGATCTATTTTATTCCAAGACCGATACATAGTGGTCGAGGGGATCTTGTTGGATCTTGTTTGTGAAAGAGCCCTATTGATCTCAAACATAACTGCATTGTGGTCTAACCACGAGACCGGTAAGGTCACTCTGCAACAATATCGGATCCTACTACCATCTGAAAATCAAGAGCCTCTACGACAACTTCAACAATCAGACACTCGAATCCGAAACCTCTTCCCTCTCCAGCAAACCCAGCCAGTCCACCATCCATCTCCTCCTGGACCCCAAACACCACCGAAGACACCGTTCTGACCATGAAAGGCATCCACTCAGGGGCCCCTACTGACCCCTGCCCACCGCACATCTTTCACAGAGCAACCACCGCCATAGCTCCAGAGCTACGATGCACCATCAACGCCAGCTTCAAGACCGGCATCTTTCATGACGATTGGAAACTCACAGAAGTTAGACACCTGCTCAAGAAGCCCTCAGCTGATCCCACGGACCTAAAGAACTACTGGCCCATCTCCCATTTGCAGTCAAAGTCACAGAGAAGACTGTTAATAAACAACTAACAAAATTAAGCGAAGTTGACTCCATTCTCAACCCCTCCCAATCCAGATTCCGCAGCAACCACAGCACCGAGACCACTCTACTCGCCGACATCTGCACCCTCCTCGGCTTATGATACACCGCGGCCTGATCCTACTCAACCTCTCGGGAGCTTTTGCCACCATCTCCCACCGCACACTCATCACCAGACTCCACGACGCCGGCATACAAGGAACGGCCCTCGACTGTATCCGCTCATTCCTCAATGGCAGAACCCAGAGAGTCAGACAACCTCCCTTCCTTTCCAAACCTATGAAAATCAACTGCGGAGTACCCCAAGGATAATCGCTCAGCCCCACGCTCTGCAATACCAACATGGCCCCCCTCGCCACCATTGTCGGACAAAACGGACTGAGCATATTATCCTACGCCGACGACACCCAGCTCATCCTCTCCCTCACCAAGGACCCCACCACCACCAGGCTCAATTTCCAGGACGGAATGAAGGACATTGCATCCTGGATGAGCAGCAGCTGTCTGAAGCTCCACTCTGAGAAGACGGAGGTCCTCGTCCTTGGACCCTCCCCACAGCATGGGACAACACCTGGTGGCCTACCACCCCGACAGCCTTCCCACCCTCACCGACCATGCCTGGAACCTCGGCATCATACTAGACTCCTCCCTCTCCATGACCCGGCAGGTCAACACCGTCTCATCCTGCTGCTTTGAAACCCTCCACATCCTCTGAAAGATCTTCAAATGGGTCCCCCCGAGTCAAGAAAGACCGTTACCCACGCATTCATAACCAGCAGACTCGACTACAGTAATACCCTCTATGCTGGGATCAACAAGCCTCTGCTCCGGAAGCTCCAGACCATACAGAACACCACAGCCAGACTCTTACTCGGCATCCCTCTACACAAACACATCACCCAACTCCTGTGAAACCTCCACTGGCTCCCTGTTGAGAAGAGTCACTTTCCAGATCATCACCCACGCCTACAAATGCCTCCACAACACCGGACCCCAATACCTCAACGAAAGAATCTCCTTCCACCTACCCAAAAGAAACCTCCGATCCACCAATCCTCACCCTTTCCGAAACCCCTCGCATCCACAGAGCCAGATCAGGTGGAAGAGCGTTCTCCTACATCGCGGCCAAGAGCTGGAACGAGCTCCCGACCGTCAACAGATGCGCCCCTTCCCTGAACATCTTCAAGAAGACACTCAAGATCTGGCTTTTCGACTGAACGGAGCTGCAACCCCCCCCCCCCCCCCAGCGCCTTGAGACCCTCACGGGTGAGTAGTGCGCTTACAATTCCCCTGATTTATTGACTGACTGAAATTTCCAAAAGGATTTTATTCGTAATAATGTCGTTAAGTGTGTGATCTGCTGCATGTGTGGGTTGGAAAACCTTCTGTAATAGCTTGAAATTATTTCTTCTATTGATCAACGTGGTGGTGTCATGTTCATCTAATTTTTGTAAATGAAAATTTAAATCTCATAAAATTGTAAAATTTGATGTATCAATACTGACTTCAATAAAATTTCGGATGCTTTCTAAGTAGCTTCTGAGCCTGGAGGGCGATAGACCAACATACCTTTAAAAGTGTAGCAGTTGCTGAGTTTAATCTTGAAGGTGAGCATTCAACTTCGGTTGTCCCCTTAACCTGCACACCTGAGACTGGCAGGTAATCTCTATGGACTACCACTACCCCCCTCTGTGTTTTCCTGTACTATCTCTCATAAGTATGGCAGAACCTGCTGGTAATGCTTGAACTAGATCTGGTTTGGATGATTGATGCCCAAATTTCCATAGCGAAGATGATATCCAGATTGTATGAACCGATGCGCTCAGCAAATTCTAGCCTATGTTTTACTAAGGAGCACTTATTAATCAGTGCACATTTGAAAGAAGCTGGGGAGCTAGTTGGGTGATACCCCACTGGATACCTACCTCAATTCAAGAGGATGGAAACATATGTAAGGATCAGCTTGCAAGAAGCGCATTGTATGGGGCCAAGCTGGGATTCTAGAGTACTGCAATCAGTACACTTAGCTGCAGTATTTAATGCCAGAAGTTCATCTCTGGAATATTTTATAATGTGAGTTAATCCTGACACCAATCGGTCGGAGGTTGTGGTGCTAGGCGGGTACGGGTGCAGGCAGGCTTGCCTGTGGTGCACCTTTGGCGTGGCAGTGCCACAGCCTCTGCGCGCTGAAGGACTGGGTTCTTTAAGACCCAGCGGTGCCAGGGCACAACACCTGAAACCTTCGTGGGTAACCTGCTCCGGCGTACGAATCACAGAGACACGGGACACTTCCTTCGACGTCAAAGATTCAAGGTTTATTTACTGCAGGGAACACAGAAGTCACGACAAGTACACCACGTGCCACTTGGGGAGACTGCTTCAAATTGCTTCTGTGGATCGCTCCTTTTATACAGTTTTTACCCATAGGACAACATGGTACACAAAAGTTTACAACCTGGTTCTCACCATTATCCCCCAGAGGGGTCGCTTTGGTCACTTTGAAACACATGAGGTCCGGAACATAAGTGCGGAAACATTTGGCGGTTCCCAACTGTAAAACCCATCTTCCCACCATTAGCAAATTCCAATCGGCAGTAAAACAGATCGAAATAGGAACAAGGACAGGTGTAGAGGAAGACGGAGACAGTGGGGAGATCGGAAAGGGTGTAAAAGGG